>NC_056691.1:15447083-16094166 GCF_018350215.1 Panthera leo | reverse complement strand
ATAAATGTAAAGCATAAAAAGGAAGATGCATCAGGAGTCATTCCATACCGTAATAAATACATAAAAACAAATACCTCTTCCCTTTTACCTAGCATCCCATTATTATTCTAAGTACTGCAGGTGAAATGGAGACTCAAGTATTTCCAAGCGGAAGGGCTATAATATGATTTTACATAATGTTAACGCACATTCTGTGCCAAGAACTTTCCTCCCATCCTTTGGTTTTAATAGGGATGCGATAACAGAGACTCCGTTTCTCCAATCAGCAGTCATATGACCCTGACAGCTAGTTACTGTGCTTTTGTCTACATTCTTAGAATGCAAATCAGAACAAAAAGAAACCTACAACTGCCAAAAATGACTTACAGTGGGGGTCAAAAAGTCAAATGTCTACAGGGGACAAGCAGGTGACATAAATGGGGGAAGAAGGCCAGAAATACATGCCCAGTCAGTCTACAGGCAGAGCAGCTCTTCAGATACAGCTAATGGCTCTCGTGAACAGTTGTAGGCATGTGTTGTAGTATCAGATTGTACAACATAAGCCAGAAATCTGGATTTTTCAGGGAGAATATTCTTCTTTTTAAACATTTCTCATGTATTGAAATGCCTTTATGACCTGTATAAGCCCAATAAAATATCTGTGTGCAACATCAGTCTCTGGCATAAAGGGACAGAGATTGACAACTAAGGAAGCAGAGATAAAATTCTAAGAACAACTACATTACAGAAAACACATGTTGGAGAAATGTTGTATAATTACTTGTGTGCAGAAACAAGTTCTTTGCTAAAAATGGGTGAGAAAAAGTTGGTTAAGTGTAAACGAGGTGGGGACTGGGGGCTGTGATAACTACAGACTTTTCATTCATTCATTTGTTCATTCATTCATTCATTCATTCAGCAAATATTTACCAGGTCATGTTGTAGATACTGGGAATATGCTACTTAAACAGAGAGAGAGAGAGAGAGAGATTTTTTTCCCTTGGAGTTTACACCCCGCTGAGGATATAGCCAAACAAATAAATACCTGATAAGCATTAAGACCGAGCTATAATGCAGTAAGTGGTATCATAGATATTCAATTATATATGGGATTGTTAAGTTGTGAGGTTTATGAAAAAAAAAATGTTCCCTTTCTCTTCCACCTATTCTGTAAAGAAAAAAGATAAGAGTTTTTATATACATTAGGTTTGTGTCATGGGTTAAAAATAGATGCTTATTAAACAATAGAAACAGAAAGTAGAACGGTGGTTGCTGAGAGCCAGGGGGAAGAGGGAATGGGGAGTTAGTATTTAACGGATCTAGGGTCTCATTTTTCCAGGGTGAAAAGAGTTCTGGAGAGGGATACTGGTGATAGTGACTCAACAATATAAATGTACTTGAAACTCATGAAATGTAAACGTAAAAATAGTTCAGACAGCCAATCGTGTTATTTTATTGTGTCTTTTAGATCATTTTATTTTTATTGTATATTTTACCACAACAAAAAAATGGGGAAGAAGAAAAGCGGGTAAGGGCCAGAATGTGGCCTGCGGGCTATAGTTTGTTGGCCCCTAGTTCAGCGTATATCCTTCTAGGTTATCTCATTCTGATAGGACATTGCCTTCGAACCATTTTACAATCTGTAAATTGTCGATAACTGATAGCAGTGCAGAATAATAATTTTCTAAACACAAGAAAATAAGTTCTGTTCAATGAAAATTCAATTACTTTCTCCCCATAGAAAAAGTCATTTCTGTGTTTGTCTGTAAATTCATTTCAACATTTATTTTATATAAATTTGTGTTTCTTTAACTTTTCTTTTGAGCTGTTATGGCATCCTGACTGGTTTCCTCATTTAATCAGTTAAATGAAATCATACATGTTTGTCTTATAGCTTTAGGAGGTTTATGATTTAACCTCTTTTGGAAAATCATCCATTAACATCATGCATATTGTTGACACCTATTTTTTTGAGAAAGAAGTTGTATTACTATGTACATTTATAGAATTGTGTGGCTGTCCATTATAATTTCTTCCTGGGGATATTAGTTGAATGGGACATTTCAACCAAATGTTTTTTTTTTTAATTTTTTTAATATTGTGTTTTCACTTTAAAAAATTGACTGATTTGGGGCTCCTTAGTGGCTCAGTCGGTTAAGCATCCAACTTCAGCTCAGGTCTTGATCTCGCAGTTTGTGGGTTTGAGCCCCACATCGGGCTCTGTGCTGACACCTCAGAGCCTGGAGCCTGCTTCAGATTCCGTGTCTCCCTTTCTCTCTTCTCCTCCCCCACTCATGCTCTGTCTCTCAAAGATAAATAAACGTTAATTTTTTTAAAATTGACTAATTATTATCAGCAAAGTGTGTGTTGTACATGGAAGTGAAAAAGTCCCAAGTGAGGCATTCCGATCTTGTCATCCCCTGTCCTCACAGAAGGTAAGAACCTAAGACTTCCCTTCTTCCAAGCTGAGATGCAATTATCAATTACCTTCTGTCTGAATTTGTGTTACTTGCAAGTTGCCCCTTGATGTAAATGAAGTATTGAAAAGTACCCTGAAGAAAACTAAAATGGAGTAAGGGGATGGTGGATGGGTAGAGTCTAGGGTAGCATCGCTAA
Source organism: Panthera leo (assembly GCF_018350215.1). Classification (NCBI taxonomy): domain Eukaryota; kingdom Metazoa; phylum Chordata; class Mammalia; order Carnivora; family Felidae; genus Panthera; species Panthera leo. Next base: position 16,091,571 of record NC_056691.1, on the reverse strand, counting down.
CTTTCATGGAAGCCTCTTTGGTTGCCAGCGATAGCATCCATCCGGTCTCCCATGCAGCAATAATTTATGCCATATAAACCTCACAAAATCAAGAAAAGCATGAGAAGTTTTGTATATGTCAACACAGAGCAAGTTCTGTGTTCTATTTTTGATAGTTAGGTGCAACTTAACGGGGGTCACACTTTCACATGAGCTGGTTGATGCAGAAAGGAATTTATTAAAGGGCAATAAATGGCTTTCAGGCTGAAGACACAAGTTTAGACTGAATGGGGATGTTGGTTTTTTAAAGCCACCCCATATAACTGGGGCTCAAAGAGAACCGATGATCTTGCCAGCATCAGAAGCCTTGCCTAATTGGGAAACCCAAGCTATAGCTAGCTGCTGGCTCTAGATCAGTCAGCATCTACTAAAAGGCAACCAGCAAAGCGGAAGCCTCAAGCCCTGCTTCGTTTCCCACTGAATTCAGTGCAGGTTGTCCGCTGGCATCTGATAGGTGTGACCTAAACCACAAACCTAGGTCTAGGGAATTCTGGGAAATGTACCTCGCGACCCTCCACCTCTGTGATACAGGAAAAGACTAAAAACGAGGTCAGAATACATGCTGGGCGAGTTAATCTATGTATCCAACACACCACTTTCCCCAGATTATTCACTCACAGGGGTGCCTATTCTAGCTCTTCCCGTTCTCCAGTTGTTTTCGGAAAAGCTAAAGCTGAGGGTGATGGGAGTGGGGAGATGTCCACCCTCAGGCCCCACTGCCTCCCGGCTCTTTTAAACCAACAATGTGCTGTGTATGGTTTAAGGTTTGTTCAGCAATTGTGAATAAAGCTGGCATAAACATTCACATACAGGATTTTGTGAGAACATAAGGCTTTATTTCTCTTGGATAAATACTCAGGAGTGGCATGCTGAGATGGGTGGAAAGTATATGTTTAATGTTATTAGAAACTGCCAAACTGTTTTCTAAAGTGACTGTACGATATTGCTTTCCAACCAGCAAGTTAGTGGAAAAAAAAAGATTGCTTAGTTCTTTTTCCACTTATTTTGCAATGAATGAGAGTTCCAGATATTCCATACCATCACCAGTACTTAGTATTGCTAAAATTTGGTTGTAGCCTTTTCTTGTAGGTGTGTAGTGGTAACTGATTGTGGTGTTAATTTTCATTTGCCTTTAATTAATGATGAATGATGTTGGGTATGTATTCATGTGCTTTTATGCTATCCGTACATCTGTTTTGGTGAAACATTTTAAAAAATTGCACGTGTATTATTTCATTGGTTTTTTTCCTGCTAGTGAGTTATGAGAGTCTGATTTGGTCTGAATGCAAGTGTTTTATAAGATATGTGTCTTACAAATACTTTCTCTTAGTCTGTGGCTGGTCTTTACACACACACACACACACACACACAGTTAAATATGTTAATTTCTTCATTTATTACAGTTAATGAACCGATCTTTTTCTTTTTTTTTCTAAATTTTTTTATTAGAGAGAGAGAGAGAGAGCGCTAGCGGGGGAGGGATAGAGAGTGGGAGACAGAGGATCCGAAGCAGGCTCTGTGCTGAAGGCAGAGTGCCCAGTGCAGGACTCAAACTCACAGGCTGCAAGACCATGACCTGAGCCGAAGTTGGGCGCTTAACTGACTGAGCTTTCTAGGAGCCCCAGGGAGCCAATTTTGATGCATTATTAACTACATTCTGTAGTTTACATTGAAACACACTCTCTGTGTTGTATTGTTATATGGGTTTTGACAAATGCCTAATATCACATGTCCATCAATATGGTATTGTACAGAAGAGTTTTGCCACTCTAAAAATCTCCTGCGCTTCATTTTTTTTATCCCACCTTCATACTTCTGAAACCCCTAACAAACAGCGATCTTTTTACTGTCCCTAGAGCTTGCCTTTTGCACACACACATAAATTTCATCAAGACAGGAAAAACAGCAGATTACCAGCTGTGTTCAGATTGGCTTCTTTCACTTAACAATATGCACAAAGGTCAAGTGGATCAGCACAGATGTGGGAGTCCTCTCCCTGCCAAGAGAGCCCTGAACAAAAGACTCCTGCAGTTTTATTGAACTGGGGCATGGGAAGGGGAGTTAGGAGTACTGAGAGTGGAGAAAAATGTCTTAAAGGGTCCCTCTGCACCCCCATAAGGAGGCTTTGGCTGAGGTGCCTGCAGAAGGTCTTGGCTTAAGGACCCAGATCAAGAGACCTTCAGAATGAAGGCACCAGGCTAGGAATGCAAGTATCCATAAGAACATGGCTGCCCGGGGGAACCTGAATCCTTGACTGCAATGCCCTTCAGAGATGGCAGAGGCTGGAGGAAGGAGGGCAGTTCTCCCCTCAGAGGCCTGTCAGATAGAGCTTTGGTCACTGCCCGTGGGTAGGCCTGAAAAATCACAACTAGATTTTTTTGGTCAAATGCCAGGTCCTCAGAAGATTTCATTCATTTTTGTTTCAATATGCTATTCCCTGATGACATATGATGGTGAACATCTTTCGGGTGCTTATTTGCCATCTGTAAATCTTTGGTGAGGTGTCTGTTCAGATCTTTTGTCCATTTTTATTTATCGACATTTACTTATTTATTTATTTATTTGAGAGAGAGCAAGAGCTCAAGCTGGGGAGGGGCAGAGGGAGAGGGAGAGAAAATCTCAAGTAGGCTCCACACCCAGTATGAGCCTGATGCTGGGCCCTGTGTCACCACCATGGGAGCATGACCTGGGCTGAATTCAAGAATTGGACTCTTAACCAGCTGAGCCACTCAGGCACCTCTATCACTTTTAAATTGAATAATTTCTTTAAAATTTTTGAGTTTAAAGATTCTTTGTATATTTTAGGTATAGGCCGTTTATTAGTTATGTGTTTTTCAAACATTTTCTCCCACTCTGTGGTTGTCTTTTCATTTTCTTAAGAGTGTTTTTTGGGGGCGCCTGGGTGGCTCAGTCGGTTAAGCGGCCGACTTCGGCTCAGGTCATGATCTCGCGGTCCGTGAGTTCGAGCCCCGCATCAGGCTCTGTGCTGACAGCTCAGAGCCTGGAGCCTGTTTCAGATTCTGTGTCTCCCTCTCTCTCTGACCCTCCCCCGTTCATGCTCTGTCTCTCTTTGTCTCAAAAATAAATAAACGTTAAAAAAAAAAGAGTGTTTTTTGTCAGAACAGATCAACAGTTTTTGATTTTAATAAAGTGCAACTTTACTTTTCTTTTTTCTTTCGTGGATTCGTCTTTTGGTGTTGTAACTAAAGCTTCTTTTCACCAGACCCAAGGACACATAGAGTTTTCTCCTGTGTTATCCTCCAAAATTCTTGTAGTTTTATATTTTACTATTAGATATATGATCCATTTGAGTTAAATTTTATAAAATGTGTAAGGCCTTTGTCTAGATTCATTCCTTTTTCTTTTGAACATCCAGTTGTTACAGTACCAATTGTTACAGCAACAAGAACAAACAAAAACAACACAACAGTGAAAACTGCCCTTTCTTCATTGAGTTGCCTTTGCTTTTTTGTCAATGATCAGTTTCATATGGGTCTACTTCTGGCTCGTTTTCATTAATCTTTTTTCTATCCTCTTACTGGTATCATGGTGTCTTGATTACTGTAGCTTTGTAGCAGGTCTTGAAGTTGGTTAGTGTTGGTTAGAATAAAGTTTGACTTTATTCTTCAGTATTGTGTGTTGACTGTTCTGGTTTTTTTGGTTGTTGTTTTGTGTTTTTGTTGTTCTGACACAAATTTTAGAATCAGTTTGCAAATATCCACAAAACACCTGGAATTTTGATTGGGATTTATTTGAATCTGTATATGAACCTGGGAAGAACTAACATCTTAACAATATTGAGTCATCCTATCCATGAATATGGAATACTTCCTTTTACTTAGATCTTTTTTGATCTTTCTCAGCAGAAATTTGTGGTTTTTCTTATATTGATCTTGTACATGATTTGTTAAGTTTATACCTAAGTATTTGATTTTTGGAGGGTGCTAATGGAATTATTTAATTTGTTTCAAGTTATATTTCTGGGCAAAGAGTTGTTTATAATATTTCCTTCTTACCATTTTAATGTCCATGGGACCAGTAGTGATGTCTCTCTTTCATTTCTGATGTTAGTGATTTATTTCTTCTCTCATTTTTCTCTTGGTTACCCTGGTTACAGGTTTATAAATTTATTGATTTTTCTAAAGGGCAATTTTATTTGTTTGTTTGTTTGTTTCATTGGATTACTCCTTTGATTTTCTGTTTTCAGTTTCATTGGTGTCTGTGATAATTTTTATGATTTTCTTCCACTTGTTTTGGCCTTATTTTAAACTTTTTTTACTCTAAATTTGTCTCTTTCTTTTTTTAAAATTTTTTAATGTTTATTTTTGAGAGAGAGAGAGAGAGAGACAGAGCATGAGCAGGGAAGAGGCAGACACACACACACACACACACACACACACACACACACACACACAGAATCCAAAGCAGACTCCAGGCTCTTGCTGTCAGCACAGAACCTGATGCAGAACTTGAACTCATGAACTGTGAGATCATGACCTGAGCCAAAGTTGGACACTTAACTGACTGAGCCCCCCAGGCACTCTTCCTCTAAATTTCTAAGGTGGAAGCTTAGGTTGTTGATTTTAGGCATCTTCTAACATAAGCATTTAATGCTATGCACTTCCTTTTAAGCACTGCTTTTGCTGCTTCAACAAATTTTGTTAATTAGTATTTTTTTGTTGTTTTACTTCAAAATATCTTAAAATATGCCCTGAAACTTTTTTTTTCCACTCATGTGGCATTTAGAAGTGTGTTGTTTAATATCCAAATATTTTGGTATTTTGTGTGTTGTTTAATATCCAAATATTTTGGTATTTTCTGGACATCTTTCTGTTACTGATTGATGATTTAATCCATTGTGGTACGAGAATTCCTTCTCCTTCTCCTCCCCCTCCCCCTCCCCCACCTCCTTCTTCAATAGATATGAGTTTCTGATTTATATTTTTTTCCTTATCCCTGAGGAATTTTTTTGACATTTCTCACAAGATAGAACCATTGTTAAAAATTCCTTTAGTTTTTGTTTTTCTGAGAAACTCTTTATTATTCCCTTCACCATTGAAGGATAGTTTCACTGAATGCAGAATTCTAGGTTGGTGTTGTTTGCTTGTTTTTCTCTCAACATTAAATTTTCCATTCCATTTTCTTCTTGTTTGCATGGAAGCTGATGAGAAGTCTGATATAATTATTATCCTTGCTCCTCTATAGGTCAGGTGGTCTTTCTTTTCTCTTTGCCTTTTTCAAGACTTTTTATGTATCTTTAATTTTCTGAAATTTGAATATAATGTGCCTAGTTAGATTGGGGTGGGGGACTTTTTGGCTTCTTTCAAGATTTTTTTCTGTATGTTTAATTTTTCTGAAGTTTGAATATAATATACCTAGTTAGATTGGGGTGGGAGACATTTATCCTGCCTGTTCTCTGACCTTTGGTCTGTGTTTTGGTATTCATCATTAAATTTGGGAAATTCTCATCATTGTTGCTTTCAGTAGTTTTTGTTGTTTTCTTTTCTCTTTTTCTCCTTCTTCCGGTAGTTCCATAATGTGTATGTTACATATTGGAATTGTTCCAGAGTTGTTTTGTTTTGTTTAAATCTGATTTTCCATTTGCATTTCAGTTTTGGAATTTTATACTGACCCATCTTTAAGGTCATGCTTCTTTTTTTGGCCATGTCTATAGTGAGCCTATCAAAGGAATTCTTCATTTCTATCACAAATTTCTAGCATTTTCTTTTTATTTTCTCAGTTTCCATCACTGTGCTTACCTTATTTATTTTTGCATGTTGTTTTTTTCCATTAGAGCTCATAATATATTAATCATAGTCATTTTATTTGATTTATTTTTAATGTTTATTTATTTAATTATTTTTGAGAGAGAGAGAGAGAGAGCACGCACGTGCGCGCCCGAACATAAGCATGAGTGGGGGAGGGGCAGAGAGCAGGAGACACAGAATCCGAAGGAGGCTCTAGGCTCTGAGCTGTCAGCACAGAGCCTGACACAGGGCTCAAACCCAGGAACTGTGAGATCATGACCTGAGCCAAAATCAGATGCCTAACCAACAGAGCCACCCGGGTGTCCTATAATCATAGTTATTTTAAATTCTTTAACTGAGAATCCAAAATCTGGGTTTGGTTCTGATGCTTTCTTTGTCTCTTCAGACCGTGTTTGTTGTTGTTGTTGTTATTTGTTTTTCTGCATTTTAGCATGCTTGTAATTTTTATTGAAATTTGGTTGTGATATACAGTAAAACCTTGGGTTGAGAGTAACTTGTTCTATGAGTGTTCCACAAGGCAAGCAAACATTTCTAATAAATTTTAACTTGATAAATGAGCAATGTGTTGCAATACAAGTAGACTGTGACGCCATATGTCACATGATCACAACTGAGCCAATGGTTCTTGAAATTCGCCTTGATATGCGAGTGCTTTGGATTATAAGCATATTTTTGTAATGAATTATGCTCACAAACCAAAGTTTTACAGTATTTGGCAATAGAATCTGAGGTAATCAGGTTTTTAGTATGAAATTCATGTGAATTTACATAGGAACTTTGTGTTTAATTTCTATGGCAGCAGATGTTCCCTTTAGTTTTCGTGTTATATTTCTTTTTTGTTTGTTTTCTCCTCTGTTGTATTGGGCTTTCCCTATGAATTCATTCTTAAATACGGTCTGTGTCTTACAGCTCATTCAGTTGTAATTCATTGTTGTACTGTTGCATGGTTGATGTGGTATAAGATGTTGGAGAGGGGAAACATTCCCAGGGCCATGACCTAATAAAACATTTATTTGCCTGTAAAAGAAAAAAACAAAATATTCCCTCCTCTTACAGGAGATAGGAAAGCTACAGCACTATGGAATTTTCCAAATGCCCATCTTCCAGGTCTAGTAAGGCTCTGGTAAAAGTAGCTTTTCCTGGAGGGGATGCTTTTGTCATAGTTATTTTCCTCTGGGCATATCTCAATATGGTTATTTTTCCCTTCTCTATCTGATACAAGAGGAGATTTTTCTCTGAATTTCAGCAGAAGCACCTGATGGGGTTCCTGAAGGCAAAACCCAAAAAGTAGGGGAACTCCCTTAGAACTGTCTCCCAGGATTTTTTTAACTCTCAGCCTTCAGGAATTCATCAATTGCCATTTAAGTGTAATGGCAGCTTCTATTTCCAGTAAGCTGGTCTCAGCTATGATTCTAGTTTTGAGGTGGTAGTTTGTCTTCAATTACCTGATGGACCTAAGAAAAGTCATATTCTGTTTGTTTGTTTGTTTGTTTGTTTGTTTGTTAGGCTTTTTTTTTTTCTCTTATTTTGAGAATAGAAATAATGGCTTTCAAGCACTTTACATGACTCAGTTGAAACTGGAATCCTCTGGATTGTCTTTTTATTTTATTATTTTTCATCAGTGTCTTTCAAAGTTTTTTTTTTCTTTTCTTTTCTTTTCTTTCTTCTCCTTTCTTTCTTTGATGAAATTGAATATATATTATACTTTTGATGTCGATCTAAGAAATCTTTGTGTACCCAACGTGACAAGAACTTTCATTCCTTTTTTTCCCCCAGAAGTCATGGTTTTAGGGTTTGCATTTAGGTTTACAACCTCTTTAATATTAATTTTTTATATGGCATGAGGTATCACTTGAGGCTACTTATTTCTTTCTTTGTATCTGGGTTTCTAATAGTTTCAGTACCGTTTGCTGAACAGGCTGTATAATTTCTTCTTTGAATTGCCTTTGTAACTATTGAGACTATTCTAAGCTTCTCTCTTCTGTTCCATTTATTTATATTTTTATCTTTTATCAATACCACACTGTCTTGAATCAGGCATTCTTATAATTTTGCTTATCTGTCAGAGTGATTTTGGCTATTCCAGTATTCCACTTCTTTTCACCTGGTGGAAAAGGCAATTAGAAAATTCTATCCTGCTCTATCCTTTCTTTCTCATGTGGGGGTGGGAGGATAAAAGGCCAATAAATGTTTCTTTTTTAAAATTTGTTTCAAGTTTATTTATTTATTTTGAGAGAGAGCAAGGAGTGAGAGAGGTAGAGAAAGAATCCCAAACAGTGTCCATGCTGTTAGCACTGTGTCCAATGTGGGGCTGGTCTCACAAATCATGAGATCATGACCTGAGCTGAGATGAAGAATCAGGAAACTTAACAGACTGAGCCATCCAGGGGCCCCAGCCAATAAATGTTTCTTAAAGTCACAGCCCATTCCTTTATCCACTTTAAATGGAAAAAAGAAAACCAGAAACTCAGATTTAATCATAAGATTATGGAAATATTTCAATAGGAATGCGAGTGGATATCCTTACCTATTCCCTATGTTAAGGAAATAGCATGGAGTCTTTCCTGTTCAGTATGACGATAGCTGAAGGTTTGTTTGTAGATTCTTTATCAGGTTGAGAAAGCTGTCTCTATTTTCAGTTTTCTAAACGTTTTGCCTGAAAGGGACACTGACACTTGTCAGAAGCTTTTCCTGTAGTGATTGAGATGATATATTTAGTTTTCTTTAATTTGTTGATGTGGGGAATCACATTAATTGGTTTCTGAATGTCAAAGCAACATTGCATTCCAAAGATAAATGATTCTTGGTCTTGGCGTATTATCTGGTGTATATATAGCTGGGCTTGATTTGTTCATATTTGGTTGATAATTTTTATATGTATGTTCATGAGAAATATTTATCTATTATTTTCTTTACTAATAATATCCTTAACTTATTTTGACATCAGTCTCATAAAGTGGCTTGGTAGTATTTCTTCTTTTACTGTTTTATAGAGAATTTTGTGAAGAATTAGTAGTCATTTCTTAAATATTTTGCAGATTCAAGAATGAAATGATCCAGACCTTAAGTTTCAAGGTCTGTAAAAGGTCTGAGATTTATGCTACTTGCAAGATAATAAGTTATATTGACAGTTTCATGGATGCTGGTAGAAGACATGCAAATCTTGGCTCATAGATGGAGCATAATTCATGTCTCATGATAATAGTAGGCATGATTATCATCATTTTTGCCTCAGTTTTTCGAGCCCAGTTCCTACAGGATGACACAAAGAGATCAGAGGAGCCCTGGACCGGAAATGAATTTCATTATAGGAGACAGCTGAGTTTAGGGGATTTAAAATTTTCTAATGGGCAGGACACATGCTTATCCTTTGGTCTGGAGAAAACATTGGCCCTAGCTTTCAATACTATTGGCCCTACAAAGATCCTTGACAACATTGTGTAGATAAAATGGGTAATCAGTGCCTTATTCCAAGACATGTAGATATGCAAGAAATACAAATTCAACAATTACAAATTCAATTTCTCTAATAGGAAGAGTATTATTCATATTAGCTATTCCATTTTGAGTGAGCTTTGGTAGTTTCATTTTTTTTTTTAAGAAAATAGTCCATTTCATATACTTGAATCAATTCAGTTATATGAATTGTTAAACTACTGGGCATAGAGTATTTTTTTAATGTTCTTTTTTTTTTTTATTCTTTAAACTTACAGAATTTGTAATGATTTCCTCTTTTTTATTCCTGTTATCAGTAATTTGTATTTTCTCCTTTTTTTATTCATCAATCTGGTTTAAGATTAATCAATTACATTGATCTTTTCAAAGAACTGTGTTTCATTTAATTGATATTTCTTAATTTTGGCTCTGAAATTTCATTGACTTATGTTTCTGTTTTTTGTGTTTTGTTTTTTGTTTTTGTTTTTGTTTTTTGTTGTTTTTTTTTTTTTTGCTGTTTAATTCCCTATGTTTGCTTTGTGTTTAATTTGCCTCTTTTTAAATAGATTCTTAAAATGGATTATTGATTTGAGACCTTTCTTCTTTCCTGATAAAAACATATAATACTGTAAATTTCTAAGCATCGGCTTAGCTATATTCTACAAATTTTATTATGTTTTGTTTACATTTTTATTCAGTTCCAAATATTTTAAAACTTTTCTTGATCCATGAATGCCTTCTTCTTTGCCCTATGAGTTTTGTATATATTCCAACTGGTTCTATGATAAGCTTTCCCATTTTATGTTTCATTTATTTAACTTTCCATTTTTATTTTTTATTCCCTTACTCCATTCTTGATAACATTGTTTGGCTATATAGCCCAAGTCACTAATTCTCTCTTTAGTTAACCTACTGGGTTTTTATTTTACCAGTTTGTAGTTTTTAATTATGGAAATTAAAATTTTTCTTAAGTCTATTTATTTCTCATGGTGACTCTTCTCACCATCCCTATAATTTATTTTATTGCTTCTTTAAACTTTTATATAATTATTTTTCTCTATGGGATAATAACAATCTTGGCAAATCTTTAGCAATCCAATATTTTACTGTTCATCTATCTTGACTTTCAGTAGTTATCTTCTCAGATGATGCTGTGCTTTGCTTAGGGTGTGTGTGTGTGTGTGTGTGTGTGTGTGTGATCATGAGAGGTTTTAATCACTGGAAATTCTGTTGACTAACTTGGGGATACTTTGGAAAGAGAGTTTGACTTTGCTCTGAGGCCCTAACTCTTTTTTTTTTTTTATTAGCGTTTGTTTGTTTATTTTGAAAGTAAGTGTGAGTGCATGCAAGTGGGGGAGGGGCACAGAGAGAAGGAGAGAGAGAATCCCAAGCAGGCTCCATGGTGTCAGCACAGAGCCCAACACGGGGCTTGATCCCACAAACCACGAGATCATGACCTGAGCTGAAACCTAAGAGTCAGGCGCTTAACTGACTGAACCACCCAGGTGCCCCATGAGTCCCTAACTCTTTATATTATTATCATTTTTCTTTTTGAGGCCCTTCTCCTGGAGGCCATTTCCAATTCTTGGTCCTGTGTGTTCCTACTTTGCCTCTCAGTCACAGACTTCTGGGTTTCTGGTCCACTTTACTCCTCATCCCCACCCATATAGAATGGGGTTTTCTTATTTGTTGCTTTTGGAGGTGTGGGGAGACCAACAATGCTACCGAGAGTGTGTCCAATCTGGGAGTCTAGTAGTGGATTAGGGGTAGCTATTCATACATTAGTAAGCATAGGGAGCACCAGTTAGTATAATCATTATATATTACTCACTTGAATTCACAATGATCCAAACTTATTTTTAAGAGATTTCTTAACTAGTCTACTCACCCAGGGCTCTCTCTTCCACATGACTACCAATGAGAAAATTCATTGTGTTGTATCCCTAATTAAAATCTATATTGACCCCCATGCTTGCAGAATAAAATCCAGGCTCTCCAGCATAGCATTTAAGTCCTTTTATCATCTGTTTCAAGTATATCTTCTTAAACACTATCCTCCTCTCCCACTTTTCTCTATAACCACATGGGTTGCATCAGAGCATTCTAAGTTCTACTGAATATGCTGTAGTCTTTTATCAGCTATTATTCTTGGTTGTTTCTTCTTTCTACACTATCCTTTTTCTGTTGAACATCAAGTACATTTGTTTCTTCCTTCAAACTCCTATACAAACAGGTGCACTTCTGTGAAGGCTTATCTAAGTTTCCCTTTGTAAGAAACATGTTATCTCTCCCTTTTCTTCCATACACTCAGAGCCATTTCTTTATGCCCTGTTCATGGTTTTAAAGTTAATTTTTTATTTGTCTATTTTGCCTTATTGATGATGATATTGTTAAGAATGGAGTGAGTATCTGCAGAGTTTAACCATCAGTATATGCAGGTGGGTAAAAAAAAAAAAATGCTATGGCACAGCCATTGATAGTATGTATCCAGATAGAAACAGTATGTTATATGGAAGGTGTCCCATAATTGAGGTAACAAAATACATTTTGAGTTACACGTATTACCACTTATTCTCTGGCCAAATCCAAATGTTTACTACATTAAGGTTTACTTTTACAATCTACAGAAAAGTAAACACTAACTTCCACTGAAATATATTAGGTATATAACATTTTCCTACTTTGAGGAACATTATGAGAAAAGGGCTCTGAGAAACACAATGTGTGTATAATGAAAAGTGTCTTTTAAGATTGTTGTTTATCACTGTTACTTCATGTCTTATTTGAGAAGGACAGAAAATTCTGTTTTTTAAATCAAGAATGATTAATCGATCCCAAAAAGCTAGTTTATTACTCCTTATATCCTCTGACTCATACATTGTGTTTCCCTCTGCTTTATTTTCTAGAAATTTCTTATTTTTTTATGTGTGTAACAAATTTCTCAGAACTGTATTGGTCATTCTGGCATGGATTTTATTTAACTTTACCTTTACATTAATATACTTTTCTTTATTTTCCCCTTGACTTTATGCTTGTAATAATCATGGTCATCATGTTATATTGTGTATATTATTACAAATCCCTCCAAATACTTTTTGGAATTATGAGACTTTATCACTCATTAAATTAATTAGTTCTTTTAGGTTACTCATACAGTTATGATAAGTAACTAAATAGGAGTAAGTGAAAATGCATCGAAAATTATTGAGCCTTTATTTATAAAAAGCTATTATTTCATACCATAGTTAATGGTGGTATACCATTGTCAGTGATTTATAAGGAAATTAGAGTCAAACAGAGACTTAATCTAAACAATAATTTGTATATATGACCTCTTTTTAAAACTAATAAATTGTTGAATAATTTTTAATTAGGCAAATTCTCAGAGTGTGGAACATTATCATTATTATTATTAAAAATCTGTACTTTTACCTAGCACCAAATCCATGCCTATAATAAAAGTCTATGGGGGTGCCTGGGTGGTTCAGTCAGTTGAGTCCTACTCTTGATTTTGGCTCAGGTCACGATCTTACAGTTCATGACTTCAAGCCCCTCATTGGGCTCTGTGCTGACAATGCGGAGCCTGCTTGGTATTCTCTGTCTCCCTCTCTCTGCCCCTCCCTGTTCACACCTTCTCTCTCTCTCTCTCTCTCTCTCTCTCTCTCTCTCCAAAAAATAAGTAAACATTAAAAAAAAAGCCATTGCTTACAAAAATAGTGTATGGATGCATTTTTAAAAATCTCCCACCTTCCCCAAAGAGAGCTATATTGAGGTTTCTACACGGGATTCTTACCTACCGTAGTATAGAGTAAATAGCATGGATTATCATCTTGCTCAAATTAGTTGAAGCTGAAATATAGTGTACTCGACTATGAAATCCTGCAAATGTACCAGCAACTAGGTTGGAGGAGGGATTATATTACATAATGTGTTCTTACTAGACATTCATTAAGTATTACTTTTATTTTCTTTCCTTAGATAAATTGAGAACTATATGAATAAATAGAATTTATATGAGCACCCTCTTAAGTTTGGCTTGTTTTCTAAAAGACCTCTAACAACATTTGGCTCAAAAATCTGTCATTTCATTGATTTGCCTAAGTGTTTCATCTCCAGTATGCTTAATCCTCAAAAAATTCCTCTTTGTTCCCTCAGCTTCTCTCACCTTACAGGGGAAAACGACAACAACAACAACAACAACAACAAAAACAAAAACAGTGATTGACTTAATTTTTATTTTGGTGTAAAAGACTATGTTCCTTACCCTAAAAAGTTAAAGATTTCTTTTCTCTGTAATTTTACAGGATGTGTTTTATACTTCCTGTAGATGAAAATAGAAAATTAGAAAATAAACCACTTCTTTATAGGAAGTTATAAAAAAAAAACTCTAGATGCACCAATTAAAATATGCCTAAATCAGTTGTACATTTATCTAAATTACAAACATGTTCAACAGCCACTCTCATTTTAGAATGTTCACTTTTAATCTTTGACATGGATACACATCAATTCAATCAAACTGCATAATTTATTTTATCAGAGATTTTCTATCTTTGCCTGCCGGCTACATAGAACCTAAATTAGAATTTTTCAAATTATACAATGGATATTCTCACTTGCAAAGATATTTAAAATTTTTTGGCTATCCAAAAATCAGTTAGTAGATACAGAATTTACATGAAATTATTCTGTGGCTGCTTTCTCAATATTATAGAATGGTATACAATTATTTCTAAAATAGTTCTTTTCTATTTTAGTTATGCTACTTAAATATTATGTCTTCAGTTTTCAGTGTCAATTAAACATGACTGTATGTGCTTATAAATTTTAATGTCTAATTAAATTTCGATGTTCAAAACTTCATTATTCAATTCTGAGATCTATGAATCAACAAGAACTTGCTAATAGTGCCAAGAAAGAAAATAGTATTAGTGGAATCGCTAACATAGATGTAAATGCTTATTCACACACATTCAAATCAATTTAACTAACTTTTTTTTTTCTCGTAAGCCTCATGGATCCAAGGTACTGCTTTCCTCACGTTGATGAATTACAGCAGCTTTTCTCAATTAGGGACCAGTTTTGTCCCCAAGGGTACATTTGGCAATTTCTAGAGACATCTTTGGTTAGAAGGTGGGACGTCCATGAGGTGGAGGACAGCATCGTTGCTGAACGTCTGAGCCTATACAGGATATGCCCCTTTCCCTAACAAAGAATTATCCAATCCAGAATGTCAACAGTGCCAAGATTGAGAAACACTGCCTCACAGCCTATTAGAGAAGATGATGTAGACATCCAAGTAACTTTTTTTTTAACAATAATTACCAACTGATTCATCCAAAGAGGTCTTCCATTTACCTTCCCTAATTTATTTATGATTATGATTGCTATTGCTATTTTTTTTTAAGTAGGCTCCACGCTCAATATGGGGCTCAAAGTCACAACCCTGAGATCAAGAGTCGCATGCTCCACTGACTGAGCAGGTGCCCCATTTACCTTTCCTATTTTAATCTTCACCTTAACGTGATTTTACCTTCACTTCCTTGTCAGTACTATGTATTTTTATTTTTTCATTTTAAAAAAGTTTTAATGTTTATTTATTTTTGAGAGAGAGAGAGATTGACAGAGCATGAGCAGGGGAGGAACAGAGAGGGAGACACAGAATTTGAAACAGGTTCCAGGCTCCAAGCTGTCAGCACAGAGCCTGATGTGCAGTTCGAACTCACGAACTGTGAGATAACCTGAGCCAAATTCAGACATTTAACCGACTGAGCCACCCAGGTGTCCCCCAAGTCAGGACTATTTAAATAATTTTATAGACATATGAGAAATCTATATCTCATTTAGAGAATACTAACAATAGTCAATCACTTCATTCAAAACCAATGTTAAACTAACCACAGAACTATTGGAATTTTAGCCACATGCTACAAGTGATGGTAATGTCACATTTATCTTAGTTCCATAACTAGATATAAATAATACAGTAGAGCAGATAATTCACCAACTAGCTGTGTTTGTAAACAGAGAAGGAATGGACTGCCACAGTGAGTCCCAAGGTTCACTATCAGGCTAAAAAGCAATTAACTTTCTGAGTATTTACCATTCTGTGTACTTTCTAACACATTTTGGTAAATACGATCTCATTAATTCGAGCTACTACCCTGTGAAATAGAAATACTACATGCATTTCATACTGGGAAAATAAAGCCTAAGAAATATGGCAGAATAACACAGAATCCGTCAGCACACTGGGTTTGTATCCTAAATGTGCCTTGTCCTGGTTACAAAGTAATGCTCTGCCTGGCTGCTTGTGATCTCTTCCTATTTTTTTCTCAGAGATGAAATACTTTAGTGTCTGGGCCAATAGAGAATACTCCATAGTAACGATTATAAACTTAAAACAGTACATAAGTAATTTCCAAGGGCTAGTATATAAATTGTAAGTTTTGAAGACTAAGTGTAATGTAGTTAAAATGTTGTACTTATTAGGAATGGCTTTGGCTCGGGGCGCCTGGGTGGCTCAGTCGGTTAAGCGTCCGACTTCGGCTCAGGTCATGATCTCGCCGTCCGTGAGTTCAAGCCCCGCGTCGGGCTCTGTGCTGACAACTCAGAGCCTGGAGCCTGTTTCAGATTCTGTGTCTCCTTCTCTCTCTGACCCTCCTCCATTCATGCTCTGTCTCTCTCTGTCTCAAAAATAAATAAACGTTAAAAAAAATTAAAAAAAAAAAGGAATGGCTTTGGCTGCAATTAATACAAAAACTTGCTAATAGTGGTCTAACCAATAAGGATTCCTCCCATCATGAGACCACATGAGGCAGTTCTTCTCATTCTAGTAGGAATTGCAGTCACTCATTCTCTTGGCCTTTTTGTCATGGTCGGAAGCTGTCTGGAGAATCTGCAAGCGTTATTTTGTCTGTCACGCTACAGAAAGCAAAGAAGAGAGAAGCATGGCGGGCTTTATTTTTTATGATGAATTTTTGGGGGATATAAAGCAAAAGAGCTTTTCTGGAAGCCCTAACTAGACTGGCTTTACATTTTATCGGCCAGAAATAGGCCACACAGTTGTCTTTGGTTGCAAAGGAGGCTAATCGTTCTTTGAGTTCTTTCAAGAACTGGTTGAGAAATCTCTTAATGAGCCAATGAAAAGTGGCACTACAAATTTTATAGTTAAAAAGCAATTTCACGTTTCATTTCATTTTCTGTATATCTATAATAAAAATAACAACAGATTATTATGTAAGTGTCTTAAATCGTATGCATTTATATAAGTTAACAATGATAGTTAATTCTTTTTAAGCATTGGATCTGCTCCAAGTGTCATATGTGTAATTCTTATAATGCTACAAGCTGGGTAAATTTACTGTGTCTGTTTTAGTACACATCTGTTTTATAGGTGAAAGAATTTAGGTTTAGTGAGATTAAATAATTTGCTAAGGTCAAACAATGGCTCAGAAAAGGAATGGAATACAAGTCCATTATTCGACTAACTTCAAAGCTGAAATATTAATAATTACATAACTACTGTGATTTTTACACAACTCATCCTTTTCTTTCTCCATTTATTAGGCCTATAGACACATATTAATATTACCATGGAATATTGACTTTAATATCATTTACGCTTTGTTCATCATCAGTACCACTCATGGTGACTTTACATTTGAAGTCGGAGATTCTGGACTTTGCTTCCCGATATTGCTATCCCTTTGTCCTAACTCCCCTATTTTCCTGTCCACACTTCCATACCTCTGCTCTACCGTCTCCACTGAACACCTGAGTGGCCTTCTCTCCATCTGCCTTTTCCATGTCCCTGTTTCGAGCCCTTTGCACCAAAAGAAGTGCCTGTTCTCTTTCAGAATCCTTGAATATTCATTTTTGCCTCTTGTTAAGATCTGTAGGTAACTCAATATTAGCCATAACCTGGAAACTCTGTTCAATAAGAATATAGACTCCCCAGGGCTGTCTCAGAATGATTACTATGTTATGAGCAGATGCTGGAGAGACTCAAGCCGTGAATGATGGGGCTGTAGAGAGGGAGAAGGAGATCGAGACTGGGAGCCAGCCTCTAGGACTTGGGAGCTGTAAATCTAATGACTGTCATTTAACACATATTTGAATAAATAAAAATATGAAGAAAAGATAAACTAGCGGGTGAAATATATCACATTTGATACTAAGGTGTTAATTTATTCTTTAAACAAATAGCAAATCAGTGGATCTACTACATACTTAATGAATTTGGCTTATAGAAAACCAGAAGTGTGATCTGTAGATAGAAAATGAAGGTAACCATCACTTGTCAAATCTTTCTTATAGCTTCCCTGGGGAAGAAAATGTATTAATCTAGGAGGATATTATTTTTGTTTATTGGAATAATAGGTTTAAAAGGTATACCTAGTATATAATATAGACTGATTGCACATGCATGAGGATACTGATTCTTTTATCATCAACAGAGGAAGGGGTTAGGAACCTGGAGCATGAACTGTACCTAAAAGGTAAGGGGATATGACACCGTTGGGGTAAAGATGCTATCGATGAAGGACGGAGAACATAAAGTGAAAATTGAAAGTTTTCACAGATGTCAATATATGACATTGCACAATCATGTCTTACAGTGGTTTACAAACATGAATATTGGCCTCACAGAAACTTTATCCACTGTGGATTCCATATATATATATATATACACACACACATATATATACATATATATATATACATATGCACATGCATATATGCACATATGTAAATGCATATACGGGGCGCCTGGGTGGCTCAGTCGGTTAAGCGTCCGACTTCGGCTCAGATCACGATCTCGCGGTCCGTGAGTTCGAGCCCCGCGTCGGGCTCTGGGCTGATGGCTCAGAGCCTGGAGCCTGCTTCCGATTCTGTGTCTCCCTCTCTCTCTGACCCTCCCCCGTTCATGCTCTGTCTCTGTCTCAAAAATAAACTTAAAAAAAAAATTAAATGCATATACATATATGTGCACATTTATTTTAAATATATATATAGTATTTACCATATTAACCAATTTGAAGTGTACAGTTGAGTGATGTCAAGTATATTTTCATTGTTGCGAAACAGGTCTCTAGAACTTTTTCATCACACAAATCTGAAACTATAGCCATTAAACAACTCCCCTTTTATCTTTCCCCCTGTTCCCTAGTAACCACCATTCTACTCTGTTTCTATGAATTTGACCAGTTTATTTCATGTGATAGAATTAAACAGTGTTTGTTTTCTTGTGACTGGCTTATTTCACTTAGCATGATGTCCTCAAAGTTCATCCACGTTAGAACACGTGACAGGGTTTATTTTATTTTTATTTATTTTTAAGGCTAATAGTCCATTGTATGTGTTTACCACATTTTGTTAATCCGCTTATCTATCAGCGAACATTTTGGCTTTTTCCACCTCTTGACTCCTGTGAATAGTGCTGTTGTGAACTTGGGTGTGCAGACATCTCTTTGAGCCCCTCTTTGAAATTTTTCTGCATATGTATAAAAGTGAGATTTAGGGGTCATATGGTAATTAGTATGTTTAATTTTTTGAGGAACTTCCACACTGTTTTCCATAGCAGATGAACCATTTTACAATACCACCAACAGTACATAGGGTTCCAACTTTTTCCACATTCCTTACCTAACTTGTTGTTTATTTTTTTATACTAGTCATTCTAAGGAGTGTGAAGTAATATCTTACTGATATTTTTATTTGCATTTCTCTGTAATTAGTGATGTTGAACATTTTTCATATGATTGATTATTTTTATATTGTCTTTAGAAAAATATCTATTCAAGTTCTTTACCCATTTTTTTCCTTTTTTTAATGTTGATTTATTTTTATTTATTTATTTATTTATTTATTTATTTATTTATTTATTTATTATTTTTGGGACAGAGAGAGACAGAGCATGAACGGGGGAGGGGCAGAGAGAGAGGGAGACACAGAGTCGGAAACAGGCTCCAGGCTCTGAGCCATCAGCCCAGAGCCTGACGCGGGGCTCGAACCCACGGACCGCGAGATCGTGACCTGGCTGAAGTCGGACGCTTAACCGACTGCGCCACCCAGGCGCCCCAATGTTGATTTATTTTTGAGAGAGTGGGTATGTGTGCAAGGCAGGGGAGAGGCAGAGAGAGAGGGTAACAGAGGATCCAAAGCAGGCTTTGCACTGACAGCAGAGAGCCTGATGCAGGGCTCAAACTCAAGAACTGTGAGATCATGATCTGAGCCTAAGTCAGACGCTTAACCAACTGAGGCACCAGGTGCCCCTCTACCCATTTTTCATTCAGGTTATTTTGTTGTTGTTGTTGTTGTTGTTGTTGTTGTTGAATTGCAAAAGTTCTTTATATATCCTGGTATTACCCCCTTACAGATACATGATTTGTAAATATTCTCTTCCATTCCATAGGTTGTCTTTGCACTCTTGATTACATCTTTAGACGCACAAAAGTTTTAAGTCTGATGTAATGCCATTTGCCTGTTTTCCTTTTGTTCCCTGGGCTTTTGGTAACACATCCAAGAAATCAGTGGTAAGTCCAGTGTCTTGAAGCTTTCCACCTATATTTTCATCGAGAAATTTTCATTTAGAAATTTTATATTTTCATCTAGAAATTTCATCTAGAAATTTTCATCTAAAAATTCATCTAGAAGTTTTTAGTTTTACATTTTGGCCTTTACTCCATTTTGAGTTAATTTATGTGTATGGTGTAAGGTAAGGGTCCCACTTCATTCTTTTACATGTGGATATCCACTTTTCCCACTTCACGTTTATTGAAGAGACTGCCTTATTGAAGATCATTTGTCCCTATAAATCAGGGTTTATTTCTGGATTTCACCATCTATTTCATTACTCTGTTGTCTGTCTTTATGCCATTGCCACACTGTTGTAATTAATTAAACTTTCTAATATATGTATTGATCAGGAAATGTGAGTCCTTCAATTTGTCCTTTACAAAATAAAGTATTATGGTGTTTTGGAGTCCCTTGAGATTCTGTATGAATTTTATGATAGCTTTTGTATTTCTGCAAAAAATGCTGTTGGGATTTTGAAAGACTTTGCAGAATATGTAGATCACTTTAGGTAGTATGGACATCTTAATAACTTTAAATCTTTTAATCCATGAACACTGTATGTCTTCATTTGTGTATTAATTTCTTTCAGCTATGTTTTCTAGTTTTCAGTGTATGGGTCTTTTACCACCTTAAATAAGCTTATTCCTATTTTATTCTTTTAGAGACTGTTATAAATGGATCTCTTTTCTTTTTAATTTTTCAAAATATTTATTTATTTTTGACAGAGAGGAGAGAGAGAGTCAGAGCCTGAATGGGGGAAGGGCAAAGAGAGAGGTAGACACAGATTTTAAAGCACAGTGCGGGCTTCAAGCTGTTAGCACAGCGCCCTATGTGGGGCTCAGACTCCCGAGCCGTGAGATCCTGACCTGAGCCGAAATTGGACACTGAACCAACTGAGCTACCCAGGTGCCCCTAAATGGATCTGTTTTCTTAATGCTTTTTTGGGGTTGTTTATTGTTAGTGTATAGAAACAACAGATTGTGTGTGTGTGTGTGTGTGTGTGTGTGTGTGTGTGTGTGTGTGTTGATTTTGTATCCTGCAGCTTTACTGAATTCAGTTGTGAATTCAAATTTTTTTTTTTTTTTTTGGTCGTAAGTTTAAGGTTTTCTACATATATGATCACATCAGCAGCAAATATAGATAAGTTTACTTCTTCCTTTCCAATATGGATTTTTGCTTTCTTTTGTTTGCCTGATTTCTCTGGCTAGGCCTTCCAATGCTGTGTTGAATAGAAGTGGGGAGAGTGGGCATTCTTGCCTTGCTCATGTTCTTAAGAGGAAAAGCTTCCAGTCTTTTAACAGTTGAGTATGATGTTGGCTGTGAGGTTTTCTTAAGTGGCCTTTGAGGCAGGTAATTTCCTACTACACTATGTTTTCATCATTGCAAGGGTGTGGAATTTTCTCAAGTGCTTTTTCTGCATCAATTACAATGATTATGTTTTTTTTTTTCATGTTTGCATTTCTTTCTGTTATTGTGGTGCCTTACATTAATTGATTTTCATATGTTGAGCCATCCTTTCATTCCAGGATTAAATCCCACTTGATTGTGGTGTATAATACTTATAATGTACTGTTGAATTCTGTTTCCTAGTATTATTTTTTTTTTTTGAAGACTTCTGTATCACTATATATCAGGACTATTGGTCTGCAGTTTTCTGATAGTCTCCTTAGTTGTCTTTGTTATCACAGTAATTTACTAATTACTACTTAAGGACTTACTATTGTCATTTTGTAAGTTATTTTCTGTATGTCTTATAGCATTTTTTCTGTCCCTGTTTTCTTCTCTGTTTCATTTATTTATTTATTTATTTTTATATTATATACTTCATTTCCTTTTGTGTATAGTCTATAGATTTTTTCTTCTGGTTCCTATTGCAATTATATACAACATCCTAATGTTACAATATTCTATTTTAAACTGATAGCAACTTCAATTGCATATAAATACCACTACTTCCAGCTCCGTCCCCTTCATGTTACTGGTGTCCCAAATGCATTTTATACATTATATATTCATAAACATAGCTTTAAGAAGTTAGTTTTTTGTCATTTATTTATTTACTTTTTAATATTTATTTTTGAGAGGGAGAGAGACAGAGCACGAATGGGGGAGGTGCAGAGAGAGAGGGAGACATAGAACCTGAAGCAAGCTCCAGGTTCTGAGCCATCAGCACAGAGCCCGATGCGGGACTCGAACTCCCGGACCGTGAGATCATGACCTGAGCTGAAGTCAGACACTTAATTGACTGAGCCCCCAGGCACCCCAGTTTTTTTGTCTTTTAAATTCTATGCACCAAACTCACAATATAGTACACTTTCCTATATTTATCAAAAGGAGGTAACTATTTATTTGTGTAATAGTACACAATATGATATCTCTCTATATTCACCTTTGCTGGAGAGCTGTATATTTTCATATGCTTTTGTATGTCTATCTATCATCCTTTATATCAACTTGAGGGATTACCCTTCACATTTCTCGTTTTGCAAGTCTCGTGGTAAAGAACAACCTCATCTTTTGTTCATCAGGAAAAACTTTAATTTTTCCTTCACTCTTAAAGGACAGTTTTTCCAGATACAGTATTCTTGGTTGGCTTTTCTTTCCTCCCTAGCAATTAGAATATATCATTCCATGCTCTTCTGGCCTATAGCATTTCTGCTGTAAAACCTCCTGTGTATCTAATGAATCACTTTTCCCATGCTGCTTTCAAGATATTCTCTTCGTCTTTAAAATTGCATTTTGACTGTAATATGTTTTGATGTGGTTCTCTTTGAATCAATGCAGTTAGAGTTCCTGAAGCTGTGGAATCTGTATGTCCATGTATTCCCTCAGATTTGTTGAGCTTTCAGCTATTAGTTCTTCAGATCAGCTCTCTACCCCTTTCTCTCGTCTCCTTCTAGTATTCTCACAGTGTATATACTGATCCATTTGATGATGTCTCATAAAGTCCTTAGGCTCCCTTTGCTTTCCTTCATTCTTTTTTTCCCCCTTAGACTAGGTAACTTCAAATGTCATGTCTTCAAGTACTTTGATTCCTTCTTCTGCATGTCAAGTCTGCTGTTGAACAGTTCTAACAATTTTTTTCAGTTCAGCTATTTTATTTTGAGCTCTAGAATTTGTCTTGTTCTTCTTTATAGTTTCTAGCTCTTTGCTGATATTCTCTTTTTGTTCATTTTCCTGATTATGTTTGGTCATTTATCTATGTTCTCTTTGATCTCACTGAGCATCTTATTATAGTTATTTTAAATTGTTTGGCAGGCAGCTCCTAGACCTGTGTTTCTTTAGAGTCAGTTTCTGGAGTGTTATTTTGTTCCTTTCGTAGGCCAGGTACCTTTATATTTTTGTGTGTCTCATAGTTTTGCTTTGTTTTGTTTTTCTGGAATTTGGGCATTGAGCAGGGGGAGAAAGAAATCTTTCCCAGTCTTTCCACACTGGTTTTATGTAGGCAAAGACTTTCATCGGCCACTTAAACCTTTAGCTGATCTCAGGATTCTTAGGTCTCCTAATCCTTTTTGATATCTTGCTCTCTCGACATCTACTTATAGAACTGCAGGTCTAAGGTACTACTTTATTTTCAGCAACTTCCAAACTCTGACAATGGTCTTGTTAGTGCTCTGTGTCAGGTGAGAGTGAAATGCATCTCTCAGGCAGCTCCCAGACAAGTCAGAACATTGAACACGTGGTTCACTCTCTTGTTTCTATCCTAAGAGAGCCCTGGTAAGTGATTTTCTCTCTGCTGCCCCACACTATACAGGGTAGGCATGCCAATGCCACAAATTTTCCTACCCTTTTCACTAGAATTCCATCTGGGTGGGATTTACAGTGGCTTGAGTACTATACCTTTTCAGCTGGTTTCTAGAATTCTCACAGAGCTGTTTTATGGGTTTTGGTCTTACATTTAGGTCTTTAAATCCATTTGGAGTTAATCTTTGCGAGATGAGTTTCTGAGTTAAAGTTTATGTTGAACTAGATCAGCTTTCACTAAGAAATAATAATTTATGTTGTTTACACTCTTAAGAAATTAAATGGACAAAATATAAAATTTTTTCATCATCTAATGAAATAAATTATTTCAAATGGGATAACATATTTCAAAATAGAAGAAAATACATTCATTATGTTTTATAGAGCTGTGAAAACACAGACTAAGAAGACCTCCAGGAAAATGAAGAAATATAACAATAGGATTGTTGAGGTAGGAAAGTGACGTGAAAACTTGGAATCATAGAACCCAAAGATTAAATAAAAATATAACCTTCAAAAAGGAAGCCAAAAATTACTCAAGAGAAAACTTAGTCTGTAAAATTTAGAGTCATAGCAACCAATTCTGAAACTATGGTTTCTGAACTTGAAGGATGAAACATGATAAGATGGCAATTTATACATGTAAAACTTTTACTTTTTCAATATCCAACCTAAAAGTAATAATGTATTTAAATTTAGTTTATTTTTCCTTAATTCACTTTGTAACTTAGATACCAGTACCAGTTATGTTGGTATATATTTTACTTTATGTGTCTTATATAGAAGTGTCTTATGTATTATGTGTACTACATAAATATTAGTATTTTGCATTTTTTAAAGTGTTTTATTTATTTTTGAAGCAGAGAGAGATAGAGCATGAGCAGGGGAGGGGCAGAGAGAGAGGGAGACACAGAATCTGAAGCAGGCTCCAGGCTCTGAGCTGTCAGCACAGAGCCGTTGCAGGGCTCGAATTCACAAGCTGTGAGATCATGACCTGAGCCGAAATCGGATGCCCAACCCACTGAGCCACCCAGTCGTCCCAGTATTTTGGACTTTTAAAAGAAAATGATTATGGTATGATAATGAGAACTTCATTTTCAATTCTAGGAAATTTGTAGGAAGACCACTCTAAACTTTGTAGACTTAGGGAAGAGCCCAGTACTGATATGTGTTTCTGTGTGTGCACACACATTTATTATTTTGGACATCAGTAGTTGGTTCGTATCACTCCGATTCTTTCTTCTTCACGTTGAAACAGCTCAAAGCACCAAACCCATTCTCCAGTGATTGGGACAAAAGTAGGTTTAGTAGAGTGGGTTGCTAGGAGACCAGTATCAGCATCATCTATGACCTTGCAGGATGTAAAAAATAAGTATAGATTTATCGAACTCAGTGGCACATTGTTTGCGTTCTCTGCTCTGGCTGTCTTATTTCATTTCTGTCTACCTCAGTGTTTTCCTCTTTCTCTTTTCTCTCCTTTTCTCTCACACAAATGTGAATACATAAGGCCATACAACTGCCTTTCTTGATACCTCCTAATTCCTCAAAGTTATTACTATGCTGCATTTAACCATAGCATTGTCTCTTAGCTAACAAGGCACTCTAACAGCAGCGTCAGCAAATCCTGATCTTTTTAAAAGGCTGATTCTTCATACCATCGCTGTAAGAAATATAGAAATCAGTTCTACTGGGAACAACATTATGAAAAATGTATAAACATCACAAAGTAATTTTGCTGTCACATTCAAAATGTTTTCTCAAAGTTGCATCCCCAGTTTTTCACAGTTGAGGGGGCTCAGGTTAAATAATCTCATGCAGGAGAGAACTCTAACATTCTTGTCATCTTCTTGGAGTTATCTTTTTTTTTTGAAATTGTTTATGATATGGATTTCATATAGAAAAAAAGTAACAACAGAGAAAGTGAAATTAAAATTCTCACATCCTAAGCCACTTTTGTATCTGTAGATTCCTAGATTTACTTGTTCTTAAATAGATTATAAATAATACTGTAAATAAATGAGGTGTATGTGTGTGTGTGTGCGTATGTGCATGTGTGAGTGCGTGTGTGTGCGTGTGATGTTTTTCTCCATAGGTTGGAATCTTCATTGGAAGTTATATGAGAATGTACCCCCCTTCTATCTCTAACAAAAAGTTCTATACTTTAGACTTGCTATCATCTCTATATGGTTTAATTGTAAAATGCTGAAATACATGTGGATGTACTTATATATCCCACCAGTACAAATGTTTAGACTTTTGTTAATTATTAAATCAGAAAGAATATTATTTAATCTGAATTATAATATCTTTACAGAATTCATTGGATAGTATTATCAATACAAATCCAGGTTACTTAAATGAATTGTAAAGCTTTATATCAGTGTTGTGATTGTACAGAGAATTTTGTGCAGAACTTGGTATTTCTTACGGACTAGACAATGAAATTAAAAATAATATTAGTTCTTTTTGAAAATGTCTTAGTAATAATCAAGAAAATAGAAAATAGTTACTTATGTTTGTTGTATACATACTTATTGAACTTCTAAGAAAGAAAATATAATTCACCAAATTCCTAAAACTTGAGAGGACAGAAAGATGTTCTTAGATAATTCACTTTTATTCTACCAATATATAAACTAATCGTTGCAGATGCACTGGTCTTATTTTCTGTGTGCTTAAGGCATCAGTAATTCTCATAATCCCTGCTATAACATGTAGGGCAGTGATGTTGAACTGGTCTATATAAAGATATAGTGATTCTCCCATGAATTTTGCAAAAGGTATTTAGAGATTTATGGAAGGAATGGATACTTAAGGAATATTAACACATTCACTGAAAATGATGAGCTCTAAGAGTTAAAACCAAAACCTTCATATGGTGTATATTAAAACTCAAGTGAGAGAAGTAAGTAAGCATTTGGCCAAAGGGTATTGGAAGTAGCTCTTCTTTTTGTTTGTTTGTTGTTTGTTTTCGTTGTTTTGTTTTGTTTTTAAGTGTAATTATGGAGTTGTTACTTGTGAAAGGCATGAACCAAAAAGGCTATGTGAAACTAGTATGGAATCACAGGAGTGAGTTCTAGGGCAATGAGCAAATGTGAGATCAGACTGTAGAAAATAAGATTTACTAACAGATGAATTAGGGAAACAGTGAGGAGTCAAGTATTAGGTGTAACATCCGTGACAAAGCATTTTGCGAAATAATCTCATCATCTATGGGAATACGGATGCTTTTCTTACATCTAGAAGTCACTAGTGGAGGAAATAAATGCAAATTGTATTTCATTATGAAATAAGATGAAACGTGCACTTGGTATTTATTAATTAACCATTTCTAAAGAAACCATTGAATGCCTATGATATGCTAAACCTTTTTACATCTGACCTTTGAGTCTAATGGGGGAGACAGGTATGTAAAAAGATAATTACAGCACCAAGAAACAAAAAGTGCTAACAAACGTAGGAAAGATTGCTGTGGTGGCAAGGTGGATTTGCTTATAATTGGCATATACGTTATTATTATAGTGGTTCCAGGACATGTTTGAGATGGTCCATAGAAACTAATATGGTACTTGGGATTTTGTACATTGTAAAAAAAATAAAAAAGAATGAAAGAAAGAAAGAAAGAAAGAAAGAAAGAAAGAAAGAAAGAAAAATAAAAGAAAAAAAATCTCTGCAAAATGATGATTTTGTTCTAGTGACTAGTTCATTTTATAAAAAGAAACCTGAGAAAATGATCCTAGAAGACCTACATTTTCATCAAAAGTCATACCTTCTCCAAAAAGCTTTTGTTTTTTCCCTTCATAACCTATTTAAACTTCAACATAATTAGAATAATTATAAAATTGATTGTGCTCATTGTCAATTATATTTCTGACTAGGAGTTCACACACACACACACACACACACACACACACACACACACTCAGCCAGAAGTAATACCAAGAAAAAATTCTATAGATGCAAAGTTGTATCAGCCAGATGTATCTATAATTATTTAGAATAGCAGAGCACAGCTCTGAGTTTCACCTTGAATGCATGCACATACTTTACACACAGACTCAGTGTAGGGTTCATGGGTCTCAAAAGGTATCAAAGGATATATGTAGTGGTGAGTCACACACAGAGAGTTGGGACACTAAGGCTTTTTTTCCAGGAAGCAGCTTTGTTCGTGCCAGCAAGGGCTCAGTGGGCTAAGACTCAAAATGCTGAGCCCCAAGCTCAGCAGGGGGGTACCTTTTGTACAATTTTTGCTCCTTTGTCTCCCATATATGGTAACATACGGTCTGAATGGGTGGTCTGTGTTACAGAGTCATGGGGAATATTGCACACAGGCACATAGCCAGGTTTCCTTCCCTTGTCTTGAAGTTTTCAAAACATTCCTTAGGGAGGGGCTCTACTACATACTCAGACTTAAAACATGACTGTTGTATTTCACATTTTACCGCTCTAAACTAATGTGCAGCTTAAACTAAGATTATATAAATAGGATTCAATATCACTTTTTTCCCTCGAAGTTTGGAAAGCATTTTTGGAAAAAGTGCCAGATCACCATGGGTGTGTAGAGCTGAATGGGGAATTTTTCCCCACTTTTAATTTTTTTCGCTAGCACCTAATCATTCAAATACATTTTTCTGACATTAGATATGGATATGAAGTATCATAAAGAATGCTCTCTCTTGATAGTGTTTTCTCTGAAGAAAATTATTTATAAAAGCAGAGTCTATGGGCAATAATCTTCCCCTCCATCCATTCGAACTCACAGATGCATCTTCTCAGAACAAATAAAGTACATCAGGAAGGAATGTATGGTATTAATGCATCCTCCCATCATTCTTTGCTTCAGGACTGACTTAACAGTTTGCAATTATCAGTTTTTTATGCTTCTCAGGAGAGCCATAAAACAAAACAAAACAAAAGCTATAGAATTAATAGAACGGGCGTTTAAAATGAAGCCTGAGAATTTTTCTAACAAAGGAGAGAAATCTTATTAAAAATAGAAGTTCTAAGATTATTTTTTGGCCCATGAAATTTATGAAATCGTAAGCCAATGTTTAGGAAACTGAGGTAGGACACTAAAACAAAAATATTCAGGTAAGTACAAGAGTACAATTGAAAGCAGTGTTTCTAATTCAAGGCAGTGGATGGAGGTGACCAGCACATAAAGAGAATATTTCCCAGTTTTGTACAGTTGTTTCTTGCTGTATTAGCAGACCCACAACTATTATCTCCTGTGACTTCCTGATTGGTCTCTAGGTATGTCAAATCTTGGAAAGGCTGATGGTCTTGCAATCTCAGAGCTAAAGTGGGTCTTGTATGTAATTGAAACATTTAAGGATGTCTTAAGTGGCTGCCTTTGAGCCTACAGGGAAAGCACACGAAATCTAGGGACAATGTGGGATAGCCCCAGTGGTCTGGTTAATAAAACAAAGGACATTGCAGAAAGTTAGTTATCAGAGACCTTGAAAGCTTTGTACCACATTGCTTTACATACAACAGCCATTTTAGCTTTAAAATTGCAGGATTAACAACCCTGGAAGGTTTAAGAAAGTAAAAACACCCCCAAGGTAACAAGCAGAAATTCACAGGGGCCTCTTTGGGTGCCCTATTGATTCTGCTAATTCAACAAGGGATAATTGCGGAAAGTTCCCGGAGACATTTAAAACTCCCTACAGCGCAAGGTTTCTATCAAATACTGGCCTATGGGCAGAGGGTCTACAAAGGCTCTTTCAGCTTGCACAGCAAAATGAGTATTGGAGTTTTAACCCTCAACATGCTATATGCAGCATCTTTGATTCCCCAAAAGGGGGAAAAATTGTACTTCTAAAGCAAGTAATTTTCGATTGTAACAAATCTGCAAAAAAGTGATCTTGTTTTGCCTGTGCTAATTTAAATAAGAGACAGTTCTGCTATTCAATGGTTCTTTGAAACACAAGCAACTATAATTGCATCATAGTGTATTCTGAAAAATAAAATTGAGTAGAAGTGTTTGCCTTTTTTTTTTTTTTGTATTATTACAAGGGCTTGTAGTTAGGGCACATGTTTAGTTATATAAGAAGGTCTTTTTTAATTTCTTTGTGAGTTTGCAAAGGATCTTTGTCAATGATGGTTATTTTTTTTTTAAGTTTACTTATTTATTTTGAGAGAGAGCACAGTGCATGAGTGGGGGGGACAGAGAGAGGGAGAGAGAGAATCTCAAGAAGCCTCCATGTCAGTGTGGAGATCAACATGGGGTTCAATTTAACGACCACAAGATCATGACTTGAACCAATATCAAGAATCAGACGCTTAACTGACTGAGCCACCCATGTGCCCCTCAGTGATGGTTATTTAGAAGGTTTTTTTTTTCTCCTTACTGATTGTTTGAGACTGGTTTGATGCTAATCTTTATACCCTCTCCTGACTTCTGAGCTCTAGCCAAATCGAGAACAGCCATAAAAACGAGGGAAGCATTAAAATATCGTACCCCCTGTAATATGGTTTATATTATATCAGATGAAGAAAATTGGACTTTGAGAACAAAGTGAGATCCTCAAGCAATCCTTGGGACCTGTATTTTGGGAGAGTTGGATTCTCTGGACAGAATTACTTATTCACCCACATCGGGTATAATGACTTTTCCTATACCCTAGAACACAGCAAGCAAGGGCTGAGAGTCTTAACCTTATTTAAATTCATGTGGGTTTTGTGTGTGAGGAGGGCCCAAAATGGCAAGAGAGATCACAGATCACTGGTAGGAAAACTGGTGACAGGGAGTAAGAGAGACAAAGAAGTCTGGGGCGGAAGATGTGGTCAACTGTGAGCTATAACCTTTCTTTGCCCAGGGTGCCCATTAGAAAAGTTATTCTTCCCAGTGAGAAGAGTGAGAAGGAACCTGAATATGGTATAAGTTTCCTCCCTAGTACTTCCTTGACAGGACGGAAATGTTTGCAAAACTATCATTTTTATGGGTCAAGAAAGAAATGTGGAGAAGAAAAGGGTTATTTCCGTTCTTACAAATCTAGTCTTGCCTTAATGAATAGCCTGTTTAAAACCATGAAGGACTGAGTTTGGTCTCCTATGAACCCTGGCTCCTGGTACGCACTTCATGCATAATTTAAATAATACAATAATTAAGAAATAAAGATTTTAGGGGCAGCTGTGTGGCTCAGTCAGTTAAGTGTCAGACTCTTGATTTCCGCTTAGGTCATGATCTCATGGTTTGTGAGTTTGAGACCCACATTGGGCTTTGCGCTGATGGTGTGACGAGCCTGCTTGGGATTCTCTCTCTCCCTTTCTCTCTCTAGCCCTCCCCTGCTCGTTCTCTCTCTCTCTCTCTCTCTCTCTCTCTCTCTCTCCCTCTCTCACAAAAAAAATAATAATAAAGTCTAAAAAAAATTGGAAAAGAAAAAATAAATATTGAAGAAATCCAAGTACATTTTATATACATACCAGTTTAAATTATGGGGTACTTCTGGCCTTTATCGCCACACCATTTTTTTTTTTCACTTTTCCCCAATTTCTTGACTTAAGTATATTTTAGTAAGGTAAACCTCCCTAGTCTTAATAAGAAATGAAAACAATTTAACT
Source organism: Panthera leo (assembly GCF_018350215.1). Taxonomy (NCBI): domain Eukaryota; kingdom Metazoa; phylum Chordata; class Mammalia; order Carnivora; family Felidae; genus Panthera; species Panthera leo. The sequence goes on along the minus strand of NC_056691.1, from coordinate 16,060,438 downwards.
TAAGGTATATAACAACAATACATAAACTTGGCAGTTGTCTCAGAAAAGGTACCAGTCACTGTAGCTTAAGGCTAACCTTACGTAACTCTGTGCAGATACATCCATCTATTTAAGTTACCTGAGGAGAGCCATGAGAAAATGGCGGGGACATTTCTGAGTCTTACTGTATGGCATAGTGAGGGACTGTTAGCAAAAGGCTTCAAGTTTGAACATCTAAGAATTTGCTCTGGATCATCAGAGAGGTATGACCCACAGAATTATGTTGCCTTCTATGAAAGTTTGCAAACCCTAGTGAAGATAGGAATGGTATCTGCTCATTCCACTGTCTTATTTCAATGTCTTAACTTTTGGTGTTATTCTTGCATGAATTAAACTTTCATGCACACGTGGTTATATGCACCTGCAAATAGTGCTCAAATTTCTAGATAGGAAGAAGTTAATTGGCTTCTTTTCATTTTCTTTTTTAAAATTTCATTTTAAAGAACCTTGATGTTTTTTCCCCTAAAGAGGGAAAATAAACTATTAAAAAAATGATGATTTTTCTTGGAATTGAACTCAATGCCTATGGAATAACATGATTCTTGCAGTTTTTCTCTCTCCCAATTCTGAAAGTTCCCTTAACTTTTGTAGGATCACCTAGAATATCTCTACCTTGGTTTTCATGACATCTTCTACCTTGGTTTTTATTTTTTTTTAATTTTTTTTAATGTTTTTATTTATTTTTGAGACAGAGAGAGGCAGAGCATGATCAGGGGAGGGGCAGAGAGAGAGGGAGACACAGAATCTGAAGCAGGCTCCAGGCTCTGAGCTGTCAGCACAGAGCCCGACGCGGGGCTTGAACTCACGGACCGCGAGATCATGACCTGAGCCGAAGTCGGCTGCTCAACCGACTGAGCCACCCAGGCGCCCCAACCTTGGTTTTTATTTTGTCATCACTTCCATCCCATTATCCTAATTTACATAATCCCATGTTTAAGGTGATAGGTAAAAGATTTAATCTCTAACAAGGACAGTGGATGATGTGTTTTGGACAATTTCTGAAAGGCAGAAAAGAAGATAAGATTGTATTGATGGACATATGGGGGCAGAAGAAGGCATGGATTAAACACCCAGATGAAAAAACTGCCAGCAGAGGTTAGAGCTGCTGGTTCTGAAAAGATGCACTAAGTTCAGAGTGGGCAGGTCCTACCAGAGTCAAAGGAGGGTTGCAATCAGCAGAGCTAATTGGAGGCCTGTGCAAGGCACACAGGGAATCCTGGGAAGGTAAATCCTCCCAATTTCCCTCTCTATTGTCCAAATTACAGAGCTCTGGCACCAGCACTTGTCCTGACCTGAGTCGGACAGCACAAAGCTGCTTTCCAAAGAGAGTGGTGGACGTGTGGTGTGGATTGGCCTTGGAGAGATAAGAGTATCTGTATTCAACTTAGAAAAGTAGATCAATAAAGGCAGTTTCACTGCTCCACTCAGGAGGAGTAAAGCACAGCAAAGCTGTTCCCCTTGGAGTGAAGTCCTTCTTAAGTTTGGGAATTATGGAAGCCCTGATCCAATGGCCTGCCTTCTATGCTCCACAAACGGAAGCCCAAGCCAAAGGGAATCACTCTCACACCATGGCCCACTTTTATGCCTTCTGTTCGGTGGAATCGTATTTTGAGTGGAAAGCTGAAAGAGACAGATACAGAAAGTAGAACAATAGACTGGAGGAAATACAGGAAATGAATGGATCTAAGAGAACATATTACCTATTATAACAGATATTCTGAGGATCATTAAAAAAACATCATATTCATAATGCAAGCCCAGGCTACTATGAATAAAGAGCAGGCATAGAAGAGGAAGAAACAATTCTTGCTAATTAAAAACATGATTGCCAAAGTAAGTAAAAAATAAGTACAAAGTCAGGCAGATATAATATGTACTGAGGTGCATTATAGAATAAATGAAGAAAGGGGTCAATGAATACATGAAAAACCCCCAATTAGATACATTATTCTGAAATTTCTGACTCTCAAGTATAAAAGGATGAGCCAAAATCTTTTAAAGAAGAAATCCAGAAACCTACAAAAGCAAAGTTTTCACACTGGCATCAGACTTTTAAGAGTGGTATTAAATGCTAGAAACTAATGAAACAGGTTTGAGTAGGATTTGAATCCGGAAACTATAAATTATATATAAGGGTAAAAATAAGCATTTATTTTAGATCTACAATGACAGAACATTTAGTCCTATACAAATCTCTAAAACATTACTTAAGGTTCTGGTCCAAAAAATGATAAAAGAAACCCAACAAAAAGGAAAATACGAGATCCAACACAATAGAAGTAACTTAGAATTTTATTTGGAAAAAAAAAATCTTAGAAATACAGTACAACAGACATAGGCTCATTTGTCCACTATAGACCAAGAAGTAAAAAAGGTTTTTTGAAGGATTCCGTGGTGGACCCCAGGAGTGGGAGTGGGGGTGGGACATCATAAGCCATATAAGCCCTCCATGGTAAGATAAAGCTGTAGTTCTCTTCTGTCCAGAGAAAATGAAAATAAATGAATAAGTAATTGAATCTTACAGAAAGAAGAAAAGCAAGAATGCAAGGATTCAAACATGAAGCAAACTAAAGTGTGACGTGGTGATGAAGTGTAAGAAAAAGGAAACAATCTGATCGTAATGGTTAGGAGATTCTATGTTCAGGGGTATGGATTTAGGAACCTAGAATTATGTGTTGGCTTCCATGCCTACTCCTTCTAATCGACTGTTTAGTGACCAACATTTATATCATCAAAATGTCAATGACTAATGATTTTCAATGTTTTCAATTATTTTGGAAAAATTCCAGAGCATTTAACGGGCCTATTTTGAACCTGGACGAGATAAACATTAGAGTTCACAGACACAGAGAGTGAGGAAAGAAGTAGAACAGTAAAGCAGCATCACTGCTTCAGCTAATGTCTGGGAAATTAAGATAACTCTTTAAATTGAATGGGCCAAATCTCGAGAATAGGTTTCATTAATTAAAACTATAAAGCTAACTATTGAAACAACTAAAATAATATTAATATGTATAAATGAGGAGGTAGATGACTAAAAGGGAAACTGAAGGTGTGTAAGGGGGATAATAATTCTATTTTATAGCAGGGTTCCTGGGTGACTTGGTCAGTTAAGCATCTGACCCTTGGCTTCAGCTCACGTCGTGATCTCAGTTCGTGGGTTCAAGCCCCAACTCGGGCTCTGTGTCAGCAAGGGTCCTGCTTGGGATTCTCTCTCCCTCTTTCTCTGCCCCTCACACATGTTTATGTGCTCTCTCTCTCAAAATAAATGAGCTAAAAAATAATTCTATTTTATAGCTCAAATTCAATATATCTAAAATTTATCATTCAATCAGTAAATGTTAAGAATATTGTTTAGAATTATGATAGTGATCATCAAAACAATTAAAACATAAGGAGTTAAAATTGGTTATATCTCAAGAATAGTAAAGGGAGAAGGGAGTGGAGTGAAAATAAATATTTTACTCTTTACTTTCAAAAAATATATTTGCTTTCTGTTATGATGTATAAATATGGGTTGTAAACAGGTATTAAGGAGTCCCACTAAGGCAGTGTTAAAATCCTGTGTCAAAGATGTTTTTAAATCTAAATAACAGGAACTTTGACTCATAGTGGCTTAAACCATGAAAACATTGATATTATCTTGAATAACCTAAAGTCTGCAGGGAGGATGGACATCAGGAAAGGCACCTTATATAGTTGGTTGTCTCTTTCGGATAGTTTAAGCAGGTCAGTGATATGATGGGTGTTACGATTTCTTTACATTTAATTATTGTAACATTCTCAGTACTTTCGATTTGCCCTCAGGACCCATCCAGTTATGAAATACCTGTAGGAGTGCTAAGTATCCTATCCAAAAACACTGGCAGTGCTATAAGAAGAAGAGCTAATTCTTCTCGTAATTCCCTTTCAGGAAAGAGAAAATCTTTCCCAGATGTTTTCCTTTTAGCTCATTGACCAGAATTTGGTCACATACCTTTTTCCATACCAATTAATAGCAAAGACAATATTAACACGATTTGTTTAGAAAACTTACGAGCTGCCACAAAAGCTAAGAATAAGTCCATTTTCCTTGATTCATACAAACTTTAATAAAATGGGTCCTTTAACAAAACCTATTCTGATAGGAATCAAAACAAGCCGGTGACCGCTGGATAGGCAAACAAGTGTATCCATGAAAGAGCTTCAAACAGAATTACTGACATAGTGGAGACTGGTGTCTAGCAAACCTTCGTTTTGATCCATATGCTCAAATTATCTCCTAAATTTCCTTTCCCGGAGACTAGAGTGATGGTCTAAGTCAGTGGTTCTTATGCATCAGCATCACCTCCAATTTTCATAACACAGATTACTGGGCATCATCGTGAGAGTTTCTGATTGAGTAATCTAGGTGTTGCTTAAAAATACTAATTTTTTAACAGTTTCTTAGGTGATGCTGATGCTTTTGGTCCAGGAACTGTCCATTGAGAATCAGTGACCAAGGTGATGCTCTTTGTGAAGTTTCATCTTGGTATCTTTGGTGCCTGGCACAGTGACTGAAAAATAATAAGTGAAAAATTGTAGATTTTTAAAGAAATATATATATATATATATATATATATGTATATATGTATGTATATATGTATATATGTATACATATATGTATGTATATATGTATACATATATGTATACATATATATGTATATATGTATGTATATATGTATACATATACATATATGTATACATATATATGTATGTGTGTATATATATATACATATATACATATATATATATATATAAATTCTATCTAATGTTCAGTAAATCTTAGATTTTCTTTAAGTCTAGATTTATTATAATTACAAATTCTGTTCTTCATTCCAATTAAGAATTTACTGTTGTCTACATCCCCTGAATGCATATATATTAAAAAATAATGTAATGTTAACTAATTCCTTGTTTTGATATCTCTGTTCATTTGTCTGCATGCATTATGCAAGTATATTGCAGTAATATGTCTGATTTGGAAGATAAGCATCCAATACTAAAACAATTCTATACCTAAGTTATTCCAGTGCTCTTTTGTAGTGACCAGCATGTAGCCAAAGTCTCATAAGTATGCCTCAGGCTTTTTGCTGTAGGGAATTATTTCCTAAGCTTATTTGACTACAGAATACACTAAAACATTGGCAGAAAATCAAGCAAAGCTCATGAGATGTACTGTCCATTTGAATTAAAATGGACAACATAAATGATCTCACAGATGAATTATTTGCTATAAGAAATAACTGAACCCTTATTTATATGCTTTTTGAGAAACATTATAAAAGCAAATTAGAACAATTAAGTCATTTTTATTATAAATAATAAGAAAATAAAGTAAAATAATTTACTTTATATGTTGGTATAAAGCATAACATAAAGAACACGTTAATGTGACACCATTGCTTACAGTCATTTCCTCCTTTTATACTTAATATTATGAATACTTTTACCAAAATTATAACTTTGTATGCTAGATATAATATTGAGTCAATTGTCTGATTTTTTTTTCAGTTTAATGTATGACAGTTCGGTTTGCATAGGTCTGTGCTTTAAAAATCGTACAACAGGCTGTATTTCAACAATTAAATCTCTTGAATTAGGGTATTTCAAAAAACTATTTATTTATTTCTAATGCTTTTATTATTTTATTTTATTTTATTTTATTTTATTTTATTTTATTTTATTTTATTTTGTTTTATTTTATTTTTAACGTTTCTTTATTTTGAGCAAGAGAGATAATGTGAGCAGGGGAGGGGCAGAGAGAGAGAGAGAGAGAGTGGGAGAGAGAGAATCCCAAGCAGGCTCTGTGCCATCAGCAGTGGAGCCCGATGCGGGACTCAAACTCCCAAACTGCAAGATCATGACCTGAGATGAAATCAAGAATCAGACACTTAATGACAGAACCACTCAGGTGCCCCAACTATTTATTCATTTCTATTAGAGCACTGATTATCTAATATTTTAGAAACGAAAGGCTTCAATTGTCAGTCTTTCCTTTGGTTTATTCTGACCCCAAGACAGTGTTTTGTATTTAAAGCTACTTTCTTTCAACTACAGATACATGTGTTTTCAAAAACATTAGAATTCAAATACTGTTAAATAGTAAGTGTATGTAAAACTTAGAAACCGAGACATAGACTGATATACATAACTTACTAACCATGTCAAATCCGAACGTGCTTGTGATGGGATCTTGAGATTTTGATGAAAACTGTTCAAACTTTTATTTGGGAGCCAACAATCTGCTTGAAAAATCTGTGGCCAGGTTGTGCTTGAAAAGCACCCTCTCCCTGGTTTTATTTATTTCTTCTTCCTCGTGAAACTTCCCTTTGTGTAAAGTTTGCTCTACTCAAGTTGGCTCTTTCTTTCCTCGGTCTCACTTTTGTGCTTGTGTATAAAAACTTCTGGAATATTTACCCCAGTCCTCTCTTCATGAAAATGATTGGGTACTCCTGAAATACTTAGAACTTTATTGTCCACTGTGGCAGCCACTAGACACATGAGACTATTTAAATATAAGTAAAATAAAATACAATTCAGTTTTTCAGTGGCACAAATTATACTTCAGGTGCTCAATAGGTACATGTGGCCAGTGACCTCAACATTGGACAGTGCAGGGGTCAAACATTCCATCATCAGAGAAACTTCAGTTGCAAAGTACTAGCTTACAGTCTGCGATGTGCAATATAGTATCTCTTTTGTTTTTTGTTACATGTCTCCATGTTTTCTCTTCTACATCCATAGGAATTCAGAATAGTGTTTGTCATCTCATAGGTGTTCAGTACTTAGGAGCTCATGATTTTTTCTGAAGTGTAGTTGAGTATGATCTAGCCTCTTACTTGTAATTACTCAGTAAATACACATTTTTTTTTTCATTTTTTTTTTCCTCTTGGAGAAGAAATTAGAGAATCTCTAATTTCTCATTTCTGTACGTCAAGAAGTGTGACCATTTCAGAAGGCAGATATGCTAAATAATCAAATTGCAATCCTATTCTTGTGCCATTAATCAACCACATTGAATAAAGTTGGTCTTTTGCTCTAACAAGATAAGGTGTATTCTGTTGACTTCTATCGCCTCCTTTAGTGTTCCTTTTAGGATTGGGTTACACACCTAGGGAGACAGTAACATGCTAAATTTTGTGAGGCTCCAGGTAAGACAATTAAGTTTGCTTCTGTTTGCATGCTCCTTGACTGGGAAAATATGAGGTGGACCTTTAAAGAAATAGTAAACCCTAAGTGGCATTCCTTGGTCCTGAAGTTCCTTTTTTTTTTTTTTTTTTTTTTAATGCTCAGCTTCCAAGATTTGAAAAAAAAAAAAAGGAAAAAAAAAAAAAGGTTTGCGTTGCATGTGTTGTTTTTTGAAAAATGGAGATTCTTATATCACAATGAGTATCTAATGAGTATAGTATCCTAGAGTGATTTTTTTTTTCAACAGTCATTTCAGAGAAAAATAATTTAATTTGGGAAACAGCATTAAAACACAGAATTTTCTAAGTGTGAGTACTACAAGGGAAACTGAAGCCTCACTGATGACAAATATTCAGAATGACAAACCTAGGTGAGAAAGTGACATGTTCACCTCTAGCATGATTTACTGTTTTGCTAAGAGGTTTTCAACAGAATGAAAAGATATTTACAATTCAAGCAGGTAACTATACAAAGTACTGTGAATTTTTGAAAAGATCAAGTGGATACCTTTATTCTCACTTACAGTGCAAGGTATACTGTACAAATAATTTTTACTTTTTTCCCTATGAATCCCTCCATTACTTTGCATTCTAGAAATGTCTGTCTTTTAATAGCCTCCCTTAATGGTAATAGCTGTGTTTCAGTCAATTTTAAAGAGAAATTGAAACCAAATGGCACAATCACATACAAACTGCCCTACACTGCAGAAAAAAGCACCTTAGGTAAAGGCCCTCAAAATTTATATTAACTGTTATGTAGGAACACATAAGACACAGAGAAACTTTGCTACTACTGATGATTTTTTTTTCCTATAAATGACAGTTAGAGAATTATTAACATACCTACTGCTTATATCTGCTCATTAAGACATTGCTAGTCTAACCACATATGGTATCCTCCATAATTTATCATAATATGTAGAAGTGTTACCTTCAGGCAGCTGATATTATGAGAAACAATTAAGTAAAACACTATGGTGCTATCTCTGTGGGTAGAAAACAATTCAGGAATTTAAATATCTGCTCCACCCAGAGGGGCAGCCGGAATCTGCCTATCCATTGTCCTGGCTGAATTTATAGGGCTTGGTTTTTAAATTGTAAATTTCATTTGCAGTGGGATGGATGGGAATGCAATGGTCTAGCCCTCTACTCATCAATAAAGATTTCTGTGCATCTTTCTCTCACTGAAATGTTATTCCTATGGTTTGTATTTCCATACGAATCAACCCTGTAAGGCTATGGAGCCAAGACAGACACAGCAGGAACATTTCTCTCCTTGTGTGCTTCCATTTTTAAGCTGACATTAAATAACACTACCTAGAATAATGAGGGAAGCTGCATTGGCTTTTGTGGCCTAGAAAAGTGACAATGCTAGGGGAAAAGCCAAAGCAGAATGATCACAGTGAATTAAAAATACAAAACCTAAACAACACGAATTAAGAATAGTGACCAGTGGCTTGATGATCCAATGTGATGTTTATTGAAGGCTGCTGTTTTAATCAAAAAGAGGAAGATTTTGCCAGTCACTTTGGGTTTCAACTTTATAGTATTTAGTGGGTAATTTGCCAGCCATCATTGTCATTTAAGTGTTTTCTTATTATCACTGTGTTTGGGATTTTTCTCTTAAAGGAACCTATGCAGAATCCTTTGACCTGTGCATAGTGAAGAAGTTTAGCTCACATTCCTTCTGTATCTCAGACAGACTGTTGTCTATGATGATCATTCAGGAGCCTTTACTACATCCTTGAAGTCCACCAGTGTTGAAGTTTCTCTTAGCCCATTCCCCTACAGAACGAGAAATGTCACAGGAAGATTGAAGCATTGAACTATGATTTGAGAAATTCAGCTCAGCCTTGGAATCTGAGCCAGTGCATTTAATTGAGACCACATTTAAATTTCTTTGATATTTCTTTATAGAAAGGTATAATGCCCCAAAGGGGAAGCATTTCATCCTAGTTACAGTAGCTTTGTTAAATAAGCAAATAACTACCTACCTGTAAGCAAAAGAAATGGACAAAATATAAGCTAGTAGCTCTATCCCCTTTGCATCTAGAATAAGCAATTGCTTCTCCACGGTTATTTCCAACCAGGAATTAGTCATGCTGAATAAATCACTTATAAAGAAGTCATAAGAAATAATTCAGCTTCCTTATAAAAGCAATTGACCCCTGTCTGTTTTCAACTCTAGAAAAATTTTCCTTGGCTTCCCTTGATTGATTAGGATAGGTACAACCAAGAACAGTATGATTTCCACCATGCCTGGCATGTGATAAAGTAGTGGTCATAAAGTTCATTTTTGGGCTTCAGAGTTAAGAGGACCTGTGAATCTATAGCTGGATGTGCTGAGGCAATTGCTTTTACGATGGAGGGACTGGATTTAAAGACCCTTTCTTTCTCCCGTTGAGAATATAGTTTGCACAGTAACGTGCTGATATACATGGAGACTACTCTGTGGGAGAACACAGATCCATAGTCTTAATCCAACAGAAGCATCATTTCCCTCACAGTCAGAAACATTGAAGGGGAGGGGAGAGGTAGGTCATGAGACAAAGTGACCATGATGAAAAAGGTGTGTAAAATAGGTGCATGATACTACTCTAGGTTATTCTGAAAAAAATAAAATAAAAAAAATAATAATAATGACAATTTTTAATTGTTCTTTTAGATTTTATAGCAGGCTTGTATAAATTTTCCTTAGTATTGGAGAGTTGAGAATGACATGTTCATTTGATGAGTGAGTTGTTTGTTTGTTTATTTATTTATTTATTTATTTATTTATTTATCTATCACCTACCCTGTTCAAAAGAGTATTTATGATAATAAAACCAAATCTAATAAAAAAACCCAAAATACTTTTTTTGAAAAGTGACAAGACTGGCAATAAGAGCCAGAGAAGAGTAAGATAAAGATAAATTAATATTTCAAATGGGAGCAATGTCTAATAGATCACCAATTTGTCTCTGGGTTTTGGTAGTCGAAGGGAGAAACATGAATCAAACTTTCATATTGATGAGGGAGCATAAGGCAAGCTGAGGGCAAAGTACAGGCTAGCATACCTCCCCTCCCCCAGGTGGAAGGAAATGGCAGATAAAATTAAATTTCCTTATAACCTGAAGCCCATTGACAAATACTTGAGGGCAGGCAGAGTAAGGTATTTCTCTAGGAACTCCCTACTATCGTAATGCTAATGCTTTACTAGAGGGAAAAAACAACCTTACCTTGACAATAGCTAGGCCTCTAGTATCTTGTGAGTCCTCTTTAGCATATGAAAATCCCTTTGGAAACTCCCCCTTAACTTTATCTCCCCAACTCCGTAGTACATAACCAATCACTCTTCACACCCCCAGTGCAGCTCTTTCTGCCCACAGGTCCTGTCCCAGTGCTTTAATAAAATTACCTTTTTGCACCAAAGAGGTCTCAAGAATTCTCTCTTGGCCATCAGCTGTGAACCCCCAACATCACCCCAAAACCTCATCAATATAATCCTTACATTAAAAAAAAACAGAATATTACTAAAGATGTAATGCAACTATATTGTGAAGACTGAGACCTGAGAGAAATTTATCTTATAGATCATTATAAAGATAGTCCTTTATGACATGATTATTCATGTCTTTAGGGGGGTGTCATTACAGTAATATAACAAATTATATCAGGCTGTGACTTATTAGATTCCTAGGTTGAGGATGTCATGCCCTAAACACAACTTACTGAATTCAGTTCTATCATCAGCCAAGAAGAAAGAGGTAGAGAAGGTAGAGAGAGAAGAGAGGGGAAGGGAAGTCCAAAAATGTTGTCTGCATAACTCCTATGTACTTTGGAAGAATTGAATCATTGCATGCATGTGTGTACTCACACGCAATTCATTGTGAAATTAAAATGCCTAATCATACAGGAAATTCTGCTTAGGAAAAGTCATTTGTAAAGATCTCTTTATATAGTAACAGTGTTCAGCCACCTATTCTCTTATAGCATAATAGGGCATGACCAAGAATAAAGCATAATAATTATAGGGGATACAATCCTTCAGATGTGTTATTGATGGAGGAACAGAGAATTTTAACACTGAGTAGAGCCCAAGAAAGGGTGCCCTTGATGAAGGAGCCAAAGGCAAGCTGGGGGCAAAGTGTTGCAGGATTTTTTTACCTCAATACCCGGGGTTCGTTGTCTCACCACTTTGAAGAATGAAGAGGTGGACACGAAATAAAATGAGCAGCAGGCAAAAGTTTATTAGAGTATAATATTAGAAAGTAAGAATAGCAGGAAAGCTCTCTTTACAGAGAGGAGACATTCTAAAGTGAATGCCTCTACTGTAGGCAAGCGTCCTTGTTTTAAAAGGTTTTGGTTAGGGGCGCCTGGGTGGCTCAGTCGTTTAAGCGTCCAACTTGGGCTCGGGTCATGATCTCACGGTTCGTGGGTTCGAGCCCCGCATCGGGCTCTGTGCTGACAGCTCAGAGCCCGGAGCCTGTTTCAGATTCTGTGTCTCCCTCTCTCTATGCCCCTCCCCAACTCATGTTCTGTCTCCCTCTGTCTCAAAAATAAATAAACATTAAAAATAAAATAAAATAAAATAAAAGGTTTTGGTTAGCCCTCCCCTCCCCTCTGTTCCCTCTCAGGTCACACCCTTATTGGCCTGATAGCTCTAGGTGCTTAGGTGGTCCATTTCTGATTGGCTCAATTCCATTGTATGAAGGGCCTAAGGCCATATTTGGGTCTTTTGTCAAATTCCTGAGGGAAACCTGAGGGGCAGTAGGTGTGTCTGTTACACACGTTAAGAGGAGTTCTTAAGAGGAACCTTACCCCTGAAGGGGTTTTTCTGTGGTCAGACACTCCCAGTATCCAGGAACAACAGGATCCTATCTTTTCCTGTCAGGATCCTATCAGGATCCTTTCCCCATCCAGGAACATCAGGTCCTATCTTTTCCTATCATAAAAGCACAAACTAGCACACCCACCTCCAGGCGGGATATGTGTGACATTCTTGAGACATTCGTGGTTAACCGATGGCAGTCTTGCAGGACAGGGGTCTCCATCAGTTTACAAACGTCTTAATTACAAGAAAATTACAAGAAAAAGGCAATTAACAATAGCCTAACCTTCAGAAACCCATTGACTCAGGTTCTGGGGCCTTAACATCACCCTCCCTTCCATAGTGCTTTGGAGAACAAAGGCAAGAAGAAAATGTAGATAAAATTAAATTTCTTTGTAACCGGCAGGCCATTGACAAATACTTGAGGCTGGCAGAATAAAACCTTCCTCCAGGAACTCCCTACTGTCTTAATGTTAATGCTTTGCTAGAGGGAAAAATAACTGTAGCTCAACAATAGCAATGCCTCCAGTATCTTTTGAGTCCTCTTTAGCATATGAAAGTCCTTTTGGAAACCTCCCTCTTAACTTACCCCCCACCCCACCCCACCCCAACTCCCAGGTATATAATCAGTCACTCCTTACAATCCTAGTGCTGCTTTTTCTGTCCTCAGGTCCAGTCTCTATGCTTTAATAAAATCACCTTTTTTTTTTTTTTTTTACACTGAAGAGGTACGAAGAATTCTTTCTTGACCATCGGCCCCGGGGCCCCACTACTCCCAAACAAAACCATATCACCCCAAATTGTTTTCTACTTACTACTCAGATCCAAATCTACATATTGAGAGTCCTAAAATCTTTGTGGTTTATTGATGGGTGCTTTGGGGGATTTAGCACATCTTCCAACTCAATGTGGAAAATCTTTCTATAGTTTTCAACAATGTCTTCTTGGACACATTCACTTCATGTTTTGTTGTTATTGTTGTTTTTCTTTTCTTCCAGTACCAGTAAGTCTATTTATTTATTGTATTTTCCCAGGGAAAAGAGAAGGGAAGGGGGAAAAAAAAAAGTCAGCCTGTGTGTTATAAAATGGTGGCAAATGATTAAGAAAGTACCGTCACAGAAAAATCAACCATCAAATAAACTCCCCAGTGATGGAGTCACCAAAGCCCATGGGGCTCAGTCTTCTGCAGTTCAGGACTGAGGGGAAGGTATCAGGGAAAGAATAGACAGGTATATGCTTTCCTCACCTCCTTCCTTCCCTGTAAATTTAAGAGTTCACACAAACATAGAATTCTATTTGTCTGTCTCCTGTTACACAATCTTGTGGCCACTTTGACATGAGTTTCTTGCACCTGAATAAAAGTTCCTTAATGACTTAAATATACATTCCTCTTCCCTTTCTTGGTCTCGTGACTTGGCTTTCTATATGGAAGTCTTGCTATTGATTCTCTCTAACCTAGGATTAGATTTTAAGGTAGGTTTGATCCCTCCAAATACAGTAGTTTAAGTGTTTGACATGAATCACATCAAGGAATGGTGTTGACTTACGAGGTGAGATTGGGAACAAGGGATAGAGTGTTCCTAGCTTTTCCAGGAATTTTGCACAAATCACTTAAGATTTGTGGCATCACTCCACAAATTAATTGTGTATGTCTGTGTGTGTGAGCTTTTTTGAGATGGGGAATGGTGATAAGTTGAGAGGGAATACGGTAGGAGTAAGATTTTTAGGGTAGAGGATCTGGTCCCAAACAGAAATAGGGGGAGGTCAAGACCAAATAAAGGGTGGTTCAAGACCCCACTTTGAGAACAGGGGCCCCAAGCTTACGTTTCAGATCTCTTTTCCCAGTGCAGAACCTTTTGTCAAAGACACTTTGGCTGGTTTTCTCTCAGTACAAAAAGAAGTTTGTAAACAACAAGAACACGGAGTAACGCCAACACACTATATTTACACAGACTAGCCCACCTAGCAACCACCAAATCAGTAGTGAAGTTCTACAAAGCCCAGACAAGTATAATAACTACAAGGGCTGCTGACTGGACATGCAATCTATGCTAGTAGGCTGAGTCCAGGCCTCAGACCCCTGGTCAGGTGGCTGTTGGCCCTTGTGGGGCAAAGGAGTGGCTCCCACTTCATTGTTACGTTTGTTTGTTTGTTTTTATTTGTTTATTTATTTTTAATGTGGTCCAGCCTTTGTTCTTTCTCCTATGTGTTTTTCCCCTTTATTTCCTTTGTAGAAAGTCATTTTTATAATCGACACAAAATTCATTTTGTTCTAATGTCCACCCATTGTTCCTGCCTTGTAGAAGTTTCACAGATTGATTCTAATCCCTATTCTATTTAACATTCTATTATATATTTTAAAACACTGAACATATTACTCTTCTCAATAATTTTGTTTTAAAGATTAAATATCTACACAAATATCAGGCAGTGTTCAGTTAATATAGGTTTTAGACTCTCTATCACCCATTCACCTTACTTACAATGCGTTTTGGCTGTCGCCCTTCCTTTTACAATTTTACATCAAGAAGGAAGGACAAATTAAGTAGAGTATGTGGGACAGAGAATGACAGGGCTCAGGGTGGTTTGGCCTGTGCTAGTGCTTGGTGAAAGCACAAATGCATAAAGAAGTACAGACTTTTTTGAGGAGACTCATCTAGTTTCACGATCTTACTTCACGCTGATTTGTTTAACGTCTTTACCGCATGATTCTCTCAACCAGCATGTCATTGCATAATCTTAAAATTTCTTGAGAAATTGCTTCATCTGGAAAATGTTCTCCCTCTTCCTTCTTCCAGCTGATTCCCTCACTTCTCTTCTTCCTACTCTGCTACTGCCTGGAACCGATTTGTGGAGTAAAACACGGAGTGGGGAGATTATTCTTTTTCCTTGGGAGAATCTGATTGTATTAGTGATTAGAGTCAGCTATTCAAATAATCATGGTGCCAATGTTAATTAATCCATGCTTAAATCTACTAGACTCTAATGTTGTTTACATTAACCATGGGTAAGTTCATTCTCCATAAAGTTCTAATGCAGTGGATTGTTAGAATCAATATGGCAATTTACATATATCCTTCTTAGGGTTAGTTTTTAGCTTCATCTTATGTTTCATGTGTCAAGATCTTTTAAAATCCTAACTATAATATGTTATCTTTCAGTTCGAAAACTATTTTCATTCATGTTATTGACTTTAATATTCTATAAAGAGGATAGAGCATGCACCTAGGGAAAAATCTCATTTGACAGCAGTTTGACATCATATCTTTAAATAATTCTTTTTGAATAGTTATTCTAATTATAAATCAATTTATTATTGTTATTGATTTGCTCAAATATTTCCATAAGACATGCTTGATATAGATTACTCTCATTGTAATGATCATAAAAGTAATTGGCCATGACTCAACCACCTCCTATTTAAATGACCAAAACAAAAAACAAACAAACAAACAAAACCCAAATCTCTAAAACTTTGTGCTATGACTAGACATGGGGTTAATTTGCAATCTCCTTTTCCAAGAATTGGATATTTGCCAGCTTTTTTTTTTTCATCTTGCCATTCTTCATGATTTTTTTTTAAACACTAGGATTTTTTTTTTTTTTTTTTTTTTTTTTTTTTTTTTTTTGGTATGGTACCATTGGCAAAGTTTCCTTCCACTGCTCTGAACATATTTTCCTGATTCTAGAGATTTGCCAGTTTGAAAGAGGCTGACTTGCTCAACCCTTATCTGCTCACCTATCTTTTGTTTCATTTGTCTTTGAGGCTTGAAGAAAAGAAAAAAAGAAAAACTTTGATATAAAACAGACAAGTTTCAAATTTCAATCCCAACACTCACTGGCTAAACAAATGTGTCCATATTAGTTTAAATTGGTATCCTCATGTGAACATAGTAAGAATATAATATATGATGAACCATTTGTTTTGGATGGTCAGTTAGATAGTCAGTTTACATTATGCCATACAAGAACGCAATGTGATGTATTAGTATCTTGGCTAGTTGAGCAGGGTAAGAAATAATCTCCCTGCATCTTCCTTCACATGTAATTATGGGCTGTACTTGCAAATGACACTCTAGGTCTGGAATATTTTCTCTCATGTCAGTGAGATTTCACTTATTTCTGCTTTAGAAATGAAGTAACTGAGTTCTAGAATAATGAGGAGACTTAAAGCAAGTTTTCCAGTTTGTTAAGATCTTTTCAGTAAAAGGAAGAAAAATAAACTAAGAGTTTGCATCTTTGGTGCAGTGATTTTCAGGTAACCCATGTGCCTTGGGCTGTGAGTATACACTGTCGTGATTATTTAAAGATGAACACACATTCAACTTGACTGACTGTTCATTTTCATACCTGGGATATTAAAACCCCAACCTAACATACTTAACTGAGTTGCAGAGTATTCTGATCATTTTCCTCAAGTAGCCATAGTCTCAGACCTCAGATATCTGTATAAAGTGAAGTAGAAGCAGGTATTCATATATTCAGAACAAAAGTACTCAGAGTAATTATTGACTCACTGACGAATAAATCAGACAAAATATTTTGGTAATTACTCAGTTCTTAATTTATATAGTCATAGACTTGAGCAACATTCTCAAAAATGTATCATTCATCTAACAAAATAAAACCCTCTAAAAGCTTTATGAGGATTAATTGAAGTCCTGTAATTGATTTTATGAGAAACACTCTTGAAGATTTGTGCCTTTTCACAGAAGATACCAACAGAGCTTTCGTCTAAGATTTTAGAGGAGAGGAAATGTGAAGCATTGCACTGGGGAAGAGTTGCAATAACTTCTGTACAGCCTCCTTTCACTTTAGGGGAAGTGAAATATTATTAGGCTTTAGCACTGAAAAGAGGAAGTGTAAACTTTGGGAAAAAATAACAAATGGACTGATGAGACAGCCCAAAATAGGGTATTTTACTAGGAAACTGAAGAGAGTGAATGTTGTATTTCTGATCTCAGGTGATAAGGATCTATGTTCTGTTTTTTCACCAGTAGGGTGGTACTCTTGCAATGAGGTCACTTTAAAATCGTATTCTCTTGGGGCACCTGGGTGGCTCAGTTGGTTAAGCATTAGACTCTTGATTTCAGCTCAGGTCATGATCTCACGTTTCATGAGTTTGAGCCCTGCGTTGGGCTCTGTGCTGACAGCATGGAACCTGCTTGGGATTTTCTCTCTCCTTCTCGCTCTCTCCCTCCCCTGCTCATGCTGACTCTCTCTCTCTTTCTCAAAAATAAACTACAATAAAATAAAAATTAAAAATATAAAATGGCATTCTCTTAGAATGTGCCTTGTGTTGATGAAGCCTGTATGTACTATTTAAAAGACCCAAGAAGAAAGTGAAATTTTCTCTTTAATCCTCAAGGTGAATATCTGCAAAGTTGGTGTCACTTTTACTTAGGGAAAGAAGTATTGGATTAAGCAATTTATGTTGTGCACTGAACTAATGCATGGCAGAGGGAGGAGTTCACAACTGTTTAGTGGAAGGAAGAAAAGGTTGGATATTGGAACCCCCTTGACTTTAATGTGAGCAAAGGGGTCCCTGTATTTAATGGTTTAAAATTAAATTCTTTCAACTCTTCTTGATCTACTCTTTAGGCATATGCACCTTCAAAATTGTTAGAGTAAAATAATAAACATTTAAAATCTCCAAGCAGCTCATGTAAACTATCTTTGCAAAAAAGTCTGTTCTTAGGAGATTTTGCTCCATTTGCCTGAAAGAGTCAAGCGACTTCTTCAGATGCTTAACTAACTTTGAGAAAATAGGTTGGTTAATAAGATACTTTGGCTCAGAATATTTCAGCTGAGAATTCATTTCTGACCCTGCCCAAGTGAGGACATGTAGAAGTATTTCACAGACACAATATTTAAGTAAGATTGCAGTTGCCAAAAGATAAGACATGAAATTTACTAAAATGTGCAATCTGATGATGTTTGCATAAAATTCTGACATTGTAGCATTTTCTCTGAAAGCTCAGAGTTGCACAATGAATGTTTGGTGAAGGGAAAACTAAAAACATTTTTCACCAAGTCATATAAAGCTTTCAAGCATGCGTATGGTACACTTGAATCCAGTGATGAGAAGGTGACAAATAATACTTTTGTAAATAACTTGATGCATCTTAAAAGCAACTATTTGTAAACTGGAAGCGTAGGCAAATCAAAATAATAACCACTGCCCTGATTTCAAAATTTTTGAATTTTGAAATCACTTCATACAAAAAGATGTGGTCTGCCTGAAAGTTCTGTTGAAGTCAATGGAAAAAGGAAAGGCAGATAAACGGAGAGAAATTGTAGCCATTTGGGGTTTATACATCACGGTTGGCAGTCTGGATGATATTGATTTTGGAAGAAGAAATTGATATAATAACGTTTTTTAAAGTTAGATTGTAATTCAAATTGTCATTATAAGTGGGTTTTGTATAACCAGGAGATTAGGAAAAAATGATATATATTCCCTGGTTTGGACCTTCATGGCAGGGTTTTTGTTTATCTTTTATATGCAACGTGGCATTTGTCTGTTACTTTACTGTTTTACCTGTTTAAAAAATCAAATGCAACATTCTAAAAGTCACACCTCTGAGCAGTCAAGATTTTGGTTTGGCATCTCATCTTTGTTTTACAAAAAGATAAGTGACACACAGGTAAATGTAAATTTAGGTTTTTATCAACCCAGGTAAATGTAAATTTAGGTTTTTATCAACCCAGGTAAATGTAAATTTAGGTTTTTATCAACCCAAGGTTTATTTTTAGGGAACAAAACAATCCTTGAACAGCTGCACATCCGTCATTTGGCACTGAATCTTATAATCCATTATTCCAAGGCACATGGTCTCTCTCTCAGCCTTCCTCTCTCATCAGCTTTTGCCCTGGAAATGTTGCTACTCCAGCCACTGGGTTGAGCGCATGGACATCTAAGGACTCAGGTGGCTTTTTAGGCCACCACCGCCACCCCTCCCCCCCCCCCCCAACACACACACGCACACACACAAAGTGGCACCTGAGTCCTTCAGTTGCGCCCTCTTTCCCCTTTTCCCTGTTTGAGTGACCAGAGAGTGGACTTGGCAGTCCTTGCTCTTTTGGATTGTTCTTCAGCAAGAAACATCTGCCACTGGGTCTGGCTTCTCCTGGCTCCGGGATAGGCTGTTCCCTAACCAGAGCTGCCCTAAGGGCATCTGATTGGGCTGATGCTAAGTCACCAAAGGAGAAACGTGAGTTGATGCTTAAATCTGACTTTAAGTCAGTCCTACTAGCTTTAGATAGGACTTCACTATAAGATACGGAAGTCGTCCCTCTTCAATGTCAATAGAAAGAAACGTGTTTCCTTTCAGGATTAATTATGTACATTCCAAATCCCACTACTGTGCTCCAGGCCCTGCACTGGGCGCTTAGGGATATTATTCCTAATCCTCATAGAAACATTCATGTTTGGCCTGTTTGGCAGAAATGGTAGCATTTTGCAGAACTGGTGGAGCAGTGAAGCGGTTGTTCAAGGACACAACAATAAGCAGAGCCGGGTATCAGACCCAGGCCTCTCTGGTTCCATTAACCCACACTGTTTCTCAGTCTTCATGGGGAGGCCGTGTTGCTGTGACGGCACAGACCTGTCCTCCAAGTCACAGACAAAAAGGCACATATTCCCAGCGGCAAGAACATGCAAAACTGTCATTAGGTCTGTCCTAGCATTTTAGTAAGTGTGATTCTCCCATTCTTTATGAGGGACTGGTTCTGCTGCTGTGCACGAAAGGCATACCCCTCTTTCTGTGTTCTTTATTTTATCAACCTCCCTCCTATCCTTTGTTCCACCACCACCATACATTTTACATCCACGTGTTTCATAAGCTCCACGCAGTAATACTTGTAGCGGACAAATGCCTTTTTTAAAAACCCATGTAGGGGCGCCTGGGTGGCTCACTCAGTTAAGCATCTGACTTCGGCTCAGGTCCTGATCTCACGGTTTGTGAGTTCGAGCCCCGCGTCGGGCTCTGTGCTGACAGCTCGGAGCCTGGAGCCCGCTTCGGATTCTGTGTCTCCCTCTCTCTTTGCTCCTCCCTTGCTCACACACTGTCTCAATCTCAAAAATAAATAAAGATTTAAAAAAAATTAAAAAATAAAAACCAATGCAAAAATGGTCATATATGATACATTTTTGTATATAACATGTCATTAATGTGTATTTACCAATATACAAAATTAATATCTTTAATGGTGTTATATATTTATTTAAACATATATATCTATTTTAAACATATATATTATTATATGTTCTCTCTCTCTCCTCTGTCTATATATATATATATATATATATATATATATTTTTTTTTTTTTTTTTTTTAAAACACACACACACACACACACACACACACACACACGCACACATTTTGTCATTCCCGGGACTGTTGGGTCTTCCAGAACAGTGTAGTGCCTGCTGTCTGGTATTCTGTTCCTTCAGTCCACAGAACTTCCATTAGCATTTCTTTTTGTGTGGGTATGTTCAATAAAAATCAGGTCTCTTCAGTTTGTCCATCTGAATGTCTTCATACCGCCTTCATTTCTGATAAAAATATTGCCGTTTCATCTTTCAGCACTTTGAAGTTGCTATTCCATTGCTTTCTGACTTCCACTGTGGCCGATGACAAGTTAGCCATAATTCACATCAGCATCGCCCCGTGTGGACAGTGTTGCTTTCCTCCAGCTTTATGACATGTCCTTGATTCTCAGCAGTGTGGCTGTGGTATGAGGAGGTGTAGTTATCCTGTGTTATTTTTTATTTGTGTTTTGAGACAATTTACCAAATAACTCACTGGCTTTGTAAATCTCTTCACCTGTTTTATTTTCCACATTCTTCCAACTTTCTCGTTCTTTCTCCTTCCCACCACATTTCTTGACATTTCTTGTTTTTTCTACTTTATACTATCTCCTCTCATTAACCGTGTATCTTGGTCTTAACGTTCCTTGGATTCGATACCTCTCAGTTATGCTCCATATTTGGCAGATTTTACCTCCGCACCATTATGCCATCCAAGGACCCTCTAGCAATGAACACTTTACAGATTTGTTATACTAATTGCAAAGATTAGTGATGCATGGCCACATGTGTTTCTGAAATTAGGCAAGTGGTTTTCCTCTCAGACACTTTGAAGTTCCATAGATAATTGCTTTTTTAACTTGGCACGTGTTAAACTTTTTTTTTTCTTAGTGTTTACTTTTTTTTTTTTTTTTTTTTTTTAATCCAGGCAAAGGTACCCTGGATCATGGGGATAAGTAGCTCAGTCTTTGAGAATCTTATATTCTATTTGGAAACAAAGACCAGGAAACAAATGTTACAGTCTAACGTTATAAACTTTCAAAAAGAATTAAAACAAAGCAGTGTGATAAGAGGCAATTTACTTGTGACTGAGAATTCCATGTGGGAGTATATAATTTTTCAAAGAGATACCATTTGTGCTAGGTCTTGAAAAACTGAGTTGGAGTTCAGCAGATGGAAAAGTGGGAGAGGAATTCAGAAGCAAAAGAAACAGAATGTTAAAAGATACAAAGACTTGAGAAACAATGTTGTTATTTGACAAAATCGCTAGTTCCACGCACTCACTTGATCCTGGGGTGACTTCACTGGGGCTGGGAGATGCAGGATATGAGTTAGGAAACAGAGGAAGTAGTGATTTGTCTGGCATGCTAAAGCATTTTTACTTACTTCTTGTGGTAGACAGATCAGGTCTCCCCAAAAGGTCCCCATCCTAATCCCCAGAACCTGTGAATATTTTACTTACATGGCACAAAAGGACTTTTCAACTGTTATTAATTTAAAGATCTTAAGATAGAAATATCCTGGACTATCCAGATAGACCTAATCATAACAGAAGGAGGTAAAAGCCAAGAAATTGCAAGGTAGCCTTGAAAAACTGGAAGAGGAGGGGAACCCGGGTGACTCAGTCAGTTAAGCGTCCCACTTCAGCTCAGGTCATGATCTCACGGTTCGTGAGTTCAAGACCCACATTGGGTTCTGTGCTGACAGCTCAAGCCTTGAGCCTGCTTCCCATTCTGTGTCCCTCCTCTCCCCCACCCCCTGCCGCTCTCTGCCCCTCTCCCACTTGCACTCTCTCTCGCTCTCAAAAATAAATAAAAACATTTAAAAAATTAAAAACTGGAAGAGGAAAAAAACCAGATTCTCCCCTAAAAACCTAATATATAATAATAAATTTGTGTTGTTTTAGGTTACTGAATTCGGGGTAATTTGCTCCAGCTGCAATAACAAACCAATACCCAACTCCATGCAGTTGTCAATATTTTTATAGATGTTTTAAGGAACTTGAAGTAATATCACATCATATGGTGACAACACAAATATTTTGACTTAGAATTAGAGGAAAAGAACAGAGGTGGGGAGACTCCTTAGAGGCCATGTTCATAGTCCTGTTGAAAAATGAAAAGGGGATTATATATAACATTAGAGGTAGTTGTGAAGGGAGTCACAGCTCTCATCTTTCTGGAAGGAAATGCTTGTGATTGTCAAATAAGCATACCATTACTTGACAGTATAATACCTTGAGTACTGGGACATAGATCAACTAAGGTATTTCAAGCACATCCAGAAAGGAAAAGGAATATATATACCTAGCGATCATCTATCATCTATTGGATACACTGTTATAACTTGTGTTCCATGTCAGTACTTCTCTGGACCTACCTCTCCTGACTGACAGACTCCATATCCTTCTTTTGTTTCCTTTCTGGCTTAGTTATTGTCTCTTGCTGGAGAAATTTAGTGATTCCTATATCTCCTAATCTGCTATTTATTTCTGGCTCTGGACCAGTGATCATTAGTTGATTGTAAAATTATTTTTTTAATAGATGAAAGAGAAGATAATAGAAGAGAATATGAAATATCAAAACACTTCACATGAATTTACCAGTATTGTTTCAGGAAACTGTTACCATTTGATACACACACTTGAGTATGTGCATGTATATTACTGCTAGATCACATGGAAAATGGTGTCTATACGATTATGCACATAAAATGCATGAAACACACTACTGATGTATTTGCGTTTAGACATACTATACCCGTGATTAAGGGGCCACCTAAGGCTGTGGTCCAAAGGCCAGAGATGAAGGAAGTATTTGAGGGAAGTTTTGTCAGTAGGATGAAAATGAATTTAGCTAACAATACATTGACGAAAGTAAAAGAGTTAACGCTCAAGAACTGTAATTGTTTGGTTCAGAAAAGCTTTTAGTATCATAAAATAAATATGTTGCATGTACTTTTAAGATCTGTGACACTTTTTGTTTGTTTATTTTACTGATATTTTCAAGTGTGGCTTTTAACACCTGAGGCCTGGATAATACAAATTGAGCACAAAAATATGTGTGCCAGAAAATAAAGATGTGTTCCAAAGCAAATGTAATCATGTTGAAAGGACACAGACACTGGCATGAAGGGGCTCCACAGGCCAACTTGCAACAATTTAAGCATCAAAAATATGATGAGAATTGATCATAGCATCTACATATTTTAAAATCCACAATCTACATAATCCACATTAGTATTCAAAGTGATAGGAGATATGTGGGGCCAGGAATGAGAAGGAAAACTTCTTAAAGAATTCCAACTAAAAACCGTAGAAGGAAATAAAAATAAAGAGAATATGTCATTTTCCAACCCCAGTTAAAAACAAATGATTCAGATAAGGCTCATCAACCACTGATCGAACGATTGGCTGAGAGATTGTTGAGGAATAATATATTTACCCTGTGCCAAAATAGCAGCCTATAGATAACTTAATGACTAGAAATTCTAACACACTCCTTTATGGTAGAGAGGACTAGCGTTCAACAAGTGAAAAATATTATCATCACTGGTCGTGAAACAATCCTATGTGGCACGTGTGAAATACACAATAGAACTAGCAAGTTTTCTGGCCAGCAATGTCTAACGTGAATCTAATTCCATCTTTATATCTAATTCCATCTATATATAGTCCATCTTTTATATCTTTATAAACTTCCAGTTTACAGAAAATGCAGGAGTAGAGGAGCATATTAAGAAGAAACAATAAAATTCAAATTACAGGAGAACATTCCATAAGAAAACTAGCTTGGATTCTTTATAAAAAGTCAGCATTACTAAACAAGGAGGGAGGCTATTGTAGATAGAAAGGAACTAAATGGACACAATGATTGAGTGCATTCATTGTGTGAATCTTGGTTTGGATTCTAAATTTAAAGCCCAAACATTTAGTTCTCTCTGCTTTCTGCCTTGTGAGAATACAAGGGGATGGGTAAACAAGGAGAATACAAGGAGAAGGGGAGTCTGCAACTCAGAAAAGTTTTCTCAGCAGAATTTGACCTTGTGGTTTTCTGGTCTCAGACTTCCAGCTCCAGAACTGTGAGATTTATATTTCCATTGTTTATAGTTGAAAAGAAAAGAAAAGAAAAGAAAAGAAAAGAAAAGAAAAGAAAAGAAAAGGAAAGAAAAGAAAACACAGAACAAAACAAAAACAAACAAACAAAAAACATTTATAAAAAAACATTTGGGGGACAATTTGGGAAAATAGAATAGGGACTTGAGATTAGATATTATGGAGTTATTTGCTGATTTATTTTAGGTGTGACCATGGTATTGTGGTTAAATAGGAGAACGCATTTATAAGGAGATGCTTGAAAAATCATTATAGAGTGAAATTTTCTGTCTGGAACTTACTTTCAAATGATTCAGTTAAAATAAAATATATTAATTGTTGAATCTAAGTGAAGGAGATGTGGGTGTTCATTCTTCAAACTATGTTTTTAAAACTGTTCTTTAGATTTGAATATTTTAGAATTAAAAGATTTGAGAACAAGGTTTTCACCTTAAGTTTGAATCTTTAAATTTTTTTAATGTTTTTATTTATTTTTGAGAGAGACAGAGCACGATTGAGGGAAGGGCAGAGAGAGAGGAAGACACAGAATCTGAAGCAGGTTCCAGGCCCTGAGCTGTCAGCACAGAGCCTGACACAGGGCTCGAACTCAGGAACTGCGAGATCATGACCTGAGCCGAAGTCAGATGCTTAACTGACTGAGTCACCCAGGTGCCCCTGAATCCTTAAAGATTAAAGTGTTCATAAAGCACCTTTTTATATACTTTTCAAGATTTAGTCTCTTTGTCTGGATGGTATTCTGCTGCCACAAACACTTTTCTTTTTCCATTTTGTAATTGGTATATAGCTCACATACGAAAGCACCATCCTTATAAACTGCAATCAGTAGTTCTCAATTTATTCTCAAGGTTGTGTGACCATCATCACTGTCTAATTCTAGAATGTTCCACCACCCGCAAAAGAAACCCCATACTCATTAACAGTCAGTCACTCCCCATTTCCACCTACACTCATCCCCTGGAAGCCACTAATCTACTAATTTAATGTACTTTAGGTCTCTATGAATTTTCTATTGTGGACATTTCAGATAGATAGAATCATACGTTTATGTGGCCTTTTTGCCTTGGCTTCTTTTATTTGGTGCCATACTTTCAGGATTCATTATATTACAGCATCCATCAGTACTTTATTCATGTTTATGGCCGAGTAATATGCCATCGGATTGCCATGCCACGTTTTGTCTGTCCATCATCAGTTGGACACTTCACTTGTTTCTTCTTTTCAGCTATTCTGAATAATGCTTCTGTGGTCATTTGTGTACAAGTTTTTATGTAAACGTGTATTTTCAATGTGGGGAGGTATATAGCTGGGAACAGAATTGCTAAGTCATGTGGTAACTCTTAACTTGTTGAAGAGCTGCCCAACTTTTTTTCAAAGCAACTGCACCATTTTACACTTCCATTAGCAATGGATGAGGGTTCTAATTTTTCTACATCTTGACTAACACTTGTTATTGTTTATTTTTAATTTTTTTTAAAAGAACAGTTGTTCTTAGGTTTGTTTATTTTCAGAGAGACAGAGACAGTGAGTGGGGGAGGGGCAGAGGGAGAGAGAGAGAGAGAGAGAGACAGAGAGAGAGAGAATCCCAAACAGGCTCTGCACTGTCAGTACAGAGCCCAACATGGGGCCTGATCTTACAAACCGTGAGAACATGACCTGAGCTGAAATCAAGAGTTGGATGCTTAACCAAGTGAGCCACCCAGGTGCTCCCTGTTATTGGTAATCTTTTTGATGATTGTCATCCTCACAGGTATGATGACAATTATTTCTTGTATATAAGGATATCTTTTTTATAAACTTTTTAAAAAAGTTTTTTGAAATACTCATTAAGGGATTTTGTTTTCCAGAACTAGTACATGGGTAATAATATTTCAAGACCTAGTTGTCAGAAAATATTTTTATTGTTTCTCAGTGCAAGTGTATGTGAGCATAGGACTCATTGTTCAAAATCATTTTTGATTAGAACTTTTAAAGCTTTGTTTTCTAGCCATCAGCATGGATATAACATCGGATGAATCTCATCACTTCATTGGCCATGTATATGTGTGTGTGTGCACATAATGTATTTCTCTTTAGAAGCTTTCAGAATATCCTCGTTATACTTATAGTTTTAAGATTGCACAAAGTTGTGTCTTAGTGTGAGTCTTCCATATTTCTCTTGCTTGGCCTTCAATAGGACTTTCCATTTCAAAATTTTCCTTTTAAAAATTAAAACTCAGGAAGTATTGTTCTATTAAGTTTTGTTTTTTCATCCTACTATCACTATTGTAAATAGATCTGAAATTCTATTAGGTAGAACATGAAGCTCAAAATGTAATGTCCGTGTCTCTTTACTTATTTTTTTCTTGTGTTTTCTTTACATTTCATTTTGAACATAATTTAGAAATAGATTTGTGAATTTTATTCTTGATTACAGGTTAATATTTATACCAACAATTTTTTTTTTTGCCACCCATTGGAAGGGTGTTACTCAATACTATGGTTTTCATAGCAGATATTATTTCTTCTTGTTTTTGTAACAAATGTATACTTTATGAAGATGAAAGCCTCTTATTAGAATATATTCTTTTTGTTTGTTTGTTTGTTTTTAGAGAGAGAGAGAGAAACCGTAAGCAAGGGAGAGGGGCAGAGGGAGTGAGAGAGAGGAGGAGGAGAAGCCCAATGAAACTAACTGCGTGTTGCGGGCCTCAAGAACGGCAATAAAATACATTTGTGTTGTTTTAGCCACCAACCTTGTGGTGATTTGTTACGGTGGCCATAGGAAACTAATACAAAGGATAAAAGTTAACATTTTGGAAAGAATTAAATGACAGTTCCCCCATACTTCCTTTGGTCCTTAAGGAAATCCAAGAAAGGAGGCATATTTGAGGGTATTAGATGAAATGAGAGGCTGACACTGACCTCAGTTTGCATAAAATGTAAAAGTCCAAGAAAAATGCAAAAATATCTATTTTTAATACAGTGTCATAAGTACAATTATAGTACAATTTTAATTGGGGTAAGCACATCTCTCTGTTTTTAGAAGGAAGACCAGACGGTTAAGCATCCAACTTTGGCTCAGGTCATGATCTCACGGTCTATGGGTTCGAGCGCCATGTTGGGCTCTGTGCTGACAGTTCGGAGCCTGGAACCTGCTTCGGATTCCGTGTGTCCCTCTCTCTCTGCCCCTCCCCGGCTCCTACTCTGTCTCTCTGTCTCTCTCCCTCTCTGTCTCAAAAATAAATAAACATTTGAAAAAGTTTTTTAGAAAGCAGACCAGAGCAACTGGTCACTTCTGTGGCATTTTGTACACAGAGGTTGTTAAGCACTGGCAGGGTGAACATCTACCTCCAGTGACCCAAGCCCTTACCTTCACTGGCCTCTTCTCTGTAGTCCAGCTCAAATGAAAAGATCATTTCACCTAAATTTAAAAGGTGCCCAGAAGTTAACCACTGACTAATGGCACAGTCAAGCCATTTTCTACTTAAACTTACAAACACCCAAAGGTCAGACTGGACCCAGCCGGTAGTAAGTTCAGATTGCCAATCTCATCCTGACAGTTGGGCAACCCGAGTATCTCCAGTCTTAACAGCTAATGATAGATGCTGCTAATAACCTAAAGACTGATGTCACACAAGAATACTCTGGAGAGCAATATACAGTCTCATTTTCAATTGTTGTAGAACAAGAAAGCAGTTTAAAAAGCTATTTTTGCCTTGCAGTGATATAAATGTTTTATTATTATATCATGTGACTGTTTCCCACCATGACCAGTCATCCATATGTAGTTAGTGATTTACTACATGCAAAGGGGAAAGGAGAAATGATTATTCATTATTTTTTAAAGGCCTAGATTAAGACGTCCAATGCAAGTGTCTATTGAGTTATGGCTGAGTACTGTGATAATTCCTCCAATGGCTAAAGAAAGTCATATGCAGGAATTAAAGATACCATTTGAAAACATGCCTATTACTCCTCTCAACCTGCTTCCATACATCCCTTATTAACACTGCTTTGAAGCGAGAAAAGTCTACTTTGAAGTGACTGGTTTAAAAAGTCTCAGTGTTCTAAATTAAAACATTATTTTGTAGTCTGATCTGTCTCCATAAATCTCTCAGTATGAAAATTTCTAAGATCGAATTCTTCCTCCTCTTAAGAGAAAAAGGAGCCTTTAAAGAAGTTCCCAATGAAATGTCAAGGGTAATGTATGCTTATTGACTGGATAAACCATTGGAAAATAACAAAAAAATGATGATTTAGCAATGAATAGACAGTAATATAAAATTAAGAAAAAGAATTTTATTAAATATATATCCTAAGGTATGTGCTATTGCAAAAAAAAAAAAAAAAAAAAAAGATGTAGGGCTCAAGTTACATCTGGTAAAAATATTCTTACACTGTTGCAAATAGAAATAATCACACTTTCCTATTTGGCAAACAGGCCAGACACATTGCTTTAAAAACTGAGTAAAACAGAAGTTTATTTACATGGATTTCTTGTTACAATATGCCCTTACATTGAGATGCAACTTATATTCCACAGATTTTATATATACTATTTTATAAATTTTGACAAAAATATATCCATTGTTAACCCATACCCCTATCAAGCTATGGAACATTCCTTCATTGCACAATGTCCCCTCAGGCCATATTTAGTTACCTCCAGTCCCTCTTTCTCCCCAATACCAAGCAACTTGATTTTTCTGACTATAGATTTGTTTTCCCTGATGTCGATTCTCATATAAGTGGAATCTGTGATAGATTGTGGGTTTTTAGTGCAGCAAATTGTTTTTGATATTTATCTGTGTTGTTACATTTATCAATAATCTATTCATTTTTATTACCAATAGTATTAATAGTACACTAGTATTCTGTTGCATAGATGTACCGCATTTTTTCCATTCTGTCAATAGACTTTTTTTTTTTTTTTACACAGTTGAATCACTAAGTAGGAAGTTACCAAATTTATGTTGCTAGTGGTGGCAGATGTTAGTTTGCTCTGAGATCAGAACAATTCGATATGTATTTCTAATTGAAAAGTAAAAAAGAAAGCAGAGGGAACTTACATATGGGCTAGGCAATTTAAGAGTGAAAATAAAGGTCCATTGTACACAGGTGTAATTAAGAAATAATATATTTTTAAATTTATTTTATTTAATTAATTAATTAATTTGTTTGTTTGTTTATGAGAGCAAGAGAGACAGAGTATGAGCGAAGGGTAGACAGAGAGGGAGACACAGAATCTGAAGCAGGCTCCAGGCTCTGAGCTGTCAGCACAGAGTCTGATGCAGGGCTCGAACTCTGGAACCTCAAGATCATGACCTGAGCTGAAGGTCATGCTTCACCTACTGAGCCACGCAGGCATCCCTATTTTATTTATTTTGAGAGAGAGTGAGAGAGAGAGAGACCACGTGCACATGTGGGGTGGGGCAGAGAGAGAAGGGGAGAGAGAGAATCCCAAGCAGGCTTCATGCTGTCAGTATGGAGACGGAAGCAGAGCACAAACTGTGAGATCAGGACCTGAGCCGAAACTGAGAGAGAGTTGAATGCTTAACTGACTGAGCCACAGAGGCACCACAAGAAAATAATATTTTTGATCTATTGTCACACAATTTAGAACAGGTTATTATCATGAACTTGCCCATCATCCTCATTTGTGACCATCATAACAAGGATTGCTGCTAATTTTAGCATTTTTTAGAATTTGAATTCATAGTGAGGTCTTCGATGTATGGTAATTTTCATTTCAGAAACGTTTTATTTAGTCTCTTTTGCTTGTAAGAGGTGGAAGCCTACTTAGGTCAGGTCAATTAAAAAGGAGTTTTGGAAAAGGATACACGTGGCAAGACAACGAGTACAGCATCTCTGGAAAATCTGAACAACAGGGAAGGACCTCCTTGAAACCTGAGCAGTACTTGAGCTCCATAAACTTCAGCATAAGAATTTAGTCAATTTCTCTCTAAACCTCTCAATGATTAGTATGAGTTAGCTACATCCATATATCTATTTATTTCCTGGTTACCTATTGCAAAGTAAACCACCAGTAGTTTCTGGGCTGTATCTTTTGAGCCAGAGTGCATCATAAGCCACTAGCCAGCTTAGAAATATTTACTCTTGGGTCGGGCACCCATGGGGTGGGGATCACGTGTTAGAGGACAGAGCCACTTGCCATCGGCATACTCCTGATGGGACAGTTTTATTTGGAAGGGGTTAAGCACCAAAAGGCCATGAGAATAAAAAACTGAAGAAAGTAAGACCTTAAACACGTATTACTTTTGAGTCCTGCATTTTATATCAGGTGTGTTTTACAATAATTTGATCTAATATTGAGCTGTATTTATTAAGTCCTACTTGCATGAGGTTTGAGTGTTTAAAGGATTGGATGAAGAAGATGAGGAAGGTAGTAGTGAGGTAGGGATCGTAAAGGCTAGTCAGAAATAATTCAGAGATGGGAAAACCAGAGGATTAAAGCCTGTGGAATTAATCAGCAATTAGGACTTTGGCAGGGGTGGAAGCGACAGAAGAAAGTAGGCAGACACAATCATAGAAAAGTCAACACAGAAATGGAGGAGCCTGGGAAGGTCTGTAGAAAGACTCAGCGGCAACATCCAGAAAGCACTTACAGGACTATTTAAACTTCTTTTCTGAGTATGATCTGCTTTTACTTCTCTTATTCTTGTGAGAAACATTCCTAAGTGAGCCTGTTGAGACTCATCTATGTGACACTGCATTACCCACAGTGACCCCAGGTTCACCAGAGCAGCGCAAGACAAAGTCCCTGCCCTGGAGGACCAGTGCAGATGTAGTAATAGTCAACTCCTCTCAGAAGATGGTTGCACCCTTCTCGGTTTGGTGTCTTATTGTTGAAGAAAGATGAAGGCTGAAGTTTGGTGTTAAAGCACCATCTGAATTAGCAGGAAATGCACCTTACGGTACCAGCTAGAGACCACGTTTCAGTCTTTATTTCCCAATGGACAATCCCAAATGTTATGTCTCCTATGATTGCCATTCCTCTTACTGCTTGTTTTCTGGAAGTGGGAGTCTGTCAACCCTGGTCCATTTCTCCTCACTTCACGAAAGTGAAGCTTCATTCCTATTTGTGACTAACGCTGACTCTGTACAGCTGGAGACCTGACTTGTTCCGGTTCAAGTGCTTTGTCTTGCTGTGTATTTTCACTAACACAAAAGAATAAGGATGACTTCGATCTTTTTTATACAAAAATTAAAAAGAGTAAATGATTTCTAGATATTTTTAACATTCTTACCACCGTCACTTTCCTTTTTTCCAAATGTCAGATAAACCTATTATTGTAATAAATCTTCTACAGAAGCATATTGTCCTTAAGGGCATTTTCCTCTCTGTAATACTGTGATAGACATATATTCATGGGCTAAAAGAATGATTTTTTTTGTCCTTACAACATAATAAATGTATGCCCAAAACTGCATACATTGAACATGTGTGCCCCTAATTTTCTCCAGAGAAGTTGTGTTCAGATACACTCATATGGATGACCACAACTGATTCTGTGTGCAAGTGATATTAACAGAATAAAATAGTGATTTCCAGAAGGTGGCTTTTTTTTTTTCACAAGTTGTATCATCAAATTTTATAGATGGTCTAATTGATAAAAGCAGTAACTGAAGATACTTTGGTTTTAACTGGCCATCACTAAAGGTAAAGCTGAAACAAAATATTGTCTTAGGATTTTTAGTTTTAAACCACTGATTCACTGATGAGACTATAATTCGTGAAATATGTAATTTTGTTTCTTTTGCCACCCTGTGCCTCTGAACAGGATTCCCATACGTTAAAAAGTCCGTTTAATTTTTCACTTCATAGCCCTGACCAGTTATTGTATGTAGAACATATTTGTCATGAAGTCTGTCAGTGTTTTAACTTTGCTGATCCAAGTATAATGCTATTATCCTATGTTTGTAAAATTGTACAAAAGATGCTATGAAGAATATTTCTATTCTAAGAAAAATTGAACCACTAAACCAATTTGTAAGCCTTTCCATCCATCTGTTTTCTATATTTAGCTAAACAAACATTATCACTTTATTTTAAAGATATATTGAAACTGTTTTGTAATTCACCATTTGAAACACCATACAGTTATAACTTAGTTTCAAGATAGGTTTTTTCTTACAATTTTTTTTTTTTTTTGTGAGTAGCACAGAGGAATAGCGACCAAAGTTAGAAGAAATAGAATATTTCTTATTATTTTTCTTTTCCCCAAATTAATTATGCATAGATTTGATGAATCGTTGATATATCTGATATCACTGTATCACTACTGAGCAGCAAACATTTTTTTTAAAGCCTCAAATTGCTTGATGAAGAAAAATTGTTTTCATATGCAGGATAATCTAGCCTAAAAGCTAACATGAGGCAAAATTTTCTATACCATCTTTTAATTCTTCTCCAGTACCTGGGAGCTCTTTCCCCGTGGAACTTGTTTCTTTTGTCATTTAAGATCATTTCATTGAAGACAGCAGCTTCCCGCCACGTAGGGGTGGATGGTTAATGAAATAAGGAAAGCTATACCTTTGTTAAACATAAGTGTTCCCATCTACGTGTCGCCTGAGAGAGAAGCACCTGGTTCTCCTCTGTGAGCCCAAGATTGCCTTTGAAATAGTTCTCACATTCATGAAATTATTTCCCTATTTATCCACCCGATATATCACAAGATCATTAGCATTACTTACTGTATCTTGTTAGAGTTTGGCATAGTACCTGCTATTTAACAAGCACTCCAAAAATTTGTGAAAGTGAATGGACGTGTTTGCTGTTCCTAGTTTTTTTGTTTGTTTTGTATTGTTTTTCGTTTTTTTCCTCAATTGTTAAAATCCCAGTTGATTCTTGACTCAGTTCAAAATTATCCTTTTCCATGGCAACTTTCTGAACCATTCAGAGCACTTTCTTTCTTTTGTGCTATCCACTGTATACTGTATCACTCTCGTGAGGCTTAAAACTACCCGTTGTGAGGATTTGTTTACATGTTCATCTCTTCGAATTGACTCTGAGCTCCTTGAGGAAAGAGTGCTCTTCCCCCTCCCTTTTCCCCATCACTACCACAGGGTGGGTAGGCTCTGATTTAATATATTAATCAGTTTATCACTCAGTACAGTAAAACCTTGGATTGTGAGTAGTTTGTTCTGTGGGTGTTCCGTAAGATAAGCAAACATTTCTAATAATTAAAAAAAAATTAATGTTTATTTATTTTTGAGAGAGAGATGGAGACACAGAATCCGAAGCAGGCTCCAGGCTCTGAGCTGTCAGCACAGAGCCCGACGAGGGGCTTGAACTCGCAGACTGGGAGATCATGACCTGAGCTGAAGTTGGACACTTAACTGACCGAGCCAGCCAAGTGCCCTTCTAATAAACTTTAACTTGGTATAGGAGTGATGTCTTGTACTAGGGGTAGTACATGATGCCAGATGTCACATGATCACAACTGAGCCAATGAGTCTTGAAATTTGCTTTGATATATGAGTGCTTTGGATTACAAGCATGTTGCTGGAATGAATTATGCTCACAAACCAAGGTTTCACTGTATTTGACAAATATTTCCTGGGCATTTGTTATCTGCCACATACAGTTCCGGGCATTGTGAATTCAGCGGTGAACAAAGCATGTTCGCCCTCATGGACCTTACGTTCTTCAGTCGAAGTCAGATAATAAGCAAATACATAGACAATGCAATATCAATGATGATAAGAAAATACGTACAGATAAAGGGGTGGAGGTCGTTAAGTACAGTGGTCATGGAAAGCCTCACAAATAGAGTGACAGTGGAGTAGTGATTTGTGTGTAGCAAGAAATCAAACTTTGAGAACATCTGTTGATAGAGCATTTCGTTTTGAGGCAACAACAAGCAGGGTGCAGAGAAAGCAGTGTGTTTTATGTGGTTTTACAGATGGTCAGTGTTTCTGGAATAGGAGGAAATGGGTAGAGTTCACAGAAGGAAACTGGGGTCAGATCTTCTAGACCATAGTATGGAATTTAGATTTTAAAATGTTCAGAATAAACGAAGAAAGGAACAGACAGTGTATTCACTTGAGTTTGTGACTATTACATAATGCAACTATTTTTCAAATGTACCAGATTTAATATTTTCTAATAAACATTGACCTCATTAAGGCAGTTATTTTGGAATGTGGGGAAATATTTCAATAATGTTCTTACTGCTCAAGACATTTTGGAAAGTATCTCTTATGCTAATGCTTTCAAGATCCCATGGTGCATATTTTGAATATCTCAGATTGATGGAAAAAACCATGATTTTAAATTGGATTTGGTTTTTGGAAACAGACATTTTCCATTGAGAGCCAAATTTAGTGAATAAAGTGAGTAAAAATTCAAGGAACATAGCTTTGACTCCAAAGAAAAGTAGCTCTTAAAAGTAGTGAGGCTAAATGTGAGTGTCTTTTAAACTGGCTCAAAAACTCATTTCAAAAGAAAATGCCCCCTCACGTTTATCTAGCTAGCTAGATACAGATATAGGTATAGGTATAGGTATACATATAAATAGATAGATAAGATATAGATATAGCTAAATGTTGAGTGTCTTTTAAACGGGCTCAAAAACACATTTCTTTTTTTTTTTTTAATTTTTATTTTTTAACGTTTATTTATTTTTGAGACAGACAGAGACAGAGCATGAATTGGG
The DNA here is from genome assembly GCF_018350215.1 of Panthera leo. Lineage (NCBI taxonomy): Eukaryota > Metazoa > Chordata > Mammalia > Carnivora > Felidae > Panthera > Panthera leo. The sequence goes on along the minus strand of NC_056691.1, from coordinate 16,025,301 downwards.
GAGGGGCAGAGAGAGGGAGACACAGAATCTGAAACAGGCTCCGGGCTCTGAGCTGTCAGCACAGGGGCCCGATGCGGGGCTCGAACTCACAGACCGCGAGATCGTGACCTGAGCCAAAGTCGGCACTCAACCGACTGAGCCACCCAGGCGCCCTCAAAAACACATTTCAAAAGAAAATACCCCTTCACATTTATCTAGCTAGCTAGATACAGATATAGGTATAGATACAGATACAGATGCAGATACAGGTATAGATATAAATGTAGAGGTATATATATCAATATTGCTGCTTTGAAGGCCAGCACATAATCTGTAAAATCTATAGTACACTTCATAAACCAAAATTTGATGTGATTATTTTAAAAATCACAATTCCCATTGTCAATAACTCCTTTAAAAAGCAGAGTAATGGGGCGCGTGGGTGGCTTGGTCAGTTGGGCGGCCAACTTCAGCTCAGGTCATGATCTCTCGGTCTGTGAGTTCGAGCCCCGCGTCGGGCTCTGGGCTGACAGCTCAGAGCCTGGAGCCTGTTTCGGATTCTGTGTCTCCCTCTCCCTCTCCCCCTCCCCTGTTCATGCTCTGTCTCTCTCTGTCTCAAAAATAAATAAACGTTAAAAAAAATTAAAAAAAAAAAGCAGAGTAACAATAAGTAGGTGTATATGATGTGAGAGAGAGTAGTGAGAGAACATATTGTTCTTATTGCACTGTAGTTTTTAACAGAGAAACAAACTGTTCAAATCAACAATTATCACAAAGAGAGAACATGGGCACACATTTTTTCTCCTCCATATTCAGCCTAACCTTTAATGTGAAAAGTGCAGTTTTACTTAGGATTTAGTGTATTTTAGGACCTAAATTATGAACGGCCATTCTTCCGTATTTTGAAATGTTGATATAAGATCAAAGAAAAGTTGAATTGGATCATGGGGATCACTTGAATGAACAGATTGTCTTTCAGATTTTTTTTTTTTCTCTCATTGGAGAAGTAGTAGCTACCCATTTCTGAGTAAGGGCTGATTCTTCCCTTCTCTAAGTCATTTGTCTCATTATGTACTTGATGTTAAAAGCAGGGATAATGTGGAATTTAAGAAACAAAACAGAGCAAAAAGAAAAAGAGGGGAACCAAGAAAAATACCTTTTTTTTTTTTTTTTAACATTTATTCATTTTTGAGAGTGAGAGAGACAGAGCATGAGCGGGGGAGGGCCAGAGAGACAGGGAGACACAGAATCAGAAGCAGGCTCCAGGCTCCAAGCTGTCAGCACAGGGCCCGACACGGGGCTCAAACTCACGGACTGCGAGATCATGACTTGAGCTGAAGTTGGACGCTCAACTGACTGAGCCACGCAGGCACCCCAAGAAGCAGACTTTTAACTACTTAACTATAGAGAACACATTGATGGTTTACCAGAGGGAGGTGGGTTGGGGAATGGGGGAAATATGGGATGGGGATTAAGAAGGGCACTTATGATGAGTACCAGGTGATGTATGGAAGTATTGAATCACTATATTGTACACCTGAAATTAATATTACACTGCGTGTTAACTAACTGGAATTAAAAAAAAAAAAAAAACTTAAAAAATTAAAAAATAAATAAAAGCAGGGATAAGATTCCACATCCAGCATTGACTTTGCTGACAAGGTGAATTGCCAGAAACAGCAAGCAGCTAAAGAAAGAATACTAAAATAGCTCCCATTGTGTGAAAACAGAGTCTTCATTATCACTCTAAATGGCAAATCCTGTGTTGATGATACTTTTATATTATGAACAAGTGGTTTTCAAAATTGCTTCTTGCTACTTAATACAAGTGACTCAAGACAGAAGAAGTTTATATTTTAATTTTGTTTCATTTTAAACAGTCAAAACACAAACACAAATATATCCTTCCTTACCTGAGCCAATTTGTCCCTCAGCATCTAAATTCCAGCAAGTTCCTGATCATCAGGAGTATGGATAATTCTAGATTATTTAACAAACCAAAGCTGTATCAAAAAAAGACTATTCTATGGCATAAGTGGAATTTTTTTTTTAATGAAAAGAGTGTTTGTACTACCATCTCTTTGAGCTTTCCTATAGAAACTTCTAATACTTCTGTACTTAGTTAATTGTAAGGAGTGTTTTCCGACCAGATATAAATACACTAGTGACTTTTAATGGGTTTCTTTTACAAGTCTACAAATACTTTGAGAGTTTTCTTTTAGCTATACTTTCTGATACGGTAAAGGTCAATACTTGCAAATTTTCACATATACAGGATCTTAGCAAGGGTGTATTTCTACACCCTTGGTCGGATTATGAAGTAATTAGCATTGCCCTTATGCCATTCTCTTCCTGGATGCACATACAGAAATCAACTGCACTGCCACGCTCATTGGCTCCAGAGGAATGAATGTTATGAGAGTTTTTAATCTTTACTATAGGGCATGTTACTAAGTGTGATCTTGGCAATCACTGAATAATTTGACATATTTGGAAGTAGAAGCTAATTGCACATATGAATCCAAGCCAACTCAATCATATTCGTATTTTTAAAATACTTCACATATAACCTGCCACATTGAAAATTCTGTATCTTGCATTAAAACCCTGCCTTAGAAAATCAAAATTCATCTCAGCCCTACATTAGAACAAACGCTAGTTATAGTATCTTAAACTAGTAGTCCACAATAACATATCATCTGTCTGTCTGTCTGTCTACCTATCTATCCATCCATCATTTATCTATCTACTCTTTCATCTCTGCGTTTAATAGACATTTATTGTTGACACACTGTATCTGGTGCTAGGGATACAAAATAAACATCATTTTATTCTTTTTTTTTCCTTCGTAATGTTTATTTTTTGAGAGAGAGAGAAATAGAGCTGGGGAGAGACAGAGAGAGAATCCCAGGTGGGATCTGTGCTGAGAGATGGGGCAGGGCTCAATCCGACGAACTGTGAGATCATGACCTGAATTAAAATCAAGAGTCAGACGAGAGTCAGACGCTTAACTGACTGAACCACCCAGGTGCTCCTCATTTTATTCTTGACTTGGAGAAGCTCATAGGCGGGCCAGGGAGACATATGTAAAAAAATGTACAAAAGTAACATTTGAACATAGTTATGTGGTAGCATAAGGAGTGACTAACTGCCTGGAAAAAAAAAATGAGGAAACATTTCACAAAGGACGTGGCATTTGAGCTGGTTCTTTCAGTCTGAGTAGGAGTTTTCTAGGGCATTCTTGGCATGTAAACAAGGTAAGAGTTGTAAAAGGGCATGGCCAAATTATAGAGGAAAGGTTAGGATGCTTTCAGTGTATAGAGATTGCATAGGGAAGTGGGGCAGAATCTAGACAAAGGAGGAGCAATGTTTTGTTTAACGTTTATTCATTTTTGAGAGACAGAGACAGAGTGTGAGTTTGGGAGGGGCAGAGAGAGAGAGGGGGAGACACAAAACCTGAAGTAGGCTCCGGGCTGTCAGCACAGAGCCCTGTGTGGGGTTCGAACCCATGAACCGTGAGAACCTGAGCTAAAGTCGGATGCTTAACCGACTGAGCCACTCGGACACCCCAGTGAGAGTGATGTTGTAAAGGGCCTGTGTGACAGGCTAATCCCGATCATGAGAGTAAAAGTCAGTTACCAGGGGCACCTGGGTGGCTCTGTGGATTAAACATCCAACTCTTGGTTTCCGCTCAGGTCGTGATCTCACTGTTCATGAGTTCGAGCCCTGCATCAGGCTCTGCACCGAAAGCCCAGAGCCTGCTTGGGATTTCTCTCTTCCTCCTCAGCTTCTTCTCTCTCTTTCAAAAATTAACTAAATAGGGGCGCCTGGGTGGCTCAGTCGGTTAAGCAGCCGGCTTCAGCTCAGGTCATGATCTCGCGGTCCGTGAGTCCAAGCCCCACGTCGGGCTCTGTGCTGACAGCTCAGAGCCTGGAGCCTGTTTCGGATTCTGTGTCTCCCTCTCTCTGACCCTCCCCTGTTCATGCTCTGTCTCTGTCTCAAAAATAAATAAACATTAAAAACAATAAAAAAAATTAACTAAACATTAAAAAATATTTTTAAAAAGTCAGTTACCATTTAATGAACTGCCAAAAGTAAAACAAGTTAAACATATTGTTTGTCGTGTTCAAAATAATCCTGCAAGGTAATGATAAATCTCCCCAGGATACTAATGAGGAAAATGAGACGAGGAGAATATAAAGTGCAATGCCAAAGATCATAAAGCTACTGTGGAACAAAGACAGGATTCAAACCCAGTACTATATGATTCCGGAGTCTTTATTTTTAGGATATTCTAGTCCCTCCAGGTCCCGTAGGAAATGGGAAGTTACACTAGGAAATTAAGAGTGGAGTGTGGGATGTTGTGGAAGTGACAGTAATACAACATCAAAGAAATCAATGAGCGGGCTCTTGACATAATTCAAAGAAGATCTCATGATGAATGAATGAGATTAAGAATATGGGCGAGAGATTTTTGAGAATTATGGGGTCCTGTCTGGGTATAGCCTGTGAGGGAAAGGAAGCCCAGAATAACTCCAAAGCTTTGCATTTAGTCTGTGGGATACATACCGTATCACTTCTTGTTAGAAGCCCACCCAGATAGACCCCTTGGGCGTTCACCTCTGCACACTCAACATGCCTCCTGGGATACCTGCAAGTCTGTGTTCTTCTGTCTGAATGCAAGAAGAAACATGTTTGTCTTAACTCTGAGGGAAAGTTGAAAGTGCCAGAGCCTCAAGAAGTAGCTCTCATCCAATGTCAGACAAGCTCTTGGTGGCTAACTGTCCCTGTTTCTAAATGCCTTGTGCCAGGCAGCTCCCTGTCAGGTGGCACACTGGACCCCAGAGTTTCCCAGGGAGACTGAGCTTTCGTGACCCACGGCGGTAACTGGCTTGATAACAAGCCCCTCAGCGGCTTTCTTTCCTTCCCTGCCTAATTTCCCCTCCCCTTCTGGTATTTCTTAGCATGGCCTCCCAAACAAACAACTGGCACTTGAATCTTTGTTCCAGTGTCTGCTTCTGAGAAATCCCGAGGAAGACACATGGCAATGTCTCAAAAGAGAGGGAAAGACAACTCCGAGGGAGGAGAACCTGAAATAGAGGACAGTAGGGAGGTCGAGAGAGGCTGGGTTTGGCCAGCATCCTGGGCACAAACGGGATGCTCAGGATCAGAGAGGAAAATGCCCATTCCTCTGAGGTGGAAAAGGAAGGGCAGGTGAAGGAAGGTACTGCTCAGTGGAACTGAGAATAGAGTCCACATCTGTGGATTTTTTTTTTTCCTCTGTGAAAAAGAAGGCAAATTTATCTAATGAGTACGGGGGTTTAGGAGACTAGACAGGCCTTATGGAGAGAGTTGAGTGGGAGTATTTTCTCAGAGGCCAAACTGATAACATGACGTTTAGCAAATAATACATGAATCAGTCACCTGTCTTTTTTGTCTTCCTTTCTGTGGCACGGCCTTAATAACCCACCCCTTCTACTTAATTTCTGACTGTGACTATTATATTCTTTTTTAATATTTATTTATTTTTTAGTAGAGTACAAGCAGGGGAGGGGCAGAATGAGGGGGAAAGAGGATCTGAAGCGGGCTCTGCACTGAGAGGCTGACAGCAGTGAGCCCGATGTGGGGCTCAGAACTCAACGAACTACGAGATCGTGACCTGAGCGGAAGTCGGACACTCAGCTGACTGAGCCACCCACGTGCCCGTGACTACTGTATTCTTTAATTTCTTTTTAACAATTTAGTGAAATTTAATTTAATTTAATTTTCTCTAAGGTGATTTCTTTTTTCCTGGAGAACCCATAGGCCTCCTGCCTAGGGAAGTATATTGAAGCTCTATAAAAGAAGAGAACTAGATGTTACATGGCTTAGCGTGTAGTACTTCCCTCAACTATCTAGCTCTGTGTATAGTAACCCACCCTTGGCCACTTCAGTGCCTGGAGTTCCAATGTTCAGAACCTCTTGGTTCACTTTCAACATGGATAGTTGTACCTTTGACCTCCAGACTAGGTTGGGAATGAATAGTTCTCCAACTACAAAAGCTGGTAGGTAGGGACCTGAAGGGTTAATTGGCGATGTTACAGACATATGCAGTCTTTATTTTCAGTCACTGGTTTTACCCTTTCCTCTGTTCGTGCTGCCACTAGTTCCTGAATATGTTTTGGGGGCAAACCAGCCTCCATCTTACCAGTACATACATACCTACTTCACACATGAAGTTGAAGTAATTATTTTTTTCTCCCATGAGTTTTCTATTTTATCTTCTTTTTTCAACATTATATATTATGATTTATGGTTAAATATATATATATGTGTGTGTATATATGTATATGTATATACACACATATAGAGAAGAAATAATATAAATCTATAATATTATATTATATTATATTATATTATATTATATTATATTATATTATATATGGGGGGGTGAGGGGCAGAGGGAGAGGGAGAGAAAGAGAAGGAGAGAGAATGAGAATCCCAAGGGGGGTTCCAGGTTCAGCACGGAGCCCCACACATGGCTCAGTCCCAGGAACCTGGGATCATGACCTGAGCCGAAATCAAGAGCTGGACGCTCAACCGACTGAGCCACCAGGCATCCCAATATTATTTTCCACCTTACATTTCACGTTTTGTGTTGATAGGGGATTTTCAAAAGAATTACATAGGAAAATACGTCTACAATGTCATCATGTCTTAATAATTGTATACACTAAGTGTCAATACCAAACAGAGAATATAAGCATCACCATAGATAAACTATATATACCATCCTCAAACAGGGTTGATGTGATGGGTGGAGAATTTTGTCATTAGCAAGGAAAAAAACATTGAAGTGTTAATTTCCAAGAGACATGCTTGATGCGGGAACCATCCTGGGGTATGGGTAACAAAATGAATATCATGGAGTATTTAGAACTGTTTACAGAGGCTGGCAAGAAAGAGTTTACAGCGTTTTAGGTGTGGGTTTCTCTGTTTACAAGCCGTTTCTCTTGATTTGGTCCAGTATTTAAAATTCGTTGATATTTTCTTTTTTTTCTGATGCACTGGGAGCACCAACATAGTGAGGTGATATCCAGCCCTTTCCTTAGCACTCATTATTTGCCAGGTCACAGAGTTCACAGTTTTATTAATTTCTGTCCAAATGAAATTTGCATGTAAAGCTGTTTTTCATTTGAATTTGAAGATTGCTTGCTCGCTAACCGAAACTAAAAGACCAGGTCTATTGTTTTCTTTAAAACCGTAGGCACACGCACACGCGCGCGCACACACACACACACACACACACACACACAACTATCAAACAATTGCCAAAAGTAAAGATAACATTATCTTTCAAATACACATATTAAAGTCTGGTATTTGGTTAAATCAATTAACAAGAGCCAGATACTGAATATTCAAAATTATCTAATATGCTTGCACAATGCATGTGTTTTGGCTTATAAAGTTAGAGAAAAAGCTTTTTTTTTTTTTACAAGATTATCACATACTATAATAATGTAATTACATGTATTTACACTAATTATGCACTTATATGTAATTATGATAATTATGTAAGTACATGACATTTGATAAAATATTACTTTGAAATTCACTCAATAAAAGCAGAATGAACTGGATGGTAGAACTCTGTGCCAATAACGAAGGAAGGAAAATGAAAGGTCTTAAATAAATGATCTCTACACTCTATTTTTGCTCTAAAATCCTCTAATTCTCAAATTTTAACAGTGCAGCACAGAGCCATTGGCACCACATTTGAAATTTTAGGTACTTATTTTTGCTTTAGGAAGATTTCGGTTTTTTCCCCCCCCTACACAGCTTGTGGATGGAGATTTCACGAAAGCAATGATCATGATTTAATTTCTCTAAGCAAACTTAAATATAAATATCAGGAAACCGTAAACCAATTCTTTGTCTAACCCAGTAGCAATGACGAGACTATTAAAGTTCAACATCTGAAAAGACAAGAAGGATATCCTCTCACACACGGGTCTTCCTGTAGCAACCAGTCCGCTCATCTGCTTGATCTGTACCTCAATGGGAGGGGGAGGCAGGGTATAAGGAATTTGGGTTGAGTCTCAAGAGGCCAACGTTACCCAGGGTTGAATAACGTATATGTTGTCCAAGCTTCTGAATAATATTCCTGCCATCCATTTTCAAAGTTAGGAGATTAAAGTGAGGATGAGCACAAGACAAGGCTCTGATTTCTATTGTGGACAGCTCAGGATATTCAGGTCTCCATCTGTTCCCAGAAGAGCTCTTCTCTAAGGAAACTGACCACAAGGAAGCTTCATTAGAAACCACGTTCAGAGTTGTGGCCATTCAGGGTAGGGAAAAACATCTAGGCCCATCAGCCTGGAGTCTAATTTCATTTTCCTTGACACATCATTAATAAGCATTAACTATGTGAAAAGTGCAAGCTCTACCCTCAAAGACCTTACAGGATAATATTGACAAAAGAGAAAAAAAAATAACAACTACAATTATAAGACTGAATAGCCCTCTCAGATCAGGCACCATCAGAGTAGTAAAACCAAGTTCTAAAACCAAAGTTTTTAAATGTTCTCTTTCTTCCTAAATCATCTGAACAGTGCAGCACTTAACCATTTGTAAAAGTTTATCTGTGCTGCAGTCATGTTAAATCTCATACAGAACCTCCTACATGAGGTAGGCTCCCATTACTCATTGAATAGGCTTATTATAATTATTATTTTTGGTTTTGTCATTATCATTATTATTAGAGTACACGCTTTTAAAATTCGTGAACTTGTTCTAGAATCGAAAAAAGTAGGATGCTTGAAACTAATTGTGTTGGGGACACCAGGATGGCTCAGTCAGTTAAACGTCCGACCTTTGATTTTGGCTCAGGTCATGATCTCATGGTTCGTAAGTTCAAGCCCCAGGTCGGGCTCTGTGCTGGCAGTGTGGAGCCTGCTTGGGATTCTCTCTCTTTCTCCCTCTCTCTCTGCCCCTCCCCCACTCACGCTATCTCTGTCTCTCTGAAAATCAATAAACTTAAAAAAAAAAAAAGAAGCTAATTGTGTTGAAGGCAGAGCATTTATGTTATTGACAAAGGCACCTGTCAGGGAGAGTAGGCTGGTTGTGAAATGATAAATTTTGTGAAAGCACTTTGATTACTGCTAAGGCATTCAGATACCTAATTGTTGGCATTTGAATCTGTTCACCTCCTTTTAAAATTTATGCACTTAACTCCCCAAATGGAACCAAAAATGGTGTCTTAGATCTTTTTCTCCCTGAGAAGTCTGGCGGGGTTACCTACATTTTATACTTTTCACTTGAAGCTTTAAGGGAAGGATACGGAAACTGATTTACACCTGAATATAAGCAAGCGTTAAAAATAGCAGCATCAATGTGTGTTTAATCAGTATGTTTAAGAACTATTCTAATATCTGTTCATCAGATATTTGGAACAGCAGTTTGATAATCAAAATGCTAATCTGCACAGACCATTTGTAATCTGGCTGTGCTTGTAATAAATAAATCTTGAGAGCTAATATGTATTCCTTATGTTGCTGTTATTTGGATAGAAAGAAAAGAGCCTCTAAATTCTCTTATAAGACCAAAGGGCCCATCTCCTCCCTGTTTGTATTCCTTTCTCATAAATCCTACCAAACAGATGTGTACACTTGTTGTCAGCTGTATTTGTCACTGTGCAGGCTGTCTCTTGCCAGCTTCTCAGCGTGTCGTTAGGCATGATTCATTGTGTGCTGTCGGTCCTGTAGTTTCTTTACAAAGAAGCAAATCTGACTTCCGGGCCTGAATAAAGAAGTCATCAGGGTAGTAATCAGTGATGTACAGAACTTATCTAGTCCAATAGAGCCTGACGCCTTCTAATTCACCTTTTGGTGAGTCAGTGTCCCAAGCTTGAACAATATCGAATAAAAAGGAAAAAAAAAAAGTAGGTATTGAAGTATTTCTCAGATTAAAAAGTAAAATAAATACATTGATATTCAGGGTGCTCTCTAATAAAATGGTTAGACTTTTCAACCGTCCTTTGTTATAATAGAATTGAAGCTCCTGGGGCTATCAGAGTGCTGAACTATTGCCCAATTACCACATCATAAAACTGCTCATAGAAGATGATGCATAGGCCGGAATAAATTGAGATTTCAAACTTTGTGTCACTTCGTAAATCTAGCTCAAGCCGAACTCATCAACATAATCTAGTTCAGCTAATGAGGATGATTTATACCAGAACAAATTCATGTTGGCTCCAGAGGTGGTGACAGAGGATGGGGTAGAAAGACACTGCGGGGGGCGGGGGCAAAGATACAAAGCACATCTATATCTCATCAATGCCAAACTAGTCTCATTATGGACTTTTACGTAGAGTAGCCATTTGGTTAGAAATGTTCGATTATTCACTCAAGAGGTTTTTCCCATTCTTTCTTTCTCATTCTCTGTAGCATCTAAAACACTGTACTAAGAAAGTATTTGTAAAATACAGGACAGTGCGACAAAGGTTGTTTCTTCTTCATGCAGTTTTAGCTGCCAGTGAAGCATCAGTGATCAGTCACGGGAAGTGGACATTTTGTCTTCTTGCCTGGAAAAGTCCTTGCTAATTCAGAAGAGATGATTACTCTAAAAATATATAAATAAAACTAAGTTCTGATGAGGAACTGCCACTTGCAATAATACCCTTTTTTTTTTAATGTTTATTATTTTTGAGAGAGAGATGCAGCATGAGCAGGGGAGGGGCAGAGAGACAGGGAGACATAGAATCTGAAGCAGGCTCCAGGCTCTGAGCTGTCAGCACAGAGCCCGACGTGGGGCTCGAACCCACGAACCGCGAGATCATGACATGAGCCAAAGTTGGATGCTCAACTGACTGAGCCACCCAGGCACCCCAATAATACCCTTGTTTAAAATAACCTGAGCCACCCAGGTGCCCCAGTAATACCCTTTTTTAAAAATAACCTGTATGTGTATACTCACACATATATCACCTTTATTCATAAATGTGTATCTTGCATTTATTTCTAAATAATTATTTTTTACTTATTTTGTGCTGGACATTAGGTATTGAAGGTACGGTAAAAAATGAGTTAGACATCATTTTTTCCCTCAAGAAACATATTCATATGGAAACATTTACATAATATGTATTATTGGACATAATTTCTTCATTTTATATATGTATATTTGTAATGTATATCATATGTAATATAGATATGTATCAGGTTATTTCTAGTTTAAATATGCTCATTTTATTGAAGACCCAGAGGGATCGTCTGCCCCATGGCACTTAAGACACGTCATAGGCCCACGCATGTACATAAATATTCATGCATGATGATGATGAATGTCTAACAGAAGACAGTGATTTATACGCAATAGGTTTATAAAATAAAAGCAATGCCCTTTAAGATTTCAGGTTGTCCTTCTTTCCATCAGGGTTTTATAATGAATGTTACATCCGTATTTTGAACGTAGGGCCGTCAACTCTACAGATAAGTACAAATTTTATTTTTATTTTATAAATGTATCAGCGATGACAGAAGGACACTTTTGAACCTGAGAGAAACTATATGACAAGATTATTTCATCTTTTCTGACAACCAGCTCTTTTACTGAACTCCCTCCTGACATTTAGTTCCAGACTGAACTGAAATTCTTCGGTATCTTCTGAGCTGTTCTCTTATTTCCCTCCAATACACCACCCAGTGTCACCATAAGGAGTCGAGTCACAGGAGTTAAGGCTCTGGCTCATTCATCTAGTCCAACAGAGGCTTGATTTTCATGGATACAACAATGAGTGATGTTGAGGCTTGACTGTAAATACCTCTAGTGATGAGTTATTATCTCTTATAGGAGCCCTATTTCACCTCTGGACAGGTCTGGTTGCTAAATCTTTCTTTCTTATATTCAGCTAAAATCTGTCATCTTACAGCCTTCTACCCATTTTTGCCAGATCTGTCCATTAAAGCCTCTCAAAATAGGTGTAAGCCATTTTTCTCTGATGAGTGCCATGTAGAAAGCCAACTTCTCTTTTGTAGCACTAATCGTAATTAGCAACTAACTATATATGAAGTTACTGACTTAATGTCACCTAACTATATATATGAAATTATATGAATTGGCAACTAATTATGTATGAAGGTGTTGACTTAATGTCCATCTTCTCCAGTATCTTGTCTTTTTCATCACTTTATCAGCATTAGCACGATGCCTGGTACATAAGAGAGGTTTCAATAAGTATTTGTTGATGAACATGTGTGAATAATTTAATATTTTAGAGTATTTTGTCCTGTGTCTTAGGTATTGTAGGCCAGAAGCTGTCCCTGAAATGATGTGTTTGCAAGTGGTTTTTTAAGGGGGTGATCCGGGGAAAAATGGCAAGAGTGAGGGAGTTTGAACATGAGGGGTAGGAAGACAATTAAGGGGGAGAGCTCGCATAAGGTTTTCTAGAAGGGTGAACTTCAGCCTGATTCTTCAGGGCATCTCTATGGTGTAAGGTATGCTAAGAGTTGTGTATCTGGAAGCAAGAGAGCTGAGCTTTCATGACCCTGCGTGTGTCATTAACTGGTTAAGGGCCATCACACCCAGTGCTGGGAGAGTCCTCGGTACTTCCAACCCTCCGTGCCTAAGGAGCAAAGGGTAACTTGGCTCTAGTATCTTGAAGCCTTCTGCTGAGGAAAAGCCATAGGTGTTGGGTGTTAAAAGCAAAGCCATATAGAAGGTGAAGTGTAGGTGTATACAAATAAAGATAAAAAATGGCCCTAGAGGATCTGGGTTGAATATCAGTATCGTTACAATCTGATCTTGAAAATTCTTCTTCATAGGCTCAATATTCTAGCCTATGAGCAGTTTCACATTATGTATTCCACTCACCTCCTACACACCCTCCTCTGAAGGGCTTCAGTTTGTCAGATTTTAATCTCGACCAAAAAGAAAAACAAAAGTAGTATGAATTCTGTATGCTATTATCAAATTCTAGGCAAAAGTCTGATACTCTGGATCTCAAATTTGTCTAATTCAAAGTCAACAGTATATATAAACATTCAGACATTCCTAAAAGTCCATTAGACTTTCCTAAAAAGAAAGTGAGGCCCATATAGGATTCTGGGATAAAGAATTAAGACTAAAATTCAAAGGAAAACTGGGCAGAAACTAAAGACATGGGAATGCATTCTAATAAAGTTTGTAACCAAATATTGGGGCTTTGGGGACGTAGGACTCAAACGGAAAAGAAAATAATTGGGAAACAGAGAAATGGTCTGACAAGCCGTTTGACTCCCGTGATTATAAGGTTCACATAAATGACATATCAATCTACTGATCCCAAGATTTCCTGTAGTAAATTTTAAGGTAAAGGAAGAAATTGAAGCAAAACGAAATATTGAAAACTTGACAGTTCTTGCTAATTTACTACTTTGAAAAAAAAATGTTAAAAATTCCAGGCAGTTCCAAATAAAGAGGTTTTGTTTCTAATACAGTACTTTAGATGATATAGACTGGGCTTCAATTCTACTTAAAACTTTCTCAGTTCCTTCTCTATCATTCTTCAGACTGTGAGGCCACATTCTTCAAGGGACTAAAGAAGGCCAAATGATAAGGGGAACCTGGCAGGGGATTTTGAAGTGAAGGTTGATGTAAGGATTTAGAACTTCTTCTCATTGCCAACATCAGACCTGCCTTTCTTGATATATTTCTGGATGTTAGTTTAGGGGTCTGACTGGGATTTAAAAAAAAAAAAAGACAGATGTGAAAAAATAATGAAAGTAGTTCTCTCAACTTTTCATTCTACCCTGAGGTGAGGGATGGGGTGGGAATTATTTCAGGATTACTCAGTATTGAAAGCAGAAGTTTCAGAAGAATGACTATTTTGCCTTTTCCTTTTCCCTGAAAATGTGACTCCAATAGAGACATATTCTGATCTAAGAAAACAAGTACTTAATGATGATCAATGGAAATTTTACCCTAGATATGCATATCGAGTGAAATTTCTTTAAGTAGCAATGCATTTTCATGACTACATTCAATTTCTCAAAAAACAAACAGGAATTTTTCATTAGGAACAATTATTTATTAATTGTTGATGAGTAATAATGCAAAGAAGATGTTCTCATATGAATTGTGTCTCATAAAAATATGTGTATGTAAATATATGTATACATATTTATGTATTGCTTTTTAAAACAAACACTTTGTATTAATTCCTAATTGCCTGACATAGTTGTGAGCATTTTACACTTATTAGCCCATTTAATGTATATATAAAATGTTCCTAAAAGGGGTTAAACAACTGGTCCATGCTCACACATCTTGGAAGTGTTGAAGTTGAGATTTGAACCTGAGCAGTCTGGCTCCAGAGCCATTGCTTTTAATTATCATGCTATACTACTCTCTATATTTTGTAATGTCCCTAATAAATACACCACATTATCAGTAATATCAAACCAGTGTGAATTTGGAAAGTAATTACTCTTTACTGGCTTCTTTTGCCCAAAGTGATCACTAGTATTTTAAATTTAGTTCTCTAGACTCAAAAAAAAAAAAAAAAAGTTGCAAATGAGAAACATATAGAAATTACATAAACCGATTTTTGAAGGAAAAAGAAAGACACTGCAGATGATGTAACGTAAAGTTCTCATTTTATGGAACAGGAAGATGGAGGAACAATTCATTAATGGGACAGTCTGTAGGAACTGAGTCACCTGGCTTCTACATAGGCTGCTCTGTTTTACTTCTCAGAAACACAGCAAACCACACACACACACACACACACACACACACACACAAAATAAAAATAAAAATAAACAATTGACATTATAATTTAATTCCTAAAAGCTTCCTTTTCAAATTATCATCTTTATTCTTGAGCATTGCTCTCTAGTTTGAACTATGCTTTCTTCATTATTTTTAAGCCAGAAATTGAGTTGGTAATGCTACTCTTTTATTTTTTTTAATTTTTTTTAAGTTTACGTATTTATTTTGAGAGAGAGAGAGAGAGAGAGAGCAAGCACAAGCAGGGGAGGGGCAGAGAGAAGGAGAAACAGAATCCGAAGCAGGTGCCACACTGTCAGCACAGACCCCGATGTAGGGCTCAAACTCACACACTGTGAGATCATGACCTGAGCCGAGATGAAGAGTCGGACCCTTAACTGACTGTGCCACCCAGGCACCCCAATAATGCTACTCTTTTATGTATTTTCTTGTTTTTAACCAGTGTTTGAAGTGCTTTATGAGTGAGTTGATATACGGTGTGGACATCCACTTGCAGGTGGGATAGTATGGCCTTTGAGAGCTCTACAGTCCCATTGAGAACAAATGGAAAAGCGGGGGAAACTTTTAAAAGATTAATGGCATCAAAGAGATTTTCATGTAATAAGGATTAGAGGTTTTTCCAGAAAAGGTTACACTGGGGGTCATGGGATGGGGGCACTCTACAATGTTGGTGGGTTCATGTATCCAGAGCACAGAAATCGGTGGCTCAGAGGGCTCAAAGAAATGGCAGTGTTCGCCCTCAGTGCTTTTGCTAGATTTTGAATAAGTGGGAAGCTAGAAAGCTTAGTGGTAAATCTTTGAAAAGCAGAGCAGAGGTTAGGGTGCTGGGAAGGCAAGGTCTCTATAATAAAAAGACCCCACGGAGTAGGAGAAAATATTTGTAATATGTATAGGTTACAAACTATTTGTGCTAAACTGCATAGTAAGTTCTTACCAATCACCTAATAAAAGATAATGCAAAAATAAAACAGAAAGAGAATCTCCAAAGGCAAATAAAAAATGAGAACTACAATTCAGTGCTACTGTACTTCACCAGAATGATGAATATGAAACATAATGTCAAGAATTAGGAAGAATATAAAGCCACTGCAACTCTCATCTGTTGCTATACGGAGTGTAAATTGGTATAACTAAATGGAAAGATGTAGGCATTATCTTCTACTCTTTAAATGGCTGCATTTTGTAAAAATTCATTGATCTATAATGCTTAAATTTTGTGCCTTTCTCAGTCTGAATTTACTTCAATGAAAATTTCAGTAAATATAAAATAAGTGTATGTGGAAAGAATCAAAATGTAGAACTGTAAATCTGTCTTATTATATATTACTTATTCATAAAGCCATTGATGTATTTAATAATGAATCATTTGACAACACATTTATTGGGATCCTTGACTATACTTAAAGCGCAAATGTGAGTACAACCTATGGTATTAACAATGTTTAACCTCAGTTGGTCATTATTGTTACTAAAATGTCACTCTCATATATATTGACTTCCAGATGAAAGATCTGGCCTTTAATCTCTCACTGCTAATGAGAGTTTTAACCAAGATTGCAATTATCTTTTTAAAAATCAGCTTTGTGAAGCACGGTAGACCTTTAGCATATGTAGCTTTAATATCCCTATTTGCAATCACTAAGAATAATTCCTGAACGTCAGTGACATATATTGATCTGTGATTTTCTTAAGACACAGATTTGAACCTTCTTGGCCTTGTGTGTCAGGCACTGAGCTGAGAGTGTGCCACTCAGTGTGTTCATTATCTCCTTTAATGTTCACCAGCTTTGAGAGCACAGGGTGTTTTTTTGAGTATTCAAACACTCCCTGTGACAGGTAAATTATTTATAAACCTTCTCACTGCAACATCACAGTTTGTAATATACTTAGTGAATTAGTTGATTAATGCATATCTTCCCTATTAACATCCATAAAGGTAGCCATAATGTCTCCTATGTTTAATTGGCCATTTTACCATCTAAAATTATTATTTTATCATTATCAGATTGATTATCTTATCATTCTCCCTAGCAGAATGTCTAGTTCATTAGTTAATGAATAGGTGAATTATGTGCTAAAGAGCATTCTTAAATTTGGGTATTCTCAAAGATTTCAGCATCTAATTATTCAAAAAATAGAGTCAATATTAGATACCAAAAAAAAAAAAAAAACCACAAAACTGCTGGTTTGGCATCATGACAGTGGTAAAGACCACTTGGCACTAGTCATCTTTTCTTTCTTTGGATTGAAGCCAGATCAATTCTGAAGAGTTATGAAAGGGATCTGTACTAAATTAGAGTTCATCTAGTGATTTAATATGTGTGATGTGTTTAGGACTGTTTTTTTTTTTGTTCCAATAATTTAAAATAAAAATATTAGTGTATAACATATAACATTAAGCTTTTAAAAAGATTGCAATTAGTTAATACAGAGTAGGTTAGTATATGATATCTTTATCTTATCCACATATATCCCTGTGACCTTCACTAATGATTCCTAGTTAACCTGGAACCAACTGGGTGAGGTTGTCAAGAGAGTTTGTCTTGTTGCTTGGTAGTCTCAAGAATTGCCTTTATATTGAAGGTCTTGCTGAACTCATTTCCAGAGTAATTATTCTCAGACTTTGGTACCCAACCAACAACCTCAGCATCACCTAGGAACTTAGAAATAGAAATGAAATTCATGGACCCTACACCCAGAAACTCAGGAGGTGGTACTCAGTGCTCTGTGCTTTAGTAATACCTCTGGATGAGACAACTAAGAGAACTGACCTGAAGAAATTTGATTCTCTGAATTCCTGAACAGATGACTTTATGTTTGGTTTTACTAGATGCTGTAAAGATGAAAAAATGTTACCAGTAGCCATTCCATATAGGCAGTGTGATTTTCTTTTGGCACTTTTTATCGACCCATAAGGAATTTTACTAATGTGGACTAGCAGTAAGCTGCCAGTGTGGCATTCTCTTTATTTATCTGCATCATATCCTGTCCCTGTTGTTCAGCTTCAGAGGGTGACTTCCTAATCTCTACCTAAAATAACCCCTCCGAGACTAATTCGGTGGACCACACCTGCCATCATGAATCGCCTGAATTAAAAAATCCCTATGACTAGGCCACACCCTATACCATTCAGGATCTCAGGAAGTTGGGGTGGGATGAGAAGGGGAAGTTGAGGGGTGGCGGTTAAAACTCACTGGGTAGTTTCAGTATACAACCAAGTTTGAGGACTAGGGACTGGAACAGTGGTCCTCAAGTGTGGTCCTCAGACCAGCAGCAGCAATATCATGTAAGAGCATACTAGAAATTCAAATTATTGAATCTCACCAAATACAAATTTGTATATCCCACTGAAGACATGCTAATTAAAAAAAAAAAACTTTGGGGGTACCTCCCAACTCGCTCCCTGCCCTTGAAGTGTTTTCACAAACCCACCAAGTGATTCTGATGCCATCTAAAGTTTTAGAATCACGAAATCAAAAGTATCTCACACTTTATGCTCAACGTGGCACAAGCTGAGAAATGGTGAAGGTACCCTCAAAAGACTAGAGCTTTGTAAGGTAAGCCCTCCAGTAGTTTCAGGGCGAACAGGATCTCTAGATATAAAATCTCTACCATTGTCACTGTCAGTAATTTACACTCATTGCAATGTGCTCACTTCTCATCAAATGCTCCTTGACTCAAAAGCCCCCCTAGCGGTGAACTCTTAGGGAAAATTCCTTTGTAGAGAAGCTCCACGCGAAGACTCTCTCTTACCGAAAAACTGGATGCTGAAGGAAAACATGATGCTATTTATAGTTGTGTGTAGAACTCATTAACCTTTGGAAACTCATCTCAATTGCAGCATCTGTTGTCAATGAGCTCTTACAACAGGATTAGCCTTGCCACTGAGCTCCTCAGGAGGGTACCACGACATGTATGAAAGTGTTCATGTAATGAACCTCTAGTGCCTTTCTACCTCTGCTCCCTGGAGGGGTCTGTTAGGTTAAATATGTTCCAGCACTCCAGTAATTGGAAAGATATTATAATTCAGAGAGAAAACTGTAATAATACTTACATGTTGGAAAACTCAAATCTCATTGCAATAAACGATGTTAAAAGTAAAATGCTAGCTTAAAAAATACTGTGCAACCTCAAGTTCATAGTCTGGCTGGTATTTTATCCATGTTATTAACATTCTAACTTAAGAAAGAAATATTTTTGCTAAGTGAAGTAAGTCCGTTAAGGAAAGACAAATACCATATGATTTCACTCACATGTGGAATTTAAGCAATGGAACAGATGAACATGGGGGGCGGGGGGGAGACAGGGACAAACTGTCAAACTGTAAAACAGACTCTTCACTATAGAGGGCAAACTAGGGGAGGTGGATGTGTTAAATGGGTGATGGGTAATAAGGAGGGCACTTGTTGTGAGGAGCACTGGGTATTAGAGGTTAAGTGATGTATCTCTGAATTCTGCTCCCGAAACTAATGTTACGTTGTATGTTAACTAATGGGAATCCAAATAAAACCTGAAAGAAATGTAAAAGAAAAATTTTTAAATACTAAAAAATTTTTAAAAAAGGATAGTTAAGCAAAGAAAAAAAGAAAGAAAGAAAAAAGGAAAGAAATATTTATCGAGCATTTCCTATGTGCGGGTGATTTCGTGACACAAGAAAGAAGAAATAGACCAAAGACATTTTTGGTTTTAAATCGCATGCTGATGTGGAGAAAGAATAAGAAAACATGAAATGAGACAGAGAGTGAAAATAACATGGAATACGTTAGAGAACAGTTAAAAAAAAACTTTGACAAAATATTTGGGGTCAGTATCATCGCAAGACTTACTGTCCAGGTCAAAGACTTTGTACTTTATTCTCTATGCAGAGAAGGGACCCGACACTTTTTTTTTTTTCCATCATGGAATTAATATGAGTGGAACAACTTCAGAATATTGTTGTGAAAGAATCTTATAATTAGAATAGAGACACTTTCTAATCAGAATGAAAAGAGAAATGGATTTATGCAAATCAGTTAAAGAAGTTGAAAGGTAAAAAGGACTTGGGCTTGAGTAATAGCGGTTCAAGTGGGGAGAATGAATGTTTGAGCAGGAAACAAAACAGAATGGCTAGAGATGGGGAACCTGAGTGTTGTCAGGAGGCAAGAGAGATGGGAGAGTTCCAGATGTCCTTAAAGCTAAGTGTAGCAGTTGAAAGAGGCAGAAGAAAGCTGAAGAAGAAGAGAGAACAGGCTGTGTGTAACATTTGTGTGAGGAATTTGATGTGCTGATGGGAGAACAAATTGAAAGGGGAACACTGAAATTCAGCATGGGTGAGATTTGTGCTCTCTGTTTAGATTTTGTCTACATAACGCTCATTGTTGAGTCCATGGATTTTCCAGAGTGCCAAAGGCGAGCTTAAGAGCTTTTGTTTTTGAGAGACTTTCAGAAGACAAGGCAGCAAATGAGATGGATAAAAGCTGATCAGAAAGGTCGAGAAGAAAATATGTGAATTCAAAGTCAATAGGACAGAGTAAGAGACAGATTCTAGTATCGAGATAGTAAATAAGAAAAAAAAATAATGCTGAAGATATGGTCAGGAGGAGTTAGTGTACAAGAAGGTCATTGGATTCCAGAAGTCACTGGCAGCCTTCACCATGTTTTCGCGCTGAGTAGTGAAGCCAGAAGACAGACGATAGAAAGTTGAGCTAAATGAGAGAGGGTAGAATACACTTTTAAGATGTTTGGTGAAGGAAAGATGAAAAAAGAGAAAGAGAAATGATGAAAAGATATACATACTGTGGAAGAGTTTTGTGGGTTTTTAAAAATTTGTTGTTTTTCTTTGTTTTTTCAGTAGCAAAGATTCTAACAATCATTTTAATGCTGTCATTCAGAAGATATTTAAATATAAAGAGGCAATACAATAAAATTCGTAAGGACCAGAGACATCACTGCACTGACAGAGTGGAGCCTGCTTGGGATTCTCTCTCCCTCCCTCTCTCTTTGCCCCTCCCCCAAATAAATTAATTAATTAAAAAATTATTTTAAAAAATCTTAAACACTACATAGTATATTTGTTTATAAATAAACAAATATTAACTTTGATTCATAGACCCCGAGAATGCAAAGTGCTATATATTGTGATACATTTTAACAACTCACTAATTCATAAGGCAAAATGTCTTATTATTGAATTACCAGAATGGTCTTAGAGTTTTGTGCCAAACCAAAATATATCTAATTGTAACTTTCACCAACTGATGTTAATTTTATATTTAGGATTAACTTATTTTTCTACTCACCTTCCATATGCTAAAGCCTCACATATTTCATAATGGCATTTAGGGACCTAATAACCCCCTAAAACTAGATTTTCTCATCCAGAGTATATATGAATAGTTTTTTTTAAACATTTCTTATTACATAATATCAAAATATAGTATCACAGCTCCAATATAAGCTGGGAAAGTTATCTGTATATCCTTTTGGCAGGTTATATATATAAATAAACACACAATTTTAGGCAAACTGATTATCGAAAAAAAACATGTTTTGATTATAAACTTTTCAACCGCATGTTTTTCCATCTTTCCCATAGGATAAAATGTGAAATATGGTCAAATTAGTCAAGGGAATGTAATAAATTTAGAACATTTCCCCAATCTAGCAACCTCCCAGCCTTTTCTTTTTTCAAATCAGAATAATTGTTGTATAAACTGTAATACATTTAATATTTTATATGTTATTATGGAATATTTCAAACCTTCAGAAAAGTTCAGAAAAAAAATAATGAGCACCTATGTGGCTACCTACCATTAAGATTAAAAAAAAAAAAAGCGTTCTGCTTGTTTTTCTGAAAATAAAATGCAGATACAAGAAGAGCCCTCTTTATAACCTTTTTTGATACAATTTGCCTCCTTTACTGAATACAGTAGCCACTATTCTCTGTTTCTAAACTTTACTGCTATGTATGTCTGTATGTAGTAAACTGTGCCTGTATCGCCTTAATATTTTGAGCTACCCTTATATCCTTGGATCATGAAGGTGGTTTTCTCTCTCCTCTTTACTTTTCAGATTCTTCTTTTAAATGGAATTACTTCTCAATGTTGTCATCCTGTAGTCCAAACCTTAATAACAGAAAATGGTTCTTACTGATGACTAGATTCTACAGACCCCTGTATCCCTATGCCTGCTTCTCCCACAGAGAGCATTTTGCTGAGTGAATTCAATGACAAGGGGATGACTCATTTGGTTGTGTATCTTTTATTTTACAAAAATTAGACATTTCCAAACGTGCTTTGGAAGTGCAGTTCATAAAACAACCCTTGCTATTCTCAATAACTGATTTAAGGTAGCAGTTCAGATTACTTCTTCATGGTAAACTGAAAACATAATTTCTCCATATGGTGGGAAAAAAAACTGTATGGTCTCATGCTAGAGAGAGTTCAAAAACTTGGTATGGAACCAAGAGAACTTGGCATTTTCTGTGTTTGTTCACTTTTGGTGTCTACTTGGGTGAATGGATATGTGGACTGCTCTTCAATTAATAAATAGTAATTTCTAGTATTTAGGTAGTAGGTTTTGTCTGAGTCTTTCTGACAGCAGTAACTTCTAAAGGCACAACTCGCAGACATCTATTTCTCCACCTTTTGGTTTGTTCAGTTTTCATAATACATACCGCGTTAAAGTTTATTTAAAGTATTAATTATAAGGGTGCCTGGGTGGCTCATTCGGTCGAGTGTCCTGACTTTGGCTAAGGTCATGATCTCAGGGTTCGTGGGTTCGAGCCCTGCGTCGGGCTCTGTGCTGACAGCCGGGAGCCTGGAGCCTGCTTCGGATTCTGTGCCTCCCTCTCTCTCTGCCTCTCCCCTGCTTGTGCTCTCTGTCTCTCTCTCAAAAAAAAATGAATAAACGTTAAAAAAATTTTTAAAGAAATAAAAGTATTAATTATAGGTCTGGCAAGGGGGGAGAAAAAAGAATCTTGTGTGAAGGGGATGGTCAGGATGAGGATAAAGAAATAGATAAAGTAATGTGGATGGAGTTTGAAAAGACTGATATTTCCCCGGAAGATTAGCCTGAGCTGTTTTTTTTGTTTTGTTTTGTTTTGTTTTTTTCAGTGTCTTGTGAAGTTTGCTGGGCTGCCTCTGTCCTTCTTTGGAGGGTAACTATCTTTCATTTTTGATTTAATTGTTCAGAACATAGCAGTGTGATAAAAGTTTTTTATGGAAATTTCTCACAGCAACACAATCAATCATATTTCCAACTCGTGTGCCGTCTTGAGCCTCTGAGCCTCAAAGACTTTTTTTTTTCTGGGGAACTTACTTGTTAAATTAGCACTGATCAAAGGCTAAAACATTTATCATGCTTATTAGTGAATAAACCTAGCAGCAGGTATCCCAAGTGAGGAAGCAAATCCTCATTTCCTGCAAGAATGAATTGGAAATTATCCAAACTGCTTGCAAACATTTTTCAGGAGTGACGAATTGTCAAAAAGAAAGCAGCTGCTAGATGTGGCAGCAACCAGGGTTAGCGGGAAGAAAAGAGCATCTTTCCAAGGTACCTCCAAACTAGCCCATGGGGATGTTCTGCGGTTTGAATTACTCTAATTGCCTTGAAATCCTGTGTCAGCTGACCTTACCAATGAGCTGCAGAATACTACCCCGACTAAGACAATTTTGAAATTGCACATTTTTCACCTTAGCTCTTCCTACCCCTTGTTGTTGTTGTTGTTTACAAGAATGCAAATTGACAAGTACCAAATTGACAGACTTTTGTTTCCATTTATCGAAAAATGCCCAGTGCTGGTTTTATAGGAGCTACTGTCTCATCAGCATAACTGAATCAGTTAGCAGATGTAACGATGGAGGGAAATACGCATTGAAAATCCTTTTCTCCAGATTTAAACTTTGTTAATAAAAATTAAAATATTAAAATCCTTAGCACAGTTGGCTCACATTTTTAAAACCTTAGATCATATTTAAAAAGATCACATTTTAAAAAGTTAGAAGTACTTAAAACTTTACTCGGCAAATTTTGAATGAAAATGAATGAATGAATGAATGAATGAAACTAAAATTAATCAGAGAACTGTATAATATATGCATAAATGTTACAAATTGCATAGAGTTGAAATCTAGGATTATTTCTTATAATTTAAAGCTTATGGCTGTGCAAGCGCATTCCCTTTGTCTCTGAGAATTGTGATAAATTGTATCATACTTGTGAAGATTACTTAAGAGCAGAATAGAACCTTTCCTTTGCAAATATAACCAAATTGCTTTTAGCAAAGAAGGGACCATATATTTTTGGCAGACTTATAAAAATCAGATCCAATATGAATATATTTTTTAAAAAATTTTTAATGTTTATTTTTGAGAGAGAGAACAAGCAAGGAAGGGGTAGAGAGAGAGGGAGACACAGAATCTGAAGCAGGCTCAAGGCTCTGAGCTGTCAGCCCCAATGCGGGGCCCAAACTCATGAACCGCGAGATCATGACCTGAGCTGAAGTCGTATGCTTAACCGACTGAGCCACCCAGGTGCCCCGCAATACGAATATTTTTGGTCAGATACATGGGGTAATAACATAGGTTGTATCATAAATATAACTACATGATGGGAAGGAGGTATTTACAAAAAATATAAATGATCAGGTGCTATTTATACTTGCTTCATTTAAGATGAAAAGACACGGTTATCATTTCCGACCCTTTTAACTCTAGTGAGAGTCTAAGTATCCTTTGAATAATTGTAGACACCCCATTTTATGAATGGCATGTACCTCAGTCTTCTTTGCATCTTGAAAAGCCAACTGGAATCTTCCGTTAAGTCTAGAATATCTGATTGTTTTCCGTATGGATTTGAACACCCTGAAGGTCTGTCTTTCCCTGTTTAGTTATAATTGCACTCATACTATTGAAACTAGTTGGAAGCAAAAAGGAGACAGAAAAGAAACAAGTTCTGTTCCTGGTCAGAGAACTTTCTTTCTCTCAGTTGTAACAAGATTTCATGTTTCACAGGTTAGAAAAAATATCCAGAACTGCATCTCTAGCTTTCTTATAAATTCATATATCATCTATTTTCAAAGATTCAGGTCCTAATGAGGACTTTCCAGTTAATGCCAATTCTACAAGCATAGGCTGCCAGACCCATTGTAGAGTCTCTTGCCCCCCAGTGTCTCTCAGATTCACCCTCTTTTATGTTGAAACCGCTGCCCATTTTTTCTAGGTCTTCATTATTTCATACCTGCATTGCCAATATAGCCTTTCTGTTTCTTATTCATCTCTAGATTTTCCCCTCTAGGACAATATTGTTACAATAGCTTCTTTATGTAAGACCCATTCAGGAGCAAAAGGGGCTTTTCTCTTTTTGCCATTCAAGCACCTGTAAGTCCGTTTTCACCTTACATGGTCCAGGCTACTCTTTGTCCTCATCATGGATCCTCTATCCCAGCCTAAGTCATTCCCTGTCCTTTACAAGTGTCCCTCGACTCATTCATCAGGTACGTATCGAGCATACACTGTGTGCATATCTGAACATTTGTTTCCTTGTTCTGTTCCCCTCTCTGACCTCCTCCTCTGTGCTTTAGATTGAAACTCTTATCCAGTATGAGGCATCTCCCTTTACCGCAACCCACCATCATTTCTATCTTTACTGATATCGTCTTGTCCCTCAAGTCAGTACATTAGGTTGAGGTTAATATTTTTCGTTACTTGCTTGATATCTTACTCTCTACAACTTAAAAATGATTTGATGGTAGGTATTATATTTATGCTGAATAAAATTATGGATTTATGTTTGTTTATATACCATTTTATTATCTTTCATATTTCTAAGTGCCCCAAAGCATGATAATTTATTCATGAGTATGGAGAATATCAAATAATCCAGTGAACATATTGGGTTTAGAATCAGTCATCACATGATTGAAAGGAATATGAAAGTTGTCTTATCTCTGTTCTCATCTGATGCTTGAATTCTTCAAGAACATCTCTGAAAGTAACCCCACAGCTCATCAGTACCACCCATATAAACTGTACTGTCTAAAATATCCACTAATGCCAGTGCTGTTTTCTTGACCTGTATTCTACTTTTCAGTTGGTATAAAATGAATGCTGGAGAGGAGGTATCATTAATCTGTCACTTCAGATCCTAATATTACCTTCCTTAGAAAATTTATATTAATACCAAAAGTACTAAGTATAATAGGATTTTAAGATCCTGTATTTGGTAAACCCTATCATTATGCTACTTTCACACATATACATTAGATCTAAGCATTTTCTGTTTGTTTTTTTTTGTTTTTTTTTTGCAGTCATAGCTTTAATAAATTAGGGTTCCCATTTGAAACAAAAACTTTCTTTTCCAGTAAAAAAAAGTCACAGTGTAAGAGAAATAATGTTTCATTTGTTTCCTATGCACTTAGTTTCAACTCTTCTTTGACTATGAAATAAAATTGCAGATTGTTATGTTTGGGTATAATTTAATTTACTCAAACGTACCATTATCGTTCTGAGTGATCATAGTTTAGACATTGAAAGTAGAGTTTTAGGGGTGCCTGGGTGGCTCAGTTGGTTGAGCGTCTGACTTCAGCTTAGGTCATAATCTTGTGGTTCGTGAGTTCGAGCCCCGCATCGGGCTCTGTGCTGACAGCTCGGAGCCTGGAGCCTGCTTCGGATCATATGTCTCCCTCTCTCTCTGTTCTTCCCCCACTCACACTCTGTCTGTCTGTCTCTCTCTCTCTCTCTCTCTCAAAAATAAATAAAGATTTAAAAAAAGAAAGAAAGTAGAGATTGAGAGTATGGTCACACAGACCAAATACATCCTCTGAAGTCAGAACAAGGAGAGTGAATTAAATGCATTGACCACTCCCTCCCTAAATTGAGTGATCACCTCTGGTCATCCCTTGTGTTTAGTGCTTATACCTGGAATGGAGTGTCTAATAATGTGTTTTAACTGCCTGCTATGTATTGGAATAATCGTTCTTAAGGATTAGAAGTTCGTAATATACTTCTTTGTCTGTTGCGGGGCAGAACCTCAGAAGACAAGCGATATATAATGGGGCAATAGTATCTTTCCTGTGATGGGGAAATAGTATCTTTCCTCAGGCATGTGTTTCCTTTCCTGAGCAGTCAAATTTTGCAGGTTCTGCTGCTCAACCTCTCAGGTATGTGGCTTTAAAGCTAGAAGATGGAAAGGTCCTTAGAAAGTATCTAGAAAACAGGAGATGTTTAGTAATTAGATGAAAGCCAGACAAGTTGAGATCTAGAATAACTAATGATAGATGAGTCTAGAATAACTAAGATGTTGTGGTATGGTGAATAAAAGTAAGGGTTCTTCTCAGACTGTCTTCAAATCCCAGGATTTCTACTTATTAACTGTATGCTTCCCAGCATCTCAGTTTCCTTGAATATAAAATAGGTACACTGTCAACATGAAATAATTTAACATATGAAGAATTTAGAGTAGTATCTGGTACATAGTAAATACTAAATGAATGTTAACTCAGATTATACATCGTAAAGAGGTGTACTTTCAGAGAACTGCTTTTGCAGGATAGAAGTCACATGGTAGGATTTATGCACCTTTATCTACTATTTCCTTTGTCATTCAAAAAATCCATAATATGCTTTTGAGACATTTCATACTTCATATATACACACATGCGTGTGTTTGTACATTTTCCGAAAAGAGGCACTGGGGGGCACCTGGGTGGCTCAGTTGGTTAAGCATCAGACTCTTGGTTTTGGTTCAGGTCATGATCTTTGTGGGTTCGAGCCCCACACTGGGTTTCGTGTGGATAGTGCATACCCTGCTTGCACTCTCTCTCTCTCTCAAAATGAATAAACTTAATTTTTTTTCAAAAAGAAGCATTGGGAGACACTTTTTTCCTTTCCTGTAATCAAAATAATAAAAAACAGTAAAACCTTGGTTTGTGAGCATAATTTGCTCCAGAGACATGCTTGTAATCCAAAGCACTTGTATATCAAAGTGAATTTCAAGACCCATTGCCTCAGTTGTGATCATGTAACATTCGGCCTCGCACACTAGTTGTATTGCAAGACATCGCTTGTTTACCAAGTTAAAATTTATTAGAAATGTTTGCTCTTCTTGTGGAACATTTGCAGAACAAGTTACTCGCAATCCAAGGTTTTACTATAATGTTTTCTATGAATAAAAACAGTTTGTGTCCCAAACATAATAAATATCAAAATGTTAGCAAGAGAAGAAAGAGTGGTTGTGAAATGCAATCAAAATGAAGGCAATCCAGATCTTAAACTCTTAAACTTAAGTCCATTCTCTGTCTGAAATTTAAATAAGGTGTTTGGGGTTAGTGAGTGAATGCAAGCTGAAGGGTAACATTGGCACAGAGAGGCAGCAGTGGGAAAGGGAAAAGGCAGTGTCTTCACGGAAGGAAAACATTGCCTGACTACAAAATTGGTCTGCTGGTGACCCCACTAAAGAACCAGCTCTAGATAATTTGGTTCCCATTGAAGATGGGCTATCCTCCTTCTTTAAAGTCACACACACACACACACACACACACAAACACACACACACATTTGGTTCCCATTGAAGATGGGCTATCTTCCTTCTTTAAAGTCACACACACAGACACACACACACACACACACACACACACACACACACACACAATCTCTGGGGCTTTTTGCAATCTTGATTATGACTTTCAGCTCTTCTAGCAATTATTCGATTTGCCATATCTTTTGATAACAAAGTGCGCTATTGGGGGCACTCAAATATCGTTATTTACAGTATCTTTATTTAGAAATATTTCCAGCAAAATTAATCTAAATGCAAACTTTGAATTATTAATCACATAGGTCTAAAGATGAAGAAAACAAGACAACAGCGATATGCCTGTTAAAAATCTTATTTACCAAGTGAGTTTTACATGTATTTTTGTTGTTTTTCTTTAAAATTTCACTCCAAGTCCTTTGTGCTTGAAAGAAAGCTATTTCCTTTTTATTTAAAAAAATGGTATGAATCATCCATTAAATATATCTCCTTTCACAATATGAAGTGCTGTGCCACATGCAGCATATGCTTAGGAGAAACGCACCAGGATTTCTATCCCAACTATTCACTGCCAGTGAATTATCCCTGTGCTGAAAGACAAACAACCAAGGCATTAAAAGGCTACAAAAAAAATGGATTTTTCTCAACGGGTGGTAAGGAAATGAAAGCAGATTTGGATAAGTAAAGTGAATCTGATATGTGGATGGGTATATTCACTGGAAATACTAGTAGCTAAAATGCCCATGTTCTGTTTCATGCTAGCGCCTAATGAAACTCTCCGCTTTGCATATTTACTTCTATATCACAACTTCAAATTTGAGTAAAAATACAACACGTCATCTCCACAATCTCTTTTGAGTGGTAAACAACAACAACAACAACAACAACAACAACAACAACAACAAAACGCATGATCCGTTCAATCTCACTGACAGTTTAGGTTAAATATGAGAAACTGAGAAGTAATTTAACAAAGTATAGGATAACTTAACCAAGCCTAAGCTGTGACCCTAAATCACTGAAATAACAAAAGTGCCCAAATTTTAGATGTTGACCTATTGCCTTGTCCCGTAAGTGACTCCCTAAAATTAAGCCTAAAGTACCATTGATCAGAAATCCCACCATTATTTCGTGTATCACTAACAGAGGAAGAAAACAACAAAACACGGCTAATTAAATTTGATATAGCACTTTCTATAAGTTAGAATTTTTCCTTTATACTTACTGAAGGAACCATTTCATAATCAATTAGAAATGAGTATTTACTTTGAGCACATATAAAAAATGTAAGTGAAATAAATTGGTTTACAGTATTTCAAGTATCCACATTTAAAATCTCTTTTCAATTGAGAATACTGCTGTCCACTTTTTCCCCATACAATATGGTCTTCTGTCCCATCAAGTTGTTAAAAGACAAAATTCTACTGAGTACATTTGAGGGTCTAGTTGGCTTTATTAAACGATTCATGAATCAGTCAGCATCCTATCCCATCCCCTCAGAGGGGAGCTCTGACAAGTGGTACAAAATGGAAGATTTTTATGGATACGAGGGTGAGGTAAGAAAATTGTTTGTTCCAAGCAAAGTCAGCTTCCCCGGGGTGAAAGGACTAGAGGCCTTTCAGGTGAATTACCTCATCTCCTTTTGAGGGATTGGGAGGGTTTTTTGACGGATGACCTCACTGGTGCTGATTCCTGACTGGCCAGAAGACTTACATTTCAAATTGCTGTTAGATTAGGTGTTAAACCCCAGTTTGGTGATTTGGCCTAAGTGACATCACTGTAGGCCTGTGGTCTTCTACTTAACAAAAGATGTTTCTTGAATTACTTGAGAGAGAACTAAGTGTCATCAAGGCAGTACCCTTAAATCAGTTTTGTGGTTATCTGGAGGTGGGCCACTTTTGATCAGTCATCGATAATGACAGACCCCTCCAATTCACCCATTCCCAGCCCTTCCCTGCAACTATCTGGTTTTGAGGGGATAAAACAGTGCTTCACAATTGTCTCTGAGATTTTCTTTCAAGCTACTGACTGGCAATCTGCAAATTTTGACATAGCCATTTTTATTTTTACTGAAGGACAGGCAATGGCAATAACCAATACCAATAGATATTAGAAATGCTAAAATATTTTTTTAAAAATCTGTATCTTAGAATTGACAGGTGCATGGTTATGTCCCAGCTGAAAATTGCTGCAGTTAGTGCAGTATGAATATAAAAGCCTCACAAACCATTATTCTTTGGCCTGTTGATCTTAATAACTTCAGAGTATGTAATCCTTAACTATCTCTTCATTCATTTATTCTGGGAACATTTTTTAAATTTTATTTTCAGGGAGAGACAGAGAGACAGAGAGACAGAGAGACAGAGAGAGAGAGAGAGAGAGAATTCCAAGCAGGCTCTGCACTGTCAGAGCAGAGCCTGACATGGGGCTTGAACTCACAAACCACTAGAGCATGAAATCAAGCGTCCAAGGCTTAACCAACTGAGGCAACCAGGCGGCCCATGACAAAGGCAATTTAAACAAAATCACAACTCAGAAGGATAAGCACATTGCCAGAGGTAAATTTAGGTTTTATGATCACCACTTTGAGAGGCGTTTAATCCAGCCTGTGGAGAAGAAAGTCAGAGGATGATTCCTGAAAGCAATAAAATCCCTTAGCCCAAATCTTCCCTGATTATACGTAAAAAGAAGGAGGAATCAGGGAAGTGGGAGTTTAGGAAGAAGCAGGAGCATGTATGAGCATGTGCAAAGGTGTGACGAGTAAAAAGCATGGCGAGTCCCAATAACTGTAGGTGTAGTAGCTTAAGGAGGTTGGAAAGTGGGGCCTTTGTAGGGTGTGATGGATATTAAGGCTAGAGGCAGGCCTCACGCCCAGGCCACAGGACGTCCTTTATCTGGCCCACGGAGAATAAATTTTATCCAAGAGTAACCAGTGGCCTCTGAAGATTTTAAAGGGGGATTTGGTCTACATTTTATAAACGCTGACTCTTTACAAATCTGTCATGGTTACGCAGTGGAGAATAAATGGCGGCAAAAATGTGGCTGATGTTCCCCAGTTCCTTGGCCTCACCTTCACTCAGTAGGTCACTCTTCAATTTTTCCAAGTTGTAAATCAAAACGTTGCTTTGTACACAACTGTGAGTTTGCCTGATTAGAGAGCTACAGAACATTTAGATCCTTGAGTGGAAAGAGGCTTTCTCTAGTGATTTTCATGCTCACTGGACTAGATTTTTTATTCAAGTGAAATGTTACTTAAAGGTACATATGGTAAAGGGATTTAAAAAAAAAGACTTTGATGTAGTCATCCCTGTGGAGGTGGGACATCTCAAACCTAGCTGCTCAGTAGCGCACTGGTACCGGTGTGAAAACCTTTGTTTTGTTCCAACTCTTACTGGTAAAAACCAAACAAAACAAACAAGTCAACAGATTCAGATGATATTTGAGTGCTCACACCATTTTTAAGTCTTTTCTTGAAATCCTGGGTCTAGCCGGCTTTCTGTCCGCTGAACTAGTGTCTCAGGCTTGCTGGAGTTAATTTCTATACTTGGAAAACAGAGTGAAGCAATCTCCTAACCTGTTTTTCTTTTCCTGAAAAATTAAGTCCCTGAAATTCTTCGTGTGTAAATGCAGAACATATCAGCCCTTTCACTGTTTTGGTTTGTTTTAGTTTACTATTCAAATAATCTACAATCGTTTTTCCATATCACTTCTTTCCCCCCGTGGGTGTACTGGAACCGAATGTTTACAAGACAAAGAAAAGGGCTATCAAATTTATATATTTTGTTTCCAAATATAACTTACCTGTAGGTGCTTTGTGTTTGCATCCTCTCCTGTATCCACAACTATTAAGTAAAACTTTACTGAGGCACAGTGGATTTTGTGTGTGTGTGTGTGTGTGTGTGTGTGCACGCACGCATATGTTTGGTGACTGAGTGGAGGTGATGGTTGGGCTATTGATGATTTAAGTGTGAGGACATTAAGGGAAATTAATATTTTCCCCCAAATTACCTAGAAAAATTATGCTAACATGGTTTATTGATGAACACTTGTGTAATGGCTGAACTAAATGAGTTAGCCCTACCCAACCTACATTTAATCAATTTGGCATTGATACAACAAACATCTGCTTGTAAATATTGGCAGAGAAGAAATGAATGTTTATTTATTCAAATAATTACTGACTTAAGGTCATTTAATAATAACGTTAAAAGCCATTTGAGTGTCTTACCCCCCTCTTCTTTTTTTTAAGTAAGCCACATTGAAAATTACTTGGCTTGTGTGATGTTTTCCCTAGTGCTAAAAGGGATTCTTTTAAATGTAGTTAAGTAAAACAGAATTATGGTTGAAGATAAGCTGGAGGCAAGGAATTAATGAAAATACTATCCTGTTGTGAGACCCAGAAAATTAGGAGCTATGAAATGGGTATTATATTTAGCAGTGTTAAAACTATTTGGAGTTTGTAGGTTTGGGGATTTCTAAAAGCCTTAATGTATCTCGCTTAATAGCAACATTGAGAAACAATGCCCAAGAATAGAAAAAAAAAGTGTGTATGTCAAAATTAAATAATGTTTGTGAAAATATCTAGTGAAAATTTGTTAATTGTGTGTGATACAGATTAATTTTTGTGAATCACTGTAGCCTTTTGAGCAGAAACACAGGCACAAGCCTTAAACACATTGTGTATTGAGGAGATATTCCTGAAGAGTTTTATTTTTAAAAGGCAGATATTAATTAAATTCTGTAACTTTCTGTTTTCAACCATTTGTGCTTAATACTCTAAAGATAAACATCCATCAGTGGTCATTTCTGGGGAACCTTTTCATAAAGGCATAGGTGAATTTGTTAGTATTATAACATTCAGTTTTTGAATGTTGGGGTTTGGCAATTTCCTGATGTGTTTCAAGGTCTGACTGCACAAACGTGTAGGACTGTTTGTCTAGTCGGTAGTGTTCAGGAGAACATAGAGCTTTTCTAATTTTTCAGCTTGTCATCTCAAATAACTCTGTTCAGTTTAGGACCCAAAAGGGACTATTGATAAAACTTTCATATTTTTTCCAACTGCAGTCCCTAAATATAACTTAACTGTTATATTTATGATGCACACATAAAAGAGAACATTATGCAGCTGTAAAAAAAAAAAGTGAAAACACTCTTCATTATTATGTGAAAAAAGCACAGTGATGAACAAAGTGTAAACAACCCTATATATAGTTTATAAAAGTAAAATAGTCTCTATTTTGTTGCTGCTATATGCATAAAATATTCTGGAAGGACAGTGGAGGGACTAGAGATACTACCCTCCTTTACCCCCACCCTTGAAGGAGGGTGGGTGTTCGGTAACAGGAGTAGACAGGGACTTTTTGCTGTATAATCTTTTGCACCATTTAAAAATCTTAATACCAATGTGTTAATGCAAATAATGAAATGTGAATATTGCCCATAATTAATGAAGAATTGGCTTTAAGTATGATTTGCAATTTGTTTGCATGGACCCCTTGCTTCCTCTAAGCATAAAGGTCCCACCTTAACTTAAAGAACTCTGACTGCTGTGACATCTGGCAACTCATTCTGTAATTAAAAAGGAAAGTCTTAGTTGCATTAGGAAGGGTGGCATCTTACCAGTAGCAATGGCACTGGATGATTTCAGTTAAAGATGTCAATCTGATAGTGAAGTGAGGAAGTCAGGAAAAAAAAAATGGAAGAAGGAGGAAGAGGAAGAGGTGGGGAAGGGGGAGGGGGGAGGAGGAGGAGGAGGAGAATCAGATCTAAAGCACCAAGGGCCAAAACTAAGAGCTTGCCTGTATTGTAAAAGAACTAAAGGCAGAGATAAGCTCATAAGGGATGAAAAATAAGAATAGTGAAGGGCAAGAGGTTTAAGATTCCATGTATCTGCATGTTATCACTCTAACGAGGACATTGAAAGCAATGACAAAGCAAACACCTACCCCTCATAGCAATCCCTTTGAAGTTATGCATCAAGTTTCCTTACCCATTGTGAGTATTTCAACTTCAAAGTTTGAAAAGTACTTTTCTACATCGTCATGCCCAAGTTAAAACAAAACAAAACAAAACAATTCACCATCATTCTTTTTAAAAATTTATTTATTTATTTATTTATTTATTTATTTATTTATGAGAGAGAATGCAAGTGAACAAGGGGAGAGAGAGAGAGAGTCCCACATGGTGCAGAAAGAGAGGGAGAAAGAGTGAGGAGCCTGGAGCAGGGCTCGAGCTCACCCGAAGCAGGGCTCGAACTCACAAACCATGAGACTGAGCCAAAGTCGATGCTTAACAGACTGAGCCACTCAAGCGCCCCAATTCACCATGATTCTTAATCCTTCTATAGCCATGCACAAGACATGAGCAAGGCCTTGACCCTACTGTTTACTTTTGAATCCTTAGCACCCATCTCTCATATTTAGCTGGTAGTTAATACATGTTTCTGTAAGAAACAAGTGACCCCTTGTCGGGGTCCACCTTCTCCTAAACCCCTTTTTCTGATTCACTGCTCTCAGAATCATCTTTTGAAAATGCAATTCTAATCATGGTGTTGCTGCATAGAGACCCTGCTGCATGGAGAAGAGAGTGCAGAATCTCAGTAGGGTGTATGTTCTTAAGTCTTCCCTGAGGATACTATGAAATCTCCAACTCTTCCGCTTTCATTTTTTCTCTCTCTGCATACATCCTTTCTTTCCTTGTGCAATTTGTGAATGCCTGTTTCTTTGATCCCCATGTTCTCTGCAGTGTTTATTCTCCTCCCATTTCTTCAGAATTAAGCTCTCTAACCAGTGTTCTAGGATATGTACCTCAAATTAAGCACTCTAGCACATTGGAGGAAAATTAGTTGCTCCCATCTTTATAGTCACAGCACCTAGCATAGTGGCCGGGTCACACAGAAAGGAGGTGTTTATTAAGTTGAACTGAACCTTATAATCTCTGTCTTCTCCAGAGTTTGGGGAATCTCTTTTGGGAGTCCTGCTTTCTCTTTGGGCTCGATGACCTGAAGTCAATCTGTAACTCACTGTGGACATTTTCAGATTCCCCCCTGCAGAGAAAGATGCTGTCACAGCCCTTGTGATGTCACATGTCTCTGTACAGGGCCTTAGAGCATATTCTTTCTTCACTTAGTCTGTCACCAACATAATCAGTTCCCAATAACAGTAATCTAATAATGGGTATAGGTGTTTATGTACTTTGCGCTGGGAGATTTGTCTGGCTTTATCTCACATATCACAATAGTTTTGGGGGTCGATATTATGGTTAAGGCCATTTAGAAAATAAACTTGAGATAGATTATTTTGCCAAATTCACATGGCTAATGGCAAAAATAGAAACTGTATAATTTCTTTGACTAAAACTTCTTCATTTTCTCTCTGTAAGTCTTCCCCTTATTTTTAAAGTTACTATTTGAAGAACGTGTACCAGTGATAAAGGCACTCACTGTTCTAGGCACTTTCCATATGCGGTATCCCTTAATCGTTACAGCATGTTTTGTTCGGCTAAAGATGCCGGTATTCCCTTGATTAGGTAACATGCCTGTGTTTACATAGTTAATAAAGGATCACAATCACATATGTCTGACCCCAGCATTTATTATTGCATCACTTTACCAACAGGGTAGAAGTTTGTGGAAAGAACAAATGGATGGATACATGTATGAATATCAGAATATCTGTTTGCACAAAAACCTGTTGGCCCCGGAGCACTGTGATCTCCTTAGTGGAGGAGTGTGAGGGTTATCAGAGGGAGGAAAATATAATGAGTGTGAATAATTCCCACAGCTATCCCAGACAAAATAGAAAGAAAGAAAGAAAGGGAGAAAGCAAGCAAGGAAGAAAGGGAGAGAGTGAGGGAGGGAGAGAGGAAGGAAAGAAGGAAGGAAGGGAGGGAAAAAGGAAAGAAGGGGGAGAGGAAGGAAGGAGGTAGAGAAGCGGGAGGGAGGAAGGGTGGGAAGAAGGAAAGGGAGGGAAAGAGGGAGGGAGGGAGGGAGGGAGGAAAGAAGGAATGAAGGAAGAAAGGAAGGCAGGAAAGAAGGAAGGACCTAAGGAAGGAAGGAATGCAGAGGCAGACGTACCTTTCCAGTACTTTAGACTCAAAAATGTGTTTTTCAAGAGAGTCTTTGAGTAGAAGAAGTGGGGCATTATAACCAGGGAGAAGTTGCTTTTCTTGGGGTCTAGTTACTTGAATAAACTTTGAATCAATCCTCTTAATTTTTAGGCTGCTGTGGTTTTTCTCTGTGACACTTCAACTTGAAGACTTGAGAGAAGTCGGTGGGGCGGGGGGGGGGGGGTTAGAAAGAAAGATAGATTTTAATGGAACTTTGGGTTCTTTTTTATTTTATTCTGCCCAGTACATCCAGTACAATCTCTGCTAGGGCACAGAATCCGCTTTTGGCTGGAGATTCCTTTTTCTTAAAATAAAAAGAGAAGAATACAACAGGCTCAGAGAGCATTTAAATATGTCCCATATGGGAGGGTCCAACAGTTATCCACAAATTTAGGCCCAACAAAGTTGAATGCTTTCTTTAGTCACTCCAGAAAGTGAAAATATCTTTTTCTTTCTTTTCTATAATAAGTAAATCAGAAAATCTGGAAGAGTTTTTAAATAAGCATTAGGCATATTATTTATATATATATTTTTTATTTCCTTAATTCTCCAGTTAGATCCCAAGATTAAAGAACTTTTGGCAGGGGAACACCTTCAAGAGGGTAAGGTACCCACTGACAGGTAGGTGTCACAATATTGTAGCTTTCATATGCAAATTGGAACCACGGAGCTGGTTCTCATCAAGGATTCACAACCTGAAATGCACACTCAAAAGAAATTAAAATGTTTTAACAATAAAATATGAGAATATTTATCTCCAGTTGGCTTTGATGTGACAGAATATAAAATAGTGGCAATTTCCTTAATGGGCTGATTGCTCCTCCTTTTCGCGATAATTGATTTTAATGTCAAATAAAAGATCAACATTTTGTCAGCCAGGACTTAAGGCAGCATACTGCACTTGAGCATGTTTTGAGCGAAGGTGTAAATCTTAGATTGGGTTGCATGGTCATGTTTTTCAGATAGTCAGGGGCTGCAAGTCAGATGCTTCACTTAGAAAAAGATTTATTTGAGCTGTGTAGCAAGTAGACATTGATAAATAAACTTACCTTCCTAAGGGGGAATAATTGCTAGAAACATGAGTTTTCACATGAGTCATGGGCTCAATTACTCCATTTATTTTTGTAATCAGGCAAAGTTCTTGATGTATTCCAGTTGGGGACAGCATATATACACCAGCCTTGTGCTTTACCAACTTTCAGTGGCAACTGTGAGGTTTCAAATACGTGCTGATGAACAAGGTTGATTATTTTGCATTTAGTCTTTCATCTAACGTCGTGTGTCAATTTCCAGTCCTTTCCATAATTCAGGAATTAGTATAAGGACTCAAGTTTCTCGTGTCCTAAACAGCAGGTTTGGTCTCACATAATTATTCAAAAGCAAACTTTTGGGTGAGAGGGAGGGGATGGTGGGTGATGGGTATTGAGGAGGGCACCTTTTGGGATGAGCACTCGGTGTTGTATGGAAACCAATTTGACAATAAATTTCATATATTAAAAAAAAAAACAAAAGCAAACTTTCTCTTCAGAACCTAGGATGTCTGTTTTGATGTGAGCATTACAGTGTGGGGACTCCATCACTGGCTACGTGACTCTGGGCAAGTGAGTAACTTGCCATTTCTCAGAGCTCAGTGTGATCATCTAAAAAATAGGGGACTAGAACAGAATCTACCTCATACATTCGTTGTGATGATTAAATGTGTTAATCTCGGAATTGTTTCTGGCACAGGGTAGAAACTGTTCGTATGTATCGTTGTCTTTTAGTAACCAAATTACCTGTTTAGAATAGAGTAGATTTCTGAGGTCAGAGTTCTCTCTGAAGAATCAAGATTTTAAAATTAAGATCAAAAGCTTGCAAATTAACTTTTGAAAATAATTCAAATCCACCAAGTACGATAAATAAACTTACCTTCCTGAGGGGGAATAATTGGTATTCATTCACTCATCAACTATTGGTATGCACTGAGCTATCTGTGAATAAATGTAGATCTCCAATTTCTAATAAGCCAGGAATTGAAAATGCCAAAATATTTGGATAGTAACACACATTCTACCATCAAAGGGTAAGTTATATTTTTAATCTAAATAAAGTTAGTTTAGATATAATTTATGTAAAACTTAATCAACAATAATAGTAGAAGCTTCAAGATTTTAAAATAAATCTCCAGCATTTAGAATTCAGAAAATAGTATTTCATTACTGCAAGTATCTGTAGTTTTAATTCAAGGTTCACTTTTTGTTCTGGTTTATGTCTGGTTCTTCAGGGAAACTAACCTTATTGTTATTATTATTATTTTTTGATGTTTAGTTTTCTTCTGAGAAAGAACACAAGCAGGGAAGGGGCAGAGAGAAACCCACACAGAATCCGAAGCAGGCTTCAAAACTCTGAAATGTCAGCACAGAGCCCTATGCAGGATGCAAACTCAGAAACCCTGAGATCATGACCTGAGCCAAACTCAGACACTTAGCCGACTGAGCCATCCAGGTGCACCCAGGAAACTAACTTTATTGAATACATAACTTTCAGTCATTGTGCTAAATTTATTTATATATGTTATCTCAACCATTTATTAAAAAATCTATTAAACCTATATTATCTTTTTATTATTTGTTAGGTAAAGACATTGAGGTTTAGCGAGATTAAATGCTTTCCAAAATTTATACTGTTTTTTAAATGAGAGATTTGGGCTATACCTCAAACCCACCACTTTCCAAGGAAAATTCCCTTTTAAGAGAAGAATAAGGGTAGAAAGAAGAGTTTATTTTTCCAGTCTAATCAGATCCAGGTATATTCTACGAAGAGATAAGGGTAATTCTTAGAAAAATAAGATGTAGGTAACATCATAATTTCAAAGGCAACTCTTTACTAAATGGGTTTAGTTATCATATTCAGCCAGTATATAGGTTTGCTAGCCATTCATATATGTGCTTAGTTATCTTTGTGTGTGCAGGTTGGGGGGATTGATGTAAAAGTAGAACTAAAGGAAGATCTGCTTTGCTCTAGAAAACAACAAAAATTAATCATCGTGCTAAATATAGCCCTTATTCCCTTGGCAGAAAACAGTGGGTGAAATGAATTGGCTATAACACAGTAAGGATTCAGAATGCGGGGTAAGGAAGAGATTCTTTACTGTCACAGTCCTGCTCATAACCTAGAGCAAAATAGTTGGCCAGCATTTCCCTTATTGTTTTGACAGGGCAGTACACTAGTTAACAGAAATAAAGTGTCAGTAGCTTAAAAGTGGCATGGGGATAGATCCTGGGTAATTACCGCAAATGAATACTTGACAGGGTGTTTATGATATATGGGGTTATTCGTTTTAATGTTAGTAAAACAACATTGGTTCAGATACTAGTAATGATTGAAACTGTACATGAGAACCTCACTATCATTATAACCTTATAAATGTTGGCCTAGAGATTGTCAAAGAGTTGGCTAGTTTTCTTCATAAAGAACTTGTCTTAGTAATTATTATAGAGAGATACAGTAAAATTTATCTGCTCATTGTTGTCAGATTCTGGTGCTCAGAGTAGGCCAACACCCTTATAAAATACTGTATTTCTTCCCTTTGTTTTTTTTGTTTTTTTTTTTGTTTGTTTTTTCCTTCCTTCAAGTATCACTTTGGGTATTTCACGTCTTACAGTTGAGTGTAATCAACTTGGGGCATCACTAATGGATGACATTTCTTTTGTGTTATTTTCGCCTACTCAACCCAACCCTCATTATGGATAGATGGCAAAGTAAGTGAAGAAATTCCATCTCTAAGTTTCTCAAAAACGGTGAAATGAAAAATCAAGAGGAAATTTGTATAAATATTGATCTGTCTAGCTTGACATCATTTGCTACCAATTTTAAAAGTAGTTAGTTGCAGATATAATTCTAAATGCAAACACAGCCAAAATGAATACAAAGTCAGTGATTGCTTTGTTTTGACCATGGTGCACATTTCAGAGAATTAGAACAAATAATGAACCTACATCTATCCACTTGAGTGAAAGTCGGAACGAAAAATTGGTTGTGGAAACTGGCCCTGTATAGAATTCAGACAGTATTCAAAAGAATATCTATAATCTTTATGTTTCTGTTCTCCTTTGTGCTACTGAGTCATTTGAAAGTAACACGAAAGCTTATCATCTGGATCTCGAGCTTTATATTTGAGATGTGAATTCTAGTGTCACCTAGTTGATCAGCGACATGACCTGCAAAAGGATTTACTCCTCTTTTTTGTGTGTGCAAATTAAATACCCAGAGGTATTTTGTCTCCTTTCATGATGAATGACTAAAATATAAAATAATGGAATCTGTGAAGGAAGTGCAATTTAAAAGATAACAAATACAGATCGCACTCAAAATATAAGGAAAAAATCTTTCTTTTTAATGTTTATTTTTGAGAGAGAGAGAGAGAACACACAAGTAGGGGAGGGGCAGAGAAAGAGGGAGACAGAAACCAAAGCAGGCTCCAGGCTCTTAGCTGTCAGCATAGAGCCCAACGTGGGGCTCGAACTTATGAACAGTGAGATCATGAACGGAACCAAAGTCAGACATTTAACCAACTGAGCCACCCAGGCACCCAACAAATCCCATAAGATTTGTTAAATATAAATCATATTTTTCAGTTTGTATCATCTGCTGTGTTTACTTAATTAAAGAAAATATTGAGAAATAAAAGATGAGGTAAAATTACAGAATAAAATGAAAAGGAGCCGTCAAAAAGAATAAAGGAAGAATATAGAAAAATGGATGAAGCATAGTAGAATTAGAATGACATCATTTGAAATCAAGAATTTGCATTGAAGAAGACCGGATCAGAAAGTACATAAGAAGCCAGAAAGTTTTCCAAAACATAAAAGAAAAAGAAAGGCAAAAGCTAACTGTGAGAGAAAATAAAGTTTGACAACAGCCAATGACAACAACAAAAAACCCAATACATCAAATGTTATTCCTAGTGAAGCTACTAGGACAAATGGACATGGAATCATGATTAGTTATCATGGAAGCACACTTGTGGAATGATAGAACTGCATATAAAATGGTTCATGGTGAACAGAGAAGAGATAAACAAGTGGTAAGTGTTAGGACATAACCTAGTGATATATTGGAATTTAAAGGATAAATTAAAAATCTTCAAACATCCAGAGGAAATATGGAGTAACTACTTAAAGAAAAAAAATTAGAAGAAAGACAACTTTGTATCTACAGAAAATAATGGAACACGGTTTATGGAATTTGAGCAAAGCAGAGGGTAATTTCTAAATATTTTACTTACGAAAGTCAATTATTCACATGCAAAAGACATCATCTATATAATTAAAAATGTACTTCATTCAAGTGAAAAGTAAAAACAAATAAAAACACAAATGAAGAAATTACATGAAGGATATGGAAA
Source organism: Panthera leo (assembly GCF_018350215.1). Taxonomy (NCBI): domain Eukaryota; kingdom Metazoa; phylum Chordata; class Mammalia; order Carnivora; family Felidae; genus Panthera; species Panthera leo. The sequence goes on along the minus strand of NC_056691.1, from coordinate 15,983,567 downwards.
AAATTATGAAAGAAAGAGAAGTAACTATGTAAACATTGAATAAAATCTAAATGACTCATACATATAGGTAACAGTACAATAAAAATGTTAACAATAATTTCTGGAGATTACAATGTATAATGAAATAATAATTAACAATAAAAATGAAGATAAAGCTATGAGATATATCAATAAAAACTGCAAGGCTGAGATTAGTCAGTAAAGATGGTTTAATTGCCTATCTTAATAGGCTAGAATTGAAAGGAGTTTTCTTACCATTTATTTGATGATAACAGAGAAATTTCAGTCCAATGATTTTCTTTAAAACTACAGAGCTTTACTACTATAATTTAAAGCAGGTTGTATGCTTTTAAAATGACTAGCTTAAGAACAGGGAAGAGTTTATGCTGCTTGACATGGAACACATGGGGAGTGAAGCCCCCACAATGTAAAAAATACAAAATAGGCTAACCAGGAAATTAGGAGGATAAAAATGAAACTAGGCATATTCATTGTAACAATGCAAAAATGAATTTGTTGTACTAAAAGAGTAAGAATATCAAATTGGGTCAGAAATAAAATCTGCTAGTTATAGGAAAGTTATTTAAAATAAGATTTTTTAAGAGTTTTTTTTTAAGTATGGACAAAAATATTGAGGAAGAGAAAACAGGATGGGTAATTTGAATATCAGAGAAAGGTTATAAACAAAAACCCTTTTATCAAGAGTAAATATGGGGTCTTCAGAGATGCAGAATTTTATGTATTTTAAAAATAGGTATGCATTTAAAAAAAAAACAATTTTGTTTCTAGTTTTCACCTTTTAGTCCTAAGTCATTTACCCTTTTAGAATAGTCAGTGGTGAACATGTATTTAACTTTCCTAAGTTAAATGTCAACTGTAAGTTATCATGTTGTACATTACATCCCTAGTAATTATTTATCTTATAACTGTAAGTTTGTACCTTTTGAGCACCTTCCTCCAAGTCCTGCCCCCACCTCTGGTCAACACAGATCTGATGTCTTTTTCTATTATGCTTTTATAATGGCAATGATGTGTTAGTTTCATAAATATCCAACAGTAGAGAATTGATTATACATCTATATCTTGGACTATGCTATTGTTAATTAAAATGTGCAGAAGGTTAATATATAATGATATTTTGAAATATTTATTTCTAAATAAATATTTCTTTAGAAATAAATATATATATTGCTTGGTGTCTTAGATATATATTTCTTCGTGTCTTAGATATAATATGTATTGCTTAGTGTCTTAGATATAATATATATTACTTAGTGTCTTAGATAAAATATATTCTGCTTAGTGTCCTAGCATGTTAAGATGTTTGGCTTGTTTCCTAAAATTACAATATTTTTAAAGAAATAAAACACAAACACAACTTTACAAACTCAGAACCATGTGTCCTATATATTTAAAAATAGACTGGCAGGATATACTCTGAGTGATTATTCTTTTGGTTGTAGAGTAGTAGGTGTATTTGTCAGAATTCTTTTGATCACATGTGACAGAACTCTTAATTCAAAAAGACAAGTAAAAATAATATTTAATTGCTGTATATAACTGAAAATTCCAGGGATAGGTTTGCTTCCTAGCAAAGGTGGTTCAAGGTTAAAACAATTTTAGAAGGACTTCATTTGTCTTCGTTTTTCAGCTCCCTGCTCTCTTTTTGTTCTGTGTGTGTGTGTGTGTGTGTGTGTGTGTGCCCTTTATTTACAAGTGATTGTTCCTGGTATCTCCAAGTTTCTGTCTTCTCATGATTGAATCCAAGGGTAAAGAAAAATAAAAGCATCTCTTTTCAGCAACTTCTATATAAGTTCCCAGAAGTCACTCTGCTCGGACCACTAATTGCTGCCCCTGTACCCATAATATATATATTATATGTATATATATGCATATATATAATATGTATATTATATGTACATATATGTATATATTATATGTATATTATATGTTTATATATGTATTATATGTATATGTATATGTATATATGTATATATATGTGTATATATATGTATATATGTTCCCATAATATATATATTATATGTATATATGTACATATGTATTATATAATATATATTTGTATTATATATGTATATGCATACATTATATATATGTATGTCTACATACATATATATATATATATATATATATATATATATATACACCCATCAGCATGATTTAAAGACCATATGTTGGGCTAATTGGTCAGATTTAGGTAATACATATTTTGACCCTAAAGTGGAGAGGTGACCATTATCTGACATAATGAATATATAACATATTCATCAGGTGTTGGAAAAAAGCGCCCCCCAACACTCCAAATTGGATAGAAATAAAGATAGAAAAGAATGTTGGCAAGGCAAAACACCAAGATATACTACCATTGCTAATTTTTTTCTTGATATTTTTCAGTGTTTTCCAAATGTTTTGCATTGATATGTGTTACTTTGATAATTAAAAAAGAAAGAATTATCATTAAATATGTTCACAAATACCAAATATTCTTATATCTTCTCTAGTCCTAGAAATATATCGTGAAGAAACAATTTAAAAAGAAGACAAATCTTATATGCCAGTAGATACTCATTTCAACAGTGTTTATAATTGTAAAACACAATACATCTAAATGTAAAACAAATAATGGTAGAATCATGGTAGTAAGCTGTTCAATTACATATTGCATACCTACATAAGTAAATTGTTGTAAAAACTAGTAACTGCAGGAAATATATATATTTTAATAATGTATGATACTAAGTATAGCAGAATGAAAATGTGGACATTTTATAAATCTGAGGTTTTTTTTTTTTTAATGTTGGAAGAACTATTAATATGGACATGTAAAGGTAAGCATGATTATCATGTTAGGAAGATTGTTTTTGTCTTTTAAAGTGATTTTAAAATTGTAAGCCTTCAAACAAAATAGTCAGAATATGCGAAGATATTATTTTAGAGTTTAAAAATTATATAAGCTTCAGAAGTGACTAGACTTTTTGTATATATGAATTCTGATGTCATAATAAGCACAAATAGTGAAGGTAGCCATGATCATTTTTCTTTCCCATATGTTAAGATGTTTGACTTGTTCCCTAAAATTACAATATTCTTAAAGAAATAAGCACAAACACAACTTTACAAACTCAGAATCATATCCATACATCAGTTGCTCATGATTTTTAATACTAAAATTATAAGTGGAAAACTCTTTAAGTAGATTTTGATTTTTTTTTTTAATTTTTCTGTATTTCTATCAATGTCGGCCAACTGGAAATCACCAACACTTTATGCTAGACAGAAAGTGGAGGTTCTGCCTCCACTATTTACTGTTGGTTTAGCCTTGAGAAAGTTCCTAAATTTCTTTGCATCGCAAGTTCAACATCTACAGCATGGGGGCATTTTCCCACCTTACTGGTCATTGTGTATTTTAAGTAAGTACTTAATGCAAAAGTGTCTGGTATACTGCAGAATCCAGAATGGCTCCCTGGAAATATTAAGAGCTTTAGCGGCCAGCCATAAGCAAATGCTGCAAACAGTTATCCGTCTCTGTCACTTCTTACTCTTTCCATTAAACTGTATCGGGATGAATTGAATCCTTGCCCTTCTGACAATATAGAAATGGCTGAGGAGGAAGAGCATTTCTGGGAATAGACATATTTCCCAGCTGAGATAAACTGACAAGGAGGATGAAAGGTCATTCTAGAGAAACAATCCAAATGAGTTCTTACTACCTAACACGTCCCAAAAGATTCTATAGGAAATGAAAGTAAAAGTGACAGAAAGAGCAATGGTGTTAATATGTTTGTAAAGTCAAAGGCGTATGCATTTCCTAATGTGTGCAAAATGGATACTCTCAGCGTAATGTCTAGCCCTCTGGTGGCTTTCAATAAGTGCTTAATAATGGCAAGGATGATGTGATTATTTCCCCCCCTCCGCCCTTTCAAGAGCCCTCTGAAGTGAGGGCAGTCTATAATCTCTTAATATCTTCAGGTGACTGTGTTAAGTAGCATTACCTGGACTAAGGAAAGACATGCAAACAGGAAGATCAAGGTCATGGATGGTTACAACTTGCGCTTAGATATTTTGTCCCGCAATTCGGAATTCAGTGAGACCTCTTGTCACACAGTCACCTAGAGAGCCAGGCCCAGGAGAAATAGAAGTAAGCAATTAAAATCCCGTTTGCTGCCCTAGGCTTGTTTTGAGTTCATTGTTCAGCAGATGAGCTAGTTCAAGAGTTTCACTTTCAGCAGTTCATTTGATTGAACTTGGGACCAATAAAAGCAAGAGACCAGATAAAGCAAGAGGAAATAGCTATGGCTTGGGAACATAACTAAAGCTGGTAGTGATAAAAAAATAATCTATAAAGTGACAGATCCTAGATTGCTTTATTTTCAAAATTGTTAGATTGGTGGTAAGGTAGTAAGGTCTAACTCTGGCCCATCTTCATTACCTGGGCCATTTTAGCACATCACTTCACAGAACACAGTGTCTCCAGGATTCATCACTGTCTTTTCCTTCCTTTCAAGCAGTGGTCTTGATAAGTTGCCCCAAGATAAATCGTCTGCCAACCTTTCATGTTTAGTTTGATTCCCAGTAGTCATGGTGAGCTCCTAACTTTCAGATGTGCATTTTATTGAAAAAAAAATATGAATACAGAAATCAGATTTGAGAAAGTGATGAAGGACTGAGACGTATATCATCTTACACGACAGCTGCTTTGTGATGATTTAGAAGACACACGGCAGTTAAAACTTTGGTGAGAAAGGAAATATGGGAAGAAGGTATACAAGAGAAGACATTAGATATTTCTAATCTCGTGCTATTGAGTGTGTGAAAGTAGATATCCTTGTTAGATAACTCTTTCAGTATGATTCCTGACTTGATTTCTTGTTTTCTCATAATAATGTAGGACGTAGGATTTTATTCTAAAAGTAAAAAGTAGCTATGGTAGCCAGCTTCTGAGATAGACCCAGTGATACTCCACCTCCTGGTATCTACACCTTGGTAAATAAACTCCCCTCCTACAGTGAATAGAGATGGCCTGTGTAACCACCAGGACTTTGAAGAAATGATTTTGATGTGTGACTTCCAAAGTTAGGTGGTTAGAAAATATTGAGACTTCCATCTCACTTCCTCTTGAATGACTCACTCTGTAGGAGACCAGCTGCCGTGTGATAAGGACCCTCAAGCCGCCCGATGCAGGGCTCCACATGTCAAGAGATAGAGAGGCATCCTGATAGCGGGTAGGTGAATGAACTAATTTGGAAGCACATTCTCCAGTCCCAGTCAAACTTTCAGATGAATGCAGCACCAGCCAACATCTGGAATGAAAGCAACCTCCTGAGAGGCTCGGAGCCAAAACCATCTGACTAAGCTTCTCCAAAATTCCTGAACTGCAGAAAAAGTGAAATAATAAACATCTCTTGTTTTAAGGCACGAATTTCTGGCTTACTCAGCAATAGATAAATACAACTGCTAATAGGAATAATACGACCATTTACTGAGAATAATTTAGTCACAGTTACTTTGAAAATACTTTCATAGGGGCGCCCGGGTGGCGCAGTCGGTTAAGCGTCCAACTTCAGCCAGGTCACGATCTCGCGGTCCGTGAGTTCGAGCCCCGCGTCAGGCTCTGGGCTGATGGCTCGGAGCCTGGAGCCTGTTTCCGATTCTGTGTCTCCCTCTCTCTCTGCCCCTCCCCCGTTCGTGCTCTGTCTCTCTCTGTCCCAAAAATAAATAAAAAACGTTGAAAAAAAAATTAAAAAAAAGAAAATACTTTCATAAATTCAAGTCTCTTAGCTTTATTTTTAATAAGCCCTACACTTTTTTTGTAAGCTCCTTTATCCTGCTGTTCCATTCTCCAGGGATGCTTTTGCACTTGTCAAAATTCCACCTATCTTTCTGTGCTTGCTGAAATTCCAAATTCCCTCTCCGTGTAACCATCTGCCTAGTAAGAGGCAAGCTCCTTCCTCAGAACTCTCACAGTGCTTCATTTGTACATTTCTTTTGGCACATTATGTCTTTTAGTGTTTTTTTTTTTTTCTTCTCATCTTAACAATAGCCAGATTAATATTCTTGAGACCCTGGGCCTTGGTCTGGCTGGTCGTCTCGGAATGGTGGTTACGGGTCCTCAGACTGGTAGCATAAAACGTAGAAATGAGAATAAGCCACCTAAAATCAACTTATCATTTCACAAATGTGAATTGCCTCATCTATGGAATGAGTGTGAGAACAATGAGGTGTCAGCGTTATCATGAAAACGTGATGGTGTCATTTAGGAATAGAACTTGGTACAGTGTTAGCATAGTGTAAGTGCTCAAAAGTAACTATAATATTAAGCTGTTTTTATTTTCTGCTTGTGTAGTATATAATAATAACCAACGTATGTTGATTATTTCTTATATGTCAAGCTATGTTGTAAACTTTTCATATTGATCATCTCATTTAATCCTCCATCAACTCCTATGCAATATCAGCACTCATATGAAGAAAAGAGCACAGAGTAGTTGCAAGGCTTACCTGAAATCAGAAAACCGGTCAGTGGCAGTCTGGATTAGTGACAGCTATTCTGGGCCCAGAGACCAGTGCCTACCTAATTTAACATACTGCCCTGCCCATAAACATGAGTTAAAATGTGAACTTGCTAGATCCAAGAAGTGTGATTTACTTGGGTATATTTGTTGTCGTAAATCATTTACATTTTTTGTTAACTCACATTAAGTAGGAAACAAATCCATGTAAAAACAAACAAAAAATGTGAGGATGGGCTTATACTCTTATACTCTTACGTGTTCCTCTTGGGATCACTCTTCTGCAAATTTCAGAGCAGCCAGATAGAGACTCACAGGGAACAAGGATGGTCCTTGGTTATGTAGAAAATTGCTTTTCATTAGAAAGTATGAAACTATATCATGCACTCCACTGTTGGAACTCATCAGAAATGGAGTTGAGGAGTGTGCCACAGCAATTAATGGCACATGTGACAAAGCTGTATTGACAATCCATCTGTAAAACAACAGTAATACAAACCCTATATGGATTATTGTGAAGACTAATTGGCTAATCTTTCAAAAGCCTCTTATACAGTACTAGGCTCACTCAGTAAACGTTAATCCTCTTAGTTACACACTGCCAATGGGCTTAGTCGGGATAGGATAGGTTATGCTTCAGTAACAAGAAACTCCAAACATCTCAGCGGCTCAAAAAATTCTAAATGTTTTTTCTACCTCATGCAAAATCCTCTACAAGTTTGTGGGACTCTCTAAGCCAGCTGTTGTCTCTGTTATAATTTATTATTGCCCTTCCCTATCAACATCTGCCTTTAGGATTGATGAGGTAGAGAAAGGCAAGTCCAACACCAGCAGTTAAATGCTTCTGCCTAGAAGCAACCTATGCCACTTTCAATTTAATTCCACTAGTCAGGCAATGCATATAGCCATGCTTAACTTATAAGATCTGGGGTGTACAATCCTTTCAAGTCCCATGAAGGCAGAGAACCAAAATCAATAATCAGTGGCTTTATCATTACCACATCAGTATTATTTGAACTTCTCCCACGAGAGGATTATTTGCTCTCTCGTTGACTCAGGGTCACGATGGTTAGGCTTCAGCTGATACTGATTTTAACTCCTTTTTTTTTTTAACCATACAGTGAAAAGATAATTGTGTGTTTTAATTAAAAAGTGAATCATTTGCTATAAATTATTGTTATTTTCATGAGTGAAAATTACAGCATGCGTGTAAATGTGTGTGTGTGTACCCACATACAATCCTCTCATACCATAGAGAAAAATGTCAAAGTGATGGATGAGCTTCTACAATTTCTGCTTCCAGCTCCATAGTATTTATTAATAGTTGTCCTTTTAGAGAAAGAAAAAAAGACTTTCAAGGTCACATACAGAGATTCTCTTGCCAAATATCCATTAAAATTAGTTGGGATGTCACAGATGAGTTGCTTTTATACTGGACCAGAACTTTACTCTTCTGCTTTGCTTTGCCTATTCCATAGGCTGCACCTATGGAATAGACTGGAAAAAGAAACTTGACATGTGTAATTGTCACATAAAATGAAAATGAAAATATGATCTTCTATGGAACATGAACTTCAAATAAAATTTGGCTTAACTATGGCTTCAAACAAGCAAATGTACAAACGACATGTTAGTTAATTGGCATCTTTAGGTCACGATTTCATGTGATCTTTAATATCTTTTTTTTGAAACTCCTATAAGCCATAATATCATATGGGAATAAACACTAGGAAAAGAATATCATATAACCAACTGGTATATCCTCAACCAATGCTATTCCTCTTGAGAAAGGTATACTTTCTTTTGAAAATCCAAACTGTCTCTCATCCTTCATGTTGCTTTAACAGCTGAATGTTGATGTATGACCTTGTAAGATAAAGACAAATGCAAACACACATCTAGATATATTAAGTGATTTCAGTTTGTCTACATTTGATCCAGATAAGACATTATTATATTTTACTTAGATAGATTCTAAGTAATATGAATGTTTTTTTAAGAACCCCAAGCAAATGTTCTTTTCATTTCTCAATAAGTATAATAAATGTGTATATGCACATACATTTAATATACATACACATGCATATAGTATGTATATTAGTAATTATATCAAATAATTACCTTATTAAAAACAAATAGTGGATTAATTATACTTTTAAAAGAGATTAGCAAACTGTACATCCATTATGCATGAATTACTAATTTCTAAATAATACATAGACATTAGGAGAAATGTGAAAATTTAACAAATTAAACTCTACTAATAGATATTAATGACAAGGCATTGTGAGTTACTCATGCTAATTTTGAAAAGCTGTGGCTTTGGAATGAAATTCTTTTAAAGAATATTTTTGATACCCTGGCGTAAAGCTTCTGTGGGGTTATTTGACAGATGTCCTGTGAGTTCTTTCAAGCAGGGGATAAAAGTATAGTGCTCCAAACAAGAAAGTGTGAGCAGAATGGCTTTTGGGCATGTGGGTGGAGAGGCTGGCACTTTCTCAGTTCAATTAAATGGAATTTTAAATTATGAATTTTCGCAAGCTGAAAAAAGGCAGCCATGTGGAAGTTTGTTTTCATTCTTAAAGTGAATCTTGTTCTGCCCTTGATACACTCATGCAGTGCTCAGAGCTGCTCATGTAGAATCTTCCTGTAATGTGAGATGTTGGGACACATGTTCATCTAGAGACACGTTTCCCTCTCAGACAGGGGTATGGAATAGCGAAAACAATTTGCTTCAACATGACAGGATTGACTCCGTGATTTTTCTCATGATACGTGAGAATTGAATAGAAATGATCTTGACTGACGACTTGAGCTCTAGTTAAGATGGAGTACACACATTCCACCAGACCTCACCCACTAATTACAACTACAATTCTAGAACAACTCTCAGGAGCCTCTAACAGGCGGAGAGCTCACAGTAGATGGCTACGGATGCCCCAGTGGGCAGTTGCAGAGGGAAAATGTATACATCTTGGCCTGGGTGCTACAGCAGCCCACGGTTCAGAAATCTCAGTGAGCAAAGAGAGGTACGTGGGTGGCTCAGTTGGCCGGGCATCCTGCTTTATCTCAGGTCACGGTCTCTAGGTTGGTAGGTTCCAGCCTGAATCAGGCTTCCTGCTCTCAGTGCAGAGCCCGCTTTGGATCTCCTGCCTCCTCCCAGCCCTCCCCCACTTGTGTGAGTGTGAGTGAGCTCCCTCTCTCTCTCTCTCTCTCTCTCTCTCTCTCTCTCTCTCTCTGTCTCAAAAATAAGCATTAAAAAAAAAGACATTTCAACGAGCAAAGAGAAAAAACAAGAGCAAAAACAACAACCTGAACATGTTAGTCTGGCCAGAGGACTAAAACCAGGGTAGTCTTGAAGTACAGACCTTTTAGATTATATAGCTACTTCAGAAAAAAGTTTTGCAGTTTCTTATGAAGCTAAATATACACTTATTATAGAATTCAGCATTACTACTCTTGGATATTTACTGTAAAGTAATGAAACTTATGTCCACACACCAAAAAAACTCATCAGTATGAACGTTTATTGTAGCTTTATTCTTAATTAGTAAAAAAAAAAAAAAAAAAAAAAAAAAGACTAACAAGCTATAGTTAAAAATATAAATGATTCAATGCTGTTATTTTTATGTGATATTGTATTTGGCCTCTAGTTTTTCATGAGCAGTTGATTACAACAATTAAAAATATCTGAAATCTCATAGGAGATTATTTTATTTTATTGGTATATTAATAAGCAACATTATTAGATGGTCAATGCTAAAATCCACTAAATAAAAATGAAGAAAGAAAAGCATTGAACCTATGATATTAACATTTAACTAAAATTATAATCATCCTTTTATATTTTGGCCATCAGTATCACTGTCCAGGGCTATCCTTTACAATCATGATATAAAGAAATAGTGCTATTGGGGCACCTAAGTGGCTCAGTCCGTTAAACATCCGACTTCAGCTCAGGTCATGATCTCGTGGTCCGTGAGTTCGAGCCTGCATCAGGCTCTGTGCTGACAGCTCAGAGCCTGGAGCCTGCTTCGGATTCTGTGTCTCCCTCTCTCTCTGCCCCTTCTCTGCTCACACTCTGTCTCTCAAAAATAAATAAACATTAAAAAAAAACATTAAAAATGGTGCTATAAAATGTCACTTTTCCCCATATTTCTTTCAAATGGAGTCCAAAGAACATGCCAACTCAAAAGACTTATTGGCAATAAAATAAGACTAGTAGCTTTATCGAAGTTATGGCCAAAACATGACTAAAAGAGACTCCAGTATGTCAAACAGCATCACAAGGAATTATCTCCCTATAAAATAGCATTTATGTGCTCTCCAAAAGTATCTACTCACTATTTGTAAATGAATCTCAGCTCTTTTGTTATCTCGGTTTTGCTAGTTTTAAAATGATCTGGTCAGGTAGTTACCATATCTAAGTGATGAGGTTAAGTCCTGCTAGATGTAGTAGGAAATAACAGCTTCTGCTGGGTCCCTTAAGAATTTTGCATTTTGAATGGATAGATTAACACCTAGGAAAGTTACTGGCACTAAGCAAATGCTCAAATCTGTATTATTTACCTTATGTTCTTAGCACTTAGGGAGGAACTTGGCACACTATAACTGTTCAACATGGAATTTTAATTGTACTGTGAAAGCCGGCTGGTCCTATAATTAAAACAATTATAATTATCAACAAAGAATGGACTTATTTTAGAGAATTAAATAATAACAACACTGCAATCAGAGGCACCTTGTTAAAGTGAAGAGCTTGAAAAGGTCACCATTTCTATGAATTTATTGTAGCTGGTTAGTTTGTTAAAGTAACGGCCTTATCACATTATGGCTATACTTTGCTCTATGTAATGATATATTTTTCAACATTAAAATATCATTTATTATAACCCGAGATTGAAACCTTTATCAACTTTGCAGTCAAAGTCAAATAAATAACAACGATGGATGAAATGCCAGAGGTTTTTGACAAAGTGAGCCTAGAGATTTTTCTAGCTCTCCTCAAAATCTCAGTTTGGAACTAAAAAATAAAGATACTGTGGTTACATTCTTTAAAAAAAATTATTTTATATGCTCAGAAAATTATCAGCTTCCTAATGGCTCAGAATTTGGGGGCTTTGCACTCAGTGGAGACTTGCTGTGGATAGTTCAATGGGAAGGTAAGTCAAACCAAGGAAATAGAGACAGTGCTGTAGAAATCATTGTGTTCATTTGAGAAAGTTATTACCTGCTTCTTCCTGTATAGGACTATTGGAAATGAATCACTAGATTACAATTACAGATACATTTGACTTAATTTGAAAATAAGCTGGGAAAGATATAAAAAATTATCAGAAACTTCAACACGTGACTAGGGTAAGATGGGGAAGAAACTGATTTCCTTTAATAAATCTTATTTTTTTATTGCACATACACATTCTATTTGTTACATAGAAACAATCGGGTTTGCATTAAATCCAATGTCACACAAATAGATAGTTACAAAATTCACAAGAAAACTAGTCTGCTGGTATCTAATCCAGGGCTGTTTAAACACAAAGATGCCATTTCTTAGATTATTTCTCAGGTACCAATATTTCATTTTATATATTTTGTGAATAATTCTTATGTTGTGTTTCCTTATAAGAATATGGTATTTAGTCATGCTGTTCCTTTGTTGAAATTCTTCTAATACCCTTCCGCTCCCATGTCATTCGAAATAAGATCCCATAGGCATCTGGGTGGTTCAGTCAGTTGAGCCCCTGACTCTTGATTTCAGCTCAGGTCATGATCTCATGGTCATGAGATTGAGCCCTGAGTCGCTCTCCAGGCTGAGCTTGGAGCTTGCTTAAGATTCTCTCTCTCTTTCCTTCTGCCCCTCTCCCCAGCTTGTGTTCTGTCTCTGTTTCTTTCTCTAAAAATAAAAAAAATAAAAATAAAAAAAGTAAATTAGATCCCATATAAACCAGGTGTTACATTTCCTGCCAGCACATGTTTCCTCCTGTTTGCTCCTGACTCACTTCCTGCCAGTCTCCCTTGTGCTTACTGGCTTCTTCAGTGTTCCTCAGACCTGATAAAAACATGCTCTTACCTGATGGCCTTGACACTTGTTTTTCCTATTGCCTAAATTCTGTACCCAAGCTATCCACGTTTCGGCTCTTGATTTCCTCTAGATCTTTTTAAAAATGCCACCACGTTGGAGATTTCCTGCCAGAACCGTCCAGAAAGAAATGCAGCCTGATGATACATTCATTTTAGTCTGGTGAAAACTGGGTGAGATTTTTGACCTACAGAACAGTAAGATAATAAACTTGTATTTATTTAAGCCATCAGGTTTGTGGAAATTTGAATGGCACCAATAGAGAACCAATTCTAGGACCCAGCCCAAAGGACACCTAGAAATTTCATCAGATAGCACATTTGTGAGGTTTTGTGGGATTTTTTCTCTACCCTTTGGCACTCGTTTGTCTTACAAAGGTTTCTAGAGTCGTGCTACCTACTCTTCACCAAGTCCATACAAGAGCAGAGCATCAATGTCATGGGTCAGTGTGGTATCCTGCGGACTGTAGGCAGTTGATAATCCTGGAAATCAGAGCATGACAGAACTGGAGAGTTCATACAGCTCTCAGGTAGGACTCTGGAGATGCACTGCTGGTCTTACCAGGTTGAATACAACTGCATCTGATTTTTGTCTTCTAGCCAGTACAGGAAAAACAGACAAAGATCCATCAGTTCAGTGCTATATCTATATATCAGGTATCACCGAATGTGTGGATTTACTCCAGAAGTGAAACTACATGTGGAAAGACAGCTGATATTTGAGTCACCAGCTCATTAAGTTTGCCCACTTATCAAAGTAAGTAAGCAATACCCATAATGGGTTCAAGGCATGTGAACAATATTGTTGAATTCTAAACACAGAGTCATCTAATCAGAGGATATTCTTCAATGTCAGGTGGTAAGGTGATCCATCTGTGGTCCTTTTTTCTGCATCTGGTCTTATGGTGGTGGTCATTGTTTATGACTTTTTTTTTTGTACTACCCATCCCATATTCCTTTTGCTATTAGCAAGCACCCACATTGTAGGTGGTTTCTTGCCTGGTATGGTGACCATGTAGCGGTCATTCATTTAAAGGAAATAAGCATCCTAAAGAGCACCGTCCCAGGCTTGCATAACTGAATCTTTGGAAGTTCATCCCACAATTCTTTTTTTTTAATGTTTATTTATTTTTGAAAGAGACAGAGACAGAATGTGAGTGGGTTAGGGGCAGAGAGAGAGGAAGGCACAGAATCTGAAGCAGGCTCCAGGCTCCGAGGTGTCAGCACAGAGCCCAATGTGGGGCTCGAACTCACGAGCTGTGAGATCATGACCTGAGCCAAAGTCAGATGCTCAACCGACTGAACCACCCAGGCGCCCCTCATCCCACAATTCTTTTAGCTCAGCTGCTTCAGAGTGATGGACAACACAGCGATGTCAGTTAATCCTGTGGGTTTTGCTGTGCTTCATTTTTTATGTAAAATTCCTTGGTTAGAAAATGAATTTCTTCATCAAAAGCAATCCTGCATGGAATGCAATGACGGAGACTAAGGCATTCAGTAAGTCTAAGGATAGTGTGTTTCGTAAGAACAATATCTGGGCAAGGAAGGCATCTATCCAGAATAGATACCCATTCCAAAGAGAATTAAGTGCTGCCTGTCTGATGTAATCAGCTAACCGCCAGGTCCTGCCTGATCCCTCGGAGAGAATGGTGTCCTGTCAGATACTCCTTGCAGATCTCTCCCGTTGGAAGTTTGGTAATTATTCCACAGCGGCTGTAGCTAACGTGGCCTTTGTAAGTGAAATTCTGTGTTGCATGACTGACTTTCAGGAGAAGCTGGTATGCTTCACCAGAGGGAACATACTGACTCGGGACATGGAAAAGGTAAAGGTAGACCTGGCGAGAACTGGAGAAGGTGTGGTTCTAGAAGCTGCCTCACACCAAATAAAGGAGCTATCAAATCCATAGCAACATGTATGGGCTGCCACAGTGCCTGGGATCTTTCACCAACCAAAGCTCAAGAAACGTGGCTTCTGCTTCACTTCTGTGATTCTCAAATGTCTTTTGTAGCCAACGCTAACTAGGGAAATGGAATTCTGGGAAATGTATTTTTGTGTTAAGTTGACAAATTAACAGTATTTTACTAATTTTTTTATACTGTGTCATTTTTCCTCATTCTGTGGTTCTGTAGAGAAAATAAAGAGTGTCACCTGGACATAGAGATGATGGGTTGAGTCCACTAAATGGATGTCAGTTTTTGTAGTCAGTGGCGGAAATGAAGACCACGTTAGAGCTATTTTTTTTATTCACAAAATTGCAAAGAGAGCCATTACTGATTAAAAAGATAGAATAATACTTTTGGCCTTTGAGTAAAAATTAGGTTGTCTTACGTATTAGCAAGGTGGCTTATTTGGAAGAAACACAAGCCTGATAGTCCCCCAAAGTCCTGGAATTTTATTATTTGATTTTATTGAAGTTTCCTCATGAGAAGATTGGAGGCAATATCTGAGACATCACTCAGAGTCTGAGAAGGGGATTCTTGTGCAAGTATTTATTGAGGGAGAGAGTCTGGTGGTTTCTTATGAAACTAAACGTATTCTTGCCATATGATACAGCAATTGCACTCTTGCTATTTACCCAAAGGAGGTGAAAATTTATGTCCACACGAAAATCTGCACATAGATGTTTATACTGGCTTTATTCATAATTGCCCAAACTTGGAAACAACCAAGATATTCTTCAGTAGGTGAATGAGTAGATGAACTATGGTGCATGCAGACAATAAAATACTGTTCGTTCAGCACTGAAAAGAAATGAGCTGTCAAGCTATGAAAAAACATGAGAAGTCTTTTATTCATATTACTAAGTGAAAATGCCAATTTCAAAAAGCTACATATTATAGGATTCTCACTATATGACATTCTGGAAAAGACAAAACTGAAGAGACCGTAAAAAGATCAATAACTTTCAGGAGTTTTATTGGGGATGACTAGACAGAGCACAGAGGATTTTTGGAGCAGATCAAATAAACTGTATGATACCACAATGATGGATACATGCCATTATACATTTTTTTCAAACCCATAGAATCACAACATCAAGACTGAACCTTAATGTAAACTATGGGCTTGGAGTGATAATGATGTGTCCATTTAGGTTCATTAATTGTAACAAATGTACCCCTCTGGTGGGGGGCATTGATATGGGGGCGAGGTATGCACTTATGGGGACAGGGGGTATATTGGAAATCTCTGTGCTTTACTATCAGTTTTTCTGTGAACCTAAAATGTCTTTTAAAAAATAAAGTCGTAATTAAAAACAAAACCAACGAAACTCAGAGACAGTATTTCCAACTTTCTACACTTGTAGTATCTGCTGTAATTATTTGCCCCAACACACACACACACACACACACACACACACCCCTTTTTTACTGTCTTGGTGTTATTTAATCTGTATTGTTAAAAACTCCCACTTTGCCCATCTCATCCCCCGTACTGCTCACACTCTACTTAACCATTTCCAAGGCCCGAGCTCCTGACCTATAGTACCTTGTTGAGTGTGGTCAGTTTTCTATTCTGACTGCTTTGTTGTGTGAGGAGAACTCACTTGGATTCTGGTAAATACTTTGTTCATCCTACTCAGTTCTAATTAAAGATTGCATTAATGCAAAGAGAGTTGAGAAGGATCTGGAAAGTCATTGGTTGTGGATAGTGTTCTTAGTCCATACTAATCTTTTTACCCCTGTTACACCTCAAGGGGCTTGTCATCTACATTATCTTCTTACTCTCCAACTTAGAGCTTTGGCATAAATACGTGGCCAATCCATGTTAGTCAAAGTCAGAACCCCTCAAATATGTAGAAACCTGAATACCATGGAGACTTGACCTAAATTTGGCAAACTCTGATTTTTGTTCAGACTACAAAAAAGTGAACAACTCATTCTTTTGCCCAAATCTAGAATGTTCATTGATTGGTTGCTGCGTGTTGCAGCAGAGTCATGGTTGACCACTTTAAACAATTTACAGGCATACAATAAATATTTATTTGTGCCTAGATATTTTGTTCCTGGCTTCTTTTAGAGAATAATGAGACTCTCGGGTTTCCTGATACAGTTGTTATCTCTGTTTTGAAGAACAGTGTTTTGTTTTTCTTTTTTTTTTCTATCTAAAAGTTAAAAATCTACTTCTGAACTCATAATCCCCAATAATGTAATATGAGCTGGACTCCCAATCTCCAGAATTATTTTATTTTGTCATTTGCAAAGTCATCCTGGTAATGTCTGTTTCCTTGCCTTGTAAATACTGGCTAACCATCTGGGTTACTGTGAGATATAAGCAGAGAACAGATAATCTGGTAAAAATAAATAAATAAACAAACAAATACAAAAAGCAATTTTCCAGCGATTATTCCTGTGTTTTCAGTGATTATTCCTTGACTAGTTCTTTGACTAGTTTAAAACAGGATGACGGTCCTCATGGAGGAAAATACGCTAACTTTAAAACAATCTCCATATTTTAAAACAAAGAAAGATGGCATTTTTTTAAATGAAACTGATTTGAAATCTTTAATTTTCAACATTTTAATGGCACCATATATTATATTTGTAAAACAAAACAAAACAAAATTACCTTTAAGAGAAAAGGAGCAATCCCTTCAAAACAAATGACTTAATATTGATTTGTTTGAAAGGTCAACTTTCTTTGTAATATGTTGAAAAAAATGCATTGCATGTATTTGAAAGGACTAACATGTAGTTGCAGAAAAGGTTTTTAATTGACAAGATAGATGCTCTTCATCTAGGAAGAACATTTGCGCACATGTCAAAAAGTTTTAACTCTTTGCAACATAGAAAAGAAGCATGGTTTAGCTATGTCTAGATTTTTGCTTTTTGTTCTCTCTTAATTGTCTTTTCTCAACAGATTGATTTCCTTGACTTCAAGGGTCACTTCTACATGATTACCAAGCAAACACATTGTTATTTCTCCCCCAAGTTCCACCTCCAACCTTCACTTCCATTTTGAATATTTCCAATGATTGTCCCCACCACTGCCTCAAATTCAAGATTTAATATCTTTCTCCATCAAAACAGAACAAACTGTTCTCATAATTTCTGCTAATATTAATCATTTGTCCCCAGTTATCTAAGACTGAAAAATAGGAACAAGTTTTTTCTCTACATCTGATCACTCAAGCCTTGTTCATCTTCTCCCCACTCTTTTTTTTTTTTTAATTAATTTCTTACTTTCTGATCTCAGAATTACTGTTCTCACTCTGATTTCTCACCTCATGTCTGGACCTCATACTATACTCTTATTTCTAAAGTCTAATCAACCTGCGCATCACCATGACATGAAAATCCTCAGTTTTACATCTCATCCACTGTTGAGAAAGTTTTGAGGAATCTCATAATCTAAACTATAGGAAGAAACGGGGTGCCTTAACCTAGCAGGTATAGCCTTCCAAAATGTGTCCCTTACTCACTTTTTCCACATCATCTATCACTTTTCTCTAATGAAAATCTTTCTACCTCCAGGAAGGCTAATTCTCTCACCGTCCCTACATGTCGTTTGCCAAAACTCTACAGTAGTTTCTACCATTTCTATTTCCTTCTGACCTATTTTCATCCTTGTTTCTAATACACAACAGAAGTACGTAAATCTCTTCTGTATTCTTCTAAACAAATAAACATCATGTTATTTTGCTCTTGCTTTACAAATTTTATCTTAGTAAAAGCATCAGCAATAACTGTTTTTAATATATCACATCAGTAGATTCTAGGAAAGTGTATTTTATATAATGGAGATAGTTATATTTTATATATGATAAAAAAATAAAGATTATTGAAGTTTGGTGAATTTCCCAAAGGCACACAACCAAGAAACATTTTTTGAAAAAAAAATTTTTTTTTGAAAGAACCATCTTTTCCTTTGAAAGAACCATCTAATGGTTCTTTTCTTTTCAATTATACTTCTAAGTCCTACCAGTTGGATTTTGTACCACTTATACCTTTTGTTACCTAGTAATGCACCTTAGTTCACAACCTTTCTGACTTGTTTAGGACAAGGAAACTGTGCTTTTCCACATAACTAATTTAGCAAAGGGTTAGTACCATTCAGTGGTTAAGAACTAGGGTCATGGGGTCAAATAGTCCTGAGTTTAAATCTCAACTCTATCACCTACTTGCCATATAAACTTGGATAAGTTATTTAATATTGCTATGCTCCAGTTTCCTTCTCTGTCAAATGATAATGGTGATAGTGCCTGCCTTATAGCACCAGATTGTAATGAGTGTTCAATAAGATGATTCATGAAAACGTTTAACATGGTGTCCACCAGCTAACAAATGCTATTTTTATTACTACCTGTAACTGCCAGTAGGGAGAATGGTTCCGAGAGTATAATCTATTTTTCAAGCAGATGTGTATGACCCAGAGGCATTTAGATTTTTTAAACCATAGATGATATATAATACAATGGAAAAAAAATCCATGATGATGAAATTTTGGTCACTCTAGTCAACCAGGATGACAATTTTTGATAAAGATCCCTTTCTTATTAATCTTGAATTCTGACTCAAATGCATTGTGTAACTGAGTTAACTTATTCTCATGATTTGTGTACAGTCAGGCCATTTGTAATGGTTAATTTTATGTGTCAACTTGACTCGCCATAGGATGTTGAGATATTTGGTCAAATATTATTCTGAGTGTGTCTGTGAGGGTATTTCTGGATGAGATCCTAGACTGAGTAAATCAGATTGCCCTTCCTAATGTAGGTGAGCCTCGTCTAATCAGCCAAAGATCCAAATAGAGCAAAAAAGCTGAGTGAGAGGAAACTTTGCTTGTCTGACTATTCAAGTTTGGACTTAAGTCTTTTCCTGCCCTCCGTCTGGAACTTACACCACCAGCTCTCCTGGGTTTCCAACTTACCAACTGCAGATTTCTCTCTCTCTCTCTCTCTCTCTCTCTCTCTCTCTCTCTCTCTCCCTCTCTCCCCTCCCTCTCGTTGTCTCTCTGTCTCTCTTTCTAATTCCTGTTTTATATTAAGCAAAGTGCTATATATTACTAGAAGGGAATCTATAAGAGTGTTTGAGCTTATGATGAGCTCATTGAGTGTACAAAAGGGCTTAATATAAGCAGAGATTAAAAAAAAACAAACAAAAACCTTAGCACTGAAAACAGAGACATGGTCTGAATCATCAGAACCAAAGGGAAACATTGCATAAGGAAAAAATAAGGCTAAGAGTCTGACTAAACTCAGAGGCCAGAAAGACTCCCTTTTTGAGGTTTGGAGCCTTCATCCTGATGACAACTAAAGGAAAAAAGAACTAGGAAAAGAAAAGGGGACATTTTTAAACTCTAAAAAAAAAAATCATTCTCTGCTTTAAGTGATTATTTTTCTAAAGGGAGGTCCTCTTACAGCTTTATCATGAATTTCATTAAAAGAGGCACATGTGTCAAGATTAACTCTTATTTTTTGGATATTTTTGTATTTTCATTTAATATTAGCTTTATTTCCTGAATCTTGTAAGTTCAAATAAAATGTAACTTTTACAAATCAAGGAAACATGGAGTGAATATTAGCATCTTCCCAAAGTATGGGCTACTTAGTGAAAGTACTTAGCTTGAAATCTTAGGTTTTAGTTAATAATCTGTTTATAGAATCTCTGTTCTTGAGTGGATTCATTTAATCCCTCTTTTTCCTAATCTCTGGGGAGGTAAATTGAGGTTCTTAAGGCAAAATAATGCCAAGAGCAGTTCTTTTGACATTTTCAAGGAAATGTTGAGCTATTCTGATGGAACTTGGGAGTTGTGTGTGGATCCCATTGACCAGTTCATGAAGTGATACTAAATCCAGATAAAGCAGTTCTGGAAACCCGCCTGCCAGATGCTTAAAGAGCTTACATGGCTTTGACTTGCCTGGGGAAGCAGAGAAGAAACAGAAACAAAGTGGTCAAAATCATTTCTCAAAACAGCCAAGAACATTCTATTCATTAGAGGCCAAAGTTTGGGAGGCCTTTTATTTTAGTACTGGTAAATCATCTTACATTGCTGAGGTTATTTTATTTTATTGTATTTTATTGTATTGTATTTTATTTTATTTTATTTTATTTTATTTTATTTTATTTTATTTTATTTTATTTGGGTCTGGTTGTTCAGGACACTGTTTTAGTTTATGATGCTTGTTTTATCTCATCTGAAAATAATCAAACAACTATGTCTTAACATAATAGAAAACAAAATTCTAATGTATTTTTATGTTCGTATTCACTTTTCATGTTATGTCTCTATAAACTTTACTTGGATAGCTAAACTCATCTAAACTCATCTATTTGTTATGTATCAAATGTGATCCCTATAATTTATGTATCAGGTGGTCCTTAAGGTTTGCTTTTCTTGCTTTCAAAATGCATAATGTATGTTGTATGCCTTTCCTCTTAGATTGATGTTACCTATGAATACTTTTATAAGGCTAAACAGAAGTGATTCTCAACTTCCCAGCTCCAGTGCAGAAAAAAATTTTTATTAGGGAGAGATCATTGATGCCACCACTGGGGGGAGGGGGGTTTGATAGTCTCTTCTGAAATTGTATAAGAACTATGGGAAAGTGGAAGCTGTCCCTGACACTCACGAGGTCATTCCCTGAAAATGATTTAACATACACCTACTCCCAACCAAGAATATATATCTTGGTTGCGTCATATACATACATATATATATATATATATATATATATATATATATATATATATATTCCATAATTATAATTCTATAACATATAATCATAAAATTGTATATTCCAGACACTATTTATGTGTGTGTATATACATATACATATATATGTGTATATATGTATATGTATACATATGTTATGTATGTGTATATATACATATATATGTATATGTATAACTATATTTAATAGTTTTAGTGCCTTAAGAATATGAAAAGTCTTGAGAATAGTTCTAGCAATAAATTGTAGAAACAAGAACATGAACTATAAATGTATAGCCCTACTCTCTAACTGTTCTGTTGTGGCAAGGGTAATATCTTCTTTATACCTGGACATTTTCTCTTTCTATGATAACCAGTTCCAGGTAAAAAATAAGAAGGTTTGTAATCAGGAAAGAGTGATGAATAGATTTTTTATCTCAGTGTTCTCTGGGGAGTATAATGTGTTCTCTAGATATAAGATGTCCATTCTGGATAATAAGAAAGTGGAAAAAGAATGAAATCACAATTAAGAATTCTCAATTAGCAGCTTCCTAAAAAGGGTATTAAAACACAATTAGTTAACCCAATGAAGTATTGTAGCATTATATGACAAATATTTATTGAGAAATCAGTATGTCTTGATATTTGGAATACATGAGTGTATTATTCAGGTCAAGTTCATGTATGGATTTCAGAAAGTTAATGCTGCAATAACTTAAGATAGATGTTTCCTTCTATCACATGTAAAAATCTCAGCTTGTTCTATCTTGCTGTTCTATTAGTCTCAGTATGTGACTCCTGGATGAAGCTTTATCCATGAAGACAGTATTTTGGCCAGCATGAAGAAGAAAAATAAAAAGGAAGGATAGCTCTCCACCCCAACCCTCATCTTTAGGAACACTTTACATAAGACACATAAAACACCTTTACTTCTATCCCACTGGCCAGACTTAATCATGTGGTTATAGCAAGTTTAAGGAGGGCTGAGAAATGCTGTCTGTTCTGATTGTTTATGTTTATAGCTAATATTTCATGAAATCTTTTAGGAGGTCAGTCTGTTTGATAGATGCTCATGAAAATCGAGGAAATGGGGTTTTGTGGATATGTGAGCAAGAAATCTAAAGGGGAGGGGAGTACTGGATATTTGTGGCAATTGAGATTCAAGAGTGATTGTAGGAGAGCAAAGGACACTAATGCAGAATCATCCTCCCTCTAGATACTCATCTTGTGAAGCTTATCTTCTTTACTCAAAACTTGGGGAATTTTTTGGAAATGAGTTTGGTTGGAGAAAATGTATTTTTCTGGCACTATTGACAATGACATCATACGTCTTCTCCGAAGGACTGAGGTGAATATCTGAAGGAAGAGAGATCTGGAAAGCTAATTGAATTAGAGATCAGTTTGTTAAAGAGAATAGAAGCTTCTAGCTTTTTTAGTTAACCCCGATCACACTGGATATCTTCGATGTAGTTAACCCTTACTTTGAGTCAGAACAAAGCAATGTATCATCCCTTATATTTCAAAATGAGTGTAAGTTAAAGACACAGAAAATCCTGGATTTTAAATGGAAATTTATGTGAGTAATATCTCAATATAAAACCAAGTTCAAATGTGTCTTTGTAGATTGGGAATCTTGCCATTGTCAAACAAATGAAACCAACCCCATTTAAGTGACAGTGCATATATATCTAGGCTCTGTATATATTTAAATTTTATTTCACACATTATCCGATGAACAGAGGAAATATTTTTTAGTCATCAAATCTATTTTAATAATATTTAATAATATTTTAATAATATTTAAATAATGTTGGATGTAATAAACTATTAATGAAATTTGTATACCTTAAGCACCATTTACTGAACACCTAGCACTGGTCATAGGAATATACTACACTGAAAGTTAGAGACATAAACTGAAATAATCCATACTTTCTGCCCTAATGAAGCTTACAATTAAGTTGAACAAAAGGCAAGTTCCAGGATAACTAGCAATATAATGTGGTACAGGGCCAATGCCAAATTAATAAAACATATAATAAATGAGAAGAATTCAGAAGGATGCACAGGAAGAAGGATTATTTTAAGCTGTGGTGGTGAATCTTCAGGCAGAAAGTGTACCTTGATACATTTATTGGAATGTTGGTAGAATTTAATTTTTCGTGTATGTGGTCATTTGAAAGCAGAACAAAAATCTTTTTTTTAAAGCACTTTGGATATAACCATTCTGTAGGTATAATACTTGAAATCATGTTTATTTTTTGAAGCTAATTTATATTCCAAATCTTTTGCAAATACACAATGATCTGGAAGTTGTTTTCTGACTGGTGCTGCAATGAAGGCCCTAGGTTATGATCCCCATAAAACACGCTATCTCTGGGGCACCTGGGTGGCTCAGTCGGTTAAGCCTCTGAATTTGGCTCAGGTCACGATCTCATGGTTCATGAGTTTGAGCCCTGGGTTGGGCTCTGTGCTGACAGCTCAGAGCCTGGAGCCTGCTTCAGATCCGGTGTCTCCCTCTTTCTTTCTTCTGCCCCTCCCTTGCTTGTGTGCTTTCTCTCTTTCAGAAATAAATAAACATTAAACACACACACACACACACACACACACACACACACACACACACACTCTCACTGAATCAGATATATAGTACCTAGTCATAGTATTTAACAAACATTATTGTTACGAAGTTTTATTACGAAGCCTAATCAACAGAAAAGAGGCTGTAACCATAAATCATTTGGTGAAAAATGAAACTGATGAACCAATCCCTAACTCTACCAGATTTCTTTTGTTTTCACCTATGTTTACCTTGGTCCCACTGACTGAATGTGAGTTGGTTTGTTTCTCTCTGAACCCACTGCAAGAGGATGGGAGATGCTACTTACTGTTCTGTGCCGTCTATAACCAGTTCTTTAGTCTCCACCATGATCCTAGACACGTTTTTCTCTTTCAATTACTTTGATATATACCTATTATTGGTAGAAGAACAAGAACAACTTTTTCAAAGGGAAAAACTCAGATTTGATTCCATGCTGACCTCCTGCCTCTATGATAGTGTCATTCCTAACCCTGTTAAAACCTTGCATTCTGCAATTAAACCACAAACTCCTCATTTAGGGTACTTCTGGTATCACATTAAGTCTCCATTATCCATTCTACCATGGTTAATAGCGTGCTGAGTCATAGTCATGCTAAGTATGTAACCATTATATATTAAGAAGCTAAATAAGAACTTTAAAGTTTTTTATTGTTAGATCCTGGAAAAAGCAGAGATATCTCTTTCGGCAAGGATTCCTTTGGTCTAGGCAAACTTTACATTTTCACAATCAGCATACTTGACTTGCCAAAATGGCTTGATCCTGCCCGATCAGGAAAATAAAAGCTTTTTTTTTTTTTTTCCTTAGAAACGTAGATACAGTTATACTTCGGTGATTTCAATATGTAAAATGTCAAGCTACATGGGACTGATAATAGACAAGACATTGCATTGAGAGCCATAAAACAGTGACACCGTGTGTGGAATAAAGTATACAGAACTGCAAACCAATTATGTTAAATTTATAGGTGAGATCTGGTATAACTTTTCTTTTGACCACCCAAGGTGGTACGTGATATGAAAATGTTGGAATTCAGAACAAATGGTCAAGAAATAATTCTTGAGGGGTGCCTGGGGGGCTTAGTCGGTTGAGCGTCCAACTCTTGATTTCAGCTCAGGTCATGATTTCTTGATTCTTGGAATGAAGCCTCGTGGTGGACTCCTTGCTGAGCACGGAGCCTGCTTAAGATTCTCTCTCTCCCTCTGACCCTCTCCCCTGCTTGCACTTTCCTTCTTGTCTCTAAAAATAAAACAACAAAGAAATTAAAATTAAAATTAAAAAAAAAAAGAATTTTTGAGACATCCTCACTGCAAATAGGTGGTTTTATTAAAGCATGGGAACAGGACCTGTGGGCAGAAAGAGCTCCACAGGGGTTGTGAGGAGTGACTGATTGTATACTTTAAAGTTGGGAGGGGGTTAGGGATAGCATAAGTCTCTAAGGAATATTGGAAACAAGGTTTCCAAGACCTTGAGGGGGCTAGCTTTTGTTAGGAAAAGGCCATTTGTTACTGTCTACGAAAACCTTACTCACGAGACCCTTCAGATGTATATTAGTGGGCCATATGCTTGGAGGATGGTTAGAGCTTAGTGGTTGGGGGTGGGGGTGGGGTGGTTTGAGATAAAGGAAGTTTCTGAAGGCATTTTTTATATGTTAAAGTAGACTTACAGGATTCTGGAGGTCAAGATAATGTTAAGCTAAGATTGCCTTATGCCCCTACTAAAGTCTTAACATCGAGGCAGCTGAGCTCCTAGAGGAAGGTCACTCTGCTGTCTCAAGGACCTGTCAGCGGGCTGTGAGTTGTAAGGAAATTGACTTTTTTTCTTTTGTCTTTGTTTTCCACATCAGTACATGTATCTTCAGAACACAGAATCCTCCAGTGATCATGAGCAAAGCATGGAAGTAAATGAGGCCTTTTTAAAAAAAAAAAATTATGGTGTCACTTTTAACAAGACTAAGCTTATATAAATTAGGTATTGAAGTAAAGAGAAGCTAATATTTCAAGTGTAAACCTTGAATGTTGAATTACGAATTTAGATTCAATATTTTACAATTCACGTCATTGGTTTTATTCTGTGGTGCTTTAACCATCAAAATCCTCTCTGTTACTTTTAACGGCTGTCTTGATTTAAATTTTAACTTAAGTGGCTTATTGATGGAGATGAAGAGGGGGATTAAAAAAAGTGAAATCATTGGGGCTCCTGGGTGGCTCAGTCGTTTAAGCATCTGACTCTTGATTTCAGGTCGGGTCATGATCTCACACATCCGTGAGTTCCAGCCCCGCATCGGGCTCTATGGCTCTATGTTGACAATGCGGAGCCTGCTTGATATTCTCTCTCTCCCTCTCTCTCTGACCCTACCCTTCTTGCTCATTGTATCTCTTTCAAAATAAATAATAGTAAACTTTAAAAAAAAAGTGAAATCACAAAACACACTGGGATCAAAAACAGCATGTACATGTCCACAGTCTGGTAAACACAGTCACCAAGGCATTTATTACACCTCGTGGCATGTGGTTAAAACTACAGGCTGGCTTGGCTCTTGATCTGGAAGCAGCAGACTGAGGATGAGATTGAGCTGTGTCCTGTGATATAGGGGAAGTATTCTGCAGGAGAGCAGAGGCCAGAGTCAACCTGTGGAACTACAATAGGGCTTTCCCACTCAAGGAAATAAGCCAGATAAGCCTGTTTCCCTGCTAGCCAGTGCTACAATTTAATGGAAAGCTATGGACCTGAGAAGGTAATGGATGAAGACACAACCCGACATACAGGAAGTGACTTGCTGACCAAATTACTAATCATCAAGATCACCTCAGTGTGAGAGCTGATATGCAAAATCATTCTGGAAAGTCGCAGGAGAGGGAGTGGCAAGTATAGGTACTGGGAAAACAAAACAAACCACTAGACCAGACACTGGTGAACACAAAACAAAGAAGGGGAGGGAAAGGAGAGAGGGAATAAAAATATGCACACACACACACACACACACACACACACACACACACAGTGTATGTATAGCATTAAAAAATAAAACTCAGCTGTGTAAATTTGGAGATCTAATTGGCTTTATTAAAAGATTCATGAGTTCCGTAGCATCCCATCTAGCAACAGAGGGGAATCTCCAAGGATTTGTATGAAATGGAAGGTTCTTATAGGAAGGAGGGTGTGTCAAGAAAATTATCACAAAAAAGGGATTATTCCAAACAAGGTCCTTTTCCCTTAGAGGGGAGAGCAGCGGGTTTTATCATGCAAGTTACCTCATCTTCCTTTGGGGAGTGGAGAGGGCCCCACGTGATAAATTGCCTCACTGGTGCTAGTGAGAAAATACCTAATGGGCCAGTTAAGAGTTACATTTCTGGGGACCTTGAAACTGCAGTTAGATTAGGTATTAAGCCCTGGTTTGGTGACTTGGCCTAAGTGATGCCATTTGGGCCTGTCGTTTTCTGTTTAACAGTAGTTATAATATATATAATATATATACTGTGTATGTGATATTGTTATAATATATAATATATGCGAATATATATATATATCACTCAAACTAGCATGTTCTAGATTTGAGAGGCTAAATGGAGAGATGAGAGCTAAAGATATAAATGTAGGAGAAACATAGGCATACTGATTTTCTTTGAATCCCCAGGACTACTCGATTCAGTCAGTTCAGGAAGGGGTATAGACAGAGAGAGGGGGAAAAAAGAGTCCTAGGACTTTGCCTTGAAGTAAATGCAAAGAGATTGACTAAAGATGAGAAACCAGAGAAGAATGTGTTACAGCGGGTGTATCAAGAAGAGAATCAATACATGGTAGAAAAATCAATAATATAAATAAAATAAAGTTGCACTCATTGGCCCACAATATCCAGAAAATGTTTAGAGACAAATTATAATTTTGTATAAAAAATTTCCACAGAACTAATTGTGCATGCCATTTATTTGATCATAATTATTACTTAACTACAGAAATGTATCAACAACAAAAAAATAATTAAACTGCCAAAAAATGTAAATAATCCCAAATAAGTTCTATTGGTTGGCTAAAATTATTTAGTTTTTAGCAAACAAACAAAAAAAAAAATGTAAGAATACAACTTACCAAAACTCAAAGATTCCCACAAATGGTGTATATATATTTTTTGTTAATAAAAAGAATAAAAATGTAGACTATGCCCTTGGCTAAATAACAAGAAAAAACAAGGAAGCAGAAACAGGAGAAATATATTTAATAATGCTATAAAATATCAAAAAGCAGCCCCATTATGTGGGGGTTGTTGTTTGTTTTTAAATATCAACAACAAAAATGCATTAGGTAAAATTCTGAAAAATCTATTTTTAGAAAATGGAAACCATTTGGGGCACCTGGGTGGCTCAGTCGGTTAAGTGTCTGACTCTTGATTTTGTCTCAGGTGCCGGTCTCACAGTTTGCAAGTTCGAGGCCCGTACCTGGCCTGTGCTGACAGTGCATGCTTGGGAGTCTGTCTCCCTCTCTCCCTGCCTCTCCCCTGCTAGCTCTCTATCTCTGTTTCAAAATAAATAAAAATAAACTTAAAAAAAGTAAATAGAAACTGTTTATAATAACTATTTTGAAAATATTTGGAAAAATTATAAATGGTTATTTGAAATAAGAAGAAAATCCTTACATATAGCTGAAGTAAACAGATTAAATATAAAGTGGAAAGCTCTTACATTTACTAAATATGCAAATATTGTTGCTGATAATATTTAGTAATCTTAAGGTAGCTATTCTCAAACACTGGTAGTCATGTACATAGATAAGACTTTCCTGGACTATAAATTACAATATATATGAAAGACTAAATATTATATGATAAGCTTTAATTCAAAAATCATATTTATCTAGGCAAATATTCAAGCAAGCTGATTATTATTATATCATTGTACTGACAAAAACACCACATAAAGATATCATGATGAAGTGGTTAATTTCACTATGGTATATCTGCATTATTTAGTTAGTAAAAACAGTGTTATAAAAAGCTATTTAGGGGCGCCTGGGTGGCTCAGTCGGTTAAGCGTCCAACTTTCCCTCAGGTCGTGATCTCACAGTTCATGAGTTTGACCCCCGCGTGGGATCTATGCTGACAGCTCAGACCCTGGAGCCTGCTTCTGATCCTATGTCTCCCTCTCTCTGACCCTCCCTCCCTCGCACTCTGTCTCTGTCTCTGTCTCTCTCTCTCTCTCAAAAATAAATAAGCATTAAAAAAATTTAAATAAAAAAACTACTTAAAGAAATGAATAAACTGTAATAAACACATAATTAAATTTTATAGTATTATTTAGTTAAGTGAAAATAATTCATAGGATATTGTACATAAAATATTAATTCTGTAAAGGGCATAAACCATATGTATACCACACCAACATGCAAATCAACATAAGTCCTAATTAAAGCCTGTCATTGTTTTCTCTGCAAGATAAGTTTATGCATGATATTTAGTTCTTTTTATCACTGTATATTTTCTAAATATTTCATAAAGAACATATATCTAAATTCAGAAATAAATAACAAACACAATGCTTAAGGATTTTAGACAGAAGAAATGTGAGTTGGATTTTGGAAGAATGAGCCAGTATATGAAGTTCAATATAAGGAAGAAAATAAATTCAATATGATCTACGTAAGATTTTAAATGGGTTGAAGCTCATTTCAATGGATCTTTGAAGGTAAAATGTTGGAGCAGTGTTTTAACATTTTCTCCCACGATACTGATAATGATCTCACAAAGTTGTTTATAATCATTTTATTGCATTCATCAGCTGAGACTAATTATAACTCAGATGAAAATCATCCTCGCAGAGTGCATTCTAAATATTAATAAACATAAATAATGCAAGTTTACTATTAAAGCAATTCAAAACAACAAACAGAACCCACAGGGAGTTCCTTAAAATTAATCTGGTTCCACATAAATTCTGTCTTAAAATGTTCAAAGCAACAATAGCCCATATCACCGGATATATTAACTTTCTCCTTTCTTTTTGTTCTGTTTTCTAATTTTATAGGACAAAGTAATAGACGTGAGTGGTTGGCAGGTCAGGAAGACTTTAATGGTGACTTCTAATCAGAAAAATGGAATAATTTAAATATGAATTGGCTAAGATAAAAACTGAGACCCAGCCTCTTGATGTTGCTTTTCTAAAATTCTGGAACGTTATTCATACCTTTTTCCTTCATTTCCTGGACTGTCAAAAATGGCAACTATCAAGCATATGGAAACATATTTGTAACTTCAATTATCTATTTTAAGTGAATGGGTTTCAAATCTCAGATTTGGCCCTTTAGTGTTTAAAACTTGAAGCTTTTAACAGCATCTCTATTAAATTGTAAGGAGTCGTCATTTTGATTGTTTCAGATTTGAAAATATATCACACAAGCAAAATGATTAGCTTTATGACCTTGGGAAAATTAATTAACATTTTAGAGTTGCTGTCTGATCATTGGTGATAAGTTTTTCTCCTTCACGAAGTTGTTATTAGCATGAAATGAGATATGGTTTGTAAAACACATAACACAAACTCTATTAATGTCTATCCCTATTATTACTGTCATGTTTCCTTTCTAGATCTGCATGCCATTACAGGGTAT
This sequence comes from Panthera leo, assembly GCF_018350215.1. NCBI lineage: Eukaryota > Metazoa > Chordata > Mammalia > Carnivora > Felidae > Panthera > Panthera leo. The sequence goes on along the minus strand of NC_056691.1, from coordinate 15,953,106 downwards.
TGCCATGACTTTCCTGTTATAGGAATGATTGAATTTGAAGAGACATGTCAATACCAGTTTTCACTCTGCCACTTAATACGTGGTTTAACTCTCTCAACTTCGCTCTTCATGTGTTAAATGCCATTAGTAGCTGATGTAACTTATAGTCCCCTATAGCTACTCCAAATACACTGGAGGGCAAAGCAGAAAACAGATATGTGAAAATACTTGTAAACTCTAAAATGCTGTTCAAAGGGTAACTCAGATTGTAAAGCTGCATATTCATGCTATTTTTTTTTATAAATTTTTTTTTAACGTTTATTGATTTTTGAGACAGAGAGAGACAGAGCATGAACAGGGGAGGGTCAGAGAGAGAGAGGGAGACACAGAATCTGAAACAGGCTCCAGGCTCTGAGCTGTCAGCACAGAGCCTGATGGGGGGCTTGAACCCATGAACCGTGAGATCATGACCTGAGCTGAAGTCGGATGCTTAACCGACTGAGCCACCCAGGCGCCCCATATTTATGCTATTTTTGAATTTATACAATGTCAGTGTATTTTGAATTTATACAATGCCAATATACACAATACAAAAACTTTATTTACAGTCTGACATACAATGAGCAAATACTTCCAAACATTTGAATATTACAATATTTATTACTTCAACATATTATTAAGATAACTTCTAGGATTTTGTAGTGATTGATCATGTTTATATAAAAGGACACCAATTAAAAAAGAAAACCATAATGTTTCCTCTAAGTTTCCTTTTGTCATTCTGAACCATTGGTGTTCTATAGACAAAATTTATGTTTCCTTGGATAGTGTCAAAAAGTTTGTTTTGATTAAGAAAATTTTAAACAACCAAATACAAGAAATCTTAACACTCTCTACTTTGATATTTTTTTGCCACAAACCTTCTTATCATAATTTCTAACAAGACTTAAAGAGAGATCTTTCATTTCTTCCCTTCTCTATAAAAATAAATGTTTTATCTTAAAAAGGAAAAAGCTACTTAATAAATATGACTACAGCTATACCATGTGAAAGTTAAAAGCATTTCAAGTTCAATGAAGGTAATGAATAAAGAAAATCCCAAAACAGAAAGTTTGACTTAAAACATTTGCTGCATTTTGATGGTTTAGATTTAAGATCGCATGTGGTTAAACTCTTAGCAAACTTCAAAATCACAATGTCAGTGGTTGCTAAAGGTCATATTTCAAGTGAAGAGGAGAAATATCTATATTTATATATTTGCTTAAATCATTTAAGTTTGGATAGTAGAAAACAGAAGAGTTTTACTCTTAAACAGCTTAACCAACATACATGATGATTTCATTTAATCATTAATGTTACTGGGTGCCTGGGTGGCTCAGTTGATTAAGCATCTGACTCTTGATTTTGGCTAATGTCATGATCTCATGGTTCTTGTGAGATCCTATGTCAGACTCTGAACTGACAGCGTGAAGCCTGCTTGAGATTCTCCCTCTCTCTGTCTCTCTCTCTCCTCCCCTCCTCTGCTCACTCTGTCTCTCTCAAAAATAAATAAATAAGCATATAAAAAAATCATTAGTGTTGCTAAAATTCTTAAGGTGATGTCATTCTTTTTCATATTTGCAGATTTTTTGCTGACTGTTTTGGTATGGTAGAATGAACATCTCTGTAAACAGTTCACATTGAGAACAAGTGTCTGGTAAGTGCGAAAATTCAAAAGTTTTGTCTTTAGTTCCCTCAGATCCAGAAAATTGTGCAGGTGAATTATACCAAACCTTAAAGAAACTGATCACTTCTGTTCTATATACAGAGCCTTCCATGAAATGTAAGGCTCCCAAACTCATAATATGATAAGATCTAAAATAACTTTGATGATCAAACTGGACAAGAGCATTGAACATAATTCCTAAGATCGTAACTGGCAAAAACAATACATGATGATGAAGTAAATTTTAGCATAGGAAGGCAAGGCTTAACTGATTTAATTCACAACATTAACATCTTCCAGTGGGAAAATGCTAATACCCTTCTCAATATGCTACATTTTCTTCATAAACGTTACCTCTCCTTTCTTGCCCATCCTGTTTTTCCCTTCCCTCTAACTTCAGCCTCTCCTCAACCTCTAACAAATACTTGCATTCTTGTATGCTTAAGTTAATTTAGCCTTCTGTCTCAGAGTAGCAGTATCTCGAAAAACTCCTTCAGACTTAGGTGTTACATTCATAGACACATTTATATTTTAGAGACTATGTAGGATTAAGGCAGTCAGTACCATTAGTTATGTAATACAAGAACCATCTTGGAGTTGCAATGGGGGTAATTTTCTTTATGTCTTTCTCTATTGAAGCTCATCTAAGAGCTAACCACAGTTCTCTCCATGGGAAAGATGATAGGGGTCCTTACCATTATACACAGGCTGAGCTGTGCTTTGCTGCTGATTACCTCTGACTCCAGAGCGTAACTTCTCTTCTTTGACTTCCCCCACATCATGCAATGTCGATGTGTGGCTTTCACCCCTTAGCAAGTAATGGTTAGATCATTTAGCCTTATACTTTAATCTGCCCTTAGGATATGCCTTTCAACTTTTTTTTTTTTCATGCAGCAAACTCTTCTTCAGTACACCCCAAAGGATTACTTGCCATGCTCCGGCTCAAAAACTCAATATCCAGAGATAAATCCTTCTAATAAATATGTTCCTCATCTTCACTTGTATGGAACTTCAAAAAAATAGACATTTTGGTTATTATTATATTTACATACAAACTCTACTCCACCTTTTATATCTACTAAAAGCACCTAGAAATTAAAATACAACAAAGAGTACAACATTTATAAGTTTAAAAAGGAGTCAGCAAACGTAGAGGCTGTCAAATATTTGGAATGACTAAAATAGACATTAAATTTAGCAACCAAAGCAAAATGGAAACTTAGATAATGGGATTTAATGTTCTGCCCCCAGCCCCCACCCCATGAATGCCATGAACCTCTCACCCAAATTTCTTTTTATTTTTCCATACATGAAAGCCACAGTAATACAAAAGGAGAGCTAACGTAAAATAAATGAATTTCTAGCGTTCCCTTCTTTTTGAAATACAAATGTAAAAGAGAATATATGCACAGTGATTTTCCGCTAGTTAGAGAAAGTAAAGGAAGCCTAGTACAACCGTTCCTACATTTCCATCATTCTGTTCCACCCAACAATAAAGAAACATTGTATTGAAGACGTTTGCAAATTTATAATATTTTGATCTTAAACGTCAGCATGTAATATCTTCCTAAAATTTCCTAACACAAAAATAATGAAGCTGGAAAATACTTGAGAGATCCAGAATTTCTCTTGGGGTTGAACAGTTCAGAACAGATAGTTATCTTTCTTGTTTATAAGAACTTACACAGCTATCTATGACATGATTTTATAACCTTGGGTGGTCAAGAATGAGCTAAACCCTGTCCGTTCTCAATTAACAAAAAATGCATAAATAAACCATAAAGGCTAAAATATCAAAATGTTCTGTTAGATAATATTTGAAACATTTCAGCAAAGCATTTTGTAAGTGATTTGGTGTAGATTTGATGAAAGGCATAATTTTCTGAAATGCAGTGAGATTCTCTGGCAATTTCTAAAATATTTCATAGATTTTTGTTTATATATATATATATATACATATATATATATATATATGCATATATACATGAAGTTCATAATTAAAAAATAAACAATTTTGTACTAAGAGCCTTCCCAGAGTGATTAATGTGTAAATATCCCTTTTGACAATCCAAAAGAAGAATCACACCCGTAAGCATACCCTGGGTATCTTTGCTATTTTTTTTTTTCCATGTGTTTGTGGTATCTTGAGTTGATAAAGTCCTGTAGGATAAAGATATGGACATCCTGGTCTGTAATCTCTCCTTTGGTTATGAGAAGGCGTATCGTCCTTCCACAAAGTAAGATAGAAGTAAGGAGTGTAACTTCTGCGGCAGACTTATAAAAAGCTTCTTCGTGTGTGTGTGCATGCGTGTGTGCATGTGTGCGTGTGTTGTGTTCGTGTTCATGTCCACGCATGTGTGCACACGTGCATAGGAAGTTGACACCTGGAGCCACCATGCAGAATGTCTGACTCTTCTGACATTATGGAGACCATTCTCCATACGGTCTCCAAGCCATATGGAGAAACCACACAAAGGTGTTTTGGTCGGTAGTCCTAGTTTTAGATTCATCTCATTCTAGGGGCCAGAGATGTGAATGTTTGTGCCTTCAGTTGCTTCTGGACTTTGCATAGTCACCCCTACCTTTGGATCTTTCTAGCTGAGGACCTGAACATCATGGAGACCCACAGAAACCATGAACAAAACAAATTGTCATTTTAAACTGCTAAGTTTAGGAGCAATATTTTTTTAATGAAAGAATAGAAACTGAAGTATCAGTGATGGTGAACAATAAAATATAACTATAAAGGTTAAGTAACTTAATTTTTGAAAAAAAGCAAAACAGAGGGGCACCTGAGTGGCTCAGCTGGTAAAGCATCTAACTTCAGCTCAGGTCCTGATCTCACAGTTGGTGGGTTCGATCCCCGCATCAGGCTCTATGCTGACAGCTCAGAGCCTGGAGCCTGCTTCAGATTCTGTCTCCCTCTCTCTCTGCCCCTCCCTACTTGTATTTTTTTTTTCTCTCTCTCTCTCAAAAATAAACAAACATTTAAAAAAAAGCAAAACAGAATATAAAGTCATGATTAATTTCTTAAAGAGAAAAATAAATTTTTAATGGAAAAAAATGAATATAATTTTCAGATTCCACCAAAATAAAATTATGCTCATTTCTTCTTTCTTAGGCAACAATCCAAACTATAGAAATATTGTTTCTTTCTGAATGTTAAATCTATTTATGTGGAAAATCTATCTATTATGTGGAAAATTCTCAACAGTGTGCTTCTAAATCTACATATTAAACATTTATTTTGAATGAACTAAATTTTAGAGTTGAGATAAACTTAAATGTATTTGTCAATGTATTTGCCTTATACATGTATTTCAGACACATAGTAGGTTTTTGTTTGTTTATTACTTAAATAACCATTCTTCATTAAAGCCGAAATTTCTGCTTTCATGAAAGAAAGTTAAAGAGCCAAGAGGAGACATCTGAAAAAGTTAGTTCAACGGTACACACTTTTATTATGGTATTGGCTATTGTTTTAACTTTATTTATTTATTTTGAGAGAGAGAGAGAGAGAGAGAGAGAGAAAGCACGTGTGCACACACACACAGAAGGGTCAGAGAGAGGGAGAGGAGAGAGAATCCCAAGTAGGCTCTGTGCTGTCAGCTATAGCCCCACGTGGGGCTCGATCCCACCAACCATGAGATCATGATTGAGCTGAATCAAGAGTTAGATGCTTAACTGACTGAGCCACCTAGATGCCCTGATACTGGATATTTAAAATATTTTTCAAATTGCTTTTTCCACCGTAATTTATATTACTATTATCATTTGATTGTTTTTACCCAAACCTATATATTCTTTCTATTTTCCATTCAGAGCAAGATTATTTATTGGCTTATAAAATTAAGATTTTGAAACAGAAAAATAACAATTATATAATTACTTATTAGTATTTTAAATCATTGCAATTTTTTTTCTTTATGAGATTAATATGTATCTTTTTTCATGTTAAAAACATGGATAGAATACATAACTAACAATGACCAAAAGCCATACTACAAATTTTAAGCACTTCCTCTTCCTCTACATAATTTTCTTTTTTTTCCCTCTATCTCTCTCCCCCACCCCCCACATAGGGAAATTGGTTAAGTGATTTTGAAATTCAAATTTGAACAGCACTAAAAATAATCACCTTTACCTAGATACTTGGTACTCCTATTCCAAACGAGATTTTATTTTTTAATCTTACCATTTTCCAGTGTTTCTACAGAAAATCTATACACATTTTTCTTGGACTTTCTGGATTTTGTGCCTGGCTTGGTGAAGTAAAACAGCAGAATTTATCTGCTTAAATGAGCTCTTTTCTTTTATTGTGAATTTAAAACATAATAAGAACATTTATTCTCATGCTTGGCAAATCTTAATGAATAACTTACAAGTGTGGGTCCAAATAAATAGATACTGTGGTTAAAAAAAAAAAGTCTTCCCTACTCCAAACTTTTACTAATATTAACCATTTTTTGACTTGACTTTTCTATACTTTGGTAATGAGGGAAAAACTAGGTTATTCTTTGGAGGGGTGTTAAGCCTTGTTTTATAAAATGTTGTATTTTTAAGGGCAGTGACACATATTTGTGTCTGTTTCATAGAATCAGAGAGATGTGACTTGGAAGGGAACATAGAGATATTCTATTACAACATTTTCATTTAGTTGGAAAAGCCGCATGAACAAATTGCATGGTCGGGTATGACAATGTGAACCTGGGAACTGGCTTCCTAACCCACCAATTGGGTGATTTTCCCATTAACTTATTTACCAATTTTTCCAACTGAATGCATTTTTGACAAAAACACTTCACAGTTTCCTAAGTTCCTAGTTGTGCCTTATTTATAATGACTTGAGGAGAAAAGCAAAGCCAAACCTCCCAAGAAAAAATAAACAATCAAATGAACAAAACAAATTAACGGGCAAATTAATTGTAAACATGTGTACAAACCAGAATTAGGGGGATAAAAGGGAAAAAAATAAACTTCTGCCTTATTTTTCTTTGAAGAGGATTAAACTTTCTACAGAAAACTGAGTGTGGGGCACCTGGGTGGCTCAGTCAGTTGAGCGTCCGACTTTGGCTCACGTCATGATCTCACGGTTTGTGGGTTTGAGCCCCGCATCGGGCTCTGGTCAGTTCAGAGCTTGGAGCCTGCTTTGGATTCTGTGTCTCCCTCTCTCTCTGCCCCTCCCCTGCTCATGCTCTGTCTCTCTCTCTGTCAATAATAAATAAACATTAAAAAATTAAAAAAAGAAAAAAAAGAAAACTGAGTGTGATAGATTATTTTTTTAAAGTGTTGTATGGCCTTTGTTCTGCTGTGAGATTCTCAGGGACGTGTAGAATCAAATGCTTGTTTGGAGGCTAACTTTTGATCAACTGTAAAATTTGTGTGGGAACCAAGTCAATCACAAGATCCCTTTCAACTCCCCAAATCTTACTTATTAAACAAACAAATACCCAAAAAAGGAGCCCACATATTTTTTTCAATATAGTTTGTCAGAGATTTGCCAAATGGACAGCTACAAAATGTCACTTCTCAAATATTACAGCAGTAATGAGTAGGAGGTTACACAGAGGAAAGTAAATGCCAGCACTACTTAATATTGAAAATTGAGTGATCATTAAATCAAAAAAGAGATTTGGATAATGAACTTACTTTTAGATCTCAATCATTCATACATTTATTTTTGAAATTGCCCCCATCATTGACATTTTCTTTCTCTGTAAAATACACTGGGTATCTAATTAGAAATTTGGCTATGCTCAGTAAACTTTAGCAAGCCTCATTTAAAATATCAGAGCTTATTATTATGCTCAGTATATTCTAATACACTTTGAGATGTCAATGGAATCTTGCTGAAGAGACAGGATCCTGCCCATTGTTTCATAGTGAAAATGGGGTTGCGATATTGGTTTCTTCGCATACATTCCTTTAAACAACTATTTAAATTTAAAAAAACCATCTCTCAGATTTCAATTAAGCTTTGAATTGAAAAATGAAATCTGTAGTTTACTGAGCCATCCCCAGTGGAAGGTTGGATGGACAGATGGATGATGGAGAGAAATGTTATCGCTAATTCACTTAGTTCATAGTGCTATATGTTTCTGGGTGATTCAGAAAAAGAATGAAAAACAAGCAGATTTGCAAAAACAATGCCATTTAATTTAATGTTTAATTTTCCTCCAAATTTTTGTTTGGAGATGTGAACACTACTAGTTTAAATGAAAAAAGCCAACAGTACCACTGTTTTCTTCCTGACTCCAGTTTTCTTAATGTTTTCAGCATGCTTTAATGCTACTGGTGCCAATTTCTACCTTTGTTTCCTTACACAGATCTCGCCGGTTGCAGCTTACCCATTTATTTCCCATTAATCTTTACGTAGTAACAAATTGGCAGATGACAGATAAGCAGGCAAAGAGGAGAGAAGTTCCAAAATGTTATTTTTGTTCCAGTCCTAAGCAGTAAAAAGGAGAAAGATACCACATTCATCTTTTTTTTTTTAATTTTTTTTTTTAACGTTTATTTATTTTTGAGCCAGAGAGAGACACAGCATGAACGGGGGAGGGGCAGAGAGAGAGGGAGACACAGAATCGGAAGCAGGCTCCAGGCTCTGAGCCATCAGCCCAGAGCCCAACGCAGGGCTCGAACTCACGGACCGCGAGATCGTGACCTGAGCTGAAGTCGGACGCTCAACCGACTGAGCCACCCAGCGCCCCCACATTCATCTTTTTGATATGAATACTTTTTTTTTCACTCCTAGAATGAGACTGTATATCCTGCTTTATTTAAAAAAAAAAGTTTCCCTGAGGAATAAAAGAATTGTAGATAAAGGAAAATATATCGCACTTCATAGTACTTGTAGCTAGTTCGCTCTAGCCACCTATTCTTATAAAACTAGTCTTCCAAAAATCTAAACTAAATTTACTGAGTGCTATGGCTATTCTATTACTGGTTTTTTTTTTTTTTACATTGTTAATTAGTAATTTTTTTCCAACAAATGGCACAATAAAGAGTTAAAATTTAAGTATTTCCAAGGCTTGGAAAGAGTGGTGGCTTATTTGGGGATTGTGAGATGAATTGGCCTATGTTTGACACTATGGTTCTTAAATTTGAAGTAATTATAAGACATTATAATATTTTTAAAGCATCATGTAATTTGTATTAATGTGATGCATCATGTAATTCTTCATCTCTTTATAGTAATTTCCAAGATATCAGAATGGTTCAAATTGATGGTTCTTTTTTTTACCTTATTGTCTAACCCTTATTATGACCTAAGATAACACAAAATGGTATGTGTGTATGTGTGTAGAACCCCAAAGACAATAAAAATCCATAAATCAAGGGGCAGTTTTCCCTTTTCTCTTGTAAGAGACACTTTGCCCAAACAGATTCTAGAAAATGGGGAAGGGAAGGCACACTACAGTGCTTCTGAGTTTGCCCCTCAGCTGTTGCTGAGTTGGGCGTGCCTGCCTGCTTGCCTTTGGACACAAATCTCCCCGATCAAGAACATAGCTTGAAATTCTTGGACTGCTCTCCTTAGTATGATAGAGCTACCTTCCTTGAATTATTCTTCTTTCACAGAAATACTGTTTTCTTAACTTTTCTCATATCTACCTTTCAGGGAAACATACCTCCTATTCACATAATTTGTTCATCCTCCAATCCATCCACAGAATACATTTACAAAAATAGGTGTTTTTCAGTCTAGAATAAAAATCCCACAGGACTTCACAAGGATATTTGATATGGAAAGTCCCATACAGCAGTCTAGGAAGAATAAAGATGTAATAATTCTGTTCATCTTTCAGATTTTCTCAGTAATGTGAGTGGAAGACATACGTTTTCCTATTTGTCATTGAGGATCAATCATTTCCTAAGTATCTAGCCGGTTTGAATTGCAGTGACTCACATTTATATGTCTCTCTCTCTCTCTCTCTATCACACACACACACACACACACACACACACACACACACACACACAATACATAAATCTCATGGATAAAAACAAATTCTCAAAGACACATCGATCTAAATCAAAGTGCAAAGAAGCAAGTTGTTTATGAACTGCAAGAATGTATTCTTTTTAACCCTATATAATTAAAAAAAATCAAAGTTTACAAATCAGGAAACTTCACATAAAATTCAAGATACTGACTTTTTTTAAAGTTCATATGACCTTGTTACATCAGGATGACATTCCCAAGCGGCAAGAGGTGGATGAATCTGAAAATGATGCATCCTTTTGACTGAACGTAAGCTCTCCATTTTGACATTCTCTCCATCACTCACACAAAGTGTGTGTATGCCCTTCCAACGAGCTACTTGTCACTTTTACCTTCCAGGTCCCTGGAACACATGTTTGGATTATATTAGAATGATCTGGAGAGACAGAATTAATAATACGTGTGTGTGTGTGTGTGTGTGTGTGTGTGTGTGCGCGCGCGCGCGCGCACATATATATAATTGGCTCATGCAATTATGGAGGCTTACATGATTCCTTTACATATATACAAAGGAATTAGCTTACATGTTACTGTGGCTGAGTAGTCTTATGACCTGCCTTCTGCAAACTGAAGACCCAGGAGAGCCAGTAGTACAGTTCTAGTTCTAAAGCACAAGAACCAGAAGTGGTGGTATAAGTTCCAGTCCAACTGGAGGAGAAGAGCAATGTCCCAGCTTGAAAACAGTCAGAGAAAGCAAATTTTCCCTTACCTGCTTTTTGTTCTATTCAGAACTCAAGTAGATTGTATGAGGCCCACTCATCTTGAGGAGGACAGTCTACCAATTCAAGGATTAGTTGCATCCAGAAACACTCTTGAACCACAGCCAGAATAATGTTACTGGCCCCAAGTTAACACATATAATTAACCATCATAAGTCCACATCTCATTACCTTGGCACTCATACACATATCTTGAAACCACACTTAATTTCCTATAAAGACAATGATAGGGTCATAGTTCCACCTAACATGATACAACTATCCTGTGTCCAACCAAAAACACACTAACCCCTTCCCCAGGAGGAGGTAAAGTCCGCAAGTGATGTTTATTCTCCTCAACTTAAGTACTATAATATTAAATACTATGATGTAAAATTTGTAATATTTAAATATTATAAGTTAGTACATGATATGATAATCAGCAAATTGCTAATTATGAAAATAAGTCAGTACATCATATATTATATGATAAAGGAATAAAACACGGAGGAAAAACAAAGATATATACTAATAAAATATATCCTTATATATTATATAATATTAATATATATTATTGATTATATTAATACATGATTAATATGTCATATATATTAAAATATATACAAGAAACATTCATAACAAAATAAGGAAGAAGATTTGACAATTAGGGTACTCATTTCTATAACTCATTTCTAGTCACATGGTTGTAGTTGGTATTTATAATGCCTTTTACTACTATTCATTCTGCATTCCCTTTGCCTTCAGAAGGTCTTTTATTTTTTTTTTTATTTTTTTTATTTTTTTGGAATATAAATGAGTTTTATTTTTTATTTTTTATTTTTTTAATTTTTTTTTTAATATATGAAATTTATTGTCAAATTGGTTTCCATACAACACCCAGTGCTCATCCCAAAAGGTGCCCTCCTCAATACCCATCACCCACCCTCCCCTCCTTCCCACCCCCCATCAACCCTCAGTTTGTTCTCAGTTTGTAAGAGTCTCTTATGCTTTGGCTCTCTTCCACTCTAACCTCTTTTTTTTTTTTTTTTCTTCCCCTCCCCCATGGGTTTCTGTTACGTTTCTCAGGATCCACATAAGAGTGAAACCATATGGTATCTGTCTTTCTCTGTATGGCTTATTTCACTTAGCATCACACTCTCCAGTTCCATCCACGTTGCTACAAAAGGCCATATTTCATTTTTTCTCATTGCCACGTAGTATTCCATTGTGTATATAAACCACAATTTCTTTATCCATTCATCAGTTGATGAACATTTAGGCTCTTTCCATGATTTGGCTATTGTTGAGAGTGCTGCTATAAACATTGGGGTACAAGTGCCCCTATGCATCAGTACTCCTGTATCCCTTGGGTAAATTCCTAGCAGTGCTATTGCTGGGTCATAGGGTAGGTCTATTTTTAATTTTCTGAGGAACCTCCACACTTCAGCAGGTCTTTTAATACTCCATGGTTCTTTACCTAAAAATGTGACCTAAACCTCATTTCTGAATCTAGACCAACAATAGTCCTGCCTGGTCTGAGTTATTATAGCTTTTTAACTCAATCCCTGGGTGTGGTAATACTAAGAGACACCCCAAGAGACCTCTTGTATTCCAGACATACTCTTCCTTACCTTCATTGTGGAATAGCAGTCCATATTTTCCCATGGTGCTCTGGGTTACCCCATCCTGCACACTGACTTCCTTCTTTGCTTGTTTAGTTAGAAGCATGAGGAACCTGACGTGGCCAGGCAGCAGTCTTAATTTTCAGTTGAGCGGAATCATTGTTGTATCTCCTAGTAGAAGCAGAACTCCATCCTCTAGGTCAGCAGAGCAAAGGTCATGGCAACAGGAAGCAGACGTTTTGTTAGTGGGTCACTAGGAGTAATCGTGGTGCCACTCCTGTTTCCACTCCTTGATTCCTGGACCCATGAATCCTGGTTATGGGATAAACACCACCACATATTTGACTCTGATTTGAGCATAAGCAGCCTTTTGAAGAGCATCCCTGCAGGCTACAAAGTATTACCACCTAGCTGGGGCTGTAACGAGTCTTCATAAGGTCATTCCAACTTTCTACTAAGCCAGCTGTTTAAGGATGGTAAAATCAGTGAATTTCATGAGCATGAGTCAATGCCAGACTTCTTTTTCTATGAAGTGAGTTCCTCGATCAGAAGTGATGCTATATGGGGTACCATATGGTGGATAAAGGCATTCTATAAGTCCATGGATAGCAGATTTGGCAGAAGCCTTGCATGCAGGGAAGGAAAATCCATATCCAGACTAAGTGGATATCTTGGTAAGAACAAAGCACTCCCATTATGTAATGGAAGCAGTCCAGTGTAATCGGCCTGCTACTGGGTATGTGGCTTATCACCCTGGAGAATGGTGTCATACTGGGGACTTAGTGTTGGTCTCTGCTGCAGGAAGTTTGGGCACTCAGCAGTGGCTGTAGCCAAGTTGGCCTTGGTAAATTGAAATTCATGCTGTTGAGCCTATGCATAAACCTCCATCTATACCATCATGGCCAGTTTGAGCCCATTAAGCAATGACAGGAGTGGCTAAGATGGACTGATATCCATAGAACAGAATAGGTCATCCATTCTACTTGCTTATTAAAATTTTCCTCAGTTAAAATCACCCTTTGGTGACCATTCATGGAGAAAATGAATATCTTCACTTTTTTGTTTTTGTTTTTTGCCCATGCAGTGAGATCTATCTACATACATCTTTCTCAAATTTCCTTGTCATAAGTTTTTCAGTCATGATTCTTCTAGGTCCCTGATCATTCAACCAAATCATTTCCCTTAGCTTATAAATCAGTATGTAATCACCTGTGTCTGGTCATTTTTCCTTCCCTGTGACCAGCAACCAAGTGTACCACTCAAAGTTCTGACCACTGAGAAGATTACCTTTTGCTATTGTCATTCTAGGTTGTCCCAGAAAGCATCGCCAGTATTCACTGCAGTTGTCCAACGTTATGCAAGTGGTGTCCACATATCACGCAAATCCATCTCTGTAACAAACTTAAGTTTTCTCTTCCTGTCAACTAATGATAGGGAACACCCTATCAGGGCATAGGTATAGGCCAGAGGAGAGAAGACAGTGTAGCAAAAGTGGTGACCATGGGCATTTGGGCCATGTCATATAACTTTCTGACCTTCAGAACCTGCTTACGTCCAATCCAAGATATGCCACTTACATTTGATGATGGAATTTTGTTGTGTATGTCCAACTCTATGGCTTGGAAGCCCAGATAGCACTGCCCAGTACATAATGGGAAGCTCACGTCACATGGTCACTTGGTGGCTCTTGATCAAGCATTCCGTCTCTGCTGAGGCCCAGTAGCAGGCCAAGAGCTATTTATCAAATGGAAAATTGTCCTTTGTGGAGGATTGTAGGGCTTTGCTGTAAAATCCTGAAGGTCTGTGGTGCAAGTCACAACTGTAGGTGCTTACCTAAGGCTCCAAACAGCACCCCGGTCTGCCATTGACCCTTCAAACACCATTGGATCTCCTGGATCATAAGGCCCACGTGGTAACAACAGCTTTCACAGCATTTTGGATATGTTTCAGAACCTTCTCCTTTTCTGTGCCCCTCTCAAAACCAGTCACTTTTCAGGTCACTGTTAACTGAGCCAGGATAACAAACCCAAATAAGGAAAATGTTGCTTTCAAAATCCAAAGAGTCCCACTAAGCATGGTACCTCTTTTTTTTGTTTATAGGAGGGGTCAAATGTAACAACTTATTCTTCGCCACAGAAGCAATACCTTGACATCCCCCATGTGGTAACAATCATTGGATCTGAGCAATGGTGTACTTTTGACAGTGCTTAAGCTTTCCGTTTATACCCTCTCCATCATTCACATGATACACGTGTATGTACTTCTAGTCAGCAACTTGTCTCTTACCTTCCAGGTATTTAGAACATAAGTTTGCAGCCAAGTCTTAATCTAACCTGTAAGGGGAAAAAAATCTTTCTGTTTCCACCATAATTGGTATATTGCCTTTTCCACAGTGAAATTAATCCTCTGCATCATTCCATAATTATTTTGTTTTTTTTTTTTTCTTTTCCCTGTCCACCTATGCCTAGATCAAATGATACCTTTACTAAGGAGACTCCTCTTAATGGCTGCATTCTAAAACTACAAAATAAAGCTGCAGTTTTGAAATGACTACTTTTAAACTTGACTTGGGTTTTTAGATAAGTCACCTCTCGTGAAATCTTCACGTTTTGGGGGAAGGAGGATCAAATTTCTTTAATTCTTCTATTTATACATACTCAAGTAAGGTGCCTCAAAAATGTAATTCATTTTGCTTACCTCAGTAGTAGTGATTATGAAGAATATGCTTTAAAGTCTATTAAGTTTTACTAAATTCAATTACATTCTCTGGAAAGAGATACCAAGACTAACAGGACTTTTGTTTTCATATCATATGTGCAGAATTATAATACCAGTCAGAATAAAGGCTGCACATAATTACTCATGTTTGATTTGAATTATGAAGGCTGAATATATGTGTGCAAAGTAGACAGAGAGGAGAAAGTGATGTAAGGCAGGGTGTAGTAGCGTGTGCACAGGCGAGGTGATATGAAAGAGCGTCTTGTGTCTGGGAAGAGAAAGTACTTCAGTTATGGCTAAAGTGAATGGTAGTGGGAGAGTGATGGGCAAATGTTTGGTGATGAAATGGAGGGCACAGAGATATAGCTGCTATCAAAATAATCCTGGCATGTTTTGTTCAGGATACAAAACAGCCTTCAAAGCTTGGTGGTGATGGTTGGCCAAATGGGTTTATAGAGTAGTAACATGATACCGATGGTATTAAAACAGTTTTACCCCACAAGCAGCATATGTTAGGCACTGCAGAAGAAGGCACCTGGATGTAGAGTAGTGAATTCATTTGAAGATTACAGACAAGAATGATAGATATGTTACGTGAGGATTTAGGAATGGGAACAAAGTGTACAAGAGAGATTCGACAGTATTTTACAGTTGAAATTGGCTCACTGGGTATGTAAAGCTTAAAAGTGGCAAACAAGGGTCGCCTGGGCGGCTCAGTCAGTTGAGTGCCCAGCTCTTGATTTCAGCTCAAGCCATGATCTCACGGTTCGTGAGATGGAGCCCTGTGTTGGGCTCTGCGCTGACAGTGTGGAACCTGCTTTGTATTCGCTTTGTATTCCTCTTTCTCTCTTCCCCTCTGCTTGCGTGCGCTCTCTCTCTCTCTCTCTCTCTCTCGATAAATATATAAATAGACATTTAAAAAAACGTAAATTTTAAGAGTGGCAAACAAAATTGATCAACTGGATGAAAAAAGGAGGATGAGTTTTAAAAAATAACCTGAGAACGTGTATTTATGGCGTTATCACTGAAATAAGATCTGTCTTAAGGCTTAACACGTGCACATGCACAATCACACACACAAACAAGTGTGGCATCTTCCTTTCCAAAAAACTCCCTTTGATTCTTTAATTCATCAACTCCTCTTTGTTAAAAGAAGAATGGTCTCGTCCCTTTCCAAAAGATACTAGGAATCTGTCTCAGAATTACTTAGGCACATGGATGGATTGTTCTGCCTAAAATGCCAGTTTATTCAGTTGCTGCTTTTACCTCCAACCTTCACCCACCTTTCTCATCTTCGGGTTCAGTTGAATTACAGGTTTTCATTGACCAATGAATAAGTGATGAGAAATTGTGAGTGGCATCCTTTCAGTTACATAGAAACTCTAAATCAGAGTTCAAGAAAGCAATCTTTTAAATCATCAGTCACTGACAGTATATCCACATGTTGTTTCATTATCAAAGAGCCAGACTTTGGCTCTCTTTTATTGACTACATTCCGCATATTAGAGGAAAAAGCCATTTATGACTATGGAAGAAGTCTTAAGATGAGAATGATATCCTTCATGGGACAAATATGTAATATATCCACACGAAAATAACCAGTTGATAACAAAAAGAATATAAGTCAAGAGCTCCAAAATGGCAAAGGGTCTGATTTCAATCTAGGCATCACGCCCACGGAGATCACAAAGAACACCAGGGTCTCGCTCGAGATTTTCAAGGCAATAACCAGAAAAAAGAGAGAGACGAACACTAGGGGTGGGCCTGTGGAATTCAAACTTTAAAGAGCTATACAAAGGGGTGAGAGCAATTTTTGACGAGGTTGAAGATGGAAAGGAAAACAGATATCCCAAAAGTCTAAGAGGGAGAGAATTTCAGCAGATGAGTAATAGACGATGCTTAATAACACATGGAACTAAAAGAAAACGAGTTCTTTAAATGACCAGTAAACATGACAACTGGAAATGGTTACTAGTCTTAACACAAAAATGAGCAGTGTGGGGAAAGCCATTTGAAGATGTCTCAGAGAGTGTTTTTTGAGTTTCCAAACTCTGTTGTCTGATATGCTACAGTGGAAATGGGTTATGTGGATTATAAAATCATAAAGGTTAATGCAAAGTAAGTTAGGAAGTACCTTATAAAGTTTGACATAGACCTTTACCCTATCACCTACTAATTTCACTTTTAGCAATTTATCCAAGTAAAGTAAAATCACACAACAGCAAAAACATGATCACACATGTTCATAGTAGCTTTCTTCAAAATAGCAAAAACTGAAAACAGCCCCTGAGTCTGTCAACCAGAGAATGAACTGTGGTATATTTATACAATGAAGTAAAACACAGTGATAGAAAGGAAAAAAAAAAACAAAAACAAAAACAAAAAACAAACAAACAAACAAACAAAAAAAACACTGATACAGGTTACACCATAAGTATATCTCAAAAACATTACACTAAGTGTAAAAAGACATAAGAGCAACTATTGTGTGATTCCGTGTAGGTGAAGTTTTATACAAGCTCAACTAAATGACGATGATAGAAGTAAGAACAGTGTTTGTGCCTGTGGTGGTGAGGGATTGACTGGGAAGAGACCTAGGGAGTTTTCGAAGAATGGAATTATTCTATATTGTGGTAGATGTGCAGGTTGTATAATTATATGCATTTGTGAAAACTCATACAATTGTCTACTTCGCATTTGATAGTATGTAAATTATTCTTTAATCAAAGGCAAAAAGAAACCTAATTGGATAGGAAGAACACAGGTGAAAAATGATATTATAGAAGGTTACCTGCGTTGAGAGGGGGTAAAGGCAAATATCTAGAGATGAGAGACAAGGCTGAGGAAGCATTGTTTTAAAATAGTGTGGGGGCACCTGCGTGACTCAGTCAGTTAAGCCACTAACTTAGGCTCAGGTCATGATCTCACAGCTTGAAGGCTCATGGGTTCAAGCCCCACTTTCGGCTCTGCACTGACAGCTCAGAGCCTGGAGGCTGCTCCTGATTCTGTGTCTCCCTCTCTCTCCTCTCCCCCCTGCCCCACTGCTCATGCTCTGTCTCTCTCTCTGTCAAAAATAAATACACCTTAAAAAAACAAATTAAAAAAAATAACAAAATAGTGTGGAAGCCTTGTACATATTAACATAAAAAAGAAGATTGGAGAGGAAAACGTTAGTTTTAAAGAAAGGGTAGGGGCACTGGAGGCTCAACCAGTTAAATGTCTGACTCTTGGTTTTGGCTCAGGTCATGATCTCACGGATCCTGGATGGGTTCAAGCCCTGCATCGGACTCTGTGCTGACATGGCAGAGCCTGCTCGAGATTCTCTCTCTCCCTCTGTCTCTGCCCCCCCTTCTGAAAATAAATAAATAAACTTTAAAAAATAATAAACAAAGGGTATTGATAGAGCAATATCCTAGAGTAGGTGGACAGAAATTGGATTAAAGTTACCAAACATGTTTTACTTTTCTTCTTCAAAGAGCTACAAAAGAGAGCAGGCTCAGATTTAGGGACTTAGTCCTATTAATTTATAGTGGGTTACATAATCAGTCATGAGAATAGACTAAACATAAAAATTTCATTATTTGGGCCCCACGTTGTCCTCACAAGGATAAGAGTACCTCTGGGGCTCTGTAATTGACTTCTAACAAGGCAGATTATTTTGATCATGTAAGAAATATAGCTGAAATGGACTCTACCCGGAACTACTGCTTTGGTAAGGACCAAGCAATGGCAATGCTCCTCTAAAATTGTTTTTATAGAGGAAAAGTCAAGCACTGCCAGAAGCTTTGCACAGGAATTACAGTGACTGTAAAGACTGATATAAACCAAAATTGCCAGATGCATTTGGAAAGAGCTAACAGATCAGAATATGAAATGTTAACTCAAGTATGAACAGTTTCATCTGGAATTTAATGAAAAAATACTGAGTATCTGTGAAACAACAGAAAGCAAATGAGAAATACCTAGACAATCAGAGAAACATTTTGGGAAAGTGACTTCATTTGGGAAAGTGACTCCATTAATTTTGGAACCTAAGGGAATATATTTGGCCAAAATTATTAGGGGCAAATGAATGGGGAGAAAGCAACCCATGTATGTTTGTGCAGTGCTGTTTGGAATTTGCGAATGTATGAGAATCACAGAAAATCTTAAAGAACAATACTGGTTTAAATAATGGTGATAGTTGAATACTCCGAAAACAAAGCTCTGAAGTGGCTTCACTGAAAAGTACTTGCATTTGAAACATGAATTAAGAAACCTCATTAAGGAGGCCAAATGGAAACCATCTGAGAGTAGAATAATGGAAATGGGAAATAGCCTCAAAAAACCCCACAAAAATGTAGTAGGAAAGAAACTTGCATGCTTATATTATACATTTGGTCTTGTTGAGAGCATATCTGTCTATATTGTCATTGAAAAACTCTGGCAGTATATTATTGTGTAAAATTCCACTTTTTAATAAACACCTATTTAAGTATTATTATTATTATTATTTTAATTTTCCCATTTTCTCCCAGTAAAATAGACTTATTAAAATTCTATAGATACTTTGAGGGGCGCCTGGGTGGCTCAGTCGGTTGAATGTCCGGCTTCGGCTCAGGTCATGATCTCTCAGTCTGTGGGTTTGAGCCCCACATCGGCCTCTGTGCTGACAGCTCAGAGCCTGGAGCCTGCTTCGAATTCTGTGTTCCCCTCTCTCTCTCTGCCCCTCTCACACTCTGTCTCTCTCTGTCTCAGAAATAAATAAACATTAAATTTTTTTTTAAATAAAAATAAAAATAAAATAAAATTCTATAGATACTTTGATTCTCCTTTTTTTCCCTTTTACTTGTGACATATCAAGCTGTTTTTATTTATTTTATTTTTATTTTTTTAATTTATTTATTTTTTTAATATATGAAATTTACTGTCAAATTGGTTTCCATACAACACCCAGTGCTCATCCCAAAAGGTGCCCTCCTCAATACCCATCACCCACCCTACCCTCCCTCCCACCCCCCATCAACCCTCAGTTTGTTCTCAGTTTTTAAGAGTCTCTTATGCTTTGGCTCTCTCCCACTCTAACCTCTTTTTTATTTTTTCTTCCTTCCCCTCCCTCATGGGTTTCTGTTACATTTCTCAGGATCCACATAAGAGTGAAACCATATGGTATCTGTCTTTCTCTGTATGGCTTATTTCACTTAGCATCACACTCTCCAGTTCCATCCACATTGCTACAAAAGGCCATATTTCATTTTTTCTCATTGCCACGTAGTATTCCATTGTGTATATAAACCACAATTTCTTTATCCATTCCTCAGTTGATGGACATTTAGGCTCTTTCCATGATTTGGCTGTTGTTGAGAGTGCTGCTATAAACATTGGGGTACAAGTGCCCCTATGCATCAGTACTCCTGTATCCCTTGGGTAAATTCCTAGCAGTGCTATTGCTGGGTCATAGGGTAGGTCTATTTTTAATTTTCTGAGGAACCTCCACACTGCTTTCCAGAGCGGCTGCACCAATTTGCATTCCCACCAACAGTGCAAGAGGGTTCCCGTTTCTTCACATCCTGTCCAGCATCTATAGTCTCCTGGTTTGTTCATTTTGGCCACTCTGACTGGCGTGAGGTGATATCTGAGTGTGGTTTTGATTTGTATTTCCCTGATAAGGTCAAGCTGTTTTTAAAATACAGATAGAAATAATGCAAAGACGCAGAATTTCATTATTTTTTTTAATAGAGGATACCATGGTATATAAACAGCCTTATTTTTTATTTACTTATTTATTTTTTTGGTCTTTCCAAGCCACCATGAATCTAGGGGGTTGGTTTAGTCTGCTAGGGCTACCATAACACAATACTACAGACCAGGAGGTTTAAGTGACACACATTGATTTCTCAAAGTTCTAGAGCTTTCAAGTACAAGAGCCAGGTGTCAAAAGGTTTGGTGTTCCCTGAGGCCTGTCTCCTTGGCTTGCAGACAGACATCTTCTCTCTGTGGTCTCATGTGTTTCATCTGTGTGAATGCATCCCTGATGTCTTTCTTGTTCTTATAAAGGCACGAGGCCTACTAGGGTAGAGTCCCACTTTTATGTCTTCGTTTAACCTGAATACCTCTTTATAGGCCTTATCTCTCTCTCCCTCTTTTTTTTAATGTTTATTTTTGAGAGAGAGAGAGAGACAGAGCGTGAGTGGGGGAGGGGCAGAGAGAGAGAGAGGGAGACACAGAATCTGAAGCAGGCTCCAGGCTCTGAGCTATCATCACAGAACCCGACGCAGGGCTCGAACCCATGAGCCACAAGATCATGACCTGAGCTGAAGTCAGATGCTTAACTAACTGAGCCAACCAGGTGCCCCTAGGCCTTATCTCTAAATGCACTCACACTGGGAATAAGAGTTTCTACATGAATTGTGGGGAGCGACATAATTCAGTCTATAACAAGGATCATGTCAGGTCTAATCGTGGCGACCCTATAATACTAACAACTGGGTGGTGACCTGGAAGGCTAAGGAATAGTTAGTTCATCTAGATAATACTAAGACAAGACCTCAGGTCCTAGACATGTGGGATTAGCCAGTGTGCCTTCATCAGTGTATCCTTTCACCTCTAACCCCATGAAAGTGAACCCTGTCAGTCTATTTCTCCTTCTCCTGGAGATGACCTTTGTGATTTCTCCAGATATTATATGAAAATGAACTTCCACAACTTAAGTGTCTCCTACTTAGAGAGGGAAGTTTTCATAAAGCAAGAAAGCCAGCCCTAAGTATTTTGCCTTATTGCCTTTTGGGCTGTGAGATCCTAATAGACTGTAATATGGTGGGGCTAGAGGAGACTCAATCAGATCTTGTTAATTAGTTTTAGACTTTTTTTTGGTAGATATCCCCATATACTCTGCCTGTTCCATCCCTCAAATGAAGAAGGCAGAAGAGAGAAGGAAGGAAAAATCCAGATTGATCTGGCTTGAGATCTGAATGGAAGGTAAAGTGGATCCTAGGCTTTGAGAAGGTTGGCTCTAACGCAGAGCTTTTCAACCTTGGCACTAATGACATTTGGGGCCAGACGATAGTTTCTTGTGGAGAGACTGTTCTATACATTCTAGGATATTTAGCAGCATCCCTAGTTTCTACTCACCAAATGCCAGTAGTGTTTTCTGTCATGACAACTAAAAATGTCTCCAGACATTGCTAAATGTCCTTTGGGGACGAAATTGCCCCCGGTTGAGAACCACTGTTCTAAAGGAAAGAAGAGAAATTGAGCAGTATCACAAGAGTGGTATAATGTCCTGTGAAGTGTTGTGTTTTCAAGTTGTTTTGTTTTGCTTTAGGATGGAAGATGCTTGAGTATATTTAAAGTTGGCAGAGTAACTTCTAATTATCCATGGAAGGTTGACTGTATGTAATTGCCTCCTTGTTCTCCTGAAGCCTCACTAAAATTACAGTGATAATAAAGGGTCAAAAGAGATACACACATACTCAGAAGGATAAAGGAAATAGTAGAATAGACATGAACAAATGAGCAATTTAAATCGATTTTTATTTTTTAAGCCAGAAAGGAGATGGAGTGATTACTGAGGTAGCAGACCAGAGGAAGCCATAACTTAAGTTTCCACAGAAATACGTTTACTTTACCACCCAAGCACCAGAAGGTCAAAGGTAGCTCAGAAAGTATGTGTGATGCACAGAGATAAAAGTGGGGGAATTGATTGAAAGTTTGAAGTTGGAGTGATTCGGTTTACATGTCGTCTCTCCACCTGTGCTCAACCACTTGTACTTGACCAGGGGGTTACTTCCCAAATTCCAATGAGGGGATTGAAGTCCTTCTCCTACTCCTAGAAAAAATGAATCAGTTGGAATAGCTCTAATTTTGAACATATGAGGCTTAGCAGAAGGCTCAGATATGCAAATACAGGATACATAATAATATTCGTACTCTGTGTTGGAACCATAGTTACCTTCTTTATCTGACATCTAGGAATATTGTGTCTGGAATTCATCCCTTCAGGCAGAAATTGGACAGTTATGATAACAACTTCATTAGTCAAATTGTTGTAAAACTAGACTGAAAAACATACGCTTCTTTAAAAACAATAGAAGTTGGGGTGTCTGGGTGGCTCAGTCTGTTAAGTGTCTGACTTTGGCTCAGGTCATGATCTCATGGTTCATGAGATTGAGCCCTGCATCGGGCTCTGTGCTGATAGCTCAGAATCAGCTCAGAGCCTAGAGCCCGCTTCGGTTTCTGTGTCTCCCTTGCTCTCTACCCCTCCCCCACTTGTGCTCTGAATCTGTCTCTCTCTCAAAAATGAATAAACATTAAAAAATAATCATTAAAAAGTAAAAACAATAGAAGTTATTTCTCACTTATGTAAATAGTCCTTAAGACTCTGAAGTTGGTGGTATGCTCTGTTCTACACAGTAAACCCCAGACACAAGCTGATGAGATTCTCACATCTCCAACATGTGGCTTCCAAGTTTGCTGTGGGCACGGACATCTTGACATAAGGACAAAGAATATGGAGAATGCTTTAGGAGCTTTTGTTAATTTAGGTGGGGAATAGTGCATATCATAAATAAAGTCTGCTGATAGCCATGGGCCACACCTAGATCAAGAAGCCTGATATATGTAGTCTTGCTATGTACATCCAGAAAGAATTAGGAACAGGTCTAGGTAAAGAAATAGTTCTTCTGTTTTTCTGACAATATTTTTTAATCAATAAAAAGTGTGAATGGATTGTCACACAATTCATGCTTCCATTGATTCATCAATTTACTTATTTCAAAAAAATGTACTGTACTCTACCTATGTATCAGTTTCTATGAGAATTCATGGATGAATAGGGCATGATCCTTGTTTTCATTCAACTTGAACTCTGTTGGAGGGGACAGAGAAGTAAACAAACAAACAAATATCATGTTTTCAGATAGCAGGTTCAAGGTAGCGTGGTCAAAGGATAAAGAAAGGCAAGTCGAATAATTTTTTAGATAGGATGGTCAGAAAGTTTGCCATGAGGAAGTGACATTTGAGGAAAGATGAAGTCTGGAAAGGAGAGCATTATGTGGATATATGAACAAAGAATATTCCAGAAAGAAGGAACAGCAAATTTAGAATCCTTGAAGTAGAAACAAGAATGATGTCTTCAAGGGAGCAAAAAGCAAGAGAGAGAATACCAAGAGGAGCCATTGAGGTAAGCAAGGGATGCCTTCTAATCATAAGGTGTTTGAGTTTTCATTTAAATGTGTAGAGAACCACTGAAGGGTTTGAGCAGGGTTATGAAATGATCTGATTTATCTTTTAAAGGCTGATTGTGGCTACTACAATGGGGCAAATGTAGAAAAAGTAGGGATAGAAGAGAACGTCACAGTGATCTGGTCAAGAGCTGACTGAGATTTGGACTGAAGTCATGGCAGAGGTTGACTGAACAAACAGGGCATATTCCACCAGAGAGAGGTTACAGAAATTTCTGGGCTTAGAGAGCTAAAATCGAATTTAAAGCATAAAAAAAAGACTGTAAGAAAGATTTCCACTGGAAAATGGATTTGATAGATTATCTGATATGTTTATATGTCATTTAGACTGTTTTCATCAAAGATGTACTCCCATTGTACTTAATACACTTGTTTGCATTTCAAAGCGAAAGAAGAATACATTCTTTTAGTGAGTTAGGACTGTGAATTATATTTTGTCCATCTCCTGATAAATTTTATTTTTATCAGGGGAAGAAGATGTCTTTAAAAAATGGTATTGGTGATCATTGTGGGATCAATGTCAACTCTATAGAGCTTGGGTGCCAAGCATCAGTAACTGTATTTGTTATATTTCACAAATGATTCCTTAATATAATCCATCCTCAATTTAGCTTAGGAGCCACAGAGAAAAAAAATGTTCTATTTAAAATTTATTTCCATAGGTGAATTGGCCTCGTTACAATTGAAATAATGGTATGTAGACATCTCAAAAAGGTATCTGTGGATTAAAGATGTTTATTCAACAATGCGCTGGTAAGGAATTCTGAAAAATAAATCAAAGGTAGATACTTATGAAGTGACCTGAAACTTTCTTGAGTTGGAATAAAATTATAACCTATAATTATAAAAAACCTTGAAAAGATTAGAGGCAATTATGGCTTCTGTCATTCATGGGATTCCTTATATCTAAATTCACCAATCTAAATCTATACTGAAATTTGATGGCAAACATAAAGCAAAATTCTCAAAATTTAATAAATCTCTTATCTCAGTCTCTGAATATGTTGCTAGTGAATGTACAGAAGACCCAAATCATAACTGAAGGTAGTTGAGCAAAAATAGCTTTTAAATGAAATTCCTGCATTTAGCCATTTTTATTTAAAGAACTCAGAAAATTACAAATAATTTTTAGGGCTCCTATTGTATTATCCATTCTGTAGATAAAACCATAAAAATGCTACCATGAGTATGTAAATTCTAATACCACTACTAGAACGAATACATGTTTGGTTAGTCCCTAGACATTAGGCATCATCTGAGGCAGATCTCAGCAGAACAGGGAAGCATTACACTGAGTTTTGGTCATCTGTTTTGAATAACTTCTAATTTAATTTGACTTCACCAAAACAACATTTCAATCCTGTCATTAGCAAGAAAAAGAGACAAATATAACACAGAACAACATCTGTGGAATTCTTGATAGTGGTTAAGAGACTTACTTAAAATTCTAAACTATACAAAAATTAAGATCATAGAAATAATAGAAGTCACAGAGAAACAATATGTGTGCAACAAAATTTATTCAAATCTTTTCGCCTTGCTAGTGTTTTGGTGTTTAATAATGATGCTGTTCTACCCAGGCTTTCTCTGTCTCAGAAATGTCTACTTCTCAACAATTGTTTCTTTCATTTCCTCTGTATTAAACTAATTGATAGACACTATTTGTGTGTACCTACAATATATGTACATCTGGGAGTAAGAGTCAGTTATTCACCTTTTGAAAATTTTTTCACAAGCTTTATAATTATAATAATATATAAAATTAATATTTAAGTTGTCAAAGTTGTATAGGATAATGATATGCAAATAGGAAATTATAAACTAAGAATTGTTCCTATGTAATAGTATATTTAATTGGCTTTATTGCTTATGGAATGAGATGAGACTTATCTGGGAAAGATAATAGATTATAGTACATTTCCTGTAGTACTGATAAACCTGTGCATTTGGAAGACGTGTTAAACGCATCTGCTAATAACTAAATATGAAATAATGGGATGTGGCAATATCCTCTTAAGTAAAAACAAAACAGAACACTTCTCGATGGAAGCTGTAAAATGTTAGGTCATTAAATAATTTGTTAAAATATTTCACTAGTAAAATAATCTATTAAGGGAGATTAAAATAAGTAGGATCTGGAGCGCCTGGGTGGCTCAGTCAGTTAGGTGTCCAACTTCGGCTCAGGTCATGATCTCATGGTTCGTGAGTTAGAGCCCTGTGTCAGGCTCCGTGCTGACAACTAGGAGCCTGCTTTGGATTCTCTGCCTCCCTGTCTCTCTGCCCCTCCCCTACTCGTTCTCTCCCTCTCTCTCTCTCTCAAAATAAATAAACTTTGAAAAAAAAATAGGATATCTTTTTGAAGATCATGTACCTCTACTTTAATGAAACAGATAAAGTTAAATGTTATCAGAAAGGTTTAGTTGATCTTCTTATATTTGCCATAGAATATATTCAGTTGTTTGTGGAGATACGTATGGAGAGAATAGCAGTGTTGTAAACTCTAGCAAGGTGGCCAGCTTCAGATGGTCAGTGCAATGATGAACGTATCAGTGGTTCTCTATGTTGGCTGCACATTAGAATTGGCTGTGCCTGCTATGATTTGTAAAGACCAATTGCCTGGGTTCCACCCCCAGGGATTCTGACTTAATTGGATTGGGAACCCGCCAAGACAAATATGTTTTGTATGCTGGGTTAGTCACTGGCAAGTAGCTACTTTTAATAACCCCAGTTTTTAAAGAAAAAAAATAAAAATTAAAAAAAAGCCCTTAAATCATACAAAATTGGAAAACTTCTGACATAGTTTAACAAGGTGTACAGAGTTAGAATACAGATCTGTTAAATCTATTAAATATTTTTTACTTATGGAAATATGCAAATTGTTAAAAAGAAAACCATATGTATCTTTTATACTGTTAGCTAAAACGATCACATCAAAGCTTTTATAATATGTTTATAAGAAATTTATGTGATACGTAAAGTTAAAAACCTCCCAAATGCCCCCCTTTCAAATATATGGTTAAATTTTTTTTTTATTTTGCTTTCTTAAATATTTTACCTGCTCCAAAAACCAACTACTTGAACTGACCCAATTCTCTTGCCATAATTTTACCTTTCTCTATGTAAAGTTATCTTTGAAGGTAATTGTACAGATGAGTCCCGGAAGGTTTCCTGAACTGTTTCCCCACTTTGCCCATCAAATGAGGCTCAATTACACTCAACAGGAGGAATAGGTATGTGTGTGGTTTGGTGCCCAAGCAAACAATACTTAAGACATCAATTGCTCCCTTGGCTTGGGCAAATGGTGGGCAAAAGTATGCAAAATAGCTATCAGCTTTCAGTGAATTAGGAGACCTAGCATTTGCTCAGTCACCTTGTCATTTACCTATTTCCAGAGCCACTAGATGATGATAATGTGTTTAAAGAGCCAAGCCTCTAACCTTTTTCTCTAAATCAGATTCTCAACAGAGAGGTTAAGATGGGTCTATCAAAATCACGTGAATATATGTATTCATTTTTTTAAGACAAACTCAAAGTCCCTTTTAGCAAACACTTTCTTCATCCTTAAATATGTCACCCTTGTTCTTAGCTAAATTGTAAGGGTTAAGATGGTCACAACTACATCAAATCATTTAAATCACTCTATGCATTCTGGTATTCTGGTGATAAGATATTTTAATAGGAGCTCTGAATGCACTTTCCTGTATAAAAAGTAGGTTTCAGATTTAGATAGTGTCTTTATTCTAATCATCACTTGACCTCAGTGAACCCTCGTCCTTTATTGCAATAATGGAGAAAATAGTATCTGCCATTTAGGACTGGTTTAAAAACTGAATAAATAACATATATGAAATATTAGGTCCACAACAGTTACTTAAAATGTATTAGTTCTCATCACTTTCACTTCCCTCCAAATTCTAGAGAAATGTAAAGAGAAGCCCCTGAACCTGGACATGAGTGCAATAGGACCTACTCTTAAGTCTTACAGGAAAGCAGAATCGCACAAGTTGAAAGGTCTGCTTACACATCATTGGTGACTGGTTCCATTTCTCATAGTAGGAATCAAAAGCATAGTTTGAGCAAGAGTTCACGCCTTCTGTCTGTTTGCCATTTAGAAAAAGTGTTCTAGGGTTGCCTGGGTGGCTCAGTCAGTTAAAGATCCAACCTTGGCCCAGGTCATGATCTTCTGGTTCATGGGATCGAGCACTGCGTCGGGCTCCGTGCTGACAGCTCAGAGCCTGGAGCCTGCTTTGGATTCTGTGTCCCCCTCTCTCTGTGCCCCTCCCCTGATTATGCTCTCTCTCTCTCTCTCTCTCTCTCTCAAAAATAAATAAACATTTAAAAATTCAAAAAAGAAAATAAAAAAGGAAAATGTTCTTGACACCAAAATTTACATTTTTTAATGTTTATTTATTTTGAGAGAGAGAGAGAGAGGAGAGCAAGTGCATGTGCAAGTTAGGGAGGGGCAGAAAAAGAGGGGAGAAAGAAAGAGAATCCCAAGCAGACTGCACAACCAGGGCAGAGCCCCAAGCAAGGCTCGAAACCACGAACCATGAGATCATGATCTGAACCGAAATCAAGAGTTAGTTGGTCGCTTAACCAACTCAACCACCCAGGTGCCCCTCTAGTTTTTTAGATAGATGATTGATAGATAGAAAGATAGATAAATAGATAGATAGATAGATAGATAGATAGATAGATAGATAGATAGATAATAGAGAGACAGAGAGAGAGAGACAGAGAGAGAGATAAGTATATCTAAATCACCTTTTATTGCTACCCTGAATCTAAATCTCCTTCCCTCTTTCCAAAGAATCCTTACCACAAGCCTAATTTAAACCTTCCAATCCATTTTAAGTGCCATATACATACACATTTGGTACATGTATGTGTGCATACTGATAGGTAATGTTATTGTTTTTGTGTGTGTTTGCATATTTATATTACATAAATATGTTCAACCTTCATCTATCATTCCACATGTTAATGTTAAACTCAGTATTACATTTTGAAATCTCTTTTATGGATTGAATTGACTGCTTGTATTTTCTGTATACTATTCCATTTTACATGTACTAAATTTTATTTATGCACTTATCTAATTATGAGGATTTAACTTGTTTATTATTAAAGGTTATACTCCTGACAATATGCTTATACGATACAGTTCTCCTGGTTCACATGTAGGGAAATTTCTCAATAATATAAAATCATAAATAGAATTGGTAGGTCATTCAATGAGCTATGGACTCTATGTTATTATTTCATTGTCTTTGAAAATTTGTTACAAGTAAATTTGAATTACACTTCTTTGTAATATGTAAAACTTAGATTTCTGTTTTACTGAATTTAGTAAAATATCACCCTAAGATTCCTGTGGATAGTAGCATATACTTCAGAAATAATGGGAATCATCTTGAATCTTTACTGTGTTTTCTAACTCCATTCACAAGGTCATACATAATTTTTTGACTTTATCTCTAACAATGATGATACATCCTTATACTTTGACTTTGGAAAGCAATACATGCAATTATGTTTCAAGGTTAAGTGTATGAGATTCTTCAGCCTATTTCAAAATAGAGATTGGAAATCTAAGAACAGATTAATGTTTCTAAGCATGCACAAGGCCTATAACATTGAAAAAAAAGTCAACTTCCATGTTTATTCAGTTTAGAAACCATCAGGCTTTATATCTTAGTTGAAATATTAAAATTATACTGAGCCCCAGTTTGCTCATTATTCTTAATATTTAATATTTTAGTATATCTTTATCCAATTTGGTCTTCAAGCCACTGAGGATATACTATATTCTGTTCCAGTGCCAAGATCTCAGTACCATATACGTATTCCTAGGATGTGGTCACTGGCCTTCATGAAACTTACTGTTAAAAGGAGAAGAAGGATGTGTTTATAAATAAAGTCAGGGAGGATATACAGATAACTTCAAAAAAAAAAAGTACTTATTATAGGTGGAGTATGAAATTATCCTGAATAGGCAAAAGCAGATGAGAGCTTTGCAAGGCCTATCTCACACTCTTCCTTTATGGGTGAGGTCCTTAATCTCTAACGGATGCAAAAGCTGGTATACAAGTCTCCTGGGACAGGAAGTACATGTAAAAAAAGAGTTCTTTATTAAAGTGCCAGCTGAGATTTAAACAAAACAAAACAAAAACTAGCTCCAAGGTGCCAATTTATAGTTTGGCATTTTAGGGAAGGAATCATAACAGTGGTGATCACAGTGTTTTTTCCATGAAATCCAAAGGAGATTTAAAGACTGTTAATATCTTGTCTTAGCTACCTGTTTTTGGAATCTTAAGTTAAAACAATACAGTCTTATGCTTCTGTGTTCTTATGTTTGAAAATTTGAAATTATTCTCTTGATGAGTAGATCATATCAGTTGAAGTGAATCATAGTTATAAGGGGATCAGGTTTCCATAGTCTTTCTATCATTCAGATCACCAGATTACAGTTTCAGGAAGTGAGATCACTCTTTACCTTAATATTCCAGAAGCTACTGAATGGTATTGGTGCTCATATACCAGACGGATTGGTAGACACTCTGTTAATGCAAACGTATTTTGCATTCGTTTATCGTCAAGAAAGGAAAAGAGCAATTTACTTTAAGTGCCCATGAACAACCAATGGAAGGCCGTATGACATTTTTGAATACCAAATGAAGTTACTTTGAACCATCATATTTTCTTTTTTTTTCCTTTTTTTAAAAAATTTATTTACTATGTGAGAGAGAGCACGCTCAAGCATGAGTTGGGAAAGACAGAGAGAGAGGGAGAGAGAGAGAATCCCAAACAAGCTCTGCACTATCAATGCATAACCCCATGTGCGGCTCAAACCCATGAACCCGTGATATCTGAGCTGAAATCAATCGTCGGACACTTAACTGACTGAGGCACCCAGGCGCCCTGAACCATAATATTTTAATGAATAGCAAATGATTCTATAATGGGAGCACCCTAAACATTATTTTGATTAATTCTGTTATACTGTGAGTGTTTATCCACAGTAGCTGTATATTGTATGCCATGGAGCTAATCTTGTGATTTTCCAACTAGATTATGAGATATAGTTCTATGCTATGAGGTTGTGATTGCAAAGCTAATATTTCTGTGCACATTTGATTCAAACTCTAGGAAACAAAGGACATTTATATAGCAGGATTGAGTAGATTGAACATATCCCAGCATTTCTAGAACTCTGACAACAGTGCAGTGTAATTTTATATTGCTTACTGCCTTGGTCCTTCAACCATTCTGTACTGATTGTAGATAACATTGATTTTTCCTGTTTTTTTCTTCCATTTAGTAGGACCTGTTGCCTCACACTTACCTGCACTTATGTCTGAGCCCTCTAAATGTGCTTCTTTTGATCTCAGTGATGTATGAAGTTTCCATGAATGGTAGCAGTCTATGCCTAATAACTACCCACACAAGTGCTGTTTTAAAAGTCAGTTATTAAGTGTCATGACAAATATTAAATTTATTATTTGAATGCTCCATTTATTTTTTGCTATTCAAGCAAGAAAAAAAATTACTATAGTAAAATTCAAAATAGATGCCGTAACAAGAATTTAACTGAAAAATTTCAACTGCTTTGACTCTTAAATGTACTAGTTATATTAAGAGCATGATTATTCAACTTACTGTAGTTTGCTTCATATGGAATGACAATAATCCTGTTTAATACCACCTGACAAAGTATCTACTAATGTTAAAATGAACTTTCTACGTCTATCTTATGTGCCAATGAAGATCTTGCCCAAGCAAGAAATCCAGGCATAATTTATTAGCTGCAGACTTTAGCAGCAGTACCCAGTGACCATGAAAACAGAGGATGCCAACAAGATCAGAAAATATAAAGATATATGCCAAATTTGGTTGTCTAATGTGTTATTTGCAAGGAAAAGCCTTAAGATAATGAGTTTTCAGCCTTGTAAATCTCAATGTAGAAAAACCCCATTATAATGTTACTTCTAAGTATTCTGTTCCATGGCATATGATCAAAGGAGAAAAATATCGTGAAATACTAGATTTTGGTGAGAAACATAAATTTTTAAAAAAGCACAAATAATTAAGTTATTAAATTTAGGGTGCAAACTAAAAACATCTAAAATATCATGTCATAGAAGCACTAGTGTGTCTCAGCCGGTTAAGCGTCCAACCTCGGCTCAGGTCATGATTTCATGGTTCGTGAGTTCAAGCCCCACATTGGGCTCTGTGCTGACAGCTTAGAACCTGGATCCTGCTTCGGATTCTGTGTCTCCCTTTCTGTCTGCCTCTTCCCTGCTTGCGCTTTGTCTCTCTGTCTCTCAAAAATAAAATAAAATATTAAAAATAAAATAAAATATCAGGTTTTAGAGAATTTTGGTATCTGTTTAAATGGAATAGGGCATATTACAATAATAACTTTTGAATTTATGGTTTTTTAAAATTATATATATATGAATATACATATATAGAATTTACACATATACATATGTGTAAATATGTACATATATAATATACACATATATACACATATATACATATATATACACATATATACATATATATATATAACATATACATGTATACCTTTATCTACAAATGGATATAGATATTATTTTATTTTATTTTATTTTATTTTATTTTATTTTATTTTATTATTACTATTATTATTTTCACTTCTCCTTTCCAATCTAGAGGCCGTTGACCTCATTTTTCTTGCCTTATTGTACTGGCTAGACACCTCAGAATGGATATCCTTGCTTTGCTCCCGATCTTGGGAGGAAAGCACTCATACTATTAAGTATAACGTTAAGTGTGTGTTTTTCTTTCTTTTTTTTCCTTTTTTTATATTAAATATAATTTATTGTCAAAATGGTTTCCGTACAACACCCAGTGCTCATCCCAACATGTGCCCTCCTCAATGCCCATCACCCACTTTCCCCTCTCCCCCACTCCCCATCAACCCTTAGTTTGTTCTCAGTATTTAAGTCTCTTATGGTTTGCCTCCTTCCCTCTCTGTAACTTTTTTTCCCCCTTCCCCTCCCCCATGGTTTTATTTAGCATGGAGGCAGATAACTACTGAGCAACTGCATTTATATGTGTTCATATCAATCCATAAAATGTGAACGCTAAAAAGAGTAATATACATACAAGAGATATTTGCTCAGCCTATGCCCATGAGGATGTTGTTGATTTTGTTTTAAAATAGTGTTTTATGGACTTTATTCAACCAGGTAAAGGATAGCAGAATTAACTATCCTGCTGAGTCAGGGACAAAGTGAAAATCAAGGTCATTTTTCAGCCTGTGTGTTTCCTAGCATGTCAATTACTCTTTTTGCTTTGACACAAAGCAGTCAGAGCTTTAGTGCACAGCCCGGGATTGTGGGCACCCACTCAGTCGTAGCCTCCAGGCTGCTGTCTGGAAAGCTGTCTCTCTTTTACCGTTTGTAGTCAATACAACCATGAGCAATTTTTAATTAGAGAATGAAATATTTAAATTTAAATTGCTCCCAATTGTTTTTATTCTACCAGAAATGTGTTTTTTTTAAAGTCTAGAAATCAAAAAGCCACATTTTTATTCTCTCCCAAAGTTAGCATTTATCAATGAATAAATAACAGTATGTGTTCTTATTTGCAGCCTCTAACAAAATAGAACTTTAAGGTCAGATGACAGTAGTAACTGTGAGCATCTCTCGAGTATTATTATCTGTCAGGCTCTGTTTTAAGAGCTTGAGCTATACATATATATATTGATTTAATATTGATTAAATGTTTGATATTCATATATTATATATCATATATATTTATATAATTAATATTTAATTTTGATTATAGCGTATATTATGATATCCATATTAATTGATAAGTTGTATTATCAACTGTAATTTAAACTTCCAAACAGCACTTAGAGGTAGTCATGATTAGAATCTCCATTTTGCATATGAGGTCAATAAACAACAGAGGAATTATTGTAACTCGTTTAAGTCATGTAGCTGCTTAAGTGGTGGATTTGAGCCACCATCTTTCTCACACTAGAAGCCAGGCTCCCCCTCCTACGGGACTTGCGTCTTCATCTCCCCAGGAACAACAACAAAAACCCCCTGAAACACTAATTAATGAGCTCAGGTGAGCAGTGTGAAAGAACAGCCCACAGCCACCGTTGGGGATTATAGGTTACATTTAGGATCCCACAACAATTTGCAGGTGTTTTTCCTTTTTTTTTTTTCTTTCTGTTCTTTTTTTTTTTTTTTTTTTTTTTCCCCTGGAGGAAAAGTCATTTGTCAATTCTTCCTCACAGCAGGCTTTTGCATTTAAGGTCACAGTGCTTGGCGCACCACAGAGATAAAAAGTCAACTCTAAATTTTCAATTATTGTATTTAAATATATGTGTTCTGCATTCCACTAGAATCCCAACCTCGTAGTGAATTATAGAGGAGCTTTTTACTAGAGGGGGGAAAACCCACCTCAATCTTGTATTAGTATAGTGTTTCCTGTTTACTTTGTTTCAGGGTTTCACAGTAGGTTACATCAGGGAAGGGAACGTTTTGTCCCTCTCCTCATTTCCATTCAAAACTTCTAACCCGTAATAACACTAGAGAAATTTAGTGATTCTAAGCTAAAGTTACCATCAAGAGGGATGATTGTGGGGGCACATTGCAGATTCTAAAGTGAGTTTACTAAGGTTTAAGATCTTGCTCACCTACACAAGCTGTCTCACCTGTGGCGAACTGCTTAGTGTCTTTGTGCCTCAGTTTCCCCATCCCATGTAAAACTGGAATAGTAGTATCTGCCCCTATGGGTTCCTAGGTAGATTAATGAGCTAATTCATGTGCTGTATTCTGGCATTTAGTAGACTTTTTTTTTATTAGGGCTCATTGTCATTATCAACCTCAACATCATCATCATCATCCAGTTCTTTTCGCTCACTTTTGTGCATACGATCCCTTTTTCTTTAGAAATAAGAAAGAAGCTTCAAATAATTATTATAGTCAGCCTCCTTAACATAAAAGAGTGATTTGATATCAAAATTACAATTATTTTTCAATTAAAAATATAATACCCCTTTACCAAAACTTTAACATTGATAGTTAAAGGATGCCCTGGCCTTTGAATTTAGAAATTAAATTTGTTCTCTAAACTGATTAGAGTTTTAAAAATGGCAGAGTGGGGATTGCTTCTTTCATTTTGTGGTTAACACAAATAAGGGTTCCCTAGGAGCAAAAGACATCCTCTAAAACTACCATCATTCGAGAGGTTTGAACTGCCTTAATAAGAGCTGACACATTAATTAATTCAAACCTTACCTCTTGCTTTTAACTCCTGGCATACAGAGCTCAAGACATAAGTTTTCCTCTAAGTTGTCAGTGCTATTTAAGAATCCTGTGTTTAACAGTCAAAACTCTGGCATCATCTTCTGGATATTTTACATTTGGATCATATCAAACCAGTGAACTGCCGATGGGGTTGTGAGCTTGCTTGGATGCCAACCCATGACAGTCTACTTACATGCTACCCTTTCAAGCAAATATGATGTATTAAGTGCTCTCTGATGTTTTAGAGTAGATTGATTTAATTTCTACAAGAACAATTAGAAAAATGAAATCAGTTTAATATATTCAAATCCAGGTTTGATGCTATTGGGCATTTGACATTTAAAACAAGAGAAGGGCACCTACGTGGCTCAGTTGGTTAAGCATCCAACTTCGGCTAAGGTCATGATCTCACAGTTTGTGGGTTCAAGCCCGCATTGGGCTCTGTGCTGACAGCTTAGAGCCTGGAGACTGCATCTGCCCATCCCCCACTCACACTCTGTCTCTATCTCTCAAAAATAAATAAATGTTAAAAAAAATTAAAACAACAAGAGAAAAGGAGTCTGGCAGATTTTTTTTTTTTTTTTTTTTTTTTTTTTTTTTTTTTACATAAATTGCCTCCTCTCTCAGAGAACAGTAACACTAACACCCTCCATCTGGGTTACCAAATCAGAAAACAAGGCATGTACTTTTTCCTAATTGTCTATAACTAACCCAGCAACAAATTGTAGCAATTGGACATCCTGATTATCGTCATAATTGTAACTTCTTTTCAACTGCACTGGTATCATTATTCTATTCCATAGTGTCACCGTGTCATACCTGGATCCTTGTAAAAGCCTCCTGTAGGTGTCCCCACCATCACTGCTGTCCCTTCCAGTCAGTTCTCCACAAGGTAGCTTATGATCCTTAGAAAACACATCTGTTTTTAACCTTCCCACCTCCATTCTCTTCTGTTTGGACCCACTGTTCATGCTGCTCCCATTCCTACTTTTAAAGGTTCTTCAAAACCTGCTCCATGCCTACGTTCCCATTGCCTACTCTACTTGGACTAGATTGCTCTATTAGTTTTTATGTTGCTTCCTGCCACAGTGCTCTTTGCCAAGAGCAAACCCTTCCATTCCTCTGTGTCTAGAAAACTCCTAACCACTCTTTGGAACTAAGCTCCATCACCACTTCCGCGCCTTCCCTGGCCAACCCCGATCAGATCACATCCCACTGTTAAATGTTCTTACAGCATCATAAGTCTTCACATGAAAGTGTCTAATGCAGTTGTGCTTTTTCACTGAATTAAGTGACTATTTCAATAGCCTCACTGTACAGTAGGCTGCTGAATCTTTGAAAGCAAGAGCCAGGAATTATTATTGGTTTTTACTCACCTCTTTTCCTGTAGTTCCTCACACCTGGTGTAAAATACAAATTCAAGGGGCATCTGGGAGTCTTAGTCGGTTAAGCGTCCAACTCTTGATCTCAGGTCAGGTCTTGATCTCAGGGTCATGAGTTCAAGCCCCACATGGGGTTCTACACTGGGTGTGAAGCTTACTTAAAAATAAAAGAATAAAACACAAATTCAGTGACTGCTTTTTAACTGATTGACAAAGTGAGGGGAAAGATGAAATTTTCCTCTTTGTCTGCTATACAGCTCTCAGGTTACAAACGTTAGCAAAGGATGATAATTTATCATCCTCCTTATTCGTGGAAAGTAGTAAGCAGTAGTTATCTTTATATTTTCTCCACTTCCCATTTAAGATGGAGTTTACACTGTATTCATGCTTGAATCCCATCATGCAGAGTAGTGATTCTCACATGGCAGACATTGAGGATGTATTAGGTGAATAAACAAATAGATATTATAGGAACTTCCTAATTTTCTAAGAGTAACATTAAAATAGAACTTTATAATTATTTGTGCCAGGTAGTGGAGTATAATATTAATCGTCCTGCTCTGAGTGTCATGTCTAAGAGAAACCCTGAACACTTTGCAAACTTCTACCCTCCAGGAGCTGTTATCCTGATTCCAGGGAAGGGAGCCATGTGAAACAAAGGCTCAAGTCCAAGTTGGTGATAGCTCTAATTAGACCACATAATCACTCAATTACATAACCATGAAGGCATGCCATGCTTCTAAATCTGTAATAGCAATGTATCCATTACAATCGGATCCAGAGAAAATTGAAACTGTAGTGCTATTTGTTGAGAGGCAGAAGTTATGAGAAAAACTAGTCGGAACATTTTTTTTTAAAGAACATGCTTACTGTAACAGTGTTCCAAAATTTAATTCTCAATCAGACTATAATGTAAGTATAAGAAACAAAAAGTACAGGTCAAAGGATGATCAGAGATGAGGCAAATCATTCTGAAGGCGGTGGAGAGCCATAGAAGGAGAAAACAAGAGTGAGACATGCCCGAAATTACCTTCTGGAGAGGCAGTCTGGGTGCCAGAGTGGAGAATGTATCAGAAGGTTAGAAGAATTTTTTTTTAATGTCGAGATAACACAAAGTGAACTATAGATTTAGTGCAATCACTATCAAAAATCAACTGGCATTACTCACAAAATTAAAAAAAAAAAAAAACATTCTAAAAGTTGTGTGAACCACAAAAGACCCTGAATATCCAAAGCAATCTGGAGAAACAAGGATGAAACTATAGATATCACACTTCCTGATTTCAAACTATATTACAAAGTGATAGTGATCAAAAAATATGGTATTGACATAAAAACAACACATAGATTGATAGAACAGAGAGTTCAAAAATAAACACATGCATATATAGTCAATAAATTTTTGACAAAATTGCCAAGAATACACAATGGGAAAAGGATAGTCTCTTTGTTAAATGGTGTTTGGAAAACTGGACAGCCAAAGGCAAAAAGGGAAGGGAAAGGAAGGGAAGGGAAGGAAGGGAAGGTAAAGAAATAAGGGAAGGGAAGGAAGGGAAGGGAAGGGAAGGGAAGGGAAGGGAAGGGAAGGGAAGGATAGGAAAGGGAAGGAAAGGAAAGGAAAGGAAAAGAAAGGAAGAAGGAAGGAAAGTAGGAAGGAAGGAAAGAAAAAGGGAAAAAGGAAGGAAGAGAGAAAGGGAAGAAACTGGACCCCTTTTCTAAAACCATACATAAAAATCATCTCAAAATGGATTAAAGACTTGAACATAAGACCTGAATGCCAAACTCATAGAAGCAGAAAGTAGAGAAGTCGTTGCCAGAAGCTGGGGGTGGTAGAAATAGAACTCAGTAAAAAGGTACAAACTTTCTGCTATAAGGTATGAAGGTTTGAAGATCTAATGTATAACATGGTGTCTAAAGCTGATAATACTGTATTGTATGAACAGAGTTTTCTAGAGAGTAGAATGTAAATGTTCTCATCAAAAAAAAAGGAAGTAAACATATGAGGTAGTGTATGTGTGAATTAACTTAAGAGGAGGAATCTTTTCAGGATGTATACCTGTATAATATCACATTGTACACTTTAAACATCTTACAATGTTATTAGTCAGTTATACCTCAGTAAAGCAGGTAGGGGCGGGGAGGGGAGGAGAAGCAGTTCACTTTGAAGAGGTGTATAAGCCTACTTTATGAATCAAGGGAGAGAAATGATGAGAACCACAAGGAAGGCTTTTGAGCTGGGGTGAAGGGGATCAAACAATCTTTAAGTGATAGAATTAATAGAACACGGTTTGTGGTTGGATGTACAGCTTTCTGCCTTGGTCAGCTGGGTGGACAGTTGTCCCCTTCACTTGGATGTCAACTGAAGCAGAAAACACCATGAACAGTGGAGTGGTTGAGATGTGTTCTGCTTGAGACGCTTCCTTACAGACGGATAAAAAAGCCCTCCTCATGTGTTCCCCCAGGAGCTCATACTTATGCATCTTGTTGCAATGTGTGCTTTTTATTGTAACTCTCATTTCACAAACGTGAATTATTTGAAGAATTCACTCAGTGTTTTC
Source organism: Panthera leo (assembly GCF_018350215.1). NCBI lineage: Eukaryota > Metazoa > Chordata > Mammalia > Carnivora > Felidae > Panthera > Panthera leo. Next base: position 15,913,906 of record NC_056691.1, on the reverse strand, counting down.
CAAGTGTAGAATAGAGTGCTTTGCATATAGTAGGCATTCAGTAAATACTTTTTTAACAACTGGAGGAACGCCACTCTTTGAATGAATGATGTGGCATGCGGATAGGAAATCATGAAACTTAAGGCCAAGATTAGGACTGGAAAGAGTCTTGTTGTTTTTTCTTTCTAACTCATCAGCAGGTAAATGTTCATTACAGGCAATTACGAAAGTTCAGGAAATTTTTCAGAAATGGAAAAAGAAATAGTTGAGTTGGAGAATAACAACCAAAAAATAGTAAATAGGGAAATTTGAGTTGGGGATGTTAATTGGAAAAGTAGGCTGAAAAGGAAAGTCATAAGTAAATACATAGCCACTTCGAAATCTGCATTTTAGCTTAAAAATAGAGTGTATTTTTATTTGCCAAACTTTTGAAGTGGGGTCAAGGCCTTTTCTAGTGAAATTTTATTTTTTTTTCACTGAAACCACGCTTAGAAAGGCAGTGTTTATCATTTCCAAATTTAATGTCTTTAAAATAAAGTAAAAATTTTTAAATATTCTGGAGCAATCTGTGTGGAAAATTAAAAATTCTTTATATTCTCCCTGAAAGTTTCATTTCACAGTTCCTATGCTCACCCAATTTGGCATGCTGCTTTCTTTTTGCATTTATTTCTACTTTATTTCTCAAAGCTTGCAGCATTGATACACACACGAACGCACGCCCACATCATGTGTTTTTTGAGGCAATATTTAATTAAGTTACATAATTACTAGGACAAATGCCACTAACTTGAACAAGTTGGTTACAAACAAAACTGAAGCTTGGTAAGCATTCAACCTGGTCAGTAGGAGTAGAAATGTGCAGGTGCATTAGAAACTTGCATATTTGCCAACTAGCAGTAAGATCCAGTTGTACCAGAAAAAGGGACAACTTGGACAATTCAAGTCACTTAAGTGGATCTTGGTTAAGAGGGTTTCTACTGTTTTTTAAATGTTATTTCATTGACCTGAGATGGAGGAAGTGAAATTAAAGTACACGTCTTAAGCAGAGGGCAAAGGAAGCCAGGAGCTATAGTGAGCTGATATAAGGGAAAACAAACAAACAAGCATTTAATGTACGGTTCAGTGGGATCTTCTTAATACAGACTAGCACATGCAAAGAATAGAATTGTTTTAGGGCTTTATTTGGTGCACTTATGGCCAAAAATTCCAAAAATTCAGAATTCCAAAAATTCAGATGTTTAAAAAAATTAAAATTCTCCTTTTCTTTTCCATATCCCATTTTTCAAAGCTTTTTCTTATCTTTTCAAAAAGAACTTGTAAAAGCCTATTATTTTTTTTTTCTTCCAAGTTTTCATTTAAATTCAAGTTAGTTGGCATATAGTGTAATATTGGTTTCAGGAGTAGAAGTTAGTGATTCACCATTTGCATATAACACCCAGTGCTCATCACAAGTGCCCTCCTTGGTGTCCACCCCCCCACCAAACACCCCTCCAGCAACCCTCAGTTTGCTTTGTATAATTAAAAGCCTCTTATGATTCGGCCCCCTCTGTTTTTATCTTTTTTTTTCTGTTTCCTGCCCCTACGTTCATCTATTTCCTTCTTAAATTCCACATATCAGTGAAATCATATGTCATTTGTCTCTCTCTGACTGACTTATTTCACTTAGCATAATACACTCTAGTTCCATCCACATTGTTACAAATGGAAATATTTCATTCTTCTTCATGTTGAGTAATATTCCATTGTGTATATGTATATATACATGTGTGTGTGTGTGTGTGTGTGTGTGTGTGTGTGTGTGTGTGTGTATCACATCTTTTTATCCACTCATCAGGCCAATGGACACTTGGGCTATTTCCATAATTTGGCTATTGTTGATAAGACTGCTATAAACATTGTGCCCCTTTGAGTCAGTATTTTTGTATCCTTTGGATAAACACCTAGTAGTGCAATTGCTGGGTCATAGAGGAATTCTATTTTTGTCTCTCTGAGGAGCCTCCATACTGTTTTCCAGAGTGGCTGCATCAGCAGAAGTGTCCCCCTTTCTCCGCATCCTCGCTGACATCCGTTGTTTCCTAAGTCATTAATTCTGTCCATTTTGACAAGGGTGAAGTGGTATCTTACCATGGTTTTGATTTGTATTTCCCTGATGATGTTAAGCATTTTTTCATGTGTCTATAAGCCATTTGTATGTCATTAGCCATTTGGAGAAATGTCTGTTTATGTCTTCTGCCCATTTCTTAACTAGATTACTTACTTTTTGGGTGTGGAGTTTGGTAAGTCCTTCATAGATTTTGGATGCTAGCCCTTTATCCAATATATCAGTTACAAATATCTTCTCCCATTCCATAGGTTGCCTTTTAGTTTTGTTGTTTATTTCCTTTGCTATGCAGAAGCTTTTTATCTTGATGAAGTCCCAATAGTTCATTTTTGCTTTTGTTTCCTTTGCCTCCGGAGACGTGTCTAGTAAGAAGTGGCTATGGCCAAGGTCAAAGAGGCTGCTGTCTGTGTTCTTCTCTAGGATTTTGATGGTTTCCTGTCTCAGGTTTAGGTCTTTCATATATTTTGAATTTATTTTTGTGTATAGTATAAGAAAGTCGTCTAGTTTCATTCTTCTGCATGTCATTCTCCAATTTTCCCGACACCATTTGTTGAAGAGATTGTGCTTTTTTCCACCAGATATTCTTTCCTGCTTTGTCAAAGATTAGTTGGCCATATCATTATGGGTCTATTTCTGGGTGCTCTATTCTGTTCCATTAATTTATGTGTCTCTTTTTGTGCCAGTACCATACTGTCTTGATGATTACAGCTTTGCAATACGGCTTGAAGTGCAGAATTGTGGTGCTACCCACTTTGTTTTTTCTTTTGCAACATTACTTTGGTTATTCAGGGTACTTTCTGGTTCCTTACAAATTTTAGGAGTATTTGTTCCAACTCTGCGAAAAATGCTGGTGTCATTTTGATAGGGATTCCATTGTATGTGTAGATCACTTTGGGTAGTATCAGCATTTTAACAAATTTGTTCTTCCAATCCATGAGCATGGTACATTTTCCATTTATTTGTGTGTTCTTCAATTTCTTTCATAAGTGTTCTATAGTTTTCAGAATATAGATCTCTTACCTCTTTCATTAAGTTTATTCCTAGGCATCTTAATGGTTTTTTGTGCAATCGTAAATGGGACTGATTCCTTCATTTCTCTTTCTGCTGCTTCATTATAGGTGTCAGAAATGCCACAGATTTCTGTACATTGCTTTTATACCCTGCGACTTCGCTGAATTCAGGTATCAGTTCTACCAATTTTTTAGTGGACTCTATTGGGTTTTCTGCATAGAGTATCAAGTTGCCTGAAAAAGAGTGAAAGGTTGAATTCTTCCTTGCTAATTTGAATGTCTTATTTCTTTTTGTTGTCTGATTGCTGAGGCTAGGACTTCCAGTACTATGCTGAACAACAGCGGTAAGAGTGGACATCCCTGTCATGTTCTTGACCTTGAGGATATTAGCTCTGGGTCTTTTGTATATGGCCTTTATGATCTTGAGGTATGTTCATTCTAGCCCCACTTTCTTGAGTGTTTTTATTAAGAAAGGATGTTGTATTTTGTAAAATGCTTTTTTTTGCATCTATTGAGAGAATTATATGGTTTTTATCCTTTCTTATATTAATAGGTATATCATGTTGATTGATTTGCAGGTATTGAACCACCTCTGCAAGCCCAGGAATAAATCCCACTTGATTCTTGTGAATAATTATTTTAATGTACTGTTGGATTTGACTGACTACTATCTTGTTGAGAATTTTTGCATCCATGTTCATTAGGGATATTAGTCTGTAATTCTTCCTAGTGGGGTCTTTGGTTTTGGAATCAAGGTAATGCTGGCCTTGTAGAATGAGTTTGCAAGTTTTCCTTCCATTTCTATTTTTTGGAACAGTTCAGAGAATAGGTATTATCTCTTCTTTATTTTTGGTAGAATTTCCCTGGGAAGCCATCTGGCCCTGGACTCTTGTTTATTGGGAGAGTTTTGATTACTGATTCAACTTCTTTGCTGTTATGGGTCTGTTCAAATTTTCTATTTCTTCCTGTTTATTTTTGATAGTTTATATGTTTCTAGAAATTTATCCATTTCTTGCAGATTTCCCAATTTGTTGGCATATAATCGCTCATAGTATTCTTTTAAAATTGTTTGTATTTCTGCGTTGTTGGTTGTGATCTCTCCTCCTTTATTTTTTGTTTTATTTATTTGGGTCCTGTATCTTTTCTTTTTTGCTAAGTCTGGCTAGAGGTTTATCAATTTTGTTAATTCTTTCAAAGAACCAGTTCCTAGTTTCATTGATTTGTTCTATCATTTTTAAAAAAATTCTGTATCATTTATTTCTACTCTAATCTATATGATTTCCCTTCTTCTGCTGGCTTTGGGCTTTATTTGCTGTTCTTTTTCTAGCTCCTTTAGATGTAAGGTTAGGTTGTATATTTAAGACTGTTCTTGCTTCTTGAGTAAGGCCTATATTACTATTTATTTCCCTCTTATCACCAACTTCACTGCATCCCAGAGGTTTTGGACTGTTGTGTTTTTATTTTCATTTGCTTCCATGTATTTTTTTTATTTCTTCTTTAATTTTCTGGTTAACCTATTCATTCTTCAGTAAGATGTTCTTTAACCCCCATGTATTTGTAGTATTTCCAATTTTTTTCTTGTGGTTGACTTCAAGTTTCATAGCATTGTGGTCTGAAAATATGCGTAGTATGATCTTCTGTCTTTTTGTACTGGTTGAGGCCTGATTTGTGACCCAGTACGTTATCTGTTCTGGAAAATTTTCCATGTGCAGTCAAAAAGTCTGTGTATTCTGCTGCTTTAGGGTGAGATTCTCAGAATACATCTGTCAAGTCCATCTGGTCCAGCGTATCACTGAAAACCACTGTTTCTTTATTGATCTTCTGCTTAGATGACCTGCCCATTGTTGTAAGTGGGGTGTTAAAGTCCCCTACTATTATTGTAATATTATCAATGAGTTTCTTTAAGTTTGTTATGAATTGATTTATATATTTGGCTTTTTCCAAGTTGGGGGCATAAATATTTACAGTTGTTAGATCTTGTTTGAAAGACCCCTTTATTATGATATAGTGCCCTTCATCTCTTATTACAGTCTTTGACTTAAAATCTAAGGCATTGTAAGTATGGCTACTCCAGCTTTCTTTTGATATCATTTAACATGATAAATAGTTGTCCAATCCCTCACTTTCAATCTGGAGCTGTCTCTGGGTAAAAAGAGTCTCTTATAAGCAGCATATAGATGGGGCTTTTTTTTTTAATCTACTCTGATATCTTATGTCTTTTGATTAGAATACTTAGTCCATTTACATTCAAAGTAATTATTGATAGATATGAATTTAGTACCCTTGTATTACCTGTAAAGTCACTGTTCCTGTAGATAGTTTCCTTTTCTTTCTAGTCTTTGTGCTTTTGGTTTCTTTTTCCCACTCAAAAGTCCCCTTTAATATTTCTTGCAGAGCAGTTTGGTGTTCATGAACTCCTTTAGTTTTTGCTTGTTTTGGAAACTATTTATCTCTCCTTCTATTCTGAATGACAGCCTTACTGGATAAAGTATTTTCAACTGCATATTTTTCCCATTTATTACATTGAATATTTCCTGCCACTCTCTTCTGGCCTGCCAGGTTTCTATGGACGGGTTCTTCTGCTAACCTTCTGTCTACCCTTGTAGGTTAAGGACTTTTTGTCCCTAGCTGCTTTGAGAATTCTCTCTTTATCTTTGTATTTTGCAAGTTTCACTATGATATGTCTAGGTGTTGATTTGTTTTTGTTGATCTTAAGGGAAGTTCCCTGTGCCTCTTGGACTTGAATGCCTGTATCTGTTCCCAGATAATTCTCAGCTATAATTTGTTCAAATAAACCTTCTGCCCCTTTTTCCTATGCAAAAGTCTATTTGTATATATATTTATATCTTCTTATGACTCTATATCTCCTTTACATTTAAAAAAAGTGTAATTAACATGCAATATTTTATTAGTTTCAGGTTCACCATAGTGATTTAATATTTTTAGACATTATAAAATGATCCCGTTATAAGTCTAGTTACACTTTGCCACCATCCAAAGTTATTAAAATGTTACTGCCTATATTCCCTATGCTGTACATTATATCCCTATGACTTCTTTAATATAATTGGAAATTATGTGTCTGTTTTCAATTGGAATTTTATGTAGGAAATCTCAGTAAAGATAGATAAGTTGTTGGTAGTTACAAAGGTCTTTATAGCTCTATGGTACTCCAATGTTTACATATAGTATAATTCCTTTAACCAATTTCTCATTGATAGGGAACATTTCTGTTTTCCATGTTTTCCATGGTCAATTCTGGTTTATACATGATACCCTTGCATCATCGTTAACAGCTCTTCATTCATTCTCAGGATTGTCCTAGTTCAGATGATAAATTACATGGTCACCCACCTACATATAAATTGTTAATTTCTATATTATTATTATTAGTCACAATTACTGAAATACATTTTTTAACCTTTCACACTTGTGAGAATATTTCTGAGAAAAACAATTGTAACTTGAACTTCTGGATCAGAGAGTTGTGCCTTTTTAATTTTTGTGAATATTACAAATTACCTTTTAGGAAGTCCATACCAATGTATACTTTTAAGAGCAAAACTGTAAATCCCAGAGGAATATTAATTAAATATAAGTAATTACCATGTCCTCCATGACCTGGCACTTCCCTACTTCTCTGATCCCATCAGATACTATCCTCTCTATTCATTTTGCCATTACCACCCTATTGTCAATGGGTGAAGAATACCTCTGCCTCAGGACATTCGCACTTGCTATCCTATCTGCCTGGGACACTCTGACCCAAATGTTTATGTAACTTGCTGTCCCGCTTAATTTAAGCTTCTGTTTTATAGAGGTATGTGCTGATCACCTTATGAAAAAAATATTGTTCTATCAATCACCACCCATTCTTTGATTCTGATGTATTTCTTTTTATCAATGTGTTACATATAATTCTGTATTTGTTCTCCTTATAAAAATTAACTTCCTGAGCCAAAGGCATCTTCTATCTTGTTTCCTGCTATTTTCTCATTGCCTAGAAATGTGCTTGGCATGTGGATGAAACTCAGTAAATATGTGTTATCAAATGAATAAATAAAAAGTGTAAGATTGTACTTGTTTCCCACACCAGATATCATCAAATATTATTATCTTTTGCCAATTTGATAACAACGATATCTTGTAATTATAATTTGCTTATCTTCAATCATGAGTAGATTGTGCAATTTAGTGTCTTAAAGTGATTTTAATTTATTTTGTTCTGTAAGTTTTCTCTGCAGATATTTTGTTAGCCAGAATACTTGAGTTAGTGACCAGAATTTAAAGCAAGACCAAGAAGCATGGTTGTGTGACTTTTCTACTGTATTCAGCTGTCTGGGTGCAGAAATGCAGTAGACAGATTGGGATGTAACCTGGTAGACAAATGCAAAGCAAGAGCATTGGGTAAAGTACATCCAGTGGAGTGGCTACAATGATGAACATGTAATATTTTCTAGATAAAAATGAAAGTGAGAGGGGTGCCTGGGTGGCTCAGTCCGTTAAGCATCCGACTCTTGATTTTGGCTCAGGTCATGATCTCACAGTTCCCGGGATTGAGCCCCACATAGAGCTCTGCGCTGACAGTATGGAGCCCGCTTGGGATTCTCTCTCCTCCTCTCTCTGCCCCTCCTCCATGCTCTCTCTGTCTCTCAAAATAAATAAACTTAAAAATGAAAGTGAGAGATTTGGAGGAGAGGGTTTTGAACACCGAAAAGTTTGTAAGATCAATCCATTCTAGGTCTCAGGAGAGTCAAATAGTTGCTCTATTTTTTTTTTTCAGAAATTCTAAAAATCTAATAAAACAACCAAGATACTTCTATTTAAAAAATGCCAATGTGAAGATTCAACTTTATGGATGAGTGGCATGATTTTAGAGAGGCTCAAGCAATTTAAAGATTAATCTGGAACTACTCATTAAAATACGTATATTCATGACCCCAGGGATCTAGTAGCTAGTTCTCTATTACAGTATCATTCCAATCAGTATCATTCTCAGGTGGCAGATGTTTGGGGCAATCTGAGAAAGTCGATGGGTAAATTCATAGGTGAAATATGGTGGATGCACATCAGAACACAAATCACGTCTCAGCTAACCGCATTGGTTGACACGCATTGTGCTGTTACATACCTCTTATGCCTCAGCTCCGTGCCCATTCCTCAGTAATTTTCTCTGTGATGCCGTAACTAAGATGCTACAAACTACTTTCCCCAGAAAGGCATCTTTCTTTCTTAGATTCTGCCAAGAGGAGGCATTAGAAGAAGTTATCAGGCAGAGATGAAAGGAAGTTGAAAAGTTCTCCCTTATCCTGTTTTCTTGATTATCCTACGGTTGTCAAAACTGCTGCCACAGCTGCCGTTGGGTCCACCTCTAGCTTCTAGGAGCATCCTCTTTGTCTGAGTCCCCTCAGAGGTATCAGCAGTTCCTGGAAGGCACCACCAGCAGGGAGGTCTGAGCTCCAATAACATGAGAGCCTTTCCTCTAAGTTCTTAGATTTCTCTTTCCTTTTGTTGCCCAGCCCTAAATTTTGTAATGTCGTGCTATAGCTCATAGACATGGGTTACCTTTGTTTTTTTTTTCCCTTTGTGTTTTGAGCTCTCCAAAAGGGTTGCAACTAACTTCCTTTATGATATCCCTTCTACATGAAATGAGTCCTGTAGTATTTCCTAAAATAAGTGTGTATTCAAAACTGGGTTGATGAAATTTGACTACTCTGAGCACCTTGTGTAAGTGGAATCGTATGGTCGCAATGTGAATGTCCTTAATGCCACTGAACTGTACACTTACCAGTGGCTCAAGTGGTAGATTTTATGTTATTTGTATTTTACCACAAGAAAAAAAAAATTTCTGAGTGAGAAAGAAAAATAAATTTAAATCACAACATAGTACATTTCTATAAGTTACAAATATAACCATGCAAAATAACTCTACATAACTCTCCCGAAACATTCCCATTTGGGCAAAGTTTCTCAGCGACAGCACTCTTGACATTTGGAGCCAGGTAATTTTTTGTTGTGGGGGCCAGAGGCTGTCCTATGCTTAACTGGGCATTTAGCAGCAGCCCTAGCCTCTACCCACTAGATGCCAGTAGCACCTCCAACCAGTTGTGATGACCAAAACCATTTCTGAACGTTGCTGAATGAGTGTCTTCTGGTGGTCAAAGTCACTGCCCTTCTCCAGTGATTTGGCACCACTGCATTAGGGAACGACAACAAATTGTCCAATTTGTGAGTTGGGAGGAAAGGTGGTTGCTTCTATCTTTTCTTCTTTGGGATTCATTTGCTTTCAGATAGTGTTGTGCACTGGCCTGTTCTTAATTTTGTGGTAAGTCTAATGGTGAAGACTTTGCCTCCAACGTCGTCAGTGGATTTTCGGCGCTAACTATGGGCCAATACCAAGCAGTCCACCATTTTCACATACTTGAGCAACATTCACCAACTCTCTCTGGTATTTTTATTTCAATATGTCCAACTCTTGAATTTCTCAGTGTTATTTTTTTAGCTCCTTCACACCTTAGCTGATTCATTGGGCTGGGTAGTGAGATATGAACCAGATGTGGAACTGAGGTATTCTTCTCAGTCTCCTTGCTGATTTCTCCCTTTCAGTTTTCCCTGTTTGTGATCGAGTGTCACAGGGCTCTTGAAGCAGTACTAGTATTTTCTCTGTCTTCACTCATTGCTTACATGATCCCATCGAGGCATATACCTTTCAATTCTGTCTCTTTGATGAAATCTGATATACCTCTGCTGAAGTCTAGTCTTGCATATCTAATTAGCCACTCAAGATAATCACTTGGGCATCCACTGAATATATCAAATGCTACATATCTGGAAACAAACTTCTGATTTCTACTCCACAAGCTCTCTCACCCAACCAGCTCTTCGTGCAATATGCCCCATCATAGAAAGTGTAGCCTGCATTCTTAAGCCAAATCTTTTTAATTCTGCTCTTTCTTTCTTCTTCCATAGCAGGATGTTACACTATTCTGTTCCCTTATCTTCAAAATGTACCCAGAAATTTCACGACTTTTCACCGCTCTCGCTAAGACTACTGTGATCCAAGCCACCGAATCCCACAACCCCTGATTATCCCTGCAATCGCCTCATTAGATTCTCATTTCTACACCAAACCGAGTATGATTCATTTAAAATGTAAGTCTTACGATGCCATCTATAACCTCATACTTTCCAGTAGCTTCCCATTTTGCCTTCATTCAAAGTAGCAGCCGCCGTCTTCACTCTGGCTACAAGGTTGTGTGATCTGCCTCCTCTCCGCCTCTGCAGCCTCATCTCCTTCTTGTTACTCCACTCCAGCCATTCACTCTGCTTCTCTATACTTTCTGGTTCCTGGGCCTTGAATACACTGTTTCCTGACACCCCAGTGTTCTCCCATCCTTCCTTCAATTCTCTGATCAAATGTCGCTACCTCAAAGAAATCTGTCTTGACCACTTTATCTTAAGTAAGTTTTCCACCTTCCCCTCTCTTGCCTCTCTCTCTTTGTTCCACTAATCATAACCTAATATACATTTATATCTTCATAGGTATATTTTATTTTTTCTCCTATAGCATTTACATTTCATGAAAGCAGAAATGGTGTTTTCTTCACTGGTTGCTGCCTTGGGCTGTAACAATGCCTACCATGAGCTCCCAGCTCATATTTGGTAAAATAGTAAATAAATGAACCTCACAAAATGTGTTGAACAGCACAGATAGACTTAATTTGAAATTGGAAATAGGTTAGGCAATGGAAGTGCAGCCTAGGGTATAGTAGTCATGTAGTTAAGTTAATAAAAGTGATCTTTTGACCTATTTTCAAGACTTCTAAGCAGCAAAATCAAACTTATTAAATAGTTGGCCCAAGAGTATACACAGAAACAGTGGTTGCGATTATAAGAAGAGTCTGATAAACTAATCACAGGACTGTACTAATAGATGGCTGATTTCCTCCCCAAATGGTGATGGTCAAAGTTTGGTCAACCACAGACTTAAAAACTGAAAAGTATAGAAAGCTGGAAAAATCTAGGATGGCAAAATCCACTTTTTTCTAGCTTCATGTTTTCACGTAGAACCTCACTGGTCTTGTTGTTCTCTGCCTCCTTGCACTTTTCTAGGGGAGATGTGAATGATCTGATTGGTGTGGCTTAGACAATTTCCTGCTGCTTTGTCTTTGCAAGTTCAGGAAAGCCTGAGCTTTGACCTGCTCTAGACCTTTCGGTAAGCCTAGCAGTAAAATCTTCATCCTTATAAGGAAAGGACTGTGGTTTTTTTGAGGGCAGATATGTCTATTTCAAGGATGCACCATTAACAAATCTATACAGATAACATTACTTAAACTATATATAATGTGTTTACATGATGCATGATCAGTGATAAAGGGCTACTTGAATCTCCATTTGCCTGTTTGAACATTTGTCATTCTCAGTCAATGCAAGAGGGAGACCTGTGCAATTCATTGCTCCTTCATTCTAGTTACTTCACACTTTTGCTTATTTACAGCGGATTAGCTGTCTATATTGTGCAGGTTTGAGAAAATTTAAGATGATTTATGCAGGAGTACTCAAAAACCATTTTTCTTCAAAGAAATTTAGGAATATCCCCTGTCCAGTCTGGGGGTACCTCAGCCTCGGCATATGGTAGCAAAGTTAAAATGACCACTCCTCACCTTTGAGAGCCTTCCTGAATCCCACAAGTTTTTACGATGACTACACAGTTCTATGATGCCCCATCCCTATCATACACTTAAGAAAACTGAACAGATGTAGATCATTTCACTTAAAATAAACATATAAACTTGGTATGCTGAGATCATTTAATCAATTATAAATTCCTTTTATCTGCTGTTATTCTTATTAGAATAAATGTGATAATTGTAGTCGCCACAGTAAAGAGCCATTCTCCTGCACCTGTAGGTTAATTGTTATCCTTTGAGAAATTTGAAAAAAAAACCCACAAACTATTACTTCCAGACAAGCAAAGTTGGTGTGTGTGGGGGGGATCGTTTTGTGTAATTATTTGCTCATGTTTTTAGACATAGATGTTTTTTCCTGTAAGTGATTGTATTAGAGTTCATTATAAATGAGGACATACCCTGGCAGTATGAGCCACCAATCCCACCCAAGAAAAATGAAAACATACGTCCACATAAAGATGTGCGTGTGAACATTCATACCAGCTGTATTCTTAATAATTCAATCCTAGAAAGAGCCCAAGTGTTCATTAATTGGCGAGTGGATAAACAAATTGTGATATGTCTATGCTCAATAATAAAAAGGTTCAAACTATGGACACATGCAACAACACAGGTGAACCTGAAAAATATTTTGCTAAGTGAAAGAAAAATATAAGAAACTACATACTTTATAATTTCATGTATATGACCTTGTAGAAAAGATGACAGAAAGCAGATCAGAGATTATGTGGGGATAGGGTCAGGTGAGGTAATAAACTGCAAAGAGGCACAAGGAAAAATTTTAGGGTGTTGGAGATGTTCTATAGCTTGATTATAGTGGTGGTTACATGATTGTATATAATTACCAAAATCCACCTGAAATGGGAATTTTATTGTCTGAAAATTTATCCTCAGTAAATGTGGACTGATATATAGAATTGGGAGTTTTGGAGAAGGGAGTAAGAGCAATATTTGAAAGAGTAAGAGTGGTTATTTTTTTTTATTTTATTTTAAATTTACATCCAAATTAGTTAGCATATGGTGCAACAATGATTTCAGGAGTAGATTCCTTAGTGCCCCTTCCCCATTTAGCCCATCCCCCCTCCCACAACCCCTCCAGTAACCTTCAGTTTGTTCTCCATATTTATGAGTCTCTTGTGTTTTGTCCCCCTCCCTGTTTTTATATTATTTTTGTTTCCCTTCCCTTATGTTCATCTGTTTCGTCTCTTAAAGTCCTCTTATGAGTGAAGTCGTATGATTTTTGTCTTTCTCTGACTAGTTAATACCCTCCAGTTCCGTCCACGTAGTTGCAAATGGCAAGATTTCATTCTTTTTGATTGCCAAGTAATACTCCATTGTGTGTGTGTGTGTGTGTGTGTGTGTGTGTGTGTGTGTGTATATATATATATATATATATATATATATATATATATATATATACCACGTCTTCTTTATCCATTCATCCATCGATGGACATTTGGGCTCTTTCCATACTTTGGCTATTGTGGATAGTAGTGCTATAAACATGGGGGTGCATGTGTCCCTTCGAAACAGCACACCTGTATCCCGTGGATAAATGCCCAGTAGTGCAATTGCTGGGTCGTAGGGTAGTTCTACTTTTACTTTTTTGAGGAACCTCCATACTGCACCAGCTTGCATTCCCACCAACAATGCAAAAGAGATCCTCTTTCTCCACATCCTTGCCAACATCTGTTGTTGCCTGAGTTGTTAATGTTAGCCATTCTGACAGGTGTAAGGTGGTATCTCATTGTGGTTTTGATCTGTATTTCTCTGATGATGAGTGATGTGGAGCATTTTTTCATGTGTTGGTTGGCCATCTGGATGTCTTCTTTGGCGTGTATTCATGTCTTTTTCCCATTTCTTCACTGGATTATTTGTTTTTTGGGTGTTGAGTTTGATAAATTCTTTATAGATTTTGTATACCAACCCTTTATCTTATATGCCATTTGCAAATATCTTCTCCCATTCTGTTGGTTGTCTTTTAGTTTTGATGACTGTTTCCTTTGCTGTGCAGAAGCTTTTTATTTTGATGAGGTCCCAGTAGTTCATTTTTGCTTTTGTTTCCCTTGCCTCCAGAGATGTGCTGAGTAAGAAGTTGCTGCGGCCAAGATAAAAGAGGTTTTTGCCTACTTTGTCCTCGAGGATTTTGATGGCTTCCTGTCTTACATTTAGGTCTTTCATCCATTTTGAGTTTACTTGTGTGTATAGTATAAGAAAGTGGTCTGGGTTCATTCTTCTGCATGTCGCTGTCCAGTTTTCCCAGTACCACTTGCTGAAGAGACTGTCTTTATTCCATTGGATATTCCTTCCTGCTTTGTCAAAGATTAGTTGGCCATATGTTTGTGGAGAGTATTTTTTTTAATGTGAACATTAAAAGGAATATTGAAGACCCAGAATGCAATGGGGAGTAAACAATAACTGTTTTCATTTTTCTTCATATATGCTTTCCCAACTATCCTCCACTCTCTCTTTAATCACTTCTTAAGCATATCCCATTGTTTTCAGGATTCTTTCAGTTATGGGAATACTTTCATTTTTATAATACAGATGCAGTTTAAATATTAAAGACCTAGTATCTTGAATTTAGGTTTGAATTCACATTCATTTCAATTCCCCTGCCCCCCGTCCCGACTTAGGTCTGACATGTGGCTAAGAGACTCAACATGGGGAAGGGGGTAAGGTCTGTATTTAGCTCTCCTTTTCTTCCTCACTCTGCCTCTCTTCTCCCCCTCTCTTCTTTTCCCTTCTTTCTTAGATACAGTGAAGATAAAGAGGAGGGATGGGGAGAAAAGGGCAAAAATATGTATTTATCATATGACCACTGGGTCTCTCTGTGTTGAACCGTCTTAAATGATCACCTGAGATTTTCTCATGAGTTATGCATCCCTGATGTGTGCAATGCATTCTCTGCCTGATCTACGTGGAACACCCTCAGCTTTGGTTCCCAGGGCTCTCTCTCTTACTTTGTATTGCTGGTATCCTCTTACCCACAGGCTACCCTCCAACGCAGAGTTTTTTCAGGATGGTTTGCAGCCTGGCTAACTTCCATGAACCCCACTTGAACCAATGGGAAATTCCCACACTTTGCTGTGTCAATAGTTGGTATACAGGTTTTCCTTGTGACTTTCTCCCAAATCTCTCTGCTATTGCTCACTGTTCCAATCAACATTGTGCCTTCTGAATTCTGGTGGGAAGCAAGCACCTGTCCCCAAAGTCCAGAGTTAAGGAGGACGACCAAACATACCAGTTTTTTCTTAATAAACTATCCATCCTCAACCTCTTCAGCTCAAATGGAAGACCCAGTGCAGGCCGGCTGATTCAGCTACTTTGCAAACTGGATGTGAGATGCCCATGCAGTTTCCTCCACCTCTACCAATACCTCTTCAGGGGAATGCAGTGGAGGGAATGGAGAAAGAAGAGAAACACTTACCTGTCTCCTTTACTTGAAAAGGATGAAAAAAAGCTTTTTCCCTCTAAGCCTTTAATTAGCTTTACTAAAGGCTCAAGATCACTGATGAGGTGATGATCTCAGGAACATCTTATCTACCTCTGAAAAGCCCTGTAAGGCTATTAAGCTCTGAAGTCTGGAAGCTCCCTAGCTGCTGTGCAGGACTGTTTCCTGTCAATTCAATGTCTGCCCATCATCCTCCAGTTTTAAAGGATGAAATCTGGGAGCCATATTTCCCAGAATCCTTTGCCAACACAGTGTGTGTTTGACTCTGCCAATCACAGATACTGTGGAATCAGGGTGGGAAACTGAAGAGAGACGTAGCTGTGGCTCTCTAGTGAGACCATGGGTAGGTGTGTGGGTCTTGGCAGGAGGCAGGAGAGAAGTTTTCCAGCACCTTTGGGCATCCTCCTCCTTTTAATGCTGTGGGCAGATGGAAACTTTGATGGCATTTCCCCTATAATCCCTGCCCTTCCAAATTTGCTTGTGAGCCAATAATAGCCTTCTCGCATAATAGTCTCTCAGCCATTCCAGTAGCTGTGAAGTCTTTGAAAACTCATAAATCTCTTTTCCTCCAAATTTTTAGGGTAGCTTTTTCTTTCCTGCAGAACACTGACTGACACAGCAACTCTCTTTAAAATGTAGAGACACTTATCTCCTATTTTTCTCTGTTTAGAAACTCAACCTGAAATTCTCAGACAATGGCATCTGGTTACATAGCCTCTGGGAAAATCAAAACTTTATAATCCTATTGTCAGTTACAGGCAACAAAGATACGGGTAAAAAATGTTGATGGAGTCAGGCCAGTGTCCTGTTGTGGGCTCCAGCTGGAATATGTCACAATATTAGAACTCTTTGTTTAAAGGTTTGGAGAATGAGTGAAAGCTCTTGGGCACACATTGGTATGTCCAACCTTAACTCAGTTGACTTATGTATGTTAATAATACTATTTACTCAAACTTTTCTTCCTCTAGAGTCATAACTAGACAGCTCAGGTAATAGGACCTTCTCTGAGGGATAAATAATAAAGGGAAGGAAGAATTTGTTCAGAGGGCTTCGTGAAAAACAAGAGCATCATTCAGAATATTTGCACAATTACCTCTAGTTGGGAATCACTAAAGAGAATTGGAGTGTCATTCAGGACACCTGTCACTCTGATAGTCCAACAACAGACTAATGGCCCAGCATTTATATTAGCTGTTGCCTCCTCAGAGTCAGGCTTCTGTTGTTCTAACTGGCAGCCTCAGATTCTTTCTGGTTCCGTTTTACTTTATTTGTCTCATTTCTCTATCTGTTCTCCTCTTTCCATCATGTCTTTTACTTATCGCATTCTTTGTTGCTACATGCTGAATGTTTCTACAGAGCTCTCCCTTCAACTAGAAGAAAAGAGAGTAGATATGATTGGTTCAGTTGGTAACTTTTCAGCGTAAAGAATTTGGGAACGAATCATCATTCCCAGTCACTCTAGTGACTAACGGCCAGCCCAGCGTTGCCTGCTTTTAGTCAGTCATCAAGTCTCATCTACCTGTCTATCTGGGAAAGTAGGTCCATGAGGCAACATGTACAGTGGCTTAGGATATGGAACAGTCTAGGGGTTATTCATAGAGGGTGTGAGTGGCTAAAAAATGAAAACCAATAAATTATCAAAGTTAGAGAGCAACTACATTTATGTAGTTTCTTTTATGACAAGGTTTTTTAACCTCTAGCAATCGTAGAAACCAAAAGCTACAAGCTATAGTTCCTTGATACTCGGGAAACATGAATTGTATGATGTCTCATGTATTTAATAAGAGCCTTTTGGGGGAAAAACTGACTAGCAAGTTCATTTGATATAATATATTAGCTGATTTCAGAAATATTGACATGCTAAAAATAAAGACATTTGGATTGCATAAATATGATTCTTTTTTAGTGGATATGGGTCTATATCAATGTGAAAAATAAGAAGAGGAGATCCCACAGAAAGCCAGCTCAGTGTTCTTTCCACAGCAGCTCCAGGGATCATAAAATTGATTCCGTTGTATCCGATGGGGAAAATGAGCAAACTGGGGACAAAATTATTGTAAGCTTTAACTCAATTAACCTTCAAACCAATGCTGTAATAGCAGATTGCTCCCTACTATATAGTAAGTCTGAAAAATGAGTAAAACGGTGCATGGTGATAGGAGATCAATTCTTGCATGTTGTAAGGGTGATGGTAGAATATCTGTAAATACAGCTCAACATGTGTTTATCCCTGGTTGGTTTTCTACACAAATAAAAGTAATCTAAATAGAAAAGGACATATGGTTCTCTAAAGTTATTAAATATATACAAAAATGCAATATTGAACTAATTTAAGAGCTATAAATATGAATTGAAATCATTCTGACAAAAGCTGGTTTCTCTTTTTGCATGTTCTCTATTGTAAAAACAAACAAGCAACAGCAATCTAGGGGAGCCTGGGTGGCTCAGTCAGTTAAGTGTCTGACTCTTGGTTTCGGCTCAGGTCGTGATCTCATGGCTTGTGGGTTTGAGCCCCGCATTGGGCTCTGCACTGGCGGCCAGCACAGAGCCTGCTTGGGATTCTCTCTCTTTCCCTCTGTCTGCCCCTCCCCCCTCTCAAAATAAATAAATAGATATTTTAAAAAAAAAGCAATAGCAATCTAATAAAAGAGTCTGGAAATTCTTCATGGAACATAAGGGGCCATGAGAAGTTGTCTTCTACTACTTGAAGGGATGGTCATTGGTAGGTCGGGCTTTTCTCTGCTGGCAAGTATGGTGCCCAGGGTAAGCCTTCTGGCTGTATTTAAAATGGCCGTGCATGTTCCATACCTTCTACTTCTCATCTTTTGCCCCTTTTCTTCTTTGGCAGTCATAACAGAAAGACCTTGAGGAAGTTTTGTCCGGGCCTTTAGACCTCTGTACCTTACGAAGTGCTTACTTTTATAGTAAATAATGTGACTTTTATAAGCAATTGTGAATAGTTGTATACAAAGCAATTTATGTGCTGACCAATTTTGTATCACCTCCTTTGAAACTCTATTTGTATGTTGAATATAACAATTAAAAATTGCTTTTTAGGGGCGCCTGGGTGGCTCGGTCGGTTAAGCGTCCGACTTCGGCTCAGGTCATGATCTCACGGTCCGTGAATTCGAGCCCCGCATCGGGCTCTGTGCTGACCGCTCAGAGCCTGGAGCCTGCTTCCGATTCTGTGTCTCCCTGTCTCTCTGCCCCTCCCCTGTTCATGCTCTGTCTCTCTCTGTCTCAAAAATAAATAAATGTTAAAAAAAATTTTTTTTAAATTGCTTTTTAACAAGGTTAGCAACAGTTTTAGAACACTTAGGGAGTGCTTCTTACATGACCAGCACCTTGATAAGACATTTGCAAGTATTATTCCTTTTCACAGAAGAGAGAACTAGCACTTAGAGATTTTATGTAAATTTCACGTGATCATACAGTAATGAGTGGGAGATCTAGGACCTGAATGTAAAAAAGCCTGACTCTGGCATGGGCAGTCACGGTGTCATACACACTTTTCTGACAAGACACCAGATTTGGTTGTTTGTTTTAGTTCGTTGCTTGCATACATTGGTGAAAATTGCTATTATTTGTAAATAATTGCATTTTGGAAACTATGCGAACCAAATATGTCTGTCTTCTGTTAATAATTCTGCTTTAAAATAATATTAATCCATTTTTAGGTTAACTAAGTATAAGTGATTTACACAGATGCTTTTTTTTTAATAAGCAGAGTACAAATTATTGAATATTCATTCATTTTCCATTTAAAAACACATTAAAAATAATATGTAAGGAATAGTGGTTGCACATAATTCCTTTTGTTACATGCATTTATGTGTTTGTTTGTTTTTTTTAATGTTTATTGATTTTTGAGAAAGACAGACAAGCTGTGCAGGAGAGGGGACAGCAGAGAGAGGGAGAGAGAGAGAGAGAATGAATCTGGAGCAGGTTCCAGGCTCTGAGCTGTCAGCATAGAGCCCAGCGTGGCTCTAACCCACGACCCAGAGACCATGACCGGAGAGCCTAAGTCAGATGCTTAATGACTGAGCACCCACGGGCATGCTTAAGTATTTAGATGTGAAAGGTTAGGATGCCTCAGGCTACTATTATGTTTTGGCCAAAAGTGAGAGAGAAGACAAGGGGAGGAGAGGGCAAGGCAGGGAAGGGGAGGAAAGGAGAGAAAGATGGAGACATGGGAGCAGCTGTGGCAAGATTTTAACAAATGATGAAACTGCTTAAAGAGTAGGTTGGATTTTATTGTGCTATTCTTTCAATTATTCTGTAGATTTGAACTATTTCAAAATAAAAATAAAGTAAATGTATAGGAAAGAAAAAATTAATGCATATGAATAGCTTTTTCCTAGTTTTCTTTAATTTTATAATATGTATATACAGTCAAAAAGCATATCGTGGGCACTGTTATTATCATTTATAAGTATGATTTCAAATTGGGCTCATTAAGACTACCATTAGAATGAAAGACAAAATATAAAAAAATATTAAGAAGAATAAAAATTACATTTAGGTCAAGAAGGTATGAGGCAAGGGAGACCACTGAATATATTAAATGATAATAAATATAAGATGTTAAACATTAGATAAATATATTAAAAGGAGTTATTGTTATAATAATGAGATTTTAATCATCGTGAACAAGTTTATTCAGAAATTTAAGGCCAGAAAAAAACCTGGAATTTATTTTAACAAATGTTTCTGGAAAATCTTTCATGCAAAACAGAAATGCGGGGCACCTGGGTGAGTCAGTTGGTTAAGCATCTGACTTAGGCTCAGGTCATGATCTCACAATTTTAGAGAGAGTTCTGTCTCTGTCTCTCAAAAATAAATAAAACATTTAAAAATAAATAAATAAATAAATACTTAAGCATGCCTCTTCCTAAAATAAAGATCTTCTCCTGTGAAAGCACATCACTACTGCCTAAGAAAATCAACATTAAGTCAATAGCATCAAATGACATACAGATCATACTCAAATGTCCTCAGTTTTCCCAAGATGTCATTTATAGATGGTGGTGGTGGTTTCAATTCAAGGACCAAGCAGGATTCACATGGTACTTTTGCCTACTATGTATCTTAAGTCAACTTCCTCATTTGTTCATTTCATTTATTTATTTGAGTGGTCTACTCAGATTACCCCACAGATGATTCTATGGCCTGAGTTCTTCTGACTGCTTCCAGAAGATAGAATTCAGGCAACCTCACACCACATGGGTGATGCTCTGCCCCTCAAGAGGCATATCAAATGAGGTCATCCCATCATTGGCAAGGCTGTGTTTGACCATATGATTAAGATGGTGACAGCCAGAACTCTCCTTTTAGAACTCTCCATTTGAAAAGCATGTCTTCTGACTCAGTCCTTCCCTGATAGCATTTCACTGAATGGCTTTCACAACCATTGTTGATCCTGCCTACATTCATCATTTTCCTGGAAATAACAAAATGGTGGTACTCTATTTTTATAACCCCCCCTTATTTTTATTAGCTGGCATTGTTCCTTAAAGGAGAGGGTTTTTTTTTCTTTTTTCTTTTTTCTTTTTCTTTCTTTCCTTCTTTTTTTTTTTTCTTTCTTGCCAAGAAGGTTTTCTAGGTTCTCTATGAACTTTCCTTGTCCTAGATAGGAAATTTCCAATTCTTTCCCCATAAACCAAGACGTCTTTTTAGAGATAAATGGAATTTCATAATTGGAATTAGATATGCTCTTTACTTTTGAAATGTCATTGCTTTCATGTAGTTTCAGGGCAAAGGATAAGATAATGTGTGTGTGTGTGTGTGTGTGTGTGTGTGTGCGCACACACACATACAGATGTATACACACAAAAATCGCAAGTTCATACTGATACTTTCAGATCAAATCCAACATCATTGGATTCTTCTGTTTGTCTTCATTTTCTATTCTGTATCTTTATCTTCCTTTCCCATACTTTCCCCACAACTTCAATATATTTACTTTTTTGCTCTAATCCACAATTTACAGAACATAGGTTTGGAATTAAAACACAACACTACTAAGCTTACTAAGTAGAGGTCAAGACTTATTTATTATTATTATTATTTTGGTGTATATATTTATTTTTCTCTAATCCACAAAAGATAGGATATAATATACATTCTACTGTACCTTGATTTTCTTTTCCTTTCTTTCCTTTCCTTTCTTTTTCTTTCTTTCTTTCTTTCTTTCTTTCTTTCTTTCTTTCCCTCTCTCTCTCTGTCTGTCTTTCTTTCTTCAACTTAAGAGAGCCTGAAATTCTTTCCATGTTGATTAATGTAGTCTTCATATTTCTTAAAGTTGCTTAATACTTCATTTGCTGGATTTTCTATAATTCAACTAGACTGCAGGGAAGTCTGGTTGTTGTTAATATTTTGCTATTGAAAATAATGTCACAGCGAATAACTATATGTGTATGTTGTTTCATATTTGGAGAGGTGTATCTTCAGGATAAATTCCTAGAAGTGGGATTGCAGGATAAAAGGGCAAACATAGGTGATCTCTTTATATAATGTTACCTTTCTCTTTATAGAAGTTGCACCATTTTGAACTTTCACCAGTAGTGTATGAAAATATTTATTTCCCCACAACTTTTTTATTTTTTGTCCCACTGGTTTGTAAGAAATGGTATCTCATTGAGATGTAAATGTGAACTTCTTTCAGCTTGCATTTTTCATTTTTTTCATTTCTTTCTTTTTTTCTTACTTTTTTTTTCAGGTCTATACAAGCAAACTTTTGGTCTCTTAAGGTCCTTTACTTATCCTTTAGAAAATATACTAACTTAAGAAAATACTCTTGTGAGAACAATATAATACTATTCACATAAAGCTTTTTAGAAGTTTTTTTTTTTTTTTCCCAGAGGTGGTACAGTTGAGGAAATAGCTTCCCTAATATGTTGTGAATTGACTAAATAGCATTAAAAATATTTAATAAATCCACAAATGATAATCCATAAGTATCCAAATATTAAGGTTATTCATTTGAAATTGAAATGCTTAGGATTTCTTGCCAGTAATAAAGAATTTCATATACAATGTTAAATATTGTAAATATTGTTAAATATTTCCCTTCCATTAAGCATTTGTCTTTAAAAGCAAATTTATACTCACCACATCATCTCTCACTCTCTGCTCTAATTTAATTCAGACTACTTATGATTATTGTGAGCAATTATTTTTAACAATTTCTTTCTAAATCCCATATGGTAATGATTAAAACTTGAAAGCTTTCAAAGAAAAAAATGCGAAAAGAAATATTTTAAATAAGTTTACGAAGCCTGCTTTGGGCTCTGGTTGTCTCTTTATCCTCCATGGAGCCCCCATGCAAAGTTCCCCAGTGGACTCATTTCCTTTTCAAATGAGTGAAAAATCCTTTTTATTCCCCTCAGCTTCTTTTGAAAAGAAAGACTTTATTTAAAATAATTGACTTATTTTTGAGACTACAAAATGCTGACATTTAGACCCTCATTCCACAGAAGTGGTGTATTGTCCCTAACTTATTTTCTGCTGCTTTATAAACTCAGTTTTGAATCATTCCGATTATTATTTCACCTTTACTCTGTTGCCTCACATTTTAATACAAACCTTTCAAGATGTGAGGTGTGAAGCTGCAAGAAATAAATATTGATCATGAAAATTAAAAATCATAACATCTATCCCGTTGATTCAATTGATTCTCAGAATTCGTGCTCTTCGTGACATTGTCTCAGGGTGTAAATGGAAAGTTAAAATACCAAATATGAAATTCCCAAACTGGAGTAAAACCAAAACAGCCTCATGAAAGATATTTATCCAAATCCATTTTCTGAGAAAAGCATAGAAAACAAAAAATAATGGAAGTAAAAATAAATTCTATTATAAAAGATAGATTTTTCGGAATGAAGTTGACTCATTACTTCTTTCGAGCCTATATCTCACGACCACGAGAAGAAACTGTCGAAAGACAACATGGGTGGAAAACTTGCTACAGATCCTGATGGCTTTTATAGTGGCTACAGTTTTCCCACAAGGAATCTGGATTTTCTCACTTCAGGATTGAAAGGAGTAGTCATGATCTTAAAGGAATTACAAGGTGTTTTCATTTTAAAACTCAGCTAGAAAATTAGGCAGAATTATAGCTATACTAAATGTGCATATGTTATTACCATGCTCTATTTTGAATGTTTGGTGCAAATATTTCAGGACCCAGGGCTTTGTAACCACTTGGATTACTTTCTAAATTTGTAAATGGGAAGTTTTTATGTGTCAAAAACATAAGGATACTAATTAGAAGCTTAAAAGTGATGTTTATTTTATTTTATTTTTTTAATTTTTTTTTTAACGTTTATTTATTTCTGAGACAGAGAGAGACAGAGCATGAACGGGGAGGGGCAGAGAGAGAGGGAGACACAGAATCGGAAGCAGGCTCCAGGCTCTGAGCTGTCAGCACAGAGCCCGACGCGGGGCTCGAACTCACGGACCGCAAGATCATGACCCACCTGAAGTCGGACGCTTAACTGACTGAGCCACCCAGGCGCCCCTGATGTTTATTTTAAAAACTAAAATAACAATGATATTTTCATTAGAGTATTTTTGCTAGTTATATAATACTGTACTAAATATTAACATTTAGTGGACATATATTAAATTATGAAAAAAACATAGAACAGCCGGGTATTAGTGCTAAGTATGATATGGTTAACAAATAATTAATGCCGTCTAAGTATTATAAAAATGTTTGCTTAAAAAACTGCATAAATGTATTCTTTTCTCCTTTCGCTATTAAGATATAGTTTAATAGTATCTCTATGAAATAAAGTATGTATCTTTGTAGCCTTTGAAATTGTTTAAGGGCTTACGTTGTGGTCTGGTCTCATATTTTGTTTGTTTGTTTAAAGGTTTTTAATCTTATTTATTTATTTTGAGAGAGAGAGACTGTGTGCTCAAGCAGGGAGGGGAAGGGCAGAGAGAGAGAGAGAGAGAGAGCGATGAGAGAGAATCCCAAACAGGCTCAGCACTGCCAGTGCAGAGCCCAGTGCGGGACTCAGTCCCTGACCCAGGTCAATAGTTGGTCAC
The DNA here is from genome assembly GCF_018350215.1 of Panthera leo. Taxonomy (NCBI): domain Eukaryota; kingdom Metazoa; phylum Chordata; class Mammalia; order Carnivora; family Felidae; genus Panthera; species Panthera leo. Next base: position 15,889,618 of record NC_056691.1, on the reverse strand, counting down.
TTAACTGACTGAGCCACCCAGGTGCCCTTGTGATCTTATATTTTTAAGTGATCAGCTTCTATAAATATTTGGTAAACATTTGAAAATAAATTTCATTCTATTTTTTCAGAAAACATTAAAAATCTTGAAAATTAGTGTAACATTATTAATTCTTTCATTTAAGAAATTCTGTATTTTGTCAGTTTGATCTGCCATGGTGTGAGTTGTACAATAATTAATTACTTCTAAAGACTTTGGGTTTCTGCATCATAAACAGATGAGAAGTATTCACTCCCATCCTTATAATAAAAAAGCCCAGACCAATTAAAAATCAATAATTACTTTTGACCTATCATTGAACAGATGTCACAGGGCAAGCTGAAATCCCAAAACTTAGATACAGAGTCACATCAAGAAAGATGTAGCTCTGGAAATGTGTTTACCTGGAGAAGAAACTGTGGGAATCCTTAAACTGTTAAGAATATTTGAATGGTAATTTTGAAAAGTTGCTGGAAGTTGAGTGCACACCAGCTTGAAAGTAAGACACTTTTGGGGATGGACTGCACTCATTACAGGGCACCACAGTTATTCAGGATTTTACTCCAGGAACCTAAGTCGCTCTTGTGGTGAGAATTTGAGGAAGATTCTCTGATGGTGCTAGTTGGGAGGTGAAGAGAGCAGCCATCTTGAAACCAATTCAGAGTCTTTTCTTAACAAATGCCTAATATCTAGGGAGAAACGAACTCATAAGAAGACAGTGTTGAACACTTTTCTCAGTTAGAGGAAGGGGATTTGGCTTCCCCTCTAGCTTTCTGGTTTCATCTAAAGAAATCATCATCATCATCATCATCATCATAGGGGACAAAAGTTCAGTAAAATAGATAAGGAATATTAAAGTCAGGAGAGAGAGAAACTAACAATGTTTTAAAGAAGTCAGACCTCTGAAAGAGAGAGAGAGGCATTTGTGAAAGATGCACCCAAGACACAGGGCCACATAGATTTTAACGTAATGACAAAATAATGGAGTGCTCCCCCTCTTCCGTATCCTACCACAATACTGACAAGCTTCGAGTAATCTGACTGGCTTACACATGAAAGAGGTGCAAGATAGTGACTCTCTGAGGAACATTAATTTAAAATTAATAACCTAAGCTTTCATCTTAGGAAACTGGAGGAAGAAGAACAAATTAAACCTAAAGCAAGTGGGGAAAAAAATAACATTATTAGAGAAGAAATCAAAGAAATTAAAAACCAGGAACAACAGCCAAAATAAATGAAACTAAAAGCTAGTTAATAAAATTGCTAAGTCTCTAGCCAGGCTAACCAAGGAAAAAAGAGGAGACATACTTTGCCAATATCAGAATTGAAAGAGCATAGTCACTACTGACCCCATGGACAGTAAGAGGAGAATAAAGTAATACTATGAAAAACTGTATGCCAGATTTGATAACTTAATGGCATGGGCAATTCTTTGAAAGAAACAAACTGCCAAAATTCACTCAAAACAAAATAGATTCATTAGACAGCCCTATTAAGACATTTAATTAGTAGTTAAAAATTTTTCAAAAAAGAAAGCATAGGGCCTAATTTGGTGAATTCTACCAAACATTTAAAGAAGAAATAACTGAGGTGCCTGGGTGGCTTAGTCGGTTAAGCGTCTGACTTCGGCTCAGGTCATGATCTCGCGGTCCGTGAGTTCAAGCCCCACGTCAGGCTCTGTGCTGACCTCTCAGAGCCTGGAGCCTGTTTCAGATTCTGTGTCTCCCTCTCTCTCTGACTCTCCCCCATTCATGCTCTCTCTCTGTCTCAAAAATAAATAAACATTAATTTTTTTTAAATAAAGAAGAAATAATACCAATTCTACACAATTTTTTCCAGAATATAGAAAAAAGGGAGAATATCCTCTGACTCATTTTATTAGGTAATCATTGTAGTAATAACAAAAACAAGGTAAAGACATTATAAGAAAAGGAAAGTACAGACCAATGTCCCTAATGACCATAGAAGCAAAATTCTAATGACCATAGAGACAAAGTGATAACAAAACAAAGTCAGCAAGGTAAGAAATTAGAAGATAAATAAATCACCTCCAAATGACATTCATCCAAGCATGCAAGGCTGCTTCAGCATATATAAATGAATCATGTGATTAATCATATTAACAGAATGAATAAGTTACACTTGCTGATTAAATCAACAGATGCATAGGAAGCATTTGACAAAAGTCAATACCCACTTATGATAAAAGAACTCAAAAACTAGGGATAGAAGGGAACTTCCTTAAGCTAATAAATAGTATATAGGGAGAAACCTAGAGCTAATATTAGCCTTGACGTTGAGTGGCTTATGACTTTTCCCTACCTAAACAAGTATATCTTCTCATCACTCTCTTCAAAACTTTACTGAAATTTTAGTTATTGCAATGAAGCAAGAAAAATAAAAGACGTAAACACTAGAAGGAAGAAATAAAATTGTAGATGACATGATTTTCTATGAAGAAAACACCCAAAAGTTCTACAAAAAGAACTCCCAAAGTCTTCAGTTACTAAACAAGTATTGGAAGGTTGCAGGATACAGTTAGCAAAAATCAGTTCCTTTCCTATGCCAGCAAAGAACATTTGGAATTTGAAATCTGCAAAAAAAAGTATCATTTAAACTAGCACTGCCCTCCAAGATGTCCTCCAAAACTTAGGAATATAATAAATATGTACTGCATCTGTATGTGAATGTTGCAAATCACTGATGAAAGCAATCAGAGATCTAAATAAATGGATAGATATTCCATATCTATGTATTAGAACTCAGTATTGTTAAGTTTTCGGTTTTCCCAAACTTATCTATACATTCAGTACTATTTCAGCAATTAACTGTATTAACAACAGTATGATGTTCACAAAATGATAAACACAACATTTAAAATAAGAGAACACATCGCTCGGGCATATATCCATACAAATAGTCAACTCCTCTCTGAACAAAGGTGCAAAGGCAATTCAGTGAAGAAGGGATGGTCTTCAACAACTGGTGCTGGAACAATTGGACATCAGTATTCTAGAAAAAAAGGTCCTAGACGCAGACCTCACATCTTACACAAATATTAATTAAAAATGAATCAAATGCCTACATATAAAATTTTAAACTTGAAAATGTCTACAAAGAAACATAGGAAGAAATCTGTATGACCTAGGTTGGGTGATGTGCAGTTAGATGAGTGGTTGATTCCACGGGTGAAGCAGAAATATACAAGATGAGTCATTGAGCATTTTGTCCTGCCAAAACGTAAGACCGTCCTCAGAAAAAAACAACAACAACAAACAGTAGAGGGTATGTGGAAGGGACACAGGAACCAATTAAAATTGTTCTCAGTTGTTCCAAACTGGAATAATTTGAGCAATAAAATAGATATGGTAGCATTAGATTATAACCCAAAGCATAAAATAAATATACGCGAACTAGACCAATATAAATAACTGAGTGAATAAATAAATGCATGAGACAGAGTAGCCAAGGTAGCCACTGCCCCTTCAAAGAGGTAGAGAATAAACTTCTACCCCTTGTGTGTGAAATGCCTGTAGTAACTTCCTAATAAAGAGTGCATCTTAGGGCATGTGGGGGGTGCAGTCCGTTAAGCATCCCACTCTTGACCTCAGCTCAGGTCATGATCTCAACAGTTCATGAGTTCAAGCCCTGCAGCAGGCTCTGTGCCATCAGATTCTCTCTCTCCCTCTCTCTGCCCCTCCCCCACTTGTTCTCTCTCTCACTGTCTCTCTCTCTCACTCTGTCTCTCTCTGTCTCTCTCTCCTCCAAAACAAATAAATCAACTTAAAAATATTTTTAAAGAGCATATCATGGAAAGAGAGAAGAAAATATGTTTCACGTGGAAAAACAAAAAACCCAAACTAGCAAATAATACCTCTCTCTACCAGTAAATAAAGACTAATGTCATCAGATTAAAGTCATGTTAATAGCACATACCCTTGATAAGATGCGATGAGAATAATAATTTACATCTGTGCTCTTCCTCCCCAAATTCATAATCACTCTGTAACCATGAGAAAAACTTCAAACAAGCCCAAACTCTGAGAGCCACTTAACAATATATTTGACAAATACTCTTCAAAACTGTCAAAGTGACAAACAAAAGGAAAGTCTAAGAAACTCTCATAATCTAGAGAGGCCTGAGGAAACTAAATATAATGTGATATCCTGGATGGAATCTTGGAACAGAAAAACAACCTGAGGCAAAAACTAGGGAAATCTGAATAAAATATCAACTTCAGTTAATAAAAATGTTTCATTAGTTGGGACAAATGTACTATAGTAATTTCAACAATAGGGGAACCTGAGTGTGAGGCCTATGGGGAGTCTAATATTCCTCCAACTTCTAAACTTCTCTAAAATTACAAAAAAAGCTATTTAAAAATTGTTTCATATATAAATGTATATATATAGTGTGTGTGTATGTGTATATATATATATAGTGTGTGTGTGTGTGTGTGTGTGTGTGTGTGTATATATATATATATATATATATATATATATATGTTAAAATGGAAAAGATAAAGATTGTTTCCATCCATTTGTCACTCCTGTAGTTTCTCTTTAATATTATTCTATTTGCTGCATAAATATTTTCATTGTAAATCCCAACGCGTATCAATTTATATTTCCTAATTTGTCTGTATTAATATTCACAGCATTGAATTCAAGCTTGTCTTTATCTTAATCTTTTTTTGCTTGATTTAGCCTTACAAAATTTCTTTAAGTTTAGTGTCCACTAAAAGTGTCTTATAATAATGGCATTTTTTTGGCATCTTAATGTAATAGACATTGTAGAAAAGAAAAACCCTTTCAGTCCTATAGTAATTAGTAGCAATTTACTTACCAGGAACAATAATGCTTAAAACTGTTTTAAGGGATCTTTCACATTAAGACAAACATAAGAATATGGAATTACATATATTATATATATGATGATATCTTAGGAACCTTTGAGAGAGGATTTTTTTTTCTGATATTGAGAATTAAGTTTGGATTTGAGCATCCCAATATTTTCTTTCGCCTTAACCTGAGAGCACAGTTTCTAAAGTCGTTAAATTTTCTAATGATATCTTTCTGGAAGCATTTTTAGGAAGTGTCTTCACTTCATGGAGCTATATGATCTAAGTATTTTTACAACATTGTGGCAAAAGGATTAATAATTATTTCTTTGTTTTTCAGGGAGAGGGGAAAAGTACCCAGAAGCTAGACCAGTATCAAAATTATGAAATCCACACTCATGCAAAGCATGACAAAATTCTATTGCTATAGCTATAATGTCACACATCCTATGGTTAAAAATATCTGGCTAACCACAACAAAATAATTCATGAAAAACCTATGAGTGGGATACCTGGTTAGTTCAGTCAGTTAAGCATCCAACTCTTGATTTCAGCTCAGGTCATGATCTTGTGTTCATGAGATTGAACCCCACCTCAGGCTCTGCACTGAAAATGCAGAGCCTGCTTGCGATCCTCCCTCTCCCTCTGTCTCTGCCCCTCCCCTGCTCGTATGCATGCTCTTTCTCTCTCTTTCTTTCTCAAAATAAATAAACATTTTTAAAAAAGAAAAAAAGAAAAAAAAACATATCAGGAAGGTCTTGGAGATCTGAGGTAAAGTTGGTCCACTGTATCCTGTATGGGCTTATATAGCATATACTCTTGAACTGGATATCTACTTATTTCATGTATGTATATTTTGCAACTCCTTAAGTAAATAATACAGATTAGGGTTGATACATACATTTTTTAATCCCACATATTATATATTTAGTAAATATTCAATAAATATCCATATCATATATTCAGTACAGATTTGGAAACAATAGTTGTGAAGCTTAATTCAAAGGTAATAGTTACACAGTATCATATTCTAATTCTAAAATGTTTTCACTTGCTTGTATCAGAGCTACTAATAAAAATTTTTAAATGGTTGATATAAATGAATCATAAAATGTCCAAAGAGCAGAACCTCTAAAAGACCAGTAGCAAGTAAAATAATCTACAAACCAGATAATTGACAAACTAGATAAGCAACTGCAAGATGTTTGTGAATCATTAATGCTTGACTGTAATAATCATAGATGCCTTCATTAAAATATCTTTTTAATGATCAATTTATGTTGTCTGACAAAATGCATACCTAAGTACTAAAATAAATTCCTAACTAACTTCCCTCTGGAACCCGGTTTCTACATTGCTACCACACTGCTCTTCTAATTTTAAAAGCTTTCATCATTCGTGAGCATAAATCAGTTGAGGGATTGCTATGTGCAAGACACTGTGCCACAGTTTAGGAAAAATAAAAAATGTAATAAGACATAGTCCCTGGCTTTATTAAAGTAGTCTAACATTTTCACGTCAGCCATTTTCTAGGTAACTCTCAGTGCTTCATCTGTAATATGTTGATTATAACAGTACCTTCTTGGCTAACTCATTGAATCATTCATTTGTGTACTCAAGTTGTTCAGGTTTTTTGTTTTGTTTGTTTTTTTTTGGGAGGGGGGAGGGGAGTTATTGTTGTTGTTTGTTTGTTTGTAGCACTCGTGTATTCCAGGCAATGTTTTCTTATTCTGAGAATATAACAGTAACTGAGAAAGATGAAAATTTTGACATTGGGATATCTATGTTCTAGTAAATGAAACAGACAACATCCAAACAAGCAAATAAATATACAATATAATTTGAGGTGGAGGTAAATTCTAGAAGAAAATTTAAGTCAGGCAAAGGATTAGATACTGAATACTATTTTTTGAAAGGGGGCTTCCGGAGGCCTCTCTAAATGACTACCTAAGTGAGATGAGGAAGCAAACAATAATCACTTGTGTGTAAGGAGCATTTCAGGCACAGCCAACAGAAAATGCCATGGCTCTGGAGATATAAACAAGTTTGGTATGTTATATTATTGTTCGAGGAACAAGTGGAAAGTCAGGAAGCAAGAGCAGAACAAGTGAGAGGAGGAAGAGTGGAAGATGAACCTGGACCCAGGCGGAGCCAGACCCTGGAGGGCCTTATGAGCTGTGATTAGGGATTTAGATATTAGTCTAAATATATGAGAAAGTCACCAAAGAGTTTTGAGAAGCTGATCTCACTTTTTCTAAAGATAATTATTGTTGATATGTGTACAGTAAGCCATAAGTAATAAATATATCACCTGGAGTCCTTGCTAGACACAAATGCCAAGCTCAAATTCACTACTTTGTGGAGATGATCACACAAAGAAATGATCATAAAGACATAGGGAATTAGCAAACTATAGTGCATTAAAAGAGGACCAATAACTGGGAGCTTTTACCAGTCCTGGGTCCAAAAGCACAGAGGAAAATAGCAGACGGCAATGGGGAGAAACATCTGTGTTTGTCTGATCAAAGTTGAGACTTAAATTCAGAAACTGGTCGACCTGAAGTCAGTCTGCATCCGAAGATCTCAAGAATAATCTCTCCTCTATCTCCCCTCCCTGCATCTGGCTCTGGTTGATGCTCCACCCACATATCCATTGCCAAAGCCAAATGAGATCTAGAGTACAAGGCACCCTGAGGATACAGTCCATTCCAGTCAGCTCTGAGAGGCACAGGGCAGGGCAGAACATAGTGGTGAGTAGACATTTGTGTGACAAGAAAATGGAAGCAATCCAGTACTGGAGCGGTATAGAAAGAAGAGGGCCTCGTTACGAAGTTATGAATATCTAGGCAAGATATTTTGGTAGCTTCAATGAACATGGTGAGAATGTAGGTGCTAAGAAATGGTGATGCATTTTCACGGACACAGAGCTTACTGATTGTAAATGTGAAAGAAGAATCAAGGATCACTGCCGGTTTTGCTTTGAATAGCTAGGTGTATGGTGTGCTATTTGGTGAAAGAAGAGGGAAAAGAGGGGGTCTAGGAATATACTTTGGTAAGGGAGAGAAAGAGAGGATCTCCTTGGAATAGATTAACTTTAAATTAGACATCCAAATGGAGGTTCTGAGCAGGTGGTTGAATATTTTAGTCTGAAGCTCAGCAGAGAGATTGGAGATGGATATGTAAATCTTGGAGTCACAAGCACATAGATAGTATTTAAAACCATGGCAGTGAGTATAAATAAAGAAGATAAAGAGTCCAAGGTTGGGACATTATAATAATTAGGATTGAGAAGGGGGAATGATCTTGAAAGAGAAACTGAGAAGGAGCATACAGTGATGAGGGAGGAAAATCAAGTCTCAGAGATAGGAAAATAAAGAGCTTCAAGAAGAAGTGTTTTTAAAAGTAAAGAGAGCAGTGCCTAAAATATAGTTGGAATGCCAAAAAAAAAAGTTACCTACTATCATTATCACAAAAAGTCAGACTTCAGATTTAGCTAAATTATTTTGAATACAATTTCTGGTTCTTCCTGGATGCTTTACCTGGGGCTACCTTGCTAAGTATCAATTTCTTCAATAGTAAAATCGTGCGGACTCGGGGGTAAGTTCTTTCCTCTTGGATTATAGCAGAGTGCAAATAAGATTGCAAATGTAAATATGTCATTTGAGTTTTATAAACAACTTTCCAAAGAATTCAGAAAAAGTACAACTTATTTCTGATTTGAGAATTAAAAAAGAATTTTCCGTGGAAGTTGCCTTTGGGATGAAAAAGAATAGAATTTGCCAAGCAGTGGGGGAAAGAAAGACTTTCGAGCATAGGAAAGACATAAGCAAAGACCTAGCATTTAGAAAGTATGGGACTCATTTTGGAGAAGAGCAAGTTGTGATGTTTTCAGGAAATTAGGTGTGAATAGTGGATAAGTCTGGGGTCATATGTTAGAAAAAATCATAAATGACAGGCTCAGAGATTTGGGATTTTATATTGTGGACAGTAGAAAAAGCATGCATGATTCTTGAGTATGTGATTAAGCTGGTCAGAATGGGCTTTATAGATGAATATAGCTGTGGTGAGTAAGAAGTCTTGGAATAAGGAATGGTGGATGTTTCGTTGGCTATACAGTTAAGTCTATAAACATTTTATTCATTCGTCATTCATTTAGGGGGAAAAAGTGCCTTACAAATACATCTCACAATTCATTGAGTACATGAGTGCATATCAAATATATAGCCTCATTTTTCCATGTAGGCAAAGAGAGTCTTGAATCCAAGCCTTCTCCAGATGTTGTTATGAAAGTTCCTCATTACCTGATGGAACCAGAATACTAAAGGTGCCTGTAGTCCCACATGCCTGACATGGTCTAAAAGAAAAAAAAAAAAAAAAATATATATATATATATATACATATATACATACATATGTATATATATATATATATATATATATATATATATATATATATATATATCTCATTCTTGTTTGGATAGGATGAAGACAGCACCATGCTATTCTGTTAATATATAGTAAGAAGTGTCTAATTGTCCCAAAAGATTAATATTCTATGAATCTAGTTTAGTCCCTGCCCTTGATATAAGACTGATAGAGTAGAATAAGCCACTGATTTAAAATGTAGTTTTTGTGCTACCATAGATTAGGAAATGCTAGAAAAGCCACTTGTCTTAATACGGGCTCGTCTATACAAAAAGAATTACGTTAATGTTCTTATAATAGACTCTCAATAAAAAATGATGTGTGTATACATACGTATATATTCATGTATGTATGAATTATATATACATATACAAATATATATACACATATATATGGGGGCGCCTGGGTGGCGCAGTCGGTTAAGCGTCCGACTTCAGCCAGGTCACGATCTCACGGTCCGTGAGTTCGAGCCCCGCGTCAGGCTCTGGGCTGATGGCTCGGAGCCTGGAGCCTGTTTCCGATTCTGTGTCTCCCTCTCTCTCTGCCCCTCCCCCGTTCATGCTCTGTCTCTCTCTGTCCCAAAAATAAATAAAAAATGTTGAAAAAAAATATACACATATATATGATGTGTGTATATATGTACATATTCATGTATATATGAATTATATATACATACACAAATATATATATACACATTTATATATAATTTAATTCAGTGTTTCTCAGTCTTAATCATGGAATCCTTTTAAAATGTAAAATATAGAAACATTACTGGCACTAATTTACTGCAAATATATTTTGTGAAATGTGGCTCTAGACATTTCTTAAGACCAGTTAGATCAAGGAAAGTACATGGGACTTATACTGATTTTATATCATGGCTGTACTGTTTATCAGGTAATTGGCTCTGACCTCCTGACCTAATCTATATGACATTGCATTTGTTCATTTACAATATGTTGGTTACTATTATCTGTTCTGCCGGATGTTCTTAAAGATAAGACTTAATTTACCAAAATCACTAACTGGAGTGTCGGATGCTTACATGGCTGCTGTAACAAGCAGCCAATGAGGGCAGATATTCTTATCCTTCTTACTGTATTTAGTGAAGTTTAAGTGCATTGCTTTTAACCATCATATGAGAGGTTAAAAATTTATGTATGACTATTTTATGCCTTTACTGACTTACAATTTATATACCATAAAATAGACCATTCAAAGGGTACAGTTCTGTGGATTTTAGTGTAGTCATAAATTTATGCAACCATCACCACATCTAAGTTTTGAAGAGTTTCATTATTCCAGAGAGAAACTCTGTGTCTGTTAGCAGTCACTATCAATTTCCTTCCAAAGCCATCCCTAACCCTAGTTCAACTACTAGTTTACTTCCTGTCTATATAGATTTGCCTGTTCTTGAGATTTCATTTAAGTGGAATTATAAAATATGTGATGTTTTGTTTCTAGTTTCTTTCACTTAGGATCATGTTTTTAAGTCTCACCTCTGTTTTTGCATATGTCAGTATTTTTTCTTTTTCTTTTTTTGCCAAATATTCCATGGTTGTCTATACCACTTACTATTAATCCATTTATCCATGTATCTATCAGATGATAGACATTTGTCTTGTTTCCACGGCGTAGCTGTTATGAATAACACTGCTGTGAACTATCATGTACAAATTTCATGTGGACACATGTTTTCATTTTCCTTGGTCACATAGTTTGATTAGAATTGCTGGGTCATGGGATAACTCCACATTTTTTTAAAAACCGCCAAGCTGTTTCCCAAAGCATCACATCATTTTACATTCTCACCAAAAAAACAGTGTATGATAGTTCTATTTTTTCCATATCCTTGTTAACATTTGTTACTACCTATTTTTTTTATCGTAGCCACCCTAGTAAATATGAAGTACTATTTCATCGTGGTCTCAATTTCCATTGTCCTAGTGACTAATGATGTTGAGCAAATTTTCATGTGCATATAGGCCATTTGAATATCCCTTTTGGAGAAATGCTTATTGAAATTCTTAGTCTATTATTAAATTGTTTTTTTTCTTTTTATTATTGATTTGTAAAAATTCTTTATACATTTTGGATTCAAGCCCCTTGTTAATTACGTGATTTTAAAATATTTTCTCTTTATGGTGTCCTTTAAAACACTTTTTTTTTTTAAATTTTGGTCAAGCCCAATTTACCTTTTTTTTCTTGGCATTTGTATTTTTGTGTCCTAAGAAATCACTGCCTATCCCAAAGTCACGATGATTTACATATACATTTTCTGCCAAAAAATTACAGTTGTTTTTGTTTGTTTGACAAATTTAGGTATATGATCCAGTTTGAGTTAACTCTTTCTAAATATTATGTGAGGTAGGTGTTCATTCATTTTCAAATACATATCTAACTACCCCTGCACTATTTATTAAAAAGACTCATATTTCCATATTTCAACACCATTGATGATAGTCAATTGATGATAAATGTATTTATTTTTGGACTTTCAATACTATTCCATTAGTCTGTTTGTCTATGCTTAGGTTAATTCCGTACTTTCTTGAGAACTAGTTTTGTAGTAAGTTTTGAAATCAAGAAATTCTGAGTTCTCCAGTTTTGTTCTTTTTCAAGATTGTTTTTGGCTATTCTGATTTCTTGAATTTCCATATCAGTTTTAGGATCCATTTGTCTATTTGCACACACACAAAATCTACCTGGGATTTTGAAAGGCTTTTTATTAAATCTGTAGACCAATTGGAGAATATTATTATCTTAACAATACTATTTTTTCCTGACCCATGAGCATTGTATATCTATTTATTTTAGTTTTTAAAAAAGAGTTCTTTCAACATTTTTTTTTTTTTAGTTTTTAGTATCTGAGCCTTGCACTTCTTTGATTAAATTTATTCATAGATATTTTTGGATACTATCATGCTTGGAATTCTGTTTTTAATGTCATTTTTGAGTTGTCTATTGCTAGTATAATGGAATACATTTTGTAGTATGTAGAAATACATAGTATATAGAAATTGTTGTATCCAGCAAAATTGTTGTATTTTTTTTATTGGTGTGTAGTTGTTTTTTGCTGTTGCTGTTTGTTTATTTTTTTGTGTTTTTACTTCTTTTCTTATGATGTCTTTGTCTAGTTTGGGTGTTGGGGTAATACTGGCCTCATAGCATTAGGTGGAATGTTTGGAAAAGTTGTTGAAGAATTAGTATTTGTTCTCCTTTAAGTGTTTGGTAGAATTCATTAATGAAGCCATCTGGTCCTGAATTTTTTATAGGAAGTATTTTAATTACTAAGCAATCTCTTTACTTTTAAGTCTATCCAGATAATCTATCTTCCTTTGAATCAGTTTCCATAGTTTTTGTCTTTCTAGAAATTTTTCATCTAAGTTATCCGATAGTTGTTCATGGCATTTCTCATCATTGTTTTTTAATCTCTGCAGTGTACGTAATCTCTCATCATACCCCTGTTTTCATTTTTGATGTTAATAATTTACATCTTCTCACTTTTATTCTTGGTCAGTCTAGCAAAGAATTTGTAAAATTTGTTGATCTTTTAAAGTAAGCAACTTTTGGGTTTGTTGTTTTTCTCTACTGTTTTTTTTTTATTTTATATTTTATTCATTTCCACTCTAATCTTTTCCTTCTTCTGTTTGTTTTCACTTTAGTTCACTCTTATTTTCCTAGTTTCTTCATTTGGAGGATTAGGTTATTGATATGAGATCTTTTTTTTTCTTTTTTAATGCAGGTAGTAGCACATGTAAATTTCCATTTAAACACTCCTTTGGCTGCATCTTATCAGTTTTGGTAAGTTGTGTTTCTAGTTTTAATTCTTCTCAAAGTATTTCCTTATTTTCCTTGTCATTTTTTCTTGATCCATTGCTTATTTGGTAGTACATGGTTTACTCTCCACATACCTGTGAGTTTTCATAATTTTATCTATTGTTTGTTTCTATTTAATATCTTGTGGCCAAAAAACATACATTTTATTGTTTCAAACAATTAAATTTATTGAGGTCTGTTTTATGGCATATATGATCTATATGCTGGATAATTGTTCCTGTACACTTGAAAAGAATGTGTATTTTGCTATTGTTGGGTAGTGCTCTATAGGTGTCTCTTAGGTCTAATTATAGTGTTTTTCAGGTCTTCTATATCCTGTTGATCTCCAACTGCTATCTGTGAATTGTCTATTTCTCCCTCAATTCTGTTTTTGCTTAATGTAATTTGGAGAGCTGTTTCTAGGTATGTGTGTGTGTGTGTGTGTGTGTGTGTATTGTTGTCATAATCCTTTTATCATTATGAAATTGCTTTATCTGTAGAAACATCTTTTGTTTTAAAGCCTATTTTGTCTATTTTAATATAGCCTATTTTAATATAGCCTATTTTAATATAGCCATTTCAGCTCTCTTTTGGTTAATATCTTAGTTTATTTGGGCTGCTATAGCCGAATTACATAAACTAAGTAGCTTATAAAGAACAGAAAATTTATTTCTTACAGTTTTGGAGACTGGAAGTTTGAGATCCAGCATGCTCAACTGAGAGTTCCGTTTTGGTTGCAAGTTTATTGTAGCCTTGCATTAAGGGAGAGACTGAGGATTTTTCTGGAGCCCCTTTTATCAGTCATTAATCCCATTCATGAGGGTTCCACTCTCATGATTTGTGCACCTTTCAAACACCTGACTTATTAATACCATCACCTTTGAGGGTTAGGATTTCAACATGAATTTTTAACGTGAATTAGGGAAACAAACATTCAGACCATAACAGTTACTATTTGGATACTGTGTGTGTGTGTGGTGTGTGTGTGTGTGTGTGTATAGCTTTCAAAAAATTCGTCTTTTAACCTAGCATGTATCTCTTGTGTAATTGTATCATGTTTTTTTGTTTTCTCCATTTTTCTAATCTCTATCTTTTGATTAGAGTCTTTAATCCATTTATATTTAATGTAATTACTGAGATGATAGCACTAGCATCACATCAACCATTTTGCTATTTGTTTTCTATATGTCCTATGTGGCTTTTGTTCATCTATTGCTTGATTATGACCTTTAGTGTTAGATATTTTTTCGTATGTTGTCTAAAAGTTTTGATATATATATTTAAATACATGTATTATATATATATACATATATATATATATATATATATATATATATACACACATATACACATATATAATTTTTATTTAGTCATTTTCTCAGTGGTTGATCTGTGGATTATAATTAGCATATGAACTTAAAACAATCTAGTTCAGATCAATACTAACACAATCTCAACAGTATATCAAACTTTGACCAATATACCTTTTTGTACAATTATTGTCATGTAAATTACATCTTTATATATCATAAGCCTGTGAGCACATGGTTATAATTATTGCTTTATGTAGTTGATTTTTAATGAGATAGGAGAGTAAAAGAATTACAAATGAAAATATATTTTTGTTGTCTTTTTTGATATTTACCTGTGTAGTTACCTTTTACCAGTTTCATTATTTCTTTGTGTGAACTTGAGTTACCATGTAGTTTCCTTACATTTCAACCTGGTATTTCATGCAAACTTATTAGAGATAGATTCTTTAAGCTTTTGTTTATTTTGAAGGTCTTCATTTCCTATTCATTTTTTGAAGTATAGTTTTCGGGATATGGAATAGTTAATAGGCAGTCTTTTTATTTCAGTACTTTGAAGATGTTGCTCATCTTCTGGCCTCCTTGGTTTCTGGTGAGAAGTGAGTTAATCATACTTCTTTCTTGTATTCAATAAGGCATTCTTGCTGCTTTCCAGATTTTCTGTTTGTCTTTGAATTTAACATGTCTAGGCCTGAAATTTTTTGAGTTTATCTTTCTTGGAGTTCATGGAGGTTTTTGAATTTGTAGATGATCATCTTTAATTACATTTGAGTTTTGAGCCATTATTACTTCAAATATTCTCACTACTCTTTTTTTTTATTTCCTTTCTGGGACTGCTGTTATGTGTGTTAGTATGCTCGATGGCTTTACACCGGTCTCTGAGGTTCTGTTCAGGTATCCTCACTTCTTTTCTTTCTGCCCCACATACTGGATAATCTCTTTTGACACATTTTGAAGTTCACTGATTATTTCTTTTGACAGTTCAGTTATGTTATTGAGCATCACTATTTTGTATTTTGGTTATTATACTTTTCAACTCCAAGTTTCTTTTTGGCTAAGTTTTATAATTACTATCACTTTATTGATATTACCTATAATGAAGAATTGTAATTGTACATTACATTCTAAAGTAAGCCCTCTTTTAGTTTTTTGAACATATTTATGGCAGCTGATTTAAAGCCTTTAACTACCACTTCTAAAATTGGGCCTTATAGAAATATTCCATGAACTACTCTGATTTCTTTTATATATAACATACTTTTCTATTTTTTGTTTTATGTTTTATATTTTATGTTGAAAACTGAACACTTCAGATAAAGTAATATAACAACTTTGGTATCAGATCCCTCCTCACCCCCCGGCCCCAGGATTTTTTGTGGTTGATGTTCTTTTATGTTGTTTTTGTTCATTGTGTTATGTGTTCCTCTTTTATTACTGATTGTTTGTTTAGTGATTCTTCTGGATGAATTCTGTGGATTTTGTATTCCCTGTAGTGTGCAGTTACTAAAATCTGCTAGAATCTTTTTAAGTTCTTATGTTAATTTTAAGCCTAACTTCTTGGGTCAGCATTAGGTTAGTATAATTTTATAAGTGATTCCTTAGAAGATTTTCTAGGGGCCACCTGGGTGTCTCAGTTGGTTAAATATTTGACTCTTGATTTGGCTCAGGTCATGATCTCATAGTTTGTGAGTTTGAGCCCTGTATCAGGCTCCACACTGATAGTGCGGGGCCTGCTTAGGACTCTCTCTCTCTTCTTCAGTCTCTGCCCCTCCCCAACACACTTACACAGGCTAACTCTCTCAAATTAAACTTTTTTTTTCTTTGAGAGGAAGATTTTCTAAAATTCTTTACCTTTGTGTTTTTCACTCTCTGTCAAAGGGATGTGTGTGAGAAAGCATGCTTTGAAACTTCAGGCCATTTACAGCACTGAATTAACTTCCATTTCCTGCTTACGTAGGGCCTCAATATCTGCCAGAGATGTATGGGCCTTCTATTTCCTCTGATCTCCTGGACATACACATAGCCTTGTCCGTGTGCACAGCGTTTTAGATTCTTAGGACTATGTGAGAGTTTTTCAGAGTGCCCTATGGTAATCTAGTTCAAAAGTATTTCCTTGTAAAGTCCTGGCAAAGATCTTGTTTGATAGCCTGAAATCACAGCCTTACATACCAGTAATATTGCCAGCAAATTTTTTATTGTTTTGGTAATGTCCTGGCAATATGAACTTCCTTTACCCTCTCCCTTTGCTGAACTTGGAGTCAAATCAAATAGTCATAACACTCCAGAATAGATTTTTTCCAGAGACCTACAAATTTGGACATAATTTTGACTGTGCTTTGGTGATGGGACATTTAACAAAATTCAAAATGCTTTTAGTCTTTCTTTTGGCTGAAAAACATTTTGTTTTTTATGATTACTGTGTAACTATGGTATGGATGAAGGGGATGAAAACATCACAAATCTTGCTGTCTTGCCAAGGTTTGGTAGTTTCTTCTTCGATAAACAATTTCCAGCTTGTTCTGTGGCTTTGGATAATTTCCAGAGTTCTAAATTATTAGTATTATTTCTTTTGCCAGTATTTACCCTATTTTTGTGGGAGAACTATGACTGAGATCCTCCCTCCACCGTTCCCAACGTCAGTCTGCCATCAATTGTTTTTAAAGGTCTCTGTATTTCCTTGGAAACTTTCATATTGTTATTTTATATTATCATTTATGAGTCAAACTCTCTACCTTGTGTAGATTTTGTCTCAGTTCTAGAACTGACAGCATACAGGTGGTACTAAAAAACATGTGTATCTCCCCTTCCATTTCATACCTTGACATGTGAAATCAGCTGAAAACTATACCTAGACTAAAGATTAATAGAATCAGGAGTATATATAAGTTGTTGGATTGCATATATGTGCATATTTTCAAATCTTGAGTATTACAAATGTTAACGATTGCTATTAAATATATTAAGCATTGCTATAATATAATTTAAAAGAGAGAAAAAAAGATTCTCATACCTTTAAATATTATGCCCAAGTCTGTGTTATCACACGAACCAAAGTACAAATGGTCTGTATAAGAGAAGGAAAAAAAAATAGATGCATGCTAAATAGATGTGCTGGTGTTTTATCTTGGGTTCTGTACAAGATGGGATATTCCATGCTCATTAGGACTGATTCTCTGGAAGCAGGATGTTTAGTAGCAGCCATTGTTATAGTAGCCGTGCGCAGGTCAGTGTCAAATTATAATTTTCCTTTCAGCCAACACAAATGACATGGGGGTTTGGAGGACACCCCATTTCTCCACTGGCCCTGAATGGTGCTTATCTAATGGTCTCTTACATATGCAGATTAATATGTGATTAAGAAGAGAGGGGTTGGTTTGGGGCTGTAGGGCTCATTTTCACTTTTTTATGGAAATGGTATAAACCAAAGAGTGTATTAACTCATCATTAATATATCTATGGGACAAGTTTGAAATATGGTTATTAATAAAGGTTTTTACTTTGATATTTTCTTCCTTTATGAGTTTAGGAGGTCATTCCGCTGATAAGTTCATTTTTGGAAAATACTTAAAACATAAAAAGTAATGATTGAGGGTTAAATGTTTTATAGTATACACTGGGTCTTACCCTTCTAATACAAAATTTGAAATGTTTACTCCCAAAATTCTTGGCTTACAAAGCTTAATAACATAAAATTAAAGACTTCTATAACATTATATAAGATGTCCGTAAAAGTAATTCAGTTATTATCAGAAAAAAATTGCATACGCAGTTAAGTATATATGATAAGAAAAGAAAACCTAAGAAGAAATGGTAGTACATATTTCCACAATCCCAGAGATAATGGTGTCACAAAATGCTAAAACAAAAAATGTAAGTTTTAGGTATTAATAGAATACACTGTAAAATATGAATTTGGTTTGTTGAATTGATTGAGAATCCTCCAGATAAAGCATTTCAATTATGTAAACTATAAATTCATTGCAATTAATCTTTTTTTTTAATCTGTCTAATGGTTTGATAATCTTTCTGCACTTATTGGACTTAATCAGATCAGGCATCTGGTCTTCTTGAAGGAAATGGCCCTTTTATATTGAGATTTACAGTCTCTTGGCTGTATGCCTTTAAGAGGGCTTATAGGCACCATGAACTTTCTTCTCCAATCTCTGTCAAAATTCTTTTTTTGGATAATTGATTGACTTTTGCCATCAATCATACCTTCCAGTAATCATTTCATATAAAATTTATGTGGTTATAATTTCTCTTTTATTTAAGTGAGTCCGAAAAGTATCTTTCCTAAATCCTACTATTGTACTCCTCTAAAAGACACATCTTCATCCTCTACGAGATTATCTGGATCTGTAGTTTCCAGGGGTGTTTTGTACTTATTTTTTTCCCTATGATTTGCTTCTGCATTATTTAGAATTAGTAAATTACCCTGTAGCAACAAACAATCCTAAATTTTAGTGACTTAAAACTGCAAATGTATAGTTCCCTCCTTAAGTTGCATGTCCTTTGTACATGGGCAGAAGGATCTGTTCATTATAATCATCCAATGGTATAAGGTGACAAGTCAGGGACAGCCTTGAATGCTGCTGATCACAGTACCAGATGGAAAAAATAAGTTTCTGGAATATCTCACAGAAACAAATAAATAGCCAGAACAAACATACTCCCACATTCCTTGTTTGGAACCAGTCACTTGGGTTTGACTGCTTATACGGGGTATGGGGAGGGGTGGAAAAGTGCAATTCGATGATATACCCTGAAAATAGAGGACTTTTAAATATTCAGGGGTGGGGAGAGAACAGTATAATGTGTATTAGAGTCTGAGTTCACTGGAATACATGCGAGCGTAAATTTGGAGAAAAGCCAGATCATTAGCAAAGACTTT
This sequence comes from Panthera leo, assembly GCF_018350215.1. Lineage (NCBI taxonomy): Eukaryota > Metazoa > Chordata > Mammalia > Carnivora > Felidae > Panthera > Panthera leo. The sequence goes on along the minus strand of NC_056691.1, from coordinate 15,870,315 downwards.
TAATTTAGTAAATTATTTACAAATCCTCTATGTTCTTACTATGAACTTACGAATTTCCTCAACTCTTAGGTAAGATTATTACCTTTAATCAGAAGCTATTTGGACTGTGTGCCATATAGCCTTAGATTTTCAGGTGAAAATAGCCAGGAAGCACTGTTTTCAGGTCAAATAAGAGTATCAACACAGTTTACCCTCTAGATTGACACCTCTTTAATGGAATATGAATTGTGGAGAATAATATGGATAGCAAGGCAGGGTAAAGAGAAAACAATGGATTTTCAGTTTTCCTGGGAAAGTATGAGAGATGCAAAGGAATTTGTCTAATAAAATGGGAGTGCCCTTGGAAAAGGAGAGGTTATTACATCTAGCTATGGCAAAAGAAAAAAGAGAGAGAGAGAGAGAGAGAGAGAGAGAGAGAGAGATGGTTCACTTTCCTTATCACTTTAATTCAAAAAGTGAAGTTCTACTGTAAAGCTTATAATTATTACATTATTATGGGCCAATGATTTTATTCTCATCAGTTTTCATGAATCTGGTGTGATAGGATCATTTAAGATTTAAAATACATGATCATACTGAAGAAAGAACAGATTATAGACAGTTTCAACGTGAATTCTCTATTCTCTCCCACTTCAACTACCCTATCCAAAGCCTTATACAGAAAAAGCATCAAATATAGTCAGTATCAGTATATACATACATATAATACCTGGAATGTAACTCAGGTTTCCAAATTATGATATATATGATCATCCTGGTGATAGATGTTTGTTGGTATGTACAACATGAAGCTTGTTATACAGATATTGAAGAAATAGGGAGCAAAGGAGAGAAAAAAATATTAAAGTTTAGTGTTTTCATGTCAACCTGTCCCTGCAATCACTAATGGAGAATCATGTTTCCAATTATTTTGATAAATCTACTTTACCTTTATAACCATAGCAACATTATCTCCCCATAACAGGAAAGAATTTCCATTTTCATGCCTGTAAGGGTAAGGATGACAAAGTGGTGAGAAAGGAGAGTTTTGCTTAGCTTTGATCTTGACAGAGCTAAGCAGATTCTATTGGAAAGTGAGTGTAAATAATGCTATGCTATCATCACTGCTGATCTGGGAATTAAAAGTGCAACACTTGTTGCTTCCTTAGCCTCCCTTAAAATAATAGCTTTGGCCTTTTCACAGCCAAAGGAAACTTAATTGCAAATACTACAAGACATTTTCTTCTATAAATCTGTTTTAATGTTAAGGCGCAGAATTTTGTTTGTATATCAGCAATTGGCTATATTCAGTTGTAAAAAAAAATACAAAGTACCTTATGGAGCTTGAATAGACAATCTATAATATCTTGTTACCTAATTCTTTCATGGATTCTACTGTAGTCAAGTCATTGCAGCATAAAACTTATGATAACAAAATACTATAAAATGTTACAGAAATAATTGGATAGTAGAAAGACTCTAATGCATGCGTCCACCCAGTAGATAAGTCTGGGTCCCACAGTAAACACATGGCACTCTTAGAAAATTTTACTTACAAAGAGATTAATTACAAAGGATAGTTCCTGGGAAAGCACGTGGTCAGGTCAGTGTGCGGTGACCTGGGTCTTCCACTCCTAGGGCTCTGGAGAGGACAGGCCTGAACAGTGTCAGTAGCCTTGAAGAAAACCATGAACTTTGGTTAAGAGATGGAGTCAAGGTGAGCCAATCTCTTTGGAAAGGAGGTAGAGGATAAATGCCCTGGCCTCTCTGCTCTCCTCCAACACTCCAAACTTCTGTCAAGAGCCACCACCTATCCTAAACTCTAACCTTGGCCCAACCTCAAAAAAAGTCAACAAGAGGACCCATTTGCTATGTAGTGGACACATACACATACAAACACATACACATACACAATTTCCGTCTTTCTCACTCTCTCCTCTTTACACATTAAGGAAGTGAGCTCTAGTGTAGTGAAAATGTGAACTTGGATAAGTCACTGAACTTCTCTGAGTCTCTGATTTCCACAGCCACAAATAGGAATAATCACACACGATTCACAGAAATTTTTAGACCTTAATGATAAATATTTTGATATAAAATTTACCTAGAATTCATATTATAGCAAAGGCCACATAAATAACTGTTCAGAATGGATAAGGAGTGAAAGTGGAAACAGTATGCCAATGAGATACCTCATATTGCATTGTGCTCCCTAGATGAACAACAGAGATTACAGCCGTAATAATGAATCCATAACTGCTGAATGAGTTCATTGTTCATTATATTTTAAACTTAGAATACCTATACTTTCTTTCTTACCTACTCCCAATATTTTTGAAGACTAGTTCTAAACTTTAACCTGGCTTTCTGTATTTGGCAAGTTCTTTTCATTATATCCCTAGTGTGTGTTTACAATCTTCCCATGCAGAGATCAAAACTGTTGAGAATTTGGAGATAAACACTGTGAATTGACTTTAAGAAATTCAGAGGCCATTGAAGGAGACACACAAATGAGTACACCCTTACCACTCAGTATTGTTATCATTTATAATATTATTATTTTGTTGTGGACAATATGATGCCTGGTGTAGTTATATAATACCCCCACACATTAGACTATTTATTTCAAAAATATATTGTATTAGTATAGTTTACTATACCCTAGAGAAACGTTTTCCATTTAATTTCTGAGAAAATGACCAAGAAGATCCAACTAGAGTTATTTACAAATATAGAGTTTTATCATCATATAGTGATATCAGGTGATTATCCCCAGATTAAATATTTATGGAGAAATATGTATGGCTATGTGTGGGAAGGGAAGTTTTATTTAACACATATTGTACTCTAGAGTCTCAACCTAGAGAGGGAGTGAAGGAATGGGTCCAGGGGGATACACATGCACTCAAATATTGAAAATTCATTCTAGTTTAATTTTTTTTAATTTCAGAATTTCATTCAATTTTAAAATTGTAATTCCATGATTTCTAAGGAGAAAATGTTTATTTAATTTAATACTTTAGACTATTTAATACTTTAATACTTTAGAAACTATTTAATACTTTTTAATACTATTTAATATTTAATACTTTAGACTATTTAATACTATTTAATACTTTAGAAAACATTTAATACTATTTAATACTTTAGAAAACATTTTAGTAAAGGGATAGAATATTTAATAAGAATCTAGATTATATATTGGCTCCTTTTGCAACATTCTTACTGTTTCTGGAAGTGTATGAAAGACATGTTTGTTGGGGCATTTGAGTGGCTCAGTTGGTGGAGCCTCTGACTCTTGACTTCGGGTCAGGTCATGATCCAACGGTTTGTGAGTTCGAACTCTGCATTGACCTCGGCACTGACAGCACAGAACCTGTTTGGGATTACGTCTCCCTCTCTCTCTGCTGCTCCCCTCCTTGTGCTTGCTTTCCATGTCTCTCTCACAATAAATAAAAATAAAGTTAATAAAAGAGGGGTTCCTGGGTGGCTCAGTTGGTTGAGCATCCGACTGCAGCTCAGGTCATGATCTCACAGTTTGTGAGTTCAAGCTCCGTGTAGGGCTCCGTGCTGACAGCTCAGAGCCTGGAGCCTGTTTCAGATTCTGTGTCTACACCTCTCTCTCTGCCTCTCCCCCACTCATGCTCTGTCTCTCTTGCTCTCAAAAATAAATAAAACATAAAAAATTTTTAAAAAGACATGTTTGTTGATTCATCCATCCATATAATTTGCATTCCCAGTGTATATCCATTTCATACATATTTTCTAAAACTCACAATTCAGTATTTTTTTAATTTGTTTATTGTTCATTTGATGAATGCTTATTTTATGCCAGTTAATAGGAGTACAACAGTGACTAGCTCTACAATGGGCTTTTGAAACATCAGGGATAAATCGCTGTCCATGGTTCTTAGCAGACAATGAAGGGATGACTGATACCTTTCACTTAGTTACTTAACTTCCTGTACCATGCCCTTGGATGATATAAAGAACTTTTTGTCCTGTTGAGTCCAGACATAGCCTCGGAACTGTTCACAAAACAATGCCTCAAGCAGCCACTATCAATTGATTAGAGTTGTCACATGAGATGAAATCTATTTGTCATTATTAGGCAGATAAATAGTATTATCCTGTTGGAAAAAAAATAGGCAGAATGTAGCAATAACTCATTCCCAAAACAATATTAAATTGATATGACAATGAAAGGAACATAGTACAAACCTTTAGATATAAGTTTTGTGTGATTTTTACCTTTCAAAAGATTGAATATGTTTCCAATAACCTTGTTAAGTACTCTGTGAAATACTTCACTGGTTTGGATATAGTTACATCCCACTATGCTTAACACAGGTTTGTTGTTGCTATTTTTTTAATGGTTCTGTTGTTGTTTGTTTGGGGCACTTTTGTTTTCTTTGCTTTTTGTTTAGTTGTTACTATTCACATTTCAGGAGTTATAGAGAGCAAGCTTAAATTTATTTAAGTCTATAAGGAAAGAGCATATGATCAACCTGCACTTTTAAATAGTTATAAAAAGAAGACAAATATGGTTAATATTGTTTCCTGTAAATAGAGAGGTTTAAGGAAATACAGGTTATATTAGGGATATATCGGCTAATGAGCACTTGTCACAACATGAAAAGGGTTGTATGTCCGTCTGCCCATCACTGGGGTTGTAAAAATTCCATTATTTTGCTCGAATGCTCCAATATAGTAAGACCTTCAAGGTACATTGAATGTTAGTATATTTTAATTCCTGAGCGTATTAGATGTGTTTTTCTTTCTACCCCAGAAAGAGGCATAGAAACAACTTTAATTCACATGGTCTTAAGTAAAACAAGGTGAAACAGATACAGTGTTTATAGAATAATTGAACACAAGAATATTAGTCTTTGAGAGTTTGAGCTAATCATGACAAATGGTTTGTACCTCCCTGCCCATGGAAATTGGGGAATAGGTCAAGAAACCATTACTTAGAATGCAAAAGACTAGGGAACAGACTCGACTGGACATAATCTGAGTTTCATAGGAGACACGCTGGGAAGAGGGTTCCTGTGGAATATAAGGGTCATTGTAAGAGTAGATGGATATAGGGGTAATTTTAACACACAAAATTCAATTTATGAACCACTGGGAATCTAGCATTACAGAATGATGTGCCCCATAAAAATTAAAATTAAAATGAAACACAATTTATTTCTGCCTTCAGTGCTATGAAAAGAGAATGATATGCAGAGACTTAATATCCTTATATGGATCCCCACCTCCACTACCCATACCTTTCTTTGCTCATTTGGGGCCAATAAGAGAATACCTTATACCAAAGCATGTGTCAATCCTATAAAATTTAGCTCCAGGAGTGAAGAGGATTGGGGTACAAATCAAACCGTACTAATTCTGTTAATGTGCTTTCCCTACTGGCAAGATACATACTGTGCTTAATTGACTACTATTCTGCACATTGTAAACTGTGGAGTCTTTTATATAGCATCTCAATGATATGCACAAACAATTTTAGCCATTTAATTAAAATGAGACTCTCCAACTATGGTTATAAATAAAGTATGGCAGATTAAAGACGGTCACAGATTCTCTGATGCTCCGCCCATCCAAGAGGGACAGTCTGTGCCCCTCTCCCTTGTCTTGATTCTGGGAGGTCTCTGAGACTGCTCTCAACAATCAGATTCAGCAGAAATGGTGCTGTGCCAGTTCTTGGGCCCAGACCGTCAGAAACTGGCAGGCTCAGTTCACTTGGAAGGCTCATGTTTAGGATACTCCCTGTCAGAACACAGCTGCCATGCTGGAAGAAGCGCTGGCCACGTGGGAAGACCACATATTGGTGCTCCAGTAATCAACCCCAAATAAGAGCCTAGCCAAAAGCCAGCATCAACTGCCAGTCATGTAAGGGAGAGATTTTGGACTTCTAACTCAGTCAAGCCTTAAAGTGACTAGAGGACCAGCCTACATCTTCCTTCAAATGCATGACACATCTCAAGTAAGAACTCCCCAGGTGAGCTCCGTCAACCCGGAAAACCATGAGACATAATAAATTATTATTATAAGCTACTATGTTTTTTTATTACTATTAGACAACAGTAGAAAGGTAGAACTTCAATGAAAAAAATAAACATCAGAATGATCAAAGTTTCATTAAATCATTTTTTTTTCTTTCCTTGACTTTAGATAAACAGAGTAATAGCTGTGTTCAGCAATAGTGTGGTAACTATCTCAATGTTGATATTCCCAATAGTTAGAACTGCAAAATGATGATGAAATATAAGCATATTCTCATTTAGATACTAAAAAGGACATTGTAGAGAAGAAGAGAAATGGCTGCCAGATTCTGCCTCCCTCTTGCCTTTTCCCCTCCCCCAAACACACAGATGTACTCAGCCAGGAAACTAAAGGCAATGGAATGTAACTGGCACTGGTAATGCTGATATATTCTTTTTTGTGCCAAAACAGTCTCTTGGCTATATCCACAGTACTGTTGCCCAAACAGAGGATCTTCTGTTTTAGGGCTGAGCATGGCAAGGATTCCAGTCTCTTGCCTTCTTCTTCTTTTACCATTTAAATTAGAAAACATTTCCATATTTTGCTTTCTAAAGAATTTTGAATGAATGGAAATGATACCTGTATTTACAACTTATAAAAGATAATCGATTCTTGAAATGCTGGCTACAATTGGCAAAGTTATATATCATTCTGGGACACTGATGTAAATAAATGCCCTGGTCTTCTTACTAAAATGCTCATTGTTTTCATTAATGCTTTCACCCTTTGGGACCTTGTTTTCTTCTCAATGGTGTTTAGAACACTAATGCACCATGTGCTAAAATCATAGCCCTTGGTGCTCAGAAGCATAAAGCAGAAATAACAGGCTGAATCAGTACTGATCTTGGAAAACACAGTCTGCTTAGACAGAAGTCTAGAAGAGAAAATTGGCAAGAATGAAGAAGTCAGACAGCTTCATGGAGAGCATCTCAGTGGGAAAACCACTGAGGAAACACATAAGATTGAAAGCAAATGATGGCAGGGTCTTTTTTCCATGGAGATATTTGAGAAGTTTGATGCCCGTCTGTCTGGAATACTTGAAGACTGCCTAGATGTGGCAAAGATATACTTCATCTTTGGAGATCCCTTTCAGTTCTATTATTCTTTGCATTGTGAACCAAGTCTTTTTTTTTTTTTTCTCTTCATCACTGCTAGCAGGAACCAAAAATACGTTCCATTCACGTAGGCTACTAAAAAATAATAGAGTTGTATTTGGCTCATAGTTGTTGAAGCTTTGTCTATAATTACTAATAGTAGTTATTCAGTGCCTGTCACATCAGATTTTAATTTAACCTTAACTCAAATATTCTGAAGAAGAATTTCAGGTGACTTCAAATACATTGAACAAATACATACACAGGACAGAAGAGGAAATAAAATGCCATTGGTAATATTTACATTTCCAATTAATAGCTTCATATTTGGCTATATATGCCCAGAGAGTAGGCAAAAAGGTAAATTTAAGAGAGAACATAATTCTTATCTGATAGAAGCAATATACCTTGGAAGTACAAATATACTTTTATTTGGTGTAAAATGTTGCATGTTGTCAATCCTTGGGACTTTGAGTGACATGATAGGTAATATATTTACATCAGCTTATATCATATGAAGAAGCAGTTTTTTATACTTTTATAAAACTAGATAGAAGAAATTCTGGGGTGACAGAAATGTTATGAACTTGGTTTAAGATAAAACTGTATTTGTACTTTGGTTGTCTTTATACTTGTCTGAACTTGGCCAAGTGACACCTTGTGGAAATTATTATTTTTATTACCATCTTGTTCATCATCGTCAGTACTACAACTTGTATTTTCTACCCAGTGCAAAGCCTCTTACCACGAGTAAAGATTTGGCGATTTTCAAAAATAATTAAGACTTTGTGATAGGCAGAGGTTAAGAATCCTAGTTTTAATTTTGAGCCAAATCAACTTATCATATTCATTACTCTTAATTCCTTCAGAGTCATCAAAGTGTAACGTAATCAATTTTATGTCACTTTTTTGTTTTACATAATCCCAATACAGATTTATCAGCCTAATAATTCCATAAGTGCCCTAAGTGATAAGTGTGAAATTATCACTTGCTTTCTAGTCTGGATTATAATTTAATCTATCAATTTGACAGATAACCCTTCTGTACAAAATATGTTACCAAAAAAATCTCTTTTTAATTGAATTATTATTTTCTTTGTAACAAAAAACATGTCTTTATTTTCTCATTATTCTTCAGGCTGCCTAGAAAAGGATTAAGCACAAGATTAATGATAGGTAAATACTTGGTGACTTACTGTAACAAGTGCTTAAGACTGATCATTTTCACTCTATCCTTCACTGCAACTCAGACTTTATAACTCCAGAAAAGACTGATCATTGGTCCTTGAATTGACTATAATGTTAGCACTGATAAGACACCAATATAGAATTTAGGATCTATGACAGTCCTCTGGTCTTTCAAGTAAAAGAAGGGAAGGAAAAAGCACGGTTTTCAGTGTGTGTGTGTGTGTGTGTGTGTGTGTGTGTGTGTGTGTAATATATATCATTACAATTAATGCTTTATTAAATAAAGTAATTAAATTTAATTTGAAGAGGCAAAATTCTTTGGCTGGGTTATTTGTTAGAGTAAATTTGAAACTGGGAAAATATCTCCGTTTAATTTTGTCAGCATAAAACTAGAACTAGGGAAAACTGGCCCAAAAAGAATAATCTGACCTAAATAAACTATGGTGAAGAATTCCTGGAATTACTCTGTTAGTGAAATACGTTTGGTTTTAAGCACACAGATGAAAATTATACATACAAATATGTGGTATTGTTTCATACTTTTTTAGACGAGATAGTTATATAAACAGGTTCATACTATAGATGTTGTTTTGCAATTTATTTTTGTTCTTTACACTATATCTTAGAAATATTTCTATGTAAATTATATAGAGATAACTTTCATTCTCTTTTTCTAATTATAAAGTTTATATTGTAAAGTTTAATAATCTTAAAAATACAGCAGTATTAAAATTACATTTAGAAGTTAAACTGCATGCAAAACCACCCCATCAAGTTGGTTTAATATTAAAATATTACCAACACCCAGGGCATCTGGGTGGCTCAGTCAGTTGAGCATCCAGCTTCAGCTCAGGTCATGATCTTGCTGTTCCTGAGTTTGACCCTACATTGGGCTCACCACTGTCAATGTGGAGCCTGCTAGAATCCTGTCACCCTCTCTGTGCCCCTCCCCCACTTGCTCTCTGTCAAAAGTAAACATTAAGAAATGAAAACATAAAATATTACCAACACCTCGAATAACACTATTGTGTCTTTCTCGGTCAAGATACCCTAAAGGTAACTACCATTCTGACTTAAATTATTATAGTTTATTTTAACTGATTTAAAAATGGATTTGTACTGCACTTTTGTGTCTGAATTCTTTTGTTTAGCATTACTTTGTGATTTTCCCTCATTATTGTGAGAAGTAGGGTTTTTTTTTCATTTCACTATAGTTTTTCTTTATATGAGCATGTAACCACATATTACACATTTTGTTTGTGATGGATATTTGTGTTGTTTACATTTTTTAGCTATTATACATGAAGCTACTATGAATACTCCTATAAACATTTTTAGTGGCCCAAAGTATTCATTCCATTTGAATATTTACACAGAAGTGTAATTGCTAGTTTGTTAGGTAAGCAGATCTGTAGCATTAAGAGATACTGCCACAATGTTTTCCATGGCATTTGTACTGATTTATATTCTCTCAGTAGTGGATGTGAGTTCCAGTGGCTCATTAAGCTAGTTTTTCTTTTTCCTTTTTTTTTTTTTACATATAGTCATTCTAGTGAGAACATAGTAATATTTTAAGCAGTTTTGATTTGAAATACCCTAATGTCTTATGTTATTGATAACATTTTCTTTTTACATTGGCCATTTAGAAATCTTCTTTTGTGAAGTGACTTTTTCTAATCTTTATCTTCTCCCCTCACCACCAATAGCTGTCTATCACTGTCTTAATGACTTCTGGGAGATTATCACACGTTCTATACAAGTCATTCTTAGATATAGATGCAAATATATTCTTCCTCTCTTTGATTTGCTTTATGCTCTCTTAATTGTGCTTTAATGATTAGAAAGTTTCTTTTTACTGTTTTCATAATAATAATTTTTGTTAAAGAAATCTTTGCCTGCATCATGGTCATGGAGAGATTTCCTCTTGTTAGCTTCTAGAAACTTCATTGTTTAAATTTTTACTATTAAGTGTCTGATCCATGTGGATGTACAATTTGAGTGTGGTTCGATGTTTTCCCATATAGACATCCAAATAATCATCTCATTTAAAAAAATAATCATGCCAATTTGTAAACTGCTACACACTACTCCGTAGTAAAGATCCACACTATTTTATATGTCAATTAATGGAGATTTTAGTCACGTTTTTTCCTATTGCAGACACTGTGGATATAAACATTCGTGTTCATGGCTCTGTGTCTACATATATTTGTATTTATCAAAGTATATATGAAAAAGTGGAAATAGTAAATCAAACTTAAGAATATGTGAATTGTTAATACTTTATATCATTTTGACCTCATTGTGACCTCTAAATCTATTGTTATAAATTGTACTACCACCAGAAACATGAGCATCTCCTAGCTCTCTCTTAGAACTTGACCAGAGCATGTTTTTTTTTTTCTCAGAACTCACTCCTCTAAAATTTTTCTCTATGTTGTCTTTTATTTTTAAGGGAAAATATATTTGAAAGATGACAAGTTTTTCTGATCTCCAAGTGTGAGGAATGAATTTAGTGATGTTCCATACAGATATCATGATGGAACTTAATAAGTGTAGACATTTTTATATATAAACATTTATATAAAAATATTGGAGGGGGGCGCCTGGGTGGCTGTCGATTGAGCATCTGACTCTTGATTTTGGCTCAGGTCATGATCTTGTTGTCGGTGGGATTGAGGCCATATCGGGCTCTGCACTGGCAGCGAGGAGCCTGCTTGACATTCTCCCTCTCTCCCTCTCTCTCTGCACCTTCCCTGTTCATACATGCTCTCTCTCTTTCAAAATAAATAAATAAACATTAAAAAACATATTTTGGGAGCACAATACAAAAGTAAATTAAAACACACACCATTCTGTTTTATAGAGAGATGTTTCTGAGAGACATCATGATTGAAAGTCAGCTCAGTAATCTGAATATGGATTCCTTTACACATTACATTTGCCTAGTATGAGGCTACTTGGGCTCTTGCAGTGTTTTGCACCTTATGCACACGCAGGTATTAATTTATTTACTAGAAAGTCTTACAGTATGCCTACAGGACTTCCGTTTTCTGCAAACTTACTACCCAGCTTCTGAAAATCAAAGGAACCTCAAAGACAGCAAGTGCAACTATCAATGATCCAAAACTGCAGAATATCTGGGAAACAAAACATAATACATTTCAGCATACACTTAAAGTGAAAGAAATTGTCACCATTAACAGAACCAACACTGGAGGCCATCCTAGAAGTGGGGAGTCACAAGGAGAATGTGGAAAATAAGAGAGGGCAGTCAAGGCCCATCAGTGGTAGAAAACAAAGTCATCTCCACAAAGAGAGAGTCTTATTTGAAATGAAGACATATCTGATGAAGCAGAGCACTGGTTTCCAGAGAACGTAAAAGGAAGAGGTTTGAAAATGCAAAAGAGGCAGATTTTGGAAAGCACTGCCACTAAGCACAGGAAGGCTGGATGGTAAATGGGAAAAAATAGAAATAAGTGGGAGGAATGAAAGGTCCTACAAAAGCTAACAAAACAAATAACATGAGATCAAAAGGATACTTCAACTCTTGAAAAAACAAAAAACAAAAACAATGGCATCTGTCAAAAAACTACACTTTGCTCTACCAACAAAACCAGAGCATATTTGAAGCTAGAAACCTTGTAAGCTACTCAAACCTTTCCTGTCTTTAAAAAAAAAAAAATTTAATGTTTTTATTTATTTTTGAGACAGAGAGAGACAGAGCATGAGCAGGGAGGGGCAGAGAGAGAGGGAGACGCAGAATCTGAAGCAGGCTCCAGGCTCCGAGCCATCAGGACAGAGCCCAACACAGAGCTCGAACTCACGGACTGTGAGATCATGACCTGAGCTGACGTCAGACGCTTAACCCACTGAGCCACCCAGGAGCCCCAAACCTTTCCCGTCTTTAAGGAATCACCTGTTTTCACTGATGCAACAAAATGCAAACACCGTGTATTAAAAAGAAGATCTTGGGCAGTATTCATACAAAGTAAGCATCCAATGAAAATTGATAATGTGAATTAAAAGTTAGATGAAAAATGTCTTTTCAAAATAATTGCAAAGACAACAAAACTATAGCACAGCACTGTGACTTGAATTATGTATTCATAACATGAATTTGAGGATAATTCAAATCAAAATCAGAAAAGAAAACACAATGGAAATGGGAAACTATGAAAAAAGAGTTGATCATTTAAGGAAAATCACTGAAAAGATTGTCAAAACTACCTAATAAGTGATGGCTAAAATGCAGGTTGTCAATAAAGATTAGCTGTGACTGAAAAGCAATATGCAAGTGGTAGAGGTAATGTGGTTACAGGTGAAACAAAACTGGCCATGACTTGTTAGTTGCTGAAACTGGGTGACAAGTATGGGGATTCATTAAAATACCCTGTTCATTGTTGAAATTAAACACTTCATCATAACTTAAAAAAAAAAAAAAAAGCAACTACGTAAGTGATGTTCTTACTTTCCATTTCATTGCATGAGGGTACACATTTCCATTTATCCCAATGTGGTTGATGCTGACTTTGATCACCTGTAAAATACTTTGTGTCCAGTCTTTCCATTGTTCAAGTTAACTTTTCCACCTTTGTAATGATTACGTCATCTTTGGGACAATCTATACTTGAAAACTCTGTTAATATCCTGTTTCTTTCTTCTTTTCATCCACCAGTGACCTATATTGGTTACTCTTACATTAAAGGTTGCTTAATCATGATTTTCTAATTTTATCATTCGTTCTACATTTTTGAGCTAGAATTCTGTTCCAGAGAAGGGTTTTCTTTTCCCTTCCCTGTGTCATTTACCTCTCTATATCATTATGGTCTTCTTTTCCTTCTTTCTAATGCAATGTGTCAAAACATATTACCACTGTTACTTTTTATGATGTTCAAGGTGTCCCGTATTTGGTCAGTGGTTTCCCTCTTGAGTCTTCGGAAAATTCTCAGTGACTAAGTAGACAGTATGTTGCCATACTTTGGTTATATGAAGTAAAATTTCTGACCATTTTTTTCAGCCTTGGCCTGTGTAACAGTAATCTCCATGTATATTAGTAATATCCGTATGTTATTACAAGTCACTATTCTTGTTGAACGTAAATTAAGAGCTTTGGGATAGAGAAGAGACTCCTAATCATTGAGTATAGTTACACCATTTTTTTCTTCTCTTAGAACAAGTGAATGGAAATTATATTTTTTTAGGGATACTCTTCAATCCACTGTAACTTGCATTAAAAATAAATCATGCCAGGGTGCTGGGTGGCTCAGTTGGTTAAGCATCTAACTCCTGATCTCAGCTAAGGTCATGATCTCATGGTTCCTGAGTTCAAGTCCCATGTCAGGCTCTGTGCTATCAGTGGGAGCCTGCTTGGGAGTCTGTCTCTCCCTCTCTCTGCCCCTTCCCTGCTTGCACTCTCGGTCTTGTAAAATAAATAAATAAACTTAAAAAAAATCAATGCAAATGGTTATTTGCATAAACATTTTCTTGACCTATGTAAATTTGTGTGAGCTTGTAAAGTTTACAAACGTACAGGTCAGTGAATTTTTGTAAACTGAACACACCTGGATAACTGGCATCCAATTGAAGAAACAGAACATAATCGGAAAAAAAAAACAACAACAAAAAACATGCCTCTTTTCATTCATGACTAACTACAATCCTGAATTAGAGTCCTATACATTTGTTTTTTTCCTGTTTTTGAAATTTGTATAGCTATAACATACAGTTTAAACTCTTGTCTTACTTCTTTCCCAGTATTATGTTTTTGAGATTCAGTCCTAATTCTGTAAGCAGTTGCAGACAGTTTATTATTATTATTATTATTATTATTATTATTATATAGTTAACCATTATCTGAGTAAAATATATCTATTTTTTAAATTTTTGATTGGCATTAAAGGAATTTCCCGTTTTGTCTTACTATGAATAATAAGAATGAAAATATTCGTGTAATCCCTTTTGGTGACCATATATTTGCATTTCTCTTGGGTATATGTACCTAGGACTGAGTCTGATGGGTAAATAATCATGTATGTTTAGATTTGTTAGACACTGCTAAGTGGTTTTCCAAAATGGGCCTAACATTGTGTACATTCACCAGGAGTGTGTGAAAGATCTGATTACCTCCTCCTCCAAATTCTTTTCTATACTCAGTTCGATCTTTTTTCTCACTGTTTCTCTCAGTGTTTCTTTCTCTGCTTTCGTCGCTTTATTTCTTTCTCCTCCTCCTTCCCAAATCTTCTGCTTTTACTCCTCTCTGTCTTTTCCTTTTCTCCCTCATTCCCTCACTCTCTTTTTTCTTGTTTTTCTCTTTTTTGTTTATTTTAGCCTTTCCCTTCTGGTATCTTATTATGTTTTAAATTTGTACCTGTCTCAGTATTTTTCATTTGGATTGCTTGCTACCTTTGTGTAGTTCCTATGAAACGTTTTGTCATCTTTTTTGGACTGTATTTTTTATTAATTTTCATGTTTATACATTCTAAATATAGCACAAACAACTACCTTATCCATGCTGTGGCTTGCCCTTTTACTGCATAATGGTGTTATTTGCTGACCAGTATTCCTTATCCTTAATATCGTTTAAATTATCAGTCCTCTATTATTAGTACATTTTGTGTTCTGGTTAAGGAATATTTGTGTTTTTGAAGTCATAAAGATATTCTCTCTTGTTTTCTTCTGAAAATGTTATTGTTTTGTCTTTGCATTTAGGCATATATTTCTAGAACTTCTGCCTATGATGTGAGATGGGGTAAATTTCATTTTGTTTTCACATGATTATCTATTTGAGCTAACACTAATTATTGAAAATATATTTTTTCCTCATTGCATTAGGTTATCAGATTTGTTTACTGTATGCTTAGACTGTTGTTTCTGGACTCTTTACTTTGCCCAATTGGTTTATTTGTCTTTTGCATCAATACTACATCATTTCAAATACTAAAGCTTATATTTGAATGTTTATTTATTTTTGCGAGAGAGAGAGACAGAGCATGAGCATGGGAGTAGCAGACAGAGAGGGAGACAGAGTAGCAGACAGAGAGGGAGACACAGAATCTGAAGCAGGGTCCAGGCTCTGAGCTATCAGCACAGAGCCTGATGTGGGGCTCAAATCCATGAACCATAAGATCATGACCTTAGCTGAAGTCAGACGCTTAACCAACCGAGCCACCTAGGCGCCCCTACAGCTTTTTAATAGATCTTGGTGTCTGGTAGTGTAATTCCTCTACCTTTGTTCTCTTTTAAGATTGCTGTTCTTTGAAACACCCTGTCCATTTACACACATACACACACACACACACACATTCACACACACACACACACACACACACACCTGCTGGGATTTTTATTAGAATTAAGTTTACCCTACAAATCATTTTGGGGTAAAATTCAAATTTTTATCAAACTGTGTCTTCCAACCTAGTCACTTGTCATTGTCACCCTTCATTTGTTTGCCTCGTAATTAATGTTTTCTGAATGTCACTGTAGAGGTCTTTCAGGTCTATTAGATTTATTTCCGTGTTTCTGATGATTATTGATGCTATTAAAACTATCATATTTTCAAAATGCAATTTTCCAGTTGTTTAATGATTGCATGGTAGTACAATTTATTTTTGCATTAAGCATTTAATATCAAGATATCATGTCTAATTATGAAGTCAGCTGCCAGCATGGTGAATTGAGGAGGTTGACAATTGTAAAAGTGGAAAAGGTTATAAAATACAAATATTTTAGTACTCTGGAATTCAGTCTAAAGCTCACCATCGAGTGAGAAGCATTGATTTAAAAAATGACTACATTTCAGGTAAGAAGGGCCCAATCCATGACATTTTTGTGCAGGGCTTTTCTCGTCTCCCCCAGCTTATTTGCATAGAAGTTCTACCATGGGAGGATGACCTATGAATACATTTGCCACCAAAGAGGGCATGTTTTATTTGGACTGTGTCATGTGAGGTGGCAACATCCATGACAAGGGGACAAGGAAGGACAGTGGCCTCTATCCTGAGATCGTGGGACTGCTTGACATACATAAGAGACCAGTTGAGCCGGTCTTCTGGTTGAGACGGTCAGAAGCCGTGTGTGTGTATGCTACATAAGCTGTTTGTAACTGCCAGCTACTTGCACACCCCTGGCAGAAGGAGCCTACGATGCCCAGAGGAGATGCCAGACAGCCCGGCGGAAACGGGAAGCAAACTTAAAAGTGGCCTGAAGTTTGAATGTGTTCCCTGGCCCACACTCAGATTCATCAGCAGATAGGGGAAGCTTTCCTGGCTTGTAGTGTTCGAGCCCAATCTCTGACCAACTTTTGGCTGAAAACTAAGCTATATGGACCTTTGGGGAGTCCGGCTTAGAAGCCAAACAAAAGAAAAAAAAACTTAGCAGAAGCAGCAGCAGCAGCTGCACATTGCTCTAGCAACACGAATTGACTCCTGATATAAAACCGGTGCATAATGCGCAGAGTGGCTTTTGAAGAGTCTGAAAAGTAACCCTGTCAGGGAAGTTGAGGAAGAAGACCAACCACTGAAGCACCACTGACCTGACGGTGAGATTGCTGTTGTTTGCCTCCTGTATTTCTGGCCGGTGAAGAAGTGAGCACTGGGCAACATGCAGAGAAGGCTCAAGGAGAAGCCCCTAGTTCTGGCACCAATGATGTGAAGGGCCGAGCTCTCCTAGCGCTCAGAGAGATTGAGGGGCCTCCTCTCATTTTCCTCAAGTTTTCCCTGCATCACCTCCTGTCCTAGGCCCTCCTATAAGAGCCCTGGCCACAGCTGCAGCAGGAAACTACAGGAGCCCAAACTCAAGAAGAGGAGTGTCTTCTGTTCCCATTGCTGTGGGATCTGTGTTACAAAAATGACAGGATCAGACCCCATTGGTTTGTTCTCTCTTTCTCTCTCTCTCTCTCTCTCTCTCCTTCTCTTCCCACTGCTTGATTTGCATTTTTTATCCTTGTAATAATACACTGCATTATTATAATGTAGTCTAACTTTTCTTCTTTTCTTTTAGTAAAAGAAATCACAAAATATGTAGCACATATACTATAGGATTCTATTTATACAAAGTTAAAAACAAGAAAGTATTTAGGGAAGCATTCTTGGGTGATAAAATTATAAATAAATTCAAGGAGCCAAGTGCCATGCAAATCATGATAGAGCTTAGTGGGGAGAAGATCATCATTGGTCATCATTGGTGAGCCCAACAAAAAATGAAAATGGGTGAGGAGCTCCAGGGACATGGTTTAATCCCCTAAACCCTATATCTACTAAGATACTCAAAAGCCGGGAGCAAAGATAATGTTTGTCTTCTACATCCAGTGTTTCAGTATAGTGTGGGATGGAAATCTGATGCTGAATATACAATATTACATATGTGGAAAGAACAAAACATCTTCCTCTGCATCATACATATCTGTATTAAAGTTTTTTTATTCCCATTGAGTAATTTATCCTGATTTCTATGATCCCTTTGGAATTTAAAATGTCACCCTTGTTCCACCCTCTGTGTGCAACTGTTGGGTTTGTATGATTGACTCACCATCCTATGTATCTACTTTCAGTTTACCAGACATTCTCAGTGAGGTTTTCCATTCTGAAATATGCTTTAACTTACCATCACATATAAGTTGCATGGCTCTCAGCTGCTATACAATTTTACCTATATTCTTGTTTCACTTCTTGGTGAGATGCTGAGTATCCTTTGTGGGAGCTTAAGTTTCCTCATTGCCTATCATTACCTCCTCCAGTGTCCTTAGTGTCCTTTTTAGATAAATATTGAAATAAAAAAATATTTTTGAGAGAGAGAGAGAGAAAGAAAGAAAAAAATGGGGGAGGGGCAGAGAGAGAGAGAGAGAGAGAGACATAATCTGAAGCAGGCTCCAGGCTCTGAGCTGTCAGCATAGAGCCCGACCTGGGGCTCGAACTCACGAACGGCGAGATCATGACCTGAGCTGAAGTCAGAGGCTTACCCAACCGAGCCACCCAGCACCCCATAAAGAAATCTAATTATATCTACCATTTATCAACTGCTTACTGTAAATGTTACGCACATCATCTCTGTAATGCTTAAAGCAAATGAGGTCAGTATTTCATAGATTAAGAAATTGAGATTCAAAGAAGTTGAATAACTTTGCCAAGATCAAACAGATGACATGAAATACTTGTATTTTAGATCTGTTTGCCTCATTCATTCATTCATTTTATGGGTTAGTTATCATGCCAGGTATTTGTGACCCACCAACAATGGGAAACATCTAGGGTCCCTTCTTTCACAGAGCTAGCAACTTACATAAGGACTAAGATATAAACAAATAACACCAAACTAAATGTGCAATTACAAGCTCCATCTTTATGTTTCAAAAATATACAGCAAATGAAGTCACCTGCAGTAGAGACTGCTAACTGCTTGTGCAGAAACTCACATGTCTAGAATAACCCTTTGCATTATGCAATCCAACTCTTCATGTCGGCAGTGGCACAGCATCTGTTGAGGTGGGAGAAGCATTTCTGTAAAATTAATTTTAGAATGATGATTTTATCAGAGCTCTACCTCACAGGATGAGGTATTAATTAGTGCTCAGTAACATCCGTCAGAACTTCAGTCATCCACAGACGTAACATTGGTCCTCAGTGTAATGAACAGACTGAAGGAGACCTCAGAAGCCAAGTTCTGAAAGGCTGTTCATGAAAAATTGATTTAATTGATTTTTCATGTTTGTGTTCTAAGACAGTAGCTCCCAGCTTTTTTTTTCCAGTAAGAACATTCATTTAATTTTACACAATCCACGTCATTAAAAATGTATTTCTGATAATTCTGGATTGAGAAAATTCAACTCTAAATGCTTTTGTGGTATCAGAAACAACAAAAATTAGTTAGTACTGTATTAATTAGTAAAGCATCTAGATACGTTTAAAAGCATAATATGTTTGTTTAGCCTCCAGGTACTATTATAAAAAGTTTCCTGGGGGTTATGCGCCCAAACTGTGGGTTCAAAATGCTATGTCTACAATACTAGCAACTTGTGTGACCTGAGGAAGATCACTAACCTCTCTGCGCCTCAGTATCTTCATTTGTAAAAATGGTTATAGTAAAGCCTCTATACCTCATAGAATTTGTTTTAATGTTTATTTTTTTATTTATTTTTTGTGAGAGAGGGTGAGCACAAACTGGGGGAGGGGCGGAGAGAAAGAGGGAGACACAGAATCCGAAGCAGGCTCCAGGCTCTGAGCTGGCAGCACAGAGCGGACGTGGGGCTCGAACTCAGGAACCATGAGACCATGACCTGAGCCAAAGTTGGCCACTTAACCAACTGAGCCATTCAGGCACCCTACTTCATAGAATTGTTTTAAAGCTTCATGACACATGTGTGTGTGTGTGCAAATGTGTATACGTATGCATGCACTATGCTTGCATGTGTTAAACTTTTAAATGAAGTAAATTACACACTCAGAAAAGTCCAATTGGTTTTTTTTTTCTCAGCCTGATGAATCTTTACAAACTGAACCCACCTGTGTGATGAGTATCTCTATCAGGGAATCAAAATCTTCAGCTCTCAACAAGCATCCTCTTGGCCCCTTCCAGTTACTGTCCCCTCCCAAGGTGACCACCATCCTGACTTCTTATGCCAGAGATTCACTCTGCTTGCGTTTATACTTTGTGAAAATGGTACCGCATCTGTATCTGGCCTCATTCCTTCATTGAGTTCCATCCGCAATTTTAAGTGTATTATAGATTGGCTATTTCCGTGGCTGTACAGTGTTCCACTGATTGAATATTGTGGAGCTAAATGGTATAAATGGCAAAAAGTGCTTCCACGAACGCGTGGCTAGAAATGCTCACGACGTTTCACTGGTAGTAACCTACCCGCTGGTAGGAGCTTTTCAATACATCAGCACCCAGGCAAGTGAAGGCATGACATCATCGTTATTCATTCTCTGCAAAGGTGGAGGGGACACATGGAAAGTAGCGTGACATCAGTGTTAAGAAACACATCCTAAACCCCCATTTAATTCTCTAAGCTTCAGCGTTTGCATCTTTAAGTGGGGATAATAATAACACGTCTCGATTAAATTATGTAATAAATGTAAAATGCTTTGCACTAAGAATTGTATAAATTTTACTTCAGCTATCTTAATTGTACTTTGGTACATTTGTATTATATATGTTATATATTCTATCTAATATATTTCACATTATATAAATATAAAATTAGTTAAATCAAATATACATTGCATGTATTTTATGAACAGACTATAAATTCATTACATTATTGAACTTTAAATGTATATCATACGTTTATGTAGGTCATATTAGTATTACTAGAGTTAATAAAATAATAAGATTAACATGTCAGTGATGTAGGCATTGCATTAGAATATAGTTTTTGTGTAACTTTTTATTCCCCTGGCCCGTGCAGAGGCTGTCTCAGTATGTGAGACTGTAGTACTGTATTCCTCAGTATTTATTGAGGACTACATAGAAAAAGCACTTCAAGACCCTGGGAGAGGTACAGTGGGTCAACTCCCGTAGGCTACTCTGGGCCTAAAGAGAACATGAGGGCTGGGGTACCCAAGATGCAGCCGTGTGCCGACTGGAGCGCGCCTGGGCACCCACCGCCGCTTTTAGTGGTTGTGACTAGGTCTGCAACCCTGACCCTCCCCTCTGGTTGTTGAACCCCTCTCGCCACTCAGGTCTGAGGATGGATGTGCAATTGGAAGCCATCCTCCAAGTGGAGCTAGGACTTCCAAGTCCACCTGCCAGAGATATTAAAAGAGCAAGGAAATCTTCACTACCTCCTGAGACCAGAAAGATGCCTACAATTTTGTGTAGGTCAGCAAGTTTGTGGCTAGAGGACTGGATGAATGTGTGATGCTAATGAGTGTGGACTAGACGGTGAAATGACCATCTCTCTAGGCTGTATCTGTATTAGATAGAGGGGCTACCCGGGCACAGTTGTTCCGAAGGCCCCTTCGTCTTCACAGTAGGGATGCTGAGGCTGGCGTCACAGTTAGATCCTTCCTTTTAGACAAGATACCTGCAGGGATTCACAGAAGAGGGCTTTAGAGAACGAAGAGTGCTACTGACTTTGCAGGAAGCATTTTCTGTGAGTTCCCATAAACTGAGAAATGGATGATGCTGCCTTCGACTTTCCCTTCTTTGTTGTGTTAACACTTTCTGCATAATACTTGAAATTGTCAAGTAAGTCACTCCAGTGGTGATGTGTGTACTTTTCTGAGGGGACGTGATGAAAATAAAGAGTGTTAGGTATTCAGATTCCCAGCTTTTTGGAGTGGGATTAAGATTCAATATAAGACTAAACATTCCCAGAGAGCCTAGCTGGCTCAGTTGGTGGAGCAGGAGAATCTTGATCTCAGGGTGGTGAGTTCAAGCCCCATGTTGGATGAAGAGACTACATAAGAAAAGAAAGGGGTGGAGGGGGGAAGAAAGATGAAGGAAAGAAAGAAAGAAAGAAAGAAAGAAAGAAAGAGACGAAGGAAGAAGGAAGAAAGGAAGGGAGAGGGAGAGAGGGAGGGAGGGAGAGAGAGAAAGCAAGGAAGCAAGAAATGACTGAACATTTCCAAAAGACAACTGTAGCATAAGAATCATTAGCAAATAGATCATTTTTTCCTCAAAATGAAATCATATGTATTATAATTAAAATGTAGATGATGTAAGCCTTATTAAAATAACAATTAGTCATTCAGTGAGCAAGATGTTTTATGTATTGTTTTCAAAGCCTCATCGTATTCCTAAGAGGAAGTTATTTTTAGCTGATTTTGGAGATGGAAAAAAAAAAAGATGTAGAAAGTTTGCCACATTTGCTAAATACCAGGGTCTTGGATAAACCATTTCTAGTCCAAGAGGATACTAGACAGAGGGGTTTTCAAGAGGACTGAGGAGGCATTGATAGTTCTTAAATCATTCAGAAGCATACATCAAAAGATGAGTTTGTCTGGTGTTAACAATCAAGTAGTAAACAGGTAGGAGAAGGGTATGGAGGTAACATTTAATTACAATATTTCACCCTGACAAATACACACACAAGAAAGAAGTGGACATGATCTTTAATTATTTTTTTTTATCTATATATGATTTCAAATGGAGGAATGAGACTTTTTTTAGAGTCATTATATCTCCTGTAACTAAATTCAAAAAATAATTTGAAAGGTAAATTTAAATTTAAAAAATAATTAAAGTTTAATTATCAGTGCAAATCCTTGGGTGCTCTCTAGAGAAATCTTACATAGATCATCACTGATGCAGTGAGTATTTCTTCTGAGTCCCCACCACTAATTGAGTATGTGTACTCTTCCTTCCTGTTTCCATTAGAAAGAGAAATTAGTCATTCCTAGAATTTCCTTAAAGCACATACACGTGTCAAGTTTATAGTTCAAAGCGTTCTATACTTTCCTTTCTATAAAGGAAAAATAAAAGCTATGGCTTCAGATTAGTTTGGAGGAAGACACTCAAGAAACAATTTTTTTTTTTAAAAAATGAAAATAACTAAAAAAAAAAAAAGCCAAACAAGCCTAGAAGAAAGCAATAAAAGGCAATGCATGTTGTATGGTGTCACCACGTTGTATGGTGACAGGACCTGTGCATTCAGAGAGAAAATATAAGGCTGGATAATTTTGGAAATCTTCAAAAAATGCACATAAAATGGCCCTTATTGTTCTAGATGCGCAAAACATGAAACGAAATGAAGTAAAATACAGTATACAAAGATAAAGGAATGGAGAAAAAAATATCATGTAGGTCTATCTGGGAGCAGGACGTCCATGTGGTTGAATTAGGCTTGATTAAGTAATGACTAAGTCTGGCATACAGAGAAGATTCTACCGTGAAGTACTTTGAATGCCTTAAGGATTAGTTTTGACTTATCCTCCAGTGTGTTTTATTTAAGAACATCTGGTGAACACTGAATAAGAAAACCTGCGTTTTGCCATCTATTACAGTTGATCCTTGAACAACACGGGTTTGAACTGCACAGTCCCACTTATATGCAGACGTTTTTCTGACAAATCTGCTATAGTACTATAAATACATTTTCTCTTGTGATTTTCTTAATAACATTTTCTTTTCTCTAACTCACTGTCTTATAAGAATACAGCCTATGATACATATAACACATACAATATGTGTTTGTCAACTGTTTTTGTTGTCAGTAAGGCTTCCAGTCTACAGTATACTCTGAGTAGTTAAATTTTTAGTAAGTCAAAAGTCATACATGGGTTTTCGACTGCACAGGAGTTGACACCCCTAACCACCACATTTCTTCAACTGTGGTACGTTTTTACTTTGAGCAATTCATTTAATTTTCTGCTTTCTAATAAATTATCTCTAACAGTGGAATAGCTGCAAGACTTTCTACATGGTAGGCCATATGGACAGATGAGGAAACAGAAGCATGATTGCCTGACCTTCACGAAGTTCCACAAACTAAAGGAAATAATGTGTGTGAATTTATAACACACCATGAAGAATAAGCTAACATAAGTCGACACAGATATATGCACTGTAAGTTAAGCATTATCAGGTGGAACGACCTGTCTAGCTAAGTTTTTGAAAGGAGAAACACTGACATCGCCTTTGAATTTTGCTTTGAAGCGTTCTCTTGTGAACTGGCATCTGTCAAAAAGCAAAATTATCTTAATTAGATTTTAGTTCACCAAAAAGGGAGTAAGTTTGAAATTCTCATTGTGACACTCCCCAAATTATTGCAGAAAAAAACAACAAAAGACAATCAGATGAGTGGTATCACAAGCATAGTGATTGTTTACAGTTCTTTAGAAATAATTTCTACTACAAGCATTTACAAAAATTTTTTCCCTAGGTACATGTAGTATTTTGCAGAGTGTATATAAAAGAAAGTAAGTGTATAACTTACTTTCTCTGCAGAATGAACTACATGTAGACAATGGTGTGTAGAAAAGAAGCAGGGAGACAGAGTTTGACATTTAGCACATGGCTTAAGTATGAACAGTCTACTTAGGAATTTGCTTTTAAAGAAAGTAATACACAGAGAAATCAGTTGCTCATCATCAAACAGCTCACCTGAAACAGAAAGAGCCTCAGACCTGTTAGAGATGAGGCTCTCAGTAGATCAGGTACTGGGTCACAAAACAGCCCTCAATAAATACAAAAGAAGTGACATCATACAATGCACACGTTCAGATCCCAATGCTATGAAACTTGAAATCAACCACAAGAAAACATTTGGAAGGCCTAGAAATGCATGGAGGTTAAATAACATCCTACTAAAGAATGAATGGGTTAACCAGGCAGTTAAAGAATAAATTTAAAAACATATGTGCAAGCAAATGAAAATGAAAACATGACAGTCCAAACTCTTTGGGATGCAGCAAAGGCAGTCCTAAGAGGAAAATACATTGCAATCCAGGTCTATCTCAAGAAACAAGAAAAATCCCCAATACAAAACCTAACCTCACACCTAAAGGAGCTAGAAGCAGAACAGCAAAGGAACCCCAAAGCCAGCTGAAGAAGAAAAATGATAAAGATCAGAGCTGAAATAAACAATATGGAATCCAAAACACAGAACATATAAATGAATCTAAGAGCTTGTTTTTTGAAAGAATAAACAAAATTGATAAACCCCTAGCCAGACTTCTCAAAAACAAGAGAGAGAAGACCCAAATAGATAAAATCACAAATGAAAGAGGAGAGATCACAACCAAAACCACAGAAATGCAAACAATTATTAGAGAATACTATGAAATATTATATGCTAACAAACCGGACAACCTAGAAGAAATGGACACATTCCTAGACACCCACACACTACCCAAACTCAAATGGGAAGAAATAGAAAATTTGAACACACCCATAACCAGTGAAGAAATAGAATCAATTATCAAAACTCTCCTAACAAATAAGAGTCCTGGGCCAGATGGCTTCCCAGGGGAATTCTACCAGACATTTAAAGCAGAGTTAATACCTATTCTTCTCAAGCTGTTCCAAAAAATAGAAATGGAAGAAAAGCTTACAGACTCATTCTATGAAGCCAGCATTACCTTGATTCCCAAACCAGACAGAGACCCCACTAAAAAGAATTACAGGCCAATATCCCTGATGAACTTGGATGCAAAAATTCTCAACGAGTTACTAGCAAATCGAATTCAACAGTACATTAAAAGAATTATTCACCAATTGAAGTGGGATTCATTCCTGGGCTGCAGGGCTGGTTCAATATTCTCAAATCAATCAATGTGATACATCACATTAATAGAAGAAAGGTTAAGAACTATATGATCCTGTCAATAGATGCAGAAAAAGCATTTGACAAAATACAACATCCTTTCTTAATAAAAACCATCAAGAAAGTCAGGATACATACCTTAACATCATAAAAGCCATATGTGAAAAGCCCACAGCTAAAATCATCCTCAGTGGGGAAAAACTGAGAGCTTTTCCCCTGAGATCAGAGACACAACAGGGATGTCCACTCTCACCACTGTTGTTAACATAGTGTTGGAAGTCCTACCCTCAGCAATCAGACAACAAAATGAAATAAAAGGCATCCAAATTGGCAAAGAAGAAGTCAGACTTTAACTTTTCACAGCATGATACTCTACATGGAAAACCTAAAAGACTCCACCAAAAAGATGTTAGAACTGATACACAAATTCAGCGATGTTGCAGGATATAAAATCAATGGACAGATACCGGTTTCATTTCTATACGCCAATAATGAAGCAACAGAAAGAGAAATAAAGATATCAGTCCCATTTATAATTACAGAACCATTTATAATTACAGTCCCATTTATAATTAAGAACAATAAAGTAACTAGGAATAAACCTAACCAAAGATATAAGAGATCTGTATGCTGAAAACTATAGAAAACTTACGAAAGAAATTGAAAAAGACACAAAGAAATGCAAAAATACTCCATGCTCATGGATTAGAAGAACAAACATTAAAATACCAACACTACCTAAAAGCAATCTATACATTCAGTGCAATCCTAATCAAAATTACACCAGCATTCTTCTCAGAGTTCAAACAATTCTAAAATTTGTATGGAACAACAAATAACCCGAATCGTCAAAGTAATGTTGAAAAGGAAAACCAAAGTGGGAGGCATCACAATCCCAGACTTTAACCTCTACTACAAAGCTGTATTCATCAAGACAGTATGGTATTGGCACAAAAACAGACACAATGGAATAGATTAGAGAACCCCTAGAGTTGGATACACAAATGTAAGGCCAACTAATCTTTGCTAAAGCAGGAAAGAGTATCCAATGGAAAAATGTCTCTTTAACAAATGTTGTTGGGAGAGCTGGATAGCAATATGCAGAAGAATGAACGTGGACCACTTTCTTACACCATACCCAAAAATAAACTCAGAATGAATGAAAGACCTAAATGTGAGTCAGGAAACCATCAAAACCCTAGAGGAGAAAACTGGCAACAATCTCTTTGACCTCAGCCGCAGCAACTTCTTATTCAACATGTCTCCAAAGGCAAGAGAAATAAAAGCAAAAATGAACTATTGGGACCTCATCAAGATAAAAACCTTCTGCACTGCAAAGGAAACAGTCAACAAAACTAAAAGGCAACCAATGGAATGGGAGAAGATATTTGCAAATGACATATCAGATAAAGGGTTAGTATCCAAAATCTATAAAGAACTTACCAAACTCAACACCAAAAAACCAAATAATCCAGTGAAGAAATGGACAAAAGACATGAATAGACATCCAGATGGTCTACAGACACATGAAAAGCTGCTCAACATCGCTTATCATCAGGGAAATACAAATATAAAACCACATTGAGACACCACCTCACACCGGTCAGACTAGCTAAAATTAACAACACACGAAACAACAGATGTTGGCGAGGATGTGGAAAAACAGGAACCCTCTTGTACTGTTGGTGGGAATGCAAACTGGTGCAGCCACTCTGGAAAACAGTGTGGAGGTTCCTCAAAAAAATAAAAATAGAATTACCCTAAGACCAGCAATAGCACTACTAGGAATTTATCCAAAGGATGCAGAAATGCTGATTTGTTGGGGGCACATGTACCCCAATGTTTATAGCAGTGCTATCAACAATAGCCAAATTATGGAAAGAGCCCAAATATCCATCAACTGACAAATGGATAAAGGAGATGTGGTTCTTATATACAATGGACTACTACTTGGCAATGAGAAACAATGAAATCTTGCCATTTGCGACAACATGGAGGGAATTGGAGGGTATTATGCTAAGTGAAATGAGTCAGGCAGAGAAAAACATATATCATGTGTTTTCACTCATATGTGGAATTTGAGAAACTTAACAGAAGACCATGGGGGAAGGGAAGGGGAAAAAATAGTTTAAACAGAGAAGGAGGCAAACCATAAGAGACTCTTAAATACAGAGAACAAACTGAGGGTTGATATGGGGTGGGGGAAGAGGGGAGAATGAGTGGTGGACATTGAGGAGGGCATTTGAGCTCTAGGTGTTGTATGTAAGCAATGAATCATGGGAATCTACTCCCCAAGCCAAGAGCACACTGTATATGCTGTATGTTAGCCAATTTGACAATAAATTACATTTTAAAAAGAGAGAAGAGAGATAGAGAGAGAGAGAGAGAGAGGGAGAGAGACGAGGCTCTTGGAAGTTCTCTTACTATAATTCAAGGAGAAAAATCATTCATTAACACATTTTATTAATAGCCAGTTAATATCTAGATAGTATTTTAAATGGATTATATAGATCTTGGATATCATTTGACCTAGGAATTAATTCATTTTTAGTTCAATTCGCAGTAAATTTAATAAAAATACAGAGAAGTATACAAATAAAAAAGAATCTGTGATGATGTTCTCTATTTTATTCTTGATATTTGTTATTTATATCTTCTTTTATTCTATATCAGTCTTATGAGAGGCTTATCATTTTTTTTTACCTCTTTAGAAACTAACATTAATTTTTTAAATGTTTCCTACTGTGTTGATTGTATATTTTACATATTTTCTGCATATCAAATTATCAGCTACTTTTTTTTAATTAAAAATAAATAAGTTGTATTTATTTATTTGGGGAAAGAGAAAGAGCATGAGCAGAGGAGGGGCAGACAGAGAAAGAGAGAATCCCAAGCAGGCTCCACACTCTCACTGCAGAGCCTGATGCAGGGCTCAAACTCATAACCGTGAGATCATGACCTGAGCCAAAACCAGGAGTTGGATGCTTAACCTACTGAGCCATCCACGTGCCCTATCAGCTTCCTTTAAACAGATAAATTAACTCAGCTAATTTTTCTGGATCTACTAATTGACATGATGGAGTGAGCCATCTGGAACATCAACTGGACTGGACATCCAAAAGGGCTCATTCGTATGTGCCAGGGAAATCTGGGCTCAACTTGGACTCAAGGAGGCCATGTCCCTGGGTGTCTCTTTCCAAATAGTCTTAGGGCATCCTCTGCTCTACCTGGTTCCTCCACAGTGTCTCTCTAGATGGTATTTCCAGTGGCGTGTTCGTAGTATATTTTGCATAATAGATCGGGCTTCCCAAAGCATGGGGCAACTAACAGGACCTTTTTTTAGGTCATAGATATTGAAGTGGTACAGGGTCACTTCTGCCTCATTCATTTATGAAAGCAAGCCATAGAACTCTTCAAAATTCAGTGGAAAGTGATTTCACCAGGGCATTAGTAACAACAGGAGTGGTTCTTTTGGGATCACCAAGTATCCAACTACAATATTAATTTAGCTGGATTCTACTAGCTTTAATATGTTTTCTGTTTATTTCCATTAGTCGTACCATTTGTTTAAGTTTTTTTTTTCTGATGTCTTTTGTAAGTTATTCTTGATCTATGAGACACACAAACACACACACAGACATGCATCCAATTTTTTTGGTGATTTTCACAGATTTATAGTTTAATTCCATATGTGGCATAATGTTTTTCATTGAAAACTGTTGAAAATTGCTTTATGGACCAATATGTGTTTATATTGGCCAATGCTCCATGTTCCAGTGGGAAAAAAATACACTCTGAGTTTCTTAGACACCTTAAAGTTCCTAGGCCAGTTATGTATTTTAATTTTATATTCAGTTTTTTATATCATCATTCATATTTGTCTGTTCTGATATTACAGGAGAAAGACAAAAATCTCCAAATACATTTCTGTATTTTCCTGATTCTCTTATACTTAGAGATTTACTATTAAGTACATTCAAATTTAGAAATTTAGAAACCTCCCTGGATAAAGGGAGTGGGGGGTGGGGATAACCATGTAATCATTTTTAAATGTCTTATTTCTAGTAATTGTTCTTCCTTTAAAATCTACTTTATCTGATATTATATACGTTACAACTGATTTCTTTTGTTAGTTGTATGGCATATCTTTTTTATATCATTTATTTTACTTTTCTTTATCTTTCAATGAACTTGATACATTTCTTATAAGCGTCATATAATGGGTTTTGGTTTTTTTTTCAGCCAGTTTAACTTTTTTTGTATTTTAATTGATGCATTTTGTCCATTTACATTTAATGTTATTTATTATTAGTATCTGCATTTTATTATACGGCCTTGCATTTTAGTTGTTGTTCCACTTATTTTATATTCCTTTCTCTTTCTTTCTTGTCTACTTTTGGAATAATTTCAAATAAGTAACAGGTGTGACCAGATTCAAGGGGAGTAGGTGGAATAAGGGTGTTAAAACATGGAATAATGGTTCGATTAGAACCACCATAGTAACATTACAATATGATGACATGTGTATATGTGCATGTGCATTTCATTATTTGTTTAAAATATTTTTTAAACTTTCCTCATGATATCTCCTCTGTTATTAATTGTATCTTATTCTACCTTGTTTAAAAAGGAATTTTAATGTTTATGGAATATTTGAGTTAGTGGAGTGTAAATTAATGCTTACAACACTTCTGGAAAAATGCAATTACCCCCACTAACTTCAATTATCTTTAATTACTATTGCCCATTTCTGCCTTTTGTTAATGTTTCAGTGCATTTTATTTCTACATATATTTTAAACTCTCAGACATTTTTTATTACTTTTTATACTATCGGTATCCATACATATTTACCATGTCATTTTACTTCATTTGTTTGCATTTCCATGCATGTTTCCATAATCATTATTCTACTGCCTTAAGGACTCCTATATTCAGCGTTTTTAGGGTTGATTTTCTCAGTTTTTTATTTGCCTAAAAATGTGTTTATTTCACCTGCTTTTTTGGAGTTACAATTGCATGCATGTTATATGTTTTAATCATGTATAATATTTCTATATTTCTCTCATTCTCCTCTTTATGTTTTCCTCTTTTGTTTTCTCTATATGCTTTTATTTGAATGTTTTCTATTGATTTCTATTTCTATTTACTAATTCTCTTTTTAGAAGTATTTGGATTGCTGCTCAGCTCATCAATTTGGTTCATAATTTCAGTTAATATATTTTTTTCAGTTCAGAATTCTAATTCAATTTTTTAAAGATTTTGTTCTCTGTTGAAATTAGCCACTTTTCTCTTGAATTTTTGGACATTTTTAAAAAATTTTTTAAATGTTCATTTAATTTTGAGAGAGAGAGAGAGAGTTAGTGGGGGAGGGGCAGAAAGAGAGGGAGACACAGAATCCGAAGCAGGCTCCAGGCTCTGAGCTGACAGCGAACAGCCCTATGCGGGGCTTGAACCCACAAACTGTGAGATCATGACCTGAGCTGAAGTCAGACGCTTAACCAACTGAGCCACCCAGGTGCCCCTTTGAACATACTAATCACAGTGTCTATCATGACTTTGTTAAATTAGCATTTTTTTAAAATAACATTTGTTAAGTGGAGTCACAGGATGCTGGATGGTGAACCTGGTTCAATAAAAGATCACAAAAGATATTGAAGTCGAGAAGTTTACTCACAGTTCCTGGAGCAAGTAACTAAGTGGCGTGTCTCAGGGGGCCACACAAGGAGGTCAAGGCATGCAGGCAGAGACACAGAAAGGACCTGAGCTACATGTGTTGTTAGGGTCCTCAGGTGGAATGTTTTATATTTGTGGGCTAAGGACAGATTGGTCAATTCACATCTAAAATGGAAACATTTAGATGAGTTCCATGGGGGCCTTATTAGAGGTGCCCAAGGAGAAGGC
Source organism: Panthera leo (assembly GCF_018350215.1). Classification (NCBI taxonomy): domain Eukaryota; kingdom Metazoa; phylum Chordata; class Mammalia; order Carnivora; family Felidae; genus Panthera; species Panthera leo. The sequence goes on along the minus strand of NC_056691.1, from coordinate 15,838,891 downwards.
CCCGGGAGGTATGGGAGACTGTTGGCCACAAAGGCTGTTGGAGAAGTCCTGTCAGGAACTCATATTTGCCTGTGACTCTGCAGACTGTTATCTAGGACATGTGGTAACATGAGGAGTTAGTGTCGCTGTAAGGCTCCCCACAGACTGCTTGGCCAAACAAAATTGATGACTAAGAGGCAATACCAGGGTGTAGCTTGCTTAAACTCTTCACAGAATAGTAAAAATCCACATCTCACATGTCTGTACCCCAATCACCTACAATTCTTTCTATAAGATAGTCTGATGCTATATATTGGATTGGAATGCTTAGTAATTATGTTTTAGTTGAGAACCCAGTTTTGCTTTAGACAGAAAATTAGAATATAGAAAAATTACCTTTCACCAAAAAAGGATTGAGCTCATTCAAAGCTGTGTTTCAGTCTTTGTAAGAAATTAATTTTTGTTTCCCTCTCACTCCTACTCTAGAGCTCTTCAGGGTTTCTGTGAAAATCTCAGATGTTTGTCAGGGCCCCTGGTCTTTGACTGGTCCTGAATTACATTTCCTCACCTTGTCGGCACTATAAAACTATAGAAAGCTCTACTTAGCTTCTCACTTTTGGTCTGGGGAAAACATGGCCAAGGATCAGAATGAAATATTGCTTTTCCATTGACTCAAGTATCTGGGCCTCTCAATTCCTTTCTGTAATTTTTGTTTTGTTTTAATGTTCCAAACTGATTTTTAAATATGCTTTGGAAGTTTTATGTCTGCTCTTATCAGGGATATATTTCTGCTTCTGGCTATTCTCTTATATTTAGACATGGTAGTTCTTCATTCTTTTTTTTTTTTTTTAATTTGCTCCAAATAACATTTCTTTCTTCATCTGCCTATCTTAGAAATAATTATATAATTAAATAGTTATATTTTTGACAAAACGTATTTGTTTCTATAAAAGTCTGCTTTCCTTTCTGGTCTCTATTTATTTAAAGATTATAATAAATTCTTCATTTACTACCAAAGACAATTTCTATTTTGATGGATTTTTCTCAAACTGTATCCAGATAGTCGCTGATGACAAGGTAAGGTTCCATAGACCTTGCTTTTAAATTCCACTCAAAACTTACAATAAGTGGGCCACCTGGGTGGCTCAGTCGGTTAAGCGTCCGACTTCAGCTCAGGTCCTCATCTCACGGTTTGTGAATTCGAGCCCAGTGTCAGGCTCTGTGCTGACAGCTCAGGGCCTGGAGCCTGCTTCACATCTTTGTCTCCCTCTCTCTCTGCTCCTCCTTTGCCCACACACTCTCTCTCTCTCAAAGGTAAGTAAACATAAAAAAAAAAAAAATTAAAATGAAGTTTATAAGTATCCAAACAGAAATCCAAACCAAAAACTATGCAGTGTGTGGTTTTTTTTTTCTTTGTTTTTCTTTTTTTTTCTTCTTTTTTTTTTTTTTTCTTTTTTCATCTCTCAGATTGAAATTTTGTATGCAGGAATAATGTTTCAAAGTATATCTGACTTTTGAAATGAATGCTAGGATAATTATTTCCCATGTTATAAACTGTGTCTATTGTATCACTAAACATTCAAACAGAAAGGACTTAAAAACTCATCATCTCTGACAATACACCAATGAGGAAATAGAAGTCCTTAGAAGTTCAAAAATATCTGAAAGTTCAATCATATTTGAAAAAAAAAAGACCACATAGAAACCCTAAATTTGTCTCACTATTTACACCAATGTGGAATTCTATTTGAAACAATAGACATGCCTGTAGAATCATTTCATATTGCCTGCACTCTCACCTTGTTAAAAACATGTAAAAGTATCAATGTATATCTAAAGCATTTCTTTCCACGTGCTCATACTTGATTTTTAAAATGAAGAACTGAAATTATTAAAAAGAATTATTGAAGATGTACTAGAAAATAATTTGTGGCCCATTTTTAAAATGTAAGTAAATGAATTGAAACCTTTTTAAACTAAATTAACATTTCCAAACAGTCTTGCTTGAAAGAAAACTTACTGCACAGCTTAATCAAATGAACTTTTCTTTGTGTCTGTCTCTCATCTGTATCTTGCTGAGCTGAGGATATTTTACAAAGAGCAAAAGCATCTTGTATATTGGGGGGGGGGGGCAAGTATTTAACGAGAAATGCCAAAGGAACATCCCTGTATATGTGTTGGTTGCAGAAAATTTTTCAATATTCTGTTCCATTTCTCAACATCTACAATATAGATGACATTGGGAGGTATCTTTGTATAAAATAAGTGAGATCATAAAATTAAATCATACTTCATCTTAGTGATTTTCTGTACTGTTTTTTTTTAACGTTTATTTATCATTGAGAGAGAGAGAGAGAGCATGAGCATGGGAGGGACACAGAGAGAGGGAGACACAGAATCTGAAGCAGGCTTCAGGCTCCAAGCTGTCAGCACAGAACCCGACGCAGGGCTCAAACTAACAAACCTGAGCCAAAGTCAGATGCTGAACCAACTGAGCCACCCAGGTGCCCCAATCTTAGTGATTTTCAAGTCAATACTCAATTTAGCATTATGTCTAATATTTTTTTAATTTGTACCACTATACATTATGACTAGATAAAATTAAGTAGCAATGTAATTGTGTGTATTTTGAGTTTGGCATTTTTTTCTGAGATCTGAGTTTTGTAACATATCCAGCATTCTCCTGGCTTTTCATGTTGTCAAGCTGGTCATATTAAGAAATAGCTCTTACTTGTGATTTTAACTTTTGACAAGGACATGCAGTTATCTGAAAACAAAGTGCAGCCAAGGTCTCCTCTCTCCTATTTTATTTGTCTCCTTTTTAGTGTGTAAAAGAATGATCTGTATGATTGGATTCAGTGATTTCTTCTCTTTTGGCTTCCTCAGCCAACTTCCTGGGAGTTACCTTCCTTCCTTCCTATTTTCTATGCTTCTGTACTTGGTTATGAAAAGAGAAGAATTAGATTATCACATTAAAAGACAAAAGAAATCTCTTAATTTTCCTTTCAAAAGTATGAACATCTCACACTTCTTAGAAATGAAATGGGGCAAAAGCTACAAATAATATGGAAATGCAACTTGACAAAGAAAATCGATCCACATTTTAAAAAGAGACTCTAAAAATCGCAGCCACCGTTGGCCAATGTGCAATTTTGCTATATTGTTTTACTTAAATTTTATAATGACTTTAAAAATCCCAAGCAGAATGTATCTGTTGTTTTCAGTTTTTTGGGATCAGTTAGGTTGAGAAACTCTGGGTTTTTACGTCATTCTATTTCTGAACGCCTTTCTCACAAAGATCCTATCTATCCCTTGTGATTTGATGGGTCAGGCTTGCTTGAAACTGCCTGACGCTTTTGACAAGCTATGCTGGCATTACATGTGAGCTCAATCCAGAACACTAGGAAAACATAGAAAGCATTTAGTTTCTTAAGTATTCTCTGTTAGGTGCTGATCTTTTCTTATGCTCATCCACAGATTTCAGGATTATATGCCAGATTTGCTTTGCTCTTTGACCATTGGTACTTAAATTAGGCCATTCAGGAGAAAAGTAAAAACAAAACAAAGCAAAAGAAAACAACAACAACAACAACAACAACAACAAAAACAAAAACAAAACACTCCCAAACCTCTTCAACTATCTGGACCCTTTTTTCATTTGTTGATTTGATGAATACTTAGATAATTATTTCATCTATGTTAGAGTATCTATGTTTTTTAAAAGCACTCTATTTATGAAACCAAAACCACAACTTCAAGTGGCACATGTTTTTGTTGGCTTATAAGAGACACTACTATTACAAAAATACCACTAGCCTTGAAAAAAGATGTTATTAAAAGGTAATAATAATTTTCTAAGACTTGAAATAACTCTATCGGTAGATTTAGTGCAACCCCAATCAAAATCCCAGCAAGTCATTTTGTGGATATTGACAAATTGATTCTAAAGTTTCTATGAAGAGGAAAACGACCCAGAGCAGCCAACACAATATTGAAGGAGAAGAACAAAATTGGAAGACTGACACTACCCAATTTCAAGACTTACTGTAAATCTACAGTAATGAAGACAGTGTGGTATTGGCAAAAGAATAGACAAATAAATAGTTCAATGAAACAGAATAGAAGACCCAGAAATAGAGCCACAAGAATATAGTCAACTGGTCTTTGACAAAGGAGCAAAAACAATACAATGAAGCAAAGATAGCCTTTTCAAAAAATGGTGCTTGAACTAGATATGCAAAAAAAAAAAAAATAGTACAGACATATACATCATCCTTTTACAAAAATTAACTCAAAATGTATCACAGACCTAAATGTAAAACACAACACTGCAAATTACTAGAAGATAACATAGGAGAAAATCTAGATGAACTTGATATAGAGCTGACTTTTTATATATAACACCAAAGGCACCATCCATGAAGAAAATTATTTAAAGATGTCTGGTCTTCAGAAGATAATGTCAAGAGAATGAGACGACAAGACACAGACTCGGAGGAATATTTACAAATAACATATTTGATAAAAAATGTACAAATAACCCTTAAAATAATCCTTAAAACTTAATGAGAAGAAAATAATCTAATTAAAAAATGAGCCAAAGACCTTGATACCTCATCAAAGAAGATATACAAATGGCAAATAAACATATGAAAAGTTGCTCCAAATTGTATGTCATCAAAAATATAAGTTAAAACAATAGATGCTACTACATGTAATAGAATGGCCAAAATCCAGAACATTGGTTGGTGAGGATGTGGAACAACAGGAACTCTCATTGATGATGGGAAAGTAAAATAGTACCCACTTTGAAAGACAGTTTGGCAGTTGTTTTTTTTTTTGTTTTTGTTTTTGTTTTTCAAAAGAAGATATTTTCTTCCAATAATCATAGTCAAAAGGATTGAAAATTTATGTCCAAACAAAAGTCTGTAGCACAGATATTTATAGAAGCTTTAATCATAATTGCCAAAACTTGGAAACAACCAAGAAGTCCTTCAGTAGGTAAATTGATAAATGAACTGTAGTACATCTAGACAATGGAATATTATTCAACACTAAAAAGAAATGAGCTATCAAGCCATGATAAGACATGAATGAAACTTAAATGCATATTACTAAGCAAAAGAAGCCAATATGAAAAGACAACACACTGTAGGATTGTAACTGTATAATCTGAAAATTATCTGAAAAAGCATGGAGATACGAAAAGATTGGAGTTGATTGGGTGAGGAGGGAGAGTAATAGGTAGAACTCAGAGGATTTTTAGGGCAGTAGAAATACTCTGTATGATACCATAATGGTGAATACATGGCCATTTATACATTTGTCCAACCCTGAGGCAGACTATGGACTTTGGGTAATAATAATGTGTCAGTGTAGGTTCATCAGTTGTAACAATTGAACTCTCTGTTGAAGGGTATTGATAATACAGTAGGCTATGCAAGTGTGGGGTAGGAAATATATGTGGAATCTCTCTACCATCCTCTTAATTGTGCTGTGAATTTAAAGTACTCTTAAAGTATAAAGTCTTTCAAAAAAGCAGTTTCTACATTCTACATGAATAGTAGAGGCAAGATATGAATGGGTTTCAACTTAGAAACCATTAACTTAATATAGACTCCTATATGCATAAGACATGATATATAAACCCAAAGATAACCAGAATTCAAAAACTCATAATAGATATGCAAAAAATAAAAAGAAAGGAATTCAAGTATATCACTAAAGAAAGCCAGCAAACCTTGAGAGAAGAGAGCAAGAGAAGAAAGGAACAAAGAAGAACCCCCCCCCAAAAAAAGCCCATAAAACAACTAACAAAATGTCAGTACAATATCTATCAATAATTACTTTGAATGTAAGTACTAAACATCCCAATCAAAAGAAATAGGGTGACAGAATGGATAAAAAAGCAAGACTCATCTATATGATGCCTACAAGAGACTCATTTCAAACTAAAAGACACATGCAGTTTGAAAGTGAAGGGACAGAAAAGCATTTATCAAGCAAAGGAAGTGGAAATAAAGCTGAGGTAGCAATACTCATCACAAAAAAATAGACTTTAAAGCGAAGACTATAACAAGAGACAAAGAAGAACACCATATCATCATAATAGGAACAATCCAACAAGAAGATAAAACAACAGTAAATATTTATGCATCCAGCATGGGAGCACCCAAATACATAACAGCAACTAATGACAAACATAACAGAAGTAATCGATAGCAATATAATAATAACAGGGGACTTTAACACTCCACTTACATCAATGAATAGATCATTCAAATAGAACATCAACAAGTAAACAGTGGCTTTGAAGGACACATTAGACCAGACAGATCTAACAGATATATTCCAAACATTCCACCCGAAAACAGCAGAATACGCATTTTGTTTTCAACTGCACATGGAACAGTCTCCAGAATAGAGTACATTTTAGGCCACAGAACAAGTCTCAACAAATTCAAAAAGAGTGAAGTCATGCCATGCATCTTTTTTTTATTTTAAATATTTTTAGCATTTATTCCTTTTTTGATAGAGAGAGATGGTGTGAGGTGGGGAAGGACAGAGAGAGAGGGAGAGACAGAATCCAAAGCAGGTTCCAGGCTCTGAGCTGTTAGCACAGAGCCTGACGCAGGGCTCAAACTCACAAACTGTGAGATCATGACCTGAGCCGAGCTTAACCAACTGAGCCACTCAGGTGCCCCTCCATGCATCTTTTCTGACAACATGCTATGAAACTAGAAATCAGTCACAAGAAAAAATTCTGGAAAGAACAAAAATTAAATAAGATGCTACTGTGGGGGCACCTGGGTGGCTCAATAGGCTAAGTGTCTGACTCTTGGTTTAGGCTCAGGATAATCATCTCATGGTTTGTGAGTTCTAGCCCCACATCGAGCTTCATGCTAACAGCTCAGAGCCTGCTTAGGATTGTTTCTTTCTCCCTCTGTCTCTGCCCTTCCCCCGCTTGCTCATGATCTCTCTCTGTCTCCCAATAAATAAACAAAAAAATAATAATTTTTTTAATAAATAAATCACATGCTACTAAACAGTGAATGGGTCAACCAAGAAATCAAAGAGGAATTCAAAAAAATACATAAAGACAAATGAAAATGAAAACACAATGGTACACAATCTTTGGGATAAAGCAAAAGCTGCTCTAAAAGGGAAGGCCTACCTCAACAAGCAGGACCAGTCTCAAATAAGCAACCTAACCTTATACCTAAAGAAGCTAGAAAAAGAAAAAGAAAAAGAAAAAAACACACCAAACCAATAGAAGGAAGGAAATAAGAAAGATTAGAGCAGAAATTACTGAAATAGAAATAGACAAACAAAATACCACAATTGAACAAATCAGTGAAACCAGGAACCGGTTCTTTGAAAATATCAGCAAAATTGATAAACATTTAACCAGACTCATCAAAAAAAAGTGAGAAAGAGAGGACTCAAAATCAGAAATGACAGAAGATAATTAAAACCAACACCACAGAAATACAAAGGAATATAAAAGAATATCATGAAAAGTCATATGCCAACAAATTGGACTTTAGAAGAAATGGATACATTCCTAGAAACATAAATTCTTCCAAAACTGAACTAGGAAGAAATAGAAAATTTGAACAGACCAATTACCAACAATGAAATTGAAGCAGTAATGAAAAAAACTCCCAACAAACAAAAGGCCAATACCAGATAGCTTCAAAGGTGAATTCTACCAAACATTTAGCGAAGAGTTAATACCTATTCTTCCCAAACTATTCCAAAAAAGAAAAGAGGAAGGAAAGCCTCCAAAATCATTCTGTGGGGACAACATTACCTTGGTAACAAAACAAGATAAAGACACTATAAAAAAAGAGAACTACAGGCCAATATCTCTAATGAACATAGTTACAAAAATCCTCAACAAAATATTATACCAAATCCAATGATATATTAAAAATATCATTTGCCATGATCAAGTGGGATTTATTCCTTGGATGCCAGTGTGTTTGAGTATTCACAAATCAATCAGGGTGATACATTGTATCAATAAAAGAAAGGATAGATGCCAGATGATCATTTCAATAAATGCAGAAAAAGCATTTGTACAAAGTACAATATCCATTCATGATAAAAACTCTCAACAAAGTAGATTTAGAGGGAACGTATGTCTACATAATAAAAGCCATGTATGAAAGACCCACAGCTAGCATCATACTCAGTGGTGAAAAACAGAGCTTTTCCTCTAGTATCAGAAACAAGACAAGGATGTCCACCTTCACCACTTATATGCAACATAGTGTTGGAAATCCTAGCCACAACATCAGACAAGAAAAAGAAATCAAAGGCATCCAAACTGATAAGAAGTAAAACTTTCACTATTTGCAGATGAATAATACTCTATATAGAAAACCTAAGACTCCACCAAGAAACTACTGGAACTGATAAATAAATTTAGTATACAAATTCAGGATACAAAATCAGTGTACAGAAACTCATTGAATCTCTATACACTAATAATGAAGCAGCAGCAAGAGCAATTCAGAAAACAATCCAACTTACAATTGTACCCAAAATAATAAAATGCCCAGGGATAAACTTAACCAAGGAGGTAACAGATCAATACTCTGAAAACTATAAAGCATTGATGAAAGGAATTAAAGATGACACAAATGGAAATATATCTCATAGTCATGGGTTGGAAGAACAAATATTGTTAAGATGTCCATACACCCAAAACAATCTACAGACTGGATACGATCTCTATCAAAGTATCAACATCATTTTTCACAGAACCAAAACAAATAACCTTAAACTTTGTATGGAGCCATGAAAGACCCCAAATGGCCAAAGCAATCTTTAAAGTGAAAAATAAACTGGAGGTAATACTAGCCCAGATTTCAAGATATACTACAAAGCTGTAGTAATCAAAACAATATAGTACTAGCACAAAAAAATAGACACATAGATTAATAAAATAGGCACATAGATCAATAGAACTAAATAGAGAGCCCAAAAATAGAGAGCCCATACAGTTACATGGTCAATTAATCTTCAGCAAAGGAAGCAAGACTATGCAATGAGAAAAGATAGTTTTTTCAGCCAATGATGTGGGGGAAACTGGACAGCTACATGCAAGAGAATGAAACTGGACCACTTTCTTACACCATACACAAAAATAAACTCAAAACGGATCAAAGATCTAAATGTGAGACCTGAAACTGTCAAAATCCTAAAAGAGAGCACAAGCAGTAATTTCTCTGACTTGACTATAGCTACATTCTTCTTGATATGTCTCCTGAGGTACAGGAAGCAAAACAAAAATAAACTATTAAGACTACATCAAAATAAAAAGCTTCCACACAGCGAAGGAAACAATCAACGAAAGTAAAAGACAACCTGATGAATAGGAGAGGATGTTTTCAAATGGCATCTCTGATAAAGGGTTAGTATCCAAAATATAGAAAGAATTTATACAACTCAACACACACAAAAATAGATAATCCTGTTAAAAATGGGCAAAGACATAAGCAGATGTTATCCAGATGGCCAACAGACATCTGAAAAGATGCTCAACATCACTAATCATCAGGGATATGCAAATCAAAACTACAATGAGATACCACCTCACACCTGTTAGAATGACTACAATAAAAATATAAGAAACAACAAAATGCTCGCAAGGATATGGAGAAAAAGGAAGCCTTGGGCACTGTTGATGGGAATGCAAAGTGGTGCAGCCACTGTGGAAAACGGTATGGAGGTTCCTCAAAAAATTAAAAATAGAATTACCATATGATGTAACAATTCCACTACTGAGTATTTATCCAAAGAATATGAAAACACTAATTTGAAAAGTTGTATGCACCTGTATGTTTATTTTAGCATTATTTACGATAACCAAGATACAAAAGCAACCCAAGAGTCCATTGATAGATGAATGGATAAAGAAGATGTGGAATATTACTCAGCCATAAAAATGAATGAAATCTTACCGTTTGCAGCCACATTGGATCTAAAAGGTATAGTGTAAAGTGCAATCAGCCAGTCAGAGAAAGACAAATACCATATAATTTCATTCATATGTGGAATTTCATAAGAAACAAAACAAAGGAACAAGGAGAAAAAGAGACAAACCAAAGAACTGACCATTCACTATAGAGAACAAACTGTTGGTTACCAGAGGGGAGGTTGGGGAAGGAGTAGATGGGTAAAAGAGTTGATGGGTATTAAAGAGCACACTTATCATGATGAACACTGAGTAATGTATAGAATTGTTGAATCACTATATTGTACTTCTGAAAATAATATAACACTGTATTTTAACTCTACTGGAATTCATTTTCTAATTGTATTATAGAAATTTAAAATTAAATACATTAAAACAAAGGCTTAAAAACCCTGGAAAATTGAATATTATAATGTGGTAATTCTAGAATCAGATTCTCTCTGTTCCTCAAAGCTTACTTTTTTTTTAATTATTTTATTATTTTATTTTATTTCCTTTTCTTGGAATTATTTAGGCTTTTATTTGTGTTTTATTATTGTTTTTTTAATTTATATCCAAGTTAGCATATGGTACAACAATGATTTCAGAAGTAGATTCCTTAATGCCCCTTACTCATTTAGCCCATCCCCCCTCCCACAACCCCTCCAGTAACCCTGTTTGTTCTCCATATTTAAGTCTCTTATGTTTTGTCCCTCTCCCTGTTTTTCTATTATTTTTGCTTCCCTTCTCTTATGTTCATCTGTTTTGTGTCTTAAAGTCCTCATATTAGTGAAATCATCTGATATTTGTCTTTCTCTGACTAATTTCGCTTAGCATAATAGCCTCTAATTCCATCCATGTAGTTACAAATGGCAAGATTTCATTCTTTTTGATTGCCGATACTCCATTGTGTGCGTACGCACGCACGCGCGTGTGTGTGTGTGTGTGTGTGTCTGTGTATACCACATCTTCTTTATCCATTCATCCATTGATGGATATTTGGACTCTTTCCATACTTCGGCTATTGTTGATAGTGTCTCTATAAACATTGGGGTGTATATGTCCCTTCAAAACAGCATACCTGTATCTCTTGGATAAATACCTAGTAGTACAATTGCTGGGTTGTAGGGTATTTGTATTTTTAATTTCTTGAGGAACCTCCGTACTGTTTTCCAGAGTGACTGCACCAGTTTGCATTCCCACCAGGAGTGCAAAAGAGATCCTCTTTCTCCACATCCTCGCCAACATCCGTTGTTGCCTGAGTTGTTAATGTTAGCCATTCTGACAGGTGTGAGGTGGTATCTCATTGTGGTTTTGATTTGTATTTCCCTGATGATGAGTAATGTTGAGCATCTTTTCATGTGTTGGTTGGCCATCTGGATGTCTTCTTTGGAAAAGTGTAAATTCATGTATTTGCCCATTTCTTCACTGGATTATTTGCTTTTTGGGTGTTGAGTTTGGTAAGTTCTTTATAGATTTTGGATACTAACCCTTTATCTGACATGTCGTTTGCAAATATCTTCTCCCATTCCATCTGTTGCCTTTTAGTTTTGTTGATTGTTTCCGTCACTGTGAAGAAGCTTTTTATTTTGATGGGGTCCCAATAGTTCATTTTTGCTTTTGTTTCCCTTGCCTCTGGAGACATGTTGAGTAAGAAGTTGCTGCAGCCGAGGTCAAAGAGGTTTTTGCCTGCTTTCTTCTCGAGGATTTTGATGGCTTCCTATCTTACACTAGGTCTTTCATCCATTTTGAGTTTATTTTTGTGTATGGTGTAAGAAAGTGATCGAGGTTAATTTTTCTGCATGTCGCTGTCCAGTTTTCCCAGCACCACTTGCTGATGAGACTGTCTTTATTCTTTCCTGCTTTGTCAAAGATTAGTTGGCCGTACGTTTATGGGTCCATTTCTGGGTTCTCTATTCTTTTCCATTGATCTGAGTGTCTGTTTTTGTGCCACTTTTTTATTGTTAAAAACTTTAGCTGTTCATTTATTTAGTGACTTTCCCAAACTGTTTTTGAGAAGACCAGTTTTTTCCTTTTCATGGTTTTTTTTTTTCAATTTCAGGTTTATTGAGGTATAGTTGATGTATAAAACTAAAAAATATTTAAAGTTTGCATCATCAGCGTAGGGAATATAGTCAAAGATACTGTAATGGCTTTGTAATGGTGACATGTGGTAGGTACACTTGTGTGAACATAGAATAGCATATAAACTCGTCAAATAACTACATTGTACACCTGAGACTAATGTAATATTTTATGCCAATTATACTTTAATTTAAAAATAAATAAGTAAGGGGCACTTGGGTGGCTCAGTCGGTTAAGATCTGACTCTTGATTTTTGGCTCAGGTCATGGTCTCACAGTTGTGAGATCAAAGGCCACATCAGGGTCCACACTGGGCATGGAGCCTGCTTAAGATTCTCTCTCTCTCTCTCTCTCTCTCTCTCTCTCTCTCTCTCAATAAATAAATACCTACCTACCTACATACATAAGTGTAAAAAACAATGAAGTGTATATTGTGTTCATTTGATATACATATACACTGCAAAAAGAATCATCCCATCTAGTTAACACTAATCCAGAAAAGACTGTATATTGTCACAAAGTCTCTCTTTCTTTAGCTCGTGTTCAGCTAATAGTTTTACAGATATTTCCTTGAGTTCCAAGAACAAAGAAACAAAAAACAAAAAGGAAACATTTCTCCTGTTCTTTGCAGTTCAGCTCAGCTTGACACTGTACTTCAACGCTTAGCCAGGCTTGCACTCAATCTCAGTAGAATAGCCAGAGGTAAAAGCTGAGGATCTTTTAGATCTTTTCTGACTATGTATCTTGCTCTAGGTATGCATGTGGCTTTCTAAATTTCCTAGTATACGTGGGAACTTTTGATTGCTCCAGAGTACCAAAAAAAAAAAAAAAAAAAATCTCTGCGGTTTTTCCTCTGAGGCTTTAGCTGGTTTATGTCCGTCTAAATAGTAATCTTTTGCCCCGGGTGGTTACAGGTTGTTAGTTATCCTATAATGGTCTTGAGTGATGTCTGTCACTTTCGACTCTTAATTCCTCATTAAATGATACAGACAAGTGCCTTGTGTCACTCCTTCATATTGCCCTCAGTTTAGAACAGATACATAGTAATTTTTGAATAAGTCTGTCTCTGTCCCATAAGAGCCAGGAACCAAATTCTCCCACTGGGAATGTGACTATTTTCTTCACTTCTCTTAATGAGGCAGGGTAGGGTAGGGCAAAAAAAATCCACAAAGCCTCCCTAACCGTTTTGAAGTTGACTTTTTCTTGATCCACTGCTCACTTGTTTTCTGTAAACCTTTGGCTATTTTCCAGAGTTATGATAAAGTAGGTTCTTAAGTTGAGATAAGATAGTAAATGACAGGGGCACCTGGTTGATTTAGTTGGTTGAGTCTCCGACTCTTGATTTTGGCCCAGGTCATGATCTCACAGCTTGTGGGATCGAGCCCCGCATCAGGCTCTGCACTGACAGTGTGGAACCTGCTTGGGATTTTCTCTCTTTCTCTCTCTGCCCCTCCCCCACAATGTCTGTCTTTTTTTTTTTTTTGTCTCTATCAAAATAAATAAACTTAAAAAATAAAATAAGTGTACAAGAACCAAGATTGCATTGAACTCTTAGTTGACTACCCATCAATAGCCTACCTAAAGAGATTGGGCAGGCCAGTAGGGAGGTGGTAACTTCAAGGGAGGAATTTCAGAATTCTCTATTTTTACTCTGGTAGTACACTTTTTCCATGGAGAAATGGGTATGTGGGTTGTTTTCCTTTAGTGAGAAGGTCTTCATATGTACCCTTAAGTGGCATTATTACTGATACATATCTTAAGCATAATAAATAAGGATAAAAAAACTGCCTGAAACAGCCGAGTATAAAGCTAGGATTTAGGAAATAGCTTCATTATAATATATGCTATAATACATACATTTGTATGTATTTTCCATTGATCGTAAATGGGCCATTCATGTGTAAAAGAGAATGAGAGAGAGAGAGAGTGAGAGAGAGAGAGAGAGAAGCTAGTATCCACTTGGCCTAAGAGAGCTGTCAGGGAAGATAATGAGACCAAATCAAGAGATAGTCTATATGAAAGCAACATACCAAGAACCCTGAGCTTCCTATTTCTGTATGAACCTCTTTTGGATTAAACCAGTCCTTTTCTTAATTTTTCACTAAAATTACTCTAGAAGAGCACTCCTCACATGACAAGGCACAGGTGGGTGAGACCAAGCAGAGCTGAACTGCATAGATTGTTGGCATGAAGTACGTATGCTTTATTTTTTTTTTTTTACTTTTTTTTTTTTTTTTTTTGAGACAGAGAGAGACAGAGCATGAACGGGGGAGGGGCAGAGAGAGAGGGAGACACAGAATCGGAAGCAGGCTCCAGGCTCTGAGCCATCAGCCCAGAGCCCGACGCGGGGCTCGAACTCACGGACCGCGAGATCCTGACCTGAGCTGAAGTTGGCCACCTAACCGACTGAGCCACCCAGGCGCCCCGTATGCTTTATTTAAGCAGTTGGCATGCTTATACACTAAAGTCTACTTTAGTGTCTCTGGAAGTTCTTATTTTGACCATCATACAAAAATTTACTGTAAAGTGTCAATACATAGTAAAAGGTTAATACCTTTGAGTCACTAAAACTAAGATGGGTAAACTTTAACGTGATTTTGCCTTGGTGATTTGCCCTAGGACTTGATGTGAGCCTTTAAGCTACTTATTTGTTTGTTTTTTATTTTTAATTTTTTCCAAGAACACATTTCTTGCATATGTCAAATACCACCTTTGTAATTCCCAAACCAATGAAAAAAAAAAAAAAAAAAAGGAATCTGAGGCTAGATAAGCCAAAGAGGAAAGTCTTCTCATCAAAGCTCTGTAACTATTAAAATATTAATTGCTGTAACGATTTGTCAACTCGACGATGGGTACAGCATATATTTGGTGAGTTCTCTTTTATGAACATATTTGTTACGTGAGTAACCATTCTTGATTTATGAAAATAAAACCGTATTTTAATTTCTGTAATCAGTAAATTATGTTATTCTTAGACCTATTGGTGTTAGAATATTTAAACTGATCCTCATGCCCAAACTATAAATATTCTAAAAATTATTCTCATTGGTGAGAGTATTCTCAAATCTTCTTCACTTACTTAAATAACCGTTTTTGATCCCTTTCAGGTTAGTCATGTTTGCCTCTAAAGATAATTAAACTCTAGTTGAGCTGTTTCCATATTCAATTAAAATGTGGTGAAACTTATCTATATCTCATTTTTCAATATTTGGCTGGAAATATGAAGAGATAACCTGTAAGCCTATACACCAGTTTTAGAATCATGGTGTGAAAATGAGTCTTTTATCTGTGTCTCTCCATAAACAGCTAGTGGAAAGATGTAATTATTCTGCTTTTGAGGTTCTCAGCTAGTGTTCATGAACCCATCATCTCATCCAAATATTTGTGTCTACCATGTACCTGGCATTTCATCATACAGTGGACATATAAATACAAGCCAATTAAGGCTCATTTATTCAACTTATTCCAGTTTGCCTAAAAGCAATTTTTAAAAGGTAAAGATCTTTATTTCTTATCACTAGAAAGTTTGTAGCAGTTTCCAGGCAGAGCAATAGCAATTTCATGTAGTACAAAGGAGAGGTATGTTTTATTTTGTTTTTTTTTTTTTTTGTATAGTCTAAAATTTTTAGAAATGTTTATTTATTTATTTTGAGAGAGAGAAAGCAGAGGAGAGGCAGAGAGAGAAAGACAGAGAATCGCATGCAGGCTCTGTACTGCCAGTGCAGAGCCCAATGTGGGACTCGAACCCACAAACCAGGAGATCATGACTTGAGCCGAAGTTGGACACTCAACCAACTGAGCCCCCCACGTGCCCCAAAGTAGAGATATGTTTTGATCATCCCTCCTTTATATTTACTTTGTGACTTAATTATTTGTACTCCCTTTGAATGAACTGTGTATAATTTTGAAGTCAATTATAAGTAATTTTCTGTGGTATGTTTTTGTTAGCAAATACTAGGAGTAATTTCAGCAAAAAAATGTTTCTTTTATTTAATTATTGCCAGAAAAAGATGACTTACGACTGATACTAGACAAAAGTTTTTTGTCCGATATTAAACAAAATTCCATATAGGGAACGTATATCACTGAGTTTCAGGAAGAGGTAAAATCGTTGTTTCCTAATTAGTGAAAAATGAGAGCTAATTCATTTGAATATTTGAATATGTGGTATATGGCTGGTAGATAATTGGTTTGGAAACATTCTACTCTAAAATTCATTTGCTGGTTTCCATGAAGCATCAGTTGTATGATCATGTTGAAGTGATATCTTAAGATGTTGGCCCAACTAATTTGTCCCTTTTTTGACCCATATAAATTTTGGGACCATGATGACCATTTCTTCAGGAAGTACTTTATTAAAGCCCATTACTGGCCAGCAACCAAATACCTTGCTTAGGATCTTAGTCAGCAACACAAACTATCTGCACCGTGGATTTGTTGGACAAACTATGACCTTGAAACATTTGCCATTGAATTCTTCTCCAAAATGAGCTGTAAGGAATAGCATCACGGAGGATTGCTTAGGACATACCCATGCATAGAGCATAATATAAAGCACTGTTTCCTAAATTGTATACAACTGAACTCTAATAACTTTATCTACTAAGACATGGTTTTTCTAATGAAAACAAAAAAGAAGGGTTCAACAATGAAACAAATTATAAAGCTAATATAATGTTGCATTACACACAGATAGGTTGCTCAAAGAAAGGTATTTGAGAGCCCCACATATGCTAATGTGCATTCTGCAGCCTAAAAAAAAAAATGTAAGGGGCTGAGTTTCACAAGCCAGTATGTATGAACCATCTTAAGATACCAGTGTTCTGTAGATTATGCTCTAAAAAGAGTTTTAAGTGTTCTAAATTATTCCCTTACATTAAACCAGAATGATACTTGTGGACCCCATTGACCTGAAGGTCATAAAATATAATTTTATGCAATTACATATTGGTATTCTTATTACCTACCCCAGAGGATGTTGGAGTAGCTAAAGTTCCTATTTGTTAGCTAACAATGTGCCAGTCACTGAGTTAAGTATTTAACTAAACTTAACTCATTTTTTCTCCTAACAGCCTGGTAAAATCATGCTACTTTCTCCCACTTTACAGAGAAATCAATGAATTCTTAGTTGGTTAAGTAGCTAGGTTGTTCTAAAGCCTGGGTTTAATTCTAAACACCATGATACCATGCATCTGCCCTCACCATGCAAAATATGTGTTGGGGGTGGGGGGGAAGGAATATCAAAGACATTGCTCTTTTGCTTTGAATCTTATAACTTTCCCTTTCTGCTTTGCTCTCCATGAACCTCAGAATCAAATTTGGAGTTCACCTTTATTAAGTATATATTGTCATGTAATTTGCCTTCCTATGTGATAGTCTTGCCTTTACTTTTACTTATTTTCTCCCATACTTTTAATTCCAATTTTCTCATTATGTGTTCTCTTACTTTTTAATCTATTTTGGTAACAGTCTCAAATCTTAGATAAAAAAGTAACTATAAACAAATATATACATGTATTGTTATTCATTAATTAAATTAAAGTTCATGTTTGCATTATTCATGTAATATTAAAACTCAATAAAATGTATAAATAGGGGCACCTGGGTGGCTTTAGTTGGTTGAGCATCCGACTCTTGGTTTTGGCTTGGGTCATGGTCTCATGGGTCATGAGTTTGAGACCCTCATTGGGCTCTGTGTTGGCAGCATGGAGCCTGCTTGGGATTTTCTCTCTCCCTCTCTCTCTTCCCATCTGCTGTTCAGGCTGTGTCTGTCTCTCTCAAATGAATAAATAAAATAAAAGTAGAAATAAATTAACTTTAAAAACATTGTCATAGGGGCGCCTGGGTGGCTCAGTCGGTTGAGCGGCGGACTTCAGCTCAGGTCATGATCTCGTGGTTTGTGAGTTCGAGTCCCATGTCGGGCTCTGTGCTGCCAGCTCGGAGCCTGGAGCCTGCTTCGGATTCTGTGTCTCCCTCTCTCTGCCTCTCTCCCGCTTGCACTCTGTCTCTTTCTCTGTCTCTCAAAAATGAATAAACGTTAAAAAATTTTTTTTTACATTGTCACAAAATTTTGGGAAGATGAGCATTCAACTCAATCTTTATTTGAAGAAATATTTAAGACTAGAGAAAATGTGGTATGCTATGCATATTTTCAACATTTATAGTTGCAAGCTTATCATATCAGGTAAACCATTGGATCGTTTACAAAGACAAATGTAAAATCTGGGTTTTCTGAGATATCCTGGAACATTTTGTGTTAAAAATATTTTTTATGCTTCTTACACCTGCAAATGATTTGTATGCCAGGTAATTGCAAACAATTGCTGCTAGCCCCTATGATTTCGATGACAGAGCCAAAAATGTCAGAGAACACAACAATCGTTTCAAATGAAAATGTCAAGATATCCATTAGAGAGGCATCGGAGGCACATGATGAATGTGAAAAGGTCAATGTTCTACAATGCTGCCATTGCATGTAATGCTGCTTTTCTTTAACTTTTGATGAGGTACATATTATTTGCACAACCTGAAACATGGTCCAAAAGCAGACAGTAGGAAATATGGTTCATGAGTCATGGTAGACTGGAAAACACACCATGTAACAGAGTTTGCCGGTTACTCATAACTGTGCCTAGAATATGCAAGGTCACAAGCGAAATCACCATGGATAAGAATGTGCCGTCAGGAATTAGCGTTTTCCCTCGGGCTGAGGAATGTTTGGTGTATTTTCAGGGTATAACCAGCTAAATCCTCTAGTGCTATGTTTCCATGAACTTCATCCCCTACAGCAAAGGGAAGTTTGCCTCACTTTCCTTATCACGTTTGTGTGCCTGAAATGCCAGAAAATACCTTGCTACCTTAATTTCAATGTTACTGCTTCCAGAATGATATTATGGTCCGCCTTTTTGTTTTCTTTAATCAATGAATGCTTTGTGTATTGTGAAAAAAATGGCTCTAAGCAATTAAGATGTTGAAAAGAGCTAATATAGCCCCCCCACCAACTGGTATCAAATGTAAGAAACTCATTCTCGTAACTAGTGATTACCGAAAAGAAGACAAGAAGAAAGTGAGACCTTCATTTTTACAGAAATCAAGTCAGTACAAATTCTTTCCCTGTAATTAGTTTTACAAATGTATTATGAATGACCACCATTAGTATATCAACATGGAACATGTTTTTTCAGTAGTAATAACAAAAAAGACACACTGGTCTTTTTTTTTTCCTTTAAGCGTTGAAAGAAAATAAGAATATAGCTGCCAAATATTTTCTTCCTTTCATTTGAGGATAGATGGAAAATAAAATTAATTTTTAACTTAAATTCAGTTGGTTTCAATATAAAACAAATTTGGAAGACTTTTCATTTAGTCTCAAATGTAAGTATTTATCATTAATTTGGTTATTGTACTTATATATTTTGATATTCAAGTTTAATTATATACAGATATGGACGTGTATCTCTTAATAGCAACTGTACTCATAATGGAATTATGTAAGTTATATTTATATTATATAAAATGTGGTATTAAAACATGACAATATTTTGGTGTGCTGGGTATTTCCATATATGAAAATGTCTTCTTTTTTTCCCAAGAGCCTGATTTACTTTTTTAACATTTTAATACATTTGACATTAAGCTTTGTAAACTTGGTAAGGTTTTTTAGACTCTGAGGTTTTCATGTGTAAAATGAGGCTATTATGAGTGCTTTTTTTTAATTAAAAAAATTTTAATGTTTATTTTTGAAGGAGAGACAGAGCATGAGTGGGGGAGGGGCAGAGAGAGAGGGAGACACAGAATTTGAAGCAGGCTCCAGGCTCTGAGCTATCAGCACAGAGCCCAGTGCAAGGCTCGAACTCACAAACCATGAGATCATGACCTGAGCCAAAGTTGGACGCTTAACTGACTGAGCCCCCCGGGTGTCCCCTATTATGAGTTCTTATATCAAAAGATTGCAATGAAAGATAATATATGAACAACATTTAATACTGTGGTGGCACTTAAGTGCTCACACACTTAATATTTAATAATAGTAAATACTATTATTGTTGCTGTGTTTTGTATTAAAGAGACACTAAAACTGAGAAATAGTAGATATTTGGAGACCACATTTTTTTGCTCCCTGGTGGTATCTTATAGTTTATCCCTAAATCCATTGGGTCACCATGGCCCAGGATTTGGTTCTCAGTTTATAGCTCTCAAAGCTGCTTTTATTTCTTTGGTTTCCAAAAGAGAATTTAAATTCTAGAAGCTAGAATCAAGTAACTAAACTCAAAAGGGACAGATTTAAATATAAGGATGTCTAAATTACTTAAAATGATGGGAAAATAGCAGGATCCTTAACATCAGTTAATTGCAGTGGGCCCTTACATCTTTTGAATAACATGACATGTAAGATCAATACATGGATCAGAAAGCATCCCGGTTAACACCAAAATAGATCATTTAGAGGTTGGACTTTTTAAAATGCTAGTTCCATTAAGCCGGAGCATCTGGATACATTATTTCTCTTCATCCTCTGCATCGAAAGGATTCTTATAACACAAATATGAATATATCATGTCCAGATCCAGAACACCTTTTTTCCTGAATAATATTAAAATGTTGGACTGATGAACATACATACAAAAATCATCAAGATACTAACCAACCAGATCCAACAATACATTAAAAGAGTTATTCCCCACAGCCAAGTGGGATTTACACCTGGAATGCACGGCTGGTTCAATATCTGAAAAACAATCGATGTGATACATTGCATCAATGAAAGAAAGGACAAGGATCACATGATCCTTTCAATAGATGTAGAGAAAGCTTTTGACAAAATACAGCATCCTTTCTTGAACCCTCAAGAATGTGGGGATAGAAGGATCGTACCTCAAGATCATAAAAGCCATATATGAAAGACCCACTGCCAGTATCATCATCAACAGGGAAAAACTGAAGAGCTTTCTTCCTGAGGTCAGGAGCACAACAGGGATGTCCACTCTCACCAGTGTTACTCAACATGGTATTGGAAGTCTTAGCCTCAGCAATCAGACAACACAAAGGAATAAAAGACATCGAAATAGGCCGGGGGAAGTCAAACTTTCACTCTTTGCAGATGACATGATACTCTAAATGGAAAACCCAAAAGATTCCACCAAAAAACTGCTAGAATTGATGCAGGAATTCAGCAACATCCCAAGATATAAAATCGATGCACAGAAATCGGTTGCATTCTTATACACCAATAATGAAGCAACAAAAGAGAAATCAAGGAATTGATCTCATTTACAATTGCACCAAAAACCATGAAACATGTAGGAATAAACCTAACCAAAGAGGTGAAAAATGTATACGTTAAAAACCATAGAAACCTTATGAAAGAAATTAAAGAAGACACACTAAAAAATGGAAAAATATTCCATGCTCCTGGGTTGGAAGAACAAACATTTAAAAATGTCAATACTACCCAAAGCAATCTACATATTCAATTTAATTCTTATCAAAATAACACCAGCTTTCTTCACAGAGCTAGAACAAGCAATCTTAAAATTTGTATGGAACCAGAAAAGACCCCGTATAGCCAAAACAATCTTGAAAAAGAAAACCAAAGCAGAAGGCATCACAATCCCAGACTTCAAGCTGTATTACAATGCTGTAATCATCAAGACACTATGATACTGGCACAAAAACAGACAGTCAGATCAATGGAACAGAACAGAGAACCCACAAACGTATGCCAACTAATCTTTGATGAAGCAGGAAAGAATATTCAGTGGAATAAAGACAGTCTCTTCAGCAAATGGTGCTGAAAACTGAACAGCAACACGCAGAAAAATGAACCTGTACCACTTTGTTACACCATACACAAAAGTAAATTCAAAATGGATGAAAGACCTAAATTTAAGACAGGAAGACATCTAAATCGTAGAGGAGAAAGCAGGCAAACACCTCTCTGACCTTGGCCACAGCAACTTCTTACTTAACACGTCTCCAGATGTGTTTTGTTTTGTAAGAAAAACAAAAGCAAAAATGAACTATTGGGACCCTATCAAAATAAAAAGCTTCTGTACAGTGAAGGAAACAATCAGCAAAACTAAAAGGCAACCAATGGAATGGGAGAAGATATTTGCAAATGACATGTCAGATGTTAGTATCCAAAATCTATAAAGAACTTATCAAACTCAACACCCAGAAAACAATCCAGTGAAGAAATGGGCAAAGGACATGAATAGACACTTCTCCAAAGAAGACATCCAGATGGCCAACTGACACATGAAAAAATGCTTAACATCACTCATCACCAGGGAAATACAAATCAAAACCACAATGAGATACCACCTCACACCTGTCAGAATGGCTAACATGAACAACTCAGGCAACAACGGATGTTGGCAAGGATGCAGAGAAAGAGGATCTCTTTTGCACTGCTGGTGGAAATGCAAACTGGTGCAGCCACTCTGCAGAAAACAGTATGGAGGTTCCTCAAAAAAGTAAAAATAGAACTACCCTATGACCCAGCAATTGCACTGCTAGGTATTTATGCAAGGGATACAGGGATGCTGTTTCGAAAGGGCACATGCACCCCCATGTTTATAGCAGCGCTATCAACCACAGCCAACGTATGGAAAGAGCCCAAATGCCCATCAGTGGATGAATGGATAAAGAAGATGTGGTATACATATACAATGGAGTATTACTTGGCAATCAAAAAGAATGAAATCTTGACATTTGCAACTACATGGATGGAACTAGAGGGTATTATGCTAAGCGCAATTAGTCAGACAAAAATCATATGACCTCACTCATATGAGGAATTTAAGATACAAAACAGATAAACATAAGGGAAGAGAAGCAAAAATAATATAAAAACAGGGAGGGGGACAAACATAAAAGACTCTTAAATATAGAGAACAAACAGAGGGTTGCTGGAGGGGTTGTGGGGGGGGGGGTCTAAATGGGTATGGAGCATTAAGGAATCTATACCTGAAATCATTGTTGCACTATATGCTAACTAACTTTGGTGTATATTAAACAATAAATAAATTTTTAAAATGTTGGATAAATATTGCCACTTTTTTTTTTCTATTCTATGTTCAATTCCCCTGCTGCTCTTTAGTAGCATCAAAAGCACCATTACATCTTGACAGAATGTGGTGGGCAGAATAATTGCCTCCAGAATATGTCCACATCCTATTTCCCAGGATCTGTAAATATATTAACTTATACAACTGAAGGGACTTTGTAGATGTGATTAAATTAAGGACCTTGAAATGGGGAGATTTTCCTTGAGTATCTGGTTGGGCTGAGTGTAGTAATCAAAAGGGTCCTTATAAGAAGGAAGCAATAACATCTGAAAGATTTGAAGATGCCTCCATGCTGGCTTTGAAAATGAAGGAAGGGACCATGAGCATAGGAATGCAGGCAGCCTGTAGAAGCTTGAGAAGGCAGGTTCATAGATTCTCCCTTTTTGCCTCCAGAAGGAATGAATGCAGCCCCTCCATCACCTTGATTTTAACCAGCAGGATCATTTCAGATTCTGACCTCCAGAACTATAAGAAAATCAATTTGTGCTATTTTTAAGTGACTAAGTTTGGGGCAGTAGGAAAATAATACACGAGAAAAAATAAGTCAGTCCTCTGCTCAAAACACTCCATGGCTTTCTGTATAATTCAAGGTAAACATGAAATCCCTCATTATAGTGGCTTAAAAGACCTATAAGGTCATGACTCTCTCCTTTATATCTCTTTCCTTTATATCTCCTTTATATCTCTCACCTCATTTATAGCTGTTCTCTCTCTTGCTTTCTCTCCTGCTCTCTTACTTTTCCTTGCCAGACACATTCTAGTCCTGTCTATCCCTCTGTCTAAACAGATCTGGCTCCAGCTGCTCATATAATTTATATCCTCAATAATTTCCAGTCGTTATCACATTCATAAAGGCATTTTCTGACCTGAGTGGGCCATAATCTATCAGGGGAAAAAGTCCTAATTCATTACCCCTACCTGACTTTCCAAATTATCACTCTCTGCTTATCTCTTCTCAATAGTCTTTATTATATTCCAGCATAGTAATTTACTTTTTTAGCTTGTGCATTAAATTGCTGAAACCTCTGATGGACCAAGGGGTTTTAATCTGTTTTATTTAATGCTGCGCCTCCAATGCTTGACACACAATACGTACTAAGTAAATATTTCTTGAATGAATTAAATAACACACTAGGATAGAATTTTTATATGAGTAATTACATTAAATTGCAATTCTTCAAGACTAAATTGACCTGTATATCTTGGTAGAGATGAAGGAAACAATATGATTTTATTAGCATCATATTTATAAACTGTATTTATATTTACATTAAAAAAAATTCTTTCTTACATTAAATTCATTGATCTTCAGAATAGACAAAGTGGGCATTATCTTTTTATTCACCTTATTGTTTAGGAAGTCGAGTTTCAAAAAGTGTAAAATTTGAGATGCCTGGGTGGCTCAGTCAGTTCAGCATCTGACTCTTGATTTCAACGCAGGTCATGATCCCAGGGTCCTGGGCTCAAGCCCTGTGTTGGGCTCCGTGCTAAGCTTGGAGCCTGCTTAAGATTCTCTCTCTCTCTCTCTCTCTCTCTCTCTCTCTCTCTCTCTCTCTCTCTCTTTCTCTCTCTCTCTCTGTCTTTCTTTTTTCTCTCTTCCCCCCCCCAAAGGTAAAATTCTCTCAGAATTAAATAAGAGTATTATCTTAGATTGACTTTTCCAATATCCTCTGCTCTTTCTTTATCAGATAACTTTCAGTTGGTTAAGTCTGCATCTGGCCAATTTCATCCATACTATTGTGCCTTTATTAGCTTCCATTTCCCAGTTAACCAGGAAAATGTTCATGTGTTTCTAATAAATTATGAGGTATTCATGTATTACCATCAAGAGAAATATCCAAGCAAACCAACTTGGAGATATTTACCCAGAAGGAATGAGAATATCTATTCATATAAAAACATATACCTGGCTACCCAAATGCTCATCACCTGTCAAGTGGGTAAACACATTGTGGTATATCTATAAAAAGGAATACTACTTTGTAAAAGGAATGGACTATTGGTACAGCTTACAACATGCATTAATCTCAAAAGATTATATGAAATAAACTGAATTTAAAAGGCTTGAAATGTTATCATGGTTGTATTTAGTGTGAATTCTAGAAGATGTTAGTGTTCATAAATTAACTTAGTTTACAGACTTAGTTTAAGAAATTCTGTATTTTGGCCTTTCGCTAGTCTTTTGTCATTTTAGGAAAGTCAGTCATACTCTCAGCTTGTTAATTGGTAAAATGAGAATATTAAACTATATTTATAAGATTTCTTCTGTATTTCTGATAGAAGGACCCTTGTCACTTGACTCAGAACACTTATGGTTCCGCTCTGAAACACGTGATAGCTAATTTTATGTGTCAACTTGACTGGGCCACAGAGTGCCCAGTGCCAAACCAGAGTGTTTGGTTAAACGTTATTCTGTGTGTTATTCTAGGGTGTTTCTGGATGAGATTAACCTTTTAATTTGTGGACTGAGTCGAGCAGACTGTCTTCCCCAGTGTGAGTGGGCCTCACCCAATCAACTGAAAGCCTGAATGGAGTAAGAATCTTATTAAAAAAGAGTTACTTCTGTCTGCATGACTGTCTTTGAGCTCGAATATTGGTCTTCTGTCATCAGATTTACTAAGAATTAAAGTCTCACTATCAGCTCTCCTGGCTCTCAGCCTCTAGACCAGCACTAAACCTCTACCACAGCACCTCCTCTGTGTCTCCAGCTTGGGAACTGTAGATCTTTGGACATTTTAGCATCAATAATTGTGTGAGCTGATGCCTTATCGTAAATCAATCAATCTCTGTCCTTCTCCTTCCCCCTCTCTCCCTCCTTCCTTCCCTCCATCTTTCCCTTATTTCTACCTCTATCTCCCTCCATCTCTCTCCCTCTTTCTCTCCTCCCACTCTTTAGATAGATAATTAGATTTAGATGTAGATAATATGTAATACATACATATATATACACACACATATGTATCTTTATTATACGTATATATCTTCTATGGGCTCCATTTCTCTGGAAACTAAGACATATATATACATATACATATGTATATGTATATGTATATGTACATATATATATATGTATATGTATATGTATGTATATATATATATATACACACATATATATGTGTGTATATATATTTGTAACTACCCCACTGGGCTTAGCACAATTGAAATTTTAAAGTTGTTTGGTTTTTCTTCCTTAAATGACTTTTATCCACATACCTTTCTTAGTGTTATTCCTTTCTCCACAGGCCAAGGACCCTACTGACTTCTTAATTTTGATAAACTCATCTGTATTCACTTAAAGGAAAAATAGCACAAAAATTATTCTGTAAATGAATAAATATTTTAAAAATCAATATATAATTATTAGCATCTGAGACAACCTTGAGAGATTATTTATCAATAACATTTTTTTAATTTCTTTGAAAGGCATGCCACATTAATGAGCAGTTTTTATTTAAGCCCCATGAAATACTCAGTGATGGGAGTCAGTGATAATTATGTAAGAATAAATAGGAGACACTTGAAAAAAAAATGTTCTGTAATGGAGTTCTATTTATAGCAAAAAACCCAAAGACTCAGGTCACATTAAATTATTCATTTAATGTGTGATATCCCAGGTATGAATTTACCCTTCTGCCTCTAAAACATGATCTGCAAGAGGAATATTGTCTCACAAGACAATGAAAATTCAGTTAGCTTCTCATCAGGGTTAGTAATCTTCTGCTTCCATCAGTAGCATTAGGAGTGTTTTCCATCTCCCTTTCATTCTAAAGTGTCTCTTTGCCAAGAAGTGGCTGTTGTTATTCCTCAAAAACATTACGAATGACTCGTTTATTTGGCAGAGAATTCACCTTTCTGCCACTCAAGCGGATCTTCCTTTACAGGGGTACTTAGAGACGATTGTGTGGCAAAGACAGAACAGATCTTCAGGTTCTTTTAGAAATTCTCCTAGTTTACCCATTGAATCTTGTAGTGCTTTCCCAAGGAATGCATGGTTGAGACTTTCAAATAAATAAACACAACTCAAAATTGTTTTCTACTATGGTACATTAATTATAGCACCTAAGAAATTCCATACTGTTCAGGATAATTATGTATCACTAAGATTTACTTACTTATTTATCTCAGGGCTCAAACAATCTAATTATTAGAAATTACTGTGGAATATGAGGGTTTTTTTCCCTTTAAAAATCTGTATTTTATGGGTGCCTGGGTGGCTCAGTCGGTTAAGCGTCCTACTTAGGCGCAGGTCATGATCTCGTGGTTTGTGGGTTTGAGCCCCACCTTGGGCTCTGTGCTGACAACTGAGGGCCAGGAGTTGCTTCAGATTCCGTGTCTCCCTCTCTCTCTGCTCCTTCCCCACTTGTGCTCTCTTTCTCAAAAATAAATGAACATTAAAAAATAATAAAAATAGGGGCGCCTGGGTGGCTCAGTCGGTTAAGCATCAGACTTCAGCTCCGGTCATGATCTCACAGTTTGTGGGTTCGAGCCCCACATCGGGTTCTGTGCTGGCAGCTCAGAGCCTGGAACCTGCTTTGGATTCTGTGTCTCCCTCTCTGTCTGCCACTCCACCACTCACCACACTTTCTCTCTCTCTCTCTCTCTCTCTCTCTCTCTCTCTCTCTCATGTAAATAAGCATTAAAAAGTTTTAAAAATATATAATAATAATAATAATCTGTATTTTACAAAGTTTAAGCTTTTAAACATATATCACACATATATGATAACAAATAAAGTATGTGTGGATGTTTCCTTTCCCCAAGTATATTGAACTAAAACTATGCCTTGATCATTAGTCATCTCCAAACACATACTTGAATAAAATTAAATTACAACACATCATGCATACCTTGGCATTGAGTCTACATTTTTTTTGTTTTTCATGTTTGGCTTCTTATCTTACATATGTTTAATGAGTTAATATCTTACTCAAATTTATTTTCATTACATCCCACAACTAACTCGAGATCATTAGAAGATTTTTTGAAGTCAGAAACAAGTGGACTGGAATATCTGGGATAGATATGCTTATTATTCTTTCATACAACCATGACCTTCAAGAGCTCCTGGTCTTACATCCTGCATTAGAGAGATAAAAGCTGCCATTCTTAGGACACTGCCTATTGTACTTGACTAATATTTTGGTCTGAACTTGTACCAGTGATACTTCAAAAAATATGATTGTTAATCTATCTTTATATGAAGTAAAGTATTCTTTTCACAAAATACTTAGGTCTTTATATGCCACTATCCATATAATTTTCTCAAAAAATATCTTGAAGTTCCTTGTCAATTTATTTCTTTGCTACATTAGAGATTTTTTTTTTAAGTTGGACATGTGGGTGACTTACAGGTTTTTTTTAAGTGTTGTTGTTGTTATTCTTTATTATTATTATCATAAATTTTGTTGGGGCGCCTGGGTGGCTCAGTCGGTTAAGCGTCCAACTTCAGCTCAAGTCATGATCTCTCAGTCTGTGAGTTTGAGCCCCATATCGGGCTCTGCACTCAGAGCCTGGATCTTGTTTCGGATTTTGGGTCTCCCTCTGTCTCTGCCCCTCCCCTGCTCGTGCTCTGTCTCTCTTGCTCTCAAAAATAAATAAAACATTAAAAAATAAATAATTTTTTTTTTTGCTATGGACATTCACCTACACAGCACATCTTTTTATGAACTTATTTTTTTTTTCATTTTTCTTGGATCAATACCTAAAAGTGGAATTGCTGGGTAATAGGGTAAATGTATGTTTAATTTTCTAAAGAGCTTTTGTATTTGTTTTGAGAGAGAAAGAGGTGAAAGAGAGAAAGAGAGAGCATGAGTAGGGGAGGGGAGGAGAGATAGGGAGAGGGAGAGAATCCCTGGTGGGTTCCGTGCTATCACTGCAGAGCCTGATGTGGAACTTGAACTCACAAACTGTGAGATTACAACCTGAGCCAAAACCAAGAGTACAACACTTAACCAACTGAGCCACCAAAGCACCCCAATGTATAAGTTTACAGGCTAGTGTCATACATACTCTTTTCCAAAATGGCTCTACTATCTTGCATTTTTATCAGCAATGTGTGAGAGTTCTAATCTCCCCACCTCCTCATCCATACTTAGTATTGTTAGTCTTTTAAGCTTAGTTCTTCCATTGGGTATGTAGTGGTAACTCTGCAATTTTAATTTGTATTTCTCTGATGATTCTGATGTCAAGGATCTTTCCATGTGCTTGTTGGCTGTTCTTATATCTGAGTTTTGAAGTATCTGTTCAAATAATTTGACTATTTTTTTTCTTGTTATTGTGTTGCAAGTGTTCTTTGTGTATTCTGAATACAAATCCTGTTAGACATGTTTACAAAAATCTTCATCCTTACGACTTCCCTTTTATTAATTAACTACATCTTTTGCAAAGCATAAGTTTATAATGTTTTTAAAATTTATCCAGCTTTTTCTTTTTTAGTTTCCTTTATTGCATCATATTTATATAACATATTTGACTTAATTCAGTATCACAAAGATTTCTTTTGGGCCTCTTCTGTAAGTTTAATAATTTTAGCTCTAACATTCAGGTCTTCGATCCATTTTGACTTAATTTCTGTATCTGTGAGATAAAGGTCAAGATTCATTTTTTCCCCCACACCTATTATCAGTTGTTCTAGCACCATTTGAGGAAAGCCCTAACTATTCTTTATTGAATAACCTTAGCAACTGTGCTGAAAAAAGAAATTGGCCATGTAATGTCTGTCTACCCGGACTGTCTGTTCTGTTACATTGATTAATATGCCCTCCCTCACACCAATACTCATGGTAATAACTTTTATCTTTGTACTAAGTCTTGAGATCAGATATTTTAAATCTTCAAGCCTTGTTTTTTCTGCAAACTTGGTTCTGCTCTCCTATATCCCTTGCCTTTCCATGTAAATTTTAAGATTCACTTGTAAGTTTTGTCAAAAATATCTGTTAAGATTTTGATTCTTGGGGCACCTTAGTGGCTCAGTTGGTTGAGCAACTGACTTTTAATTCCAGTTCAGGTCATGATCTCATGGTCGTGAGATTGAGCCCCACGTTTGGCTGCTTAAGATTCTCTCTTCCTCTCCCTCTACCCTTCCCTGGAGTTCTCTCAATAAATAAATAAATAAATAAATAAATAAATAAATTAATTAATAAGTAAGTAAAATAATTAAAATAATTAAAAAAATAAAAGATTTTGCTTGAGAGTGCACTGAATATATAAATCAATTTGTGTAGGATTGTCATCTTAAAAATATCAAGTCTTCAAAACTGTGACCTTGGTCAGATTCCAAATTTATTTACTTAGGTCTTCTTTAGTTTCAATGTGTAACAGTTTGTGTTTTTTTTTAAGCATATAGATCTTGGAAAACTTTTGTCACATTTATTCCTCAGTATTTTATTTTATTCTATTATAAATACTGTAGTTTTTTTTAATGTCTTTGGGAAGTGTTTATTGCTTGTATGAAATGCATTTGATTTTGTATAAAGACTTTGTATTCTGGAAGATTGTTAAATTCAGTGATTAGTTCTAATAGGTCTTTGGCACAGTCTTTTGGGTTTTCTACCTACACAATCATGCTGTCTGCAGATAATACAGTTTACACGTCCCTTTCCAATCTGTAAAACATTTTTCTTCCTTGACTTATAGTACTTAACAGGATCTACAGAACAATGTTTAATAGTAGTGAGAGCATACATCTTTACGATTTTCCTAAACTTTAGGTAGAAAGTATTAAGTTTTTCATGTTGAGAAGGAGGGTAGCTATAATATTTTTTTAGATATCTGTTATTGTGATATGGATATTCCCTTCTTTTCCTAGTTTGCTCGGAAGGTTTTTTATTTTAAGTTCCAGTTAGTTAACGTACAAGTGTAATATTAGTGTCCATTTTGTTTTTTGAGGTCTAAACCATATGCGGTCAAGTACCCATTTTATGTACAATTCTGTGAGTATTGACAAATTCAGAGAGCTGTTTAGTTGCCACCATGTAAATATAACACTCTCCTACCACAACCACCTCTGCATATGCCCTACAATTACCCCATATCCTCATACTCCTTTGTAGTCAATCATTCCCCAACTGGAAGCCCTGGCGACCACTCATTTGTTTTCTAGACCTATGGTTTTGATTTGTAAAATGTCATGTAAATGGAATTATACAGTGGAGTTTTCAGGCCTGACTTATTTCACTTCAATTCATTTGCTGCATATATCGGTACTGTACTTTATTCCACATTATTGCTCTGAATATTATTTCACTCCTTTTAGAGGAGAAAGAATGGCAGGCCAAATGTCTAAGTAACATTGTTAGGGAGGGGCATCTGGGTGGCTCTGTTGGTTGAGCGTCCGACTTCGGCTCAGGTCATGATCTCACTGTCTGTGAGTTCGAGCCCCACATCGGGCTCAGCTCAGAGCCTGGAGCCTGCTTTGGATTCTGTGTCTCCCTCTCTCTCTGCCCCTACCCTGCTCACACTCTGTCTCTCTGTCTCAAAAATAAATAAAACATTTTTAAAAAATAAAAAAAAAATTCTCAGGGACATATAGCTAGTCAGTTGACAAACAAAATATTTTAATTTTATTCTTCATTCCTTTATATATATATATATTATATATATATAATATATATATTATTTTTAGTGCTAAGATTCATTACTTTACTAATCCATTTATATGCCTACACATGCACACACACACACTAAATATTATAATATTATCTTAAAAGGCAATTCATTTTTCTTTTTATAATAAATCACATATACACAATAAATAAATTCCATTATCAAAAACTAAACAAGTCTCTCCATTTCAAGCCCTAAGCATCTACTCATAAACAGATATTTGAAATTGCCTCCTCAAAGAGATTACATGAGTTCTGAAATACTTCTGAAATATTAAATATAATGATATTACTACTCTTATCCCCATTATGATCCCAGGCTAGACAGCTCTGTTTTATAGACCCTTAAATAAAATGTGGTTTCTTTAGCTCTTAACAAAATTCATTTTTCATCTGACTCATAATTCATTTCTTTTTATGCAACATATTTTTGTGGAGACATAGCTGTTCTTTATTATGTCAAACAATTTTTCATCACAGCCTAATTCATTCCAAATTCCTAATATGTTTTCGGTTTCAAATGCCACTGAATATGCTCATTTTTATTTCCACTGCCATTATCACAGTAAAACCACTGTCATCCCTCACCCGGATCGATTCCATAGTTTCTCACCTGTTATTCCCACTTTTACTCTGTGCTCGCCCTGATTCGGGCTTTCATTCCATAATATCCAGAGTCAATTACTTAAGCTACCACTCTTGTACTTAAAAGCTGGCAGTGGTTCCACACTGCATTAAGAATCAAATCCAGACTCTTACATATACCTCCCAAAGACCTGTATGATCCAGCAAGTAGCACATTACCGATCCCAGTTTGAGGCGTTTGGGGGAGGCCTGTTTTTCTTCTCCAGCTGTGCTGGCCTTTGATAATTTCAATGTTTTTAAATTCTTTCCTGCTCCAGTGTTCCCTGAAAACATGTTTTTCCTTCTGCCTTTAATGCTCGGTCTCTAGGCTCTTCATTGGATTGGCTCCGTCTGAAATTTCAGGCCTCATTGCCTTCATAAAGCTTACTACTTCTATAATTTGCTTCCGTTGACCACTGCTTCTCGTAGTATCTTCAAAGTATGTCATACATAGCAGTTTTATGTTTATCTCCTTATTTGTTGTTTCCTAACCTTCGATAACATGCATTACTGAGGATTGATACCGTATCGGTTGGATTTAGCAATGTGTGTAAAGCTTCTGGCCCAGGGCTGCAATTTTACAAAGCTCTATCAAATACAATGTAATTGATGGTCCTGT
Source organism: Panthera leo (assembly GCF_018350215.1). Classification (NCBI taxonomy): domain Eukaryota; kingdom Metazoa; phylum Chordata; class Mammalia; order Carnivora; family Felidae; genus Panthera; species Panthera leo. The sequence goes on along the minus strand of NC_056691.1, from coordinate 15,805,949 downwards.
AAGACAACTTCAGCACTGAGGGTGTTTCTGCGTATGTATGCGTATGTTTGTGTGTGTGTGTGTGTGTGCACAACCATATATGTATACACTTACATTAATGCCTATGTATATACATAAAGGATTTTTAATGCGTTTATATTGAATGAGAGCTTGAATGAACAGTAATGTGCTGATGAATGATAACATACACACCTAATTCCCTCATTCCTTAACTTACAGCTATGTACCTCATCATCAGCCACGTAAATTGAAAAACTGTTTGGAAACTGCAGGGTTATGTGTCTGAGATCTCTTATTTTTGAGGTATAGGAAATGCTACCACTTTTTTTTCTTGCTAATTATAGATATCATTTTGTCCGTAGGAAAAAAAGTAAGGATGAGAAACTCAAGGTTTATCGATTTCCAGAAACATTTCATCAAAGCACCTGAAGTATCATCTGCCATATCATCTGGTTGGAAACCCTGACTTCAAAACAAGGATTCCTCTCAGATGTACATTCACTCTGTTCCAGCATCAGGATCCTCCTATTAAGCCAAGATAGAGGGTTTTTTAAACTAGAGGATCTGAGGATGAGTTGTACACATTGAAGAAAATGCAGTCTATTTTCAGAACAATTGGACATTGTCACGTAATCCCACAGGCATGAAGCAGCATAGAGAGAGTAACTGTTGAATAAGTTTATAAGATTATTCATGATCCATTCATAATAAAACATGAAAAAATCAGAGGATACTAATTTCTCTGGTTTTATTGGATTTTTAAAATTGGCACACGTGCACACACACACACATACACACCTGTAAAAGCCAAAGAGACATGAAAGCATGTATTTAAAGCATCTAGGAATTACAGTTGTTCATTTTCATCACAAGATAATCAATAACCATTGTCATAGGGTCAAAGGAAATCCTTTTATCTCAGTTACCTGACCACAGGACACACTCAGCATTACATTCCTTTGAATCACTTATTTCTTCTGAAATTTCTACCAGTTCAAGCAATCTTCAAGCTTCTCTATGAAATGCTGTCTCTACAAAGATTTTTTTAATAGAAAATATGCAATCAGCAGTTAGATCTACATTGAGAATGGTTCTATTGTCTGAGACAGGAACAATGATGGATCTGAGTCTGAGACATTTCTCAGATTTAGAACACTAGGAATATCTGAACATTTGAAATGGGTTCTGAATTACATCATCAAATTTGTAAATGTAGGGTATAATACTTTATTATTGTCTAAAAGGATGGGAGGTTTATTGCTGGGTAGATCCCTAAGAAGTCTTGAGATCATTCTACATAAGGAAGATTCAGTAAAGGTAGTGGCTTTGTTTGCTTAGTTAAAAATAGTTAAGAAGCGCTAAGTGTTTTATATGTGCCAGCTCTGTTCTAAGCATTTTTATGGTGCCGTATGTTTAGTTTATATATTTTATCTTTTACTTCTCACAGAAAACCTTTTTTGCATGTGAGAAAACTAAGGCCTAGGAAGCTATATAATTTGTTCAATATACAACACATTAACAAGTGGGAGTATGGCATTCAAACATAGAAAATAGGAGCCTACACATTGGTCATCTTTGTATAATATAAAAATGTACATGTTCCAAGACCTGAGCAAATGAAGATGAAAACTGTCTTTTATCCCAATATTCTTCAAACGTGGAAGAGTACATAGAAATAAAACCTGTAGATAAACAAAATAAACATACTTTCTATTGAATTTCTATAGTCGTAATTATTACCTAGCTTCTTAACAGTGTACCACATAACATGAAGAGAAGGAAGAGTTAAGGAAACTTAAAAGTAGCTTTTTCTGGCTCCCTCCTGTTCATAACCACTCATGCTGGCCCATGGCCTCTTTGAAGTTACCAGAACCATATACTGATAACATGGCTTTGCCAAATGATTAAAATCTTCCTTTGCCAAAAAATCTCATTTCATGCTGTACTCCTAAAACAGAGTTATAGACATAAGTCAAGTGTAGAGAGAATCAAAGCAAAATGGAGGATGAAAAGAAAGGGGGTGCAAATGAAGTAAGAGAGGAAGATAAAAATGGGAGGAAAGGTTCAATAAACAATACTCCAAACTTAAATCACCTTAAGAACATACGTGACATAAAACAGAATAAATTGAAATAAAATCTACATATATTAAACTTATTACACTGGGCTGAACTTTATTGTATATATCCGATATCAGCAAACTTTTCCTGTAAAAGGCAAGAGTGTCACTCTTCTGGACTTCAAAGGCCAGTCTCTATTGTAGTTACACCACTCTGAAGCCAGAGACATGACACAAATAAGTATGGCTGTATACCAAAGAAACTTTCCCCAAAACAGATGGAAGAAGAAAAAAGATAGAGATGGTTATAGTATTAGAAGGCCCATAAAATTCAAAAACAAACAGAAGGGCGAAGAAAAAAAAGCAGTAGTATAGATTTGATGGCTGGCTGTAGTCTGCTGATCTTTCAAAATAGGTCATCTGAAAAAAAAAAAAAAGATTTATAATTAATTCTACACTGGCATAGCTCTAGCTTTATTCATTTTATTTTATTTATTTTAGTTTATTTATCTCATTTTATCTTCTTTTCTTTTAAATTGAAGTATCATTGACATATAACATTAGTTTTAAGTATGCAATATGTTGATTCAATATTTGCATACACTGTAAAATAATTACCACAATAAGTCTAATTACCATCCATCACCATAAAAATTTACATTTTTTTCTTGGGGTGATAACTTTTAAGATTTACTTTCTTAGTAGCTTTCAAATGTGCACTGTGGTATTATTGACTATGGTCCCCATAGTTGTGCGTTACATCCCCATGACTTACTTATTTTATAACCGGAGTTCTGTACTTCTTGACCTCCTTTACCCATTTGCCTACTCTCAATTCCCATCCCTTATGGCAACTACCATTCTATTTTCTGTATCTGTAGGATCAGTTTTGTTTTGTTTATTTATTTGTTTTGTTTTTAGATTCCACTGTATACAGTATAAGTGAAATCATACAGTATTTGATGGTCTGAACTTATTTCACTTAGCATAATACCCTTAGTTTCATCCATGTTGTCACAAAGAGCAAGATTGCCTTATTTTTTTAAGGCTGAATAGTATTCCATTGAATTTATACTGCTGCTTCTTCATTCATCTGTTGATCGGCATTTAGATTGTTTCCATACCTTCCATGTTTCATGCCTTGGCTATTGTGAATTATGCTTCAAAGAATATGAGTAGGAATAAATCTGTTCCATATCTTGTTTTTGCTTTATTTGAATATATACTAAGAAGTGGGATTGCTGGATCATATGGTAATTCTACTTTTAATTTTTTGAGGAAACTCCCTACTAGTTTTCGTAACGGCTATAACAACTTACAGTACCACCAGGACTGCACAAGCATTCTTTTTTCTCCACATTTTCATCGACTTGTTTTCTCTTCCTTTGTTGATGATAATCCTTCTGACAGGTGTGAGGTATCTCCTTATGGTTTTGATTTGCACTTCTCTGATGGTTAGTGATATTGAGCACCATTTCATGTGCCTGTTGGCCATATGGATGTCTTTTTTTTTTTAATGTTTATTTACTTTTGAGAGAGAGAGAGACAGAGTGTGATCAGGGGAGGGTCAGAGAGAGAGAGAGGGAGACACAGAATCCGAAGCAGGCTTCAAGCTCCAAGCTGTCAGCCCAGAGCTTGATGTGGGGCTCGAACTCACAAGCCATGAGATCATGACCTGAGCCGAAGTCAGATGCTTAACTGACTGAGCCACGAAGGCGCCTTTTTTTTTTTTTTTTTTTTTTTTTTTAGCATTCATATGGATGTCTTCTTTAGAAAAAAGAATGTCCATTCAGTTTTCTGCCCATTTTTTAATCAAATGGCATTGTTGTTTTCCTGTTGAGTTATAGGACTTCTTTATATGTTTTGGGTATATACCTCTTATCAGATATACAATCTGCAAATATTTTCTCCCATTATGTAGGTTGTTTTCATTTTGTTTCTGGTTTCCTTTGTTGCATAGACTCGTTTATTTTTGCTTTTGTTGCCTTTGCTTTCGGCGTTAAATCTAAAAAATCGGTGCCAAGACTGATGTCGGGGAACTTACCCCCTGTATTTTCTTCTAGGAGTTTTGCAGTTTCAGGTCTTAAATTCAAGTCTTTAATCCATCTTGAGTTGATTTTTGATAGTGGTGTAAGAAAGGCATCCTGCTCCATTCTTTTTCAGTGGTTATCCAGTACCATTTTTCTCAGCACCATTTATTGAAGAGACTATTCTTTCTGCACTGTAAATTATTAGCTTCTTTGTCATAAACTAACTGACCATATATATGTGATTTATTTCTGGGCTCTCTATTCTGTTCCACTGATCTATGTGTCTATTATTATGTCAGTGCCATACTGTTGATTGCCAGTTTTTAATATGGTTTGAAATCAGGGAGTGATGCCTGTGTTTTTCAGTTCAATACAAACTTTAGGCTTGTTTTTGTTATTGTTGTGGTTTTTCCTATTTCTGTAAAAAATAGGAGGATTTGTTAACTTTTTAACAGTACTGATTCTTCCAATCCATAAGTGTGAAACATCTTTTTCTTTATTTTGGATTTATTCAGTTTTGTTTTGTTTTGTTTTGTTTCATCAACATCTTAAAAGTGTTTATCTGTCCTTAAAGCTGATGTGAGTCTCTTATAGGCCATGTATAGTTGGGTCTTGTTTTTTGTTTTGTTTTGTTTTGTTTGTTTTTAATGCATTCACCCACTTTATGTCTTTTGATTGGAGAATTTAGTCCATTTACATTTAAAGTAATTATTAATAGGAGTAATTAATAAAGCAATTATTAATTAATAAAGTATTTGTTAATTTTTAATAATTAATAATTATATTATATTATATATTGTATATTTATATATTTTATATTATATATATTTATATATTTATTATATAATATATAAATATATTTTATATTCATATAATATATATTATATAATTAATTATATTATATACTATATATAATATAATTAATTATATTAATAAATATATTAATAATTAATAAAGTAATCATTAATATTGCCATTTTGTTCATTGCTTTCTGGCTATTTTGTTATTCCTTTGTTTCTTTCTTCTCTTTGTCTCTTTCTTTGTGATTTGAGGATTTTCTGAAGTGCTATGCTTAGATTCCTACTTTTTATCTTTTGTGTGTCTATTATAAGGTTTTTGGTATGTGGTTACCATGAGACTTGCATCTTTATAACAGTCTATTTTAAGCCTAAAACAACTGAACTCTGAACACATACTAACGTTTTACATTTTTACTCTTCCTCTTTCTGTACAAAATAGACATTAAAAAAAAGAAAGAAAGAATATACTTTTTCCCCCTTTCTCTGTTGCTTCTCCTTTTGGTACTTCTATGTGTATATTGGCCTGTTGGATGCTGTCCATACTTTCCTTAAGCTATCTTAATTCTTTTTAATTTTTTTTTTCTTTCTGCTCTTCTGATTGGATGAATCCTACCATCCTATCTGGAGAACCACTAATCCTTTTTCCATTTGACCCTGTCAACTACTGAAAGCCTCTATTACTTGTTTTCAGTCCCTTTATTGTATTCTTCAGGTCTATGATTTCTGTTTGGTGCTTTCTTATATATTCTTTGTAGAAATTCTCAGTTTATATGTTCATTTTTCTTCTGACCTTGGTGAACATCTTTACGACTGTTATTTTGAATTTTTATCATGAGAATAACTTATCTTAATTTTCTTAAGAAAATGTGTAGGGTTTTATTGGGTTCTTTCATTCGGAACATATTCCTCTGTTTCTTCATCTTGTTTGACTCTCTGTGTAGGTTTCTGTGCATTAGATAAAATAACCATTTCTCCCAGTCTTGATGGAGTATTTTTCTGTAGATTATCTTTATCCATCAGCCTGACTCAAGCTCTTTGTTACTTCTCAAATCTTTGTTATTGTCCAAGTTGCCTTCTTTGTTCTTAGTAGCTCTCAGCAGTTGAGCTTTTGCCAAGATCTGCCAGTGTCCCAAAGTGGGAGAAAATTACAATCAGCACTTAGATACAGGCTAATTAGAATCCAGGTCCTCAAGCAGTAGCTGGAAATGCATATAGTTAGTCTTTCCAAGGATAAACTGGGAGATGGGCTTTTTTGTCTTCTTCCTCTGTGCTGGACCCAGGTATATAGCCATGAGGGTATGTTTCTGCCCCCTATTAATAACTGCTTCTTTGTTTGCTGTAGTCCTGTGTGATTCATGGCTCTCAGAGTCAGGTGATCCAGGAGACCATCTATTGTGTCACAGATGCAAACCTAGGGCACCAGACATAGGCATAGGCTCATTCTAGGGAGATGGTGGTGATTTTGAACAGGCTTCAGTAATAAAGCAGAGATGTGTCCCCTGGCTGCTCCAGTCTATGGGGAGGACCCCACAGTCAGCCCCTACATGTATGCTAAATTAGAAGCCTGATCCTCGGTCACCAGCTTCTAAAATGTACAAATAGGCCTCTTTTAAAGAAAGATTGGCAGATCCATGTTTCTGTCTGCTCCCTCTGCATTGAGCCTTGTTCCAATATGAATTATATAGGTATTTTCTCATTTATGCAAATTGTAACAGTCAGCTAGTTTCTGGATTTCTTTCAGAGGGAATAGCCCCATTTATAGCTATAGATTCAGTCTGTCCATGGAGGAGTTCAGGAGGCTCCTAAACTGCCATCTTGTACAAGAACCTCTTTATTATTAGTTTTAAATGAATGTGGCTTTGTTAAATATTTTTGAGATTTGTGTTAAAATCTATAACTATACTAATGACAATTACTTGGACTTAACTCTCTTAGAGTGTTCAATTTTTCCCATCAATCAATTTTAAACAAGTTTTCACAAAATTATTAATTATAGTATACATTTTACTTGGTCAGAAGATGTATCTCTTTAAGTAACTTTTCCAAGAAAATACAAAGATGATAAGTTTTCTGATTTCTTTTTTAAATTTTCAGAATGCCCATAAATTCCTTTCTCATGTGAATTACAATATTTTAATTTTAAAACTCTCTTGGCTATATAGCACTTTTCTTTTCAAAACTTCACAATCTCCACTGTATTGTCTTGTAGATATTTTTCTTCCATAGGATTTATTTTCTATTCTGGGATTATTCTTTCCCTTTAACTAAATTTATGTATTGCTTTAAAAATATGGAAAATAGGAAAATAATTAAAAGTAAAAAAAATAGTTGTATCCTCACAATCAGGATAGAATCAATGTTAATAGGTAATATCATTTTTTAAGATTTTTTTAACGTTTTTATTTATTTTTGAGAGAGACAGAGACAGAGTGCAAGTGGGGGAGGAGCAGAGAGAGAGAAGGAGTCACAGAATCTGAAGCAGGCTCCAGGCTCCGAACTGTCAGCACAGAGCTTGATGCAGGGCTTGAACTCATAAACCGTGAGATCATTACCTGAGCCAAAGTCGGACACTTAACTGACAGAGCCACTGAGGAGCCCCAATAAGATCATTTTTTAATGTTTATATATTTAATTACTATTACACTATAAATAGTCACTTTTTCCCACTATTAGATTGTGGATTTTGTTGTTTTTAATGACTTATTACTTATTAATCCTCTTGTATTATAACTAAGCACACCCATATTCTTAGATATGTAGAGTTTCCTATTTGTGATAACAAATGACCTGATGAATGTTTATGTATACCGTGTGTGGGCTTTTCTATTTTCTTAGGACAGATTCCTAGAAATAATCTACTGATTCACAGGATATGAACCCTTAAGACTTTTTTTATATGTAATACAAAATTTATTTACTAAAAGATTATGCTAAATCATACCATCTAGAGCTTGTATAACTGCAATTTTTAGCATCTCATATTGTAATTAATGGAAAGAACATACCATTGCAATTTATCAGGGGTGACTTTCATTATATGATTTTAACATCTTCTTATTTATTTGATTATTAGAGATAGAGAGAGCAGTTATACACTTTTTCCTATGTTGAGTGACTAACTGTATTTCCTCTTTTCTGAATTGCTTTTCCATATAACATCTAGTACAGTGGGTTAACTACTCTGCCTTTTGAGAAGTACCAGAGATGTGCTTTGATTTACATTTAATCAGAATATGTATTTAATTTTTATTTCCAAATAGCTTTAAAACAGGGACTGACATGTTTTGTTTTGTTTTGATCAGGAGCGATAGTTGAAAAAAAGTTTGTGACATACTGTTTAAGCGTTTAGCATCATGGAGGAGAAATCTAGAAAGAATAAAACTATTATATTTTGGTAATTCACACTTTTTCTACCTGAATGCCTGCAATATGTTTTTGAATTTTATGAATTTAATAAATCTGTCTAAAATATGTTGGGGTCTTGGGTAGCTCAGTCGGTTGAGCATCCGACTCTTGATCCCAGATCAGGTTATGATTCCAAGATCATGGGATCAAGCCCTGTGTCAGGGAATCTCTCTTTATCCCTCTCTCTCTCTCTATCTCTCTCTCTTTCTCAAATAAAAAAAAATTAAAACTACATACATACATACATACATATGTACATACAATATGTCTATTGTGTGGGTCTCTCTTCCATAATTTCATCTGGAAAAATGTGAATCCTCTCATGGCACATATTTAATAATACTATTCAGCTAATTCGCTTTTTCTACATATATTCTATTAATATTTCATTTCACTTATTCATTCTCCTGTCTTTCTAACTCATATATATACCTATAAATTTCAGGCATAGTTTTGTTCTCTTCAATGAGTTATCACTTGATCATTGTTTTCCTCTTCTTACCATTTTCCTCTGCATTTAATATTCTTCATGTTTCATTTCTCCACATCCATTTTGCCTTACTCTCAGTTATTTGCATTTGCTCAAATGTGTTCTTTTGTTGTTGTTGCCTATAACATTTTTTTCAGAGCTGTGATTGGCAGAACCATGACCTTCCAAAGGTCATTATTATACTAACATTGTTATACTACAGCAAAAGCGGTTGTGTAGATATGATTAATTAGGATCTTAAGATGGGTATCTTACCCTGGGTAGTCCAGCTGTGGTGAAAGACAGACAGAGAGAGATGTGATGATAGGAGAAGGGTCAGTATGCGATTTGAGTTTGCTGGTTTTGAAGATGGAGGAAGTGGCTGACCACAGACCAAGGATTGTGGGCAACCTCTAGATGCTGTCAAAGGAAAGGAAATAAATCCTTCCCTAGAGTCTCCAGAAAGAAATACAGCCCTGCAGATACCTTGATTTTAACCCATTGAAACTTGTACTGTACTTTTGACCTTCAGAACTGTAAAATAACTGTGTGTGTGTTGTTTTAAGCCACTAAGTTCATAGTAATTTGTGATGCAAGTAATAGAAAACCAGTACAAGAGGTAAACATTCAGAATTATGGCTCTCTCTTACTTTTAAAAAAATTTTAAGGTTTATTTATTTTTGAGAAAAAGAGAGACAGAGGGTGAGTAGAGAAGGGGCAGAGAGAGAGGGAGACACAGAATCTGAAGCAGGCTCCAGGCTCTGAGCTGTCAGCACAGAGCCCGATGTGGGGCTTGGACTCATGAACCATGAGATCACAACCTGAGCTGAAGTTGGAGGCTGAACCGACTGAGCCACCCAGGTGCCCTTCTCTTACTTTTTAAAAAACCAAATCTATATAATAATTCTTAAAGGATGAAAGTTTTCATATATGGATCAATCTTGGCCTTATTCACTGTATACCTGTCTGTTGTTTGTATACCTTCTTAAATCGTAATCAGATGCATTTGGTCAAATCACAGTCAAGCATACAGGATATACTTATCCATCCATGGATTATATGTTGGCATCTATATTTACATATTTCATTGGCATTCTCAGCTGATAGACTACATGGAAAATCACAGCTATCTGTGTATTTCTAACCCTAAACCTACATTAGTACTTTTATTTCTTCTTGTTTTTATACCAGTTACAGGATTTTATTGTAGGGACTGTATAGGCCAGGGTGTAATTTGCAATCAATTCTCTACCTAATTTTGTGAGATTTATAATCTATGAATCAATGTAAAAAGGAAATTACTGATGGGAAGGATGATGAGGAAAAAGATAAGCAATATTTCTGAAAATTAAAGAAAAATAATTCCATGAAAAAGATTAATGTCTGTTGTGGTTTGTGAATGATAGCAGCAATACATTACTTAAACTAGAGCATGTTTATTATAGAATAGTTGAAAATTTCAGAAAAGTATAAAAGACAAAATAGAAATTATCTGTTGTCTCAAAGAGAGCTGCTTCCTGATACAATATTGTATAGCCTTTTAAACATTTTAATTCATATGAAATCATATGGTTTTACAATCTCATTTGTCCTCTTACTATATTAAATGCATTTCCCAGGATGCCTGGGTGGCTCTGTTGGTTAAGCGTCTGACTTGAACTCAGGTCATGATCTCATGGTTCGTGGGTTTGAGCCCCGTTTTGGGCTCTTTGCGGACAGCCCAGAGCTTGGAGCCTACTTTGGATTCTGTGTCTCCCTCTCTCTCTGCTTCTCCCCCATTTGTGCTCTCTCTCAAAAATAAATAAACTTTAAAAAAAATTAAAAAATATATTAAATGTATTTCCCCAAGTTGTAAGTTTTACCTTGAATTAGTAGTGACTCTTCAGTATTCTATTGTATGCATTATTTATGTGGTGAATGTATATATATATACACACATATATATATACATGTGTATATATATATATATCAAATATTTTACATGTAAGATGAGAGCAGTAGTAGAGTATACCTAATTTCTTTTAGATTAGTAAATGTTTGTCTATTCAAGCTCTTAAGCATGCACAGCTCACAGCCGTCGTGCTTCCCAGATTTTTGGAGTAAGTTGACTGAATGACATGTGGCCAAAACAAACATCCAGTAGTAAAATAAGCTATTTCCTTTTTTTCTTGTTTAACGTTTTGTTGTTTATAAGTTTTGTTTTGTTTTTTTTTTTGTAGTTTGGAATTGAGAGAGATTGTACCAAAAATTAGTAATCAGGTGTGTAATATTAAGCCTAAACTTGTGCAAGTTTCTTCTACTTACGCTGTTATCAGGTGGTAGCAATGAATTCCATAATCTTATAATCACAGAAAAATCAAATGTAGAGTTAGGTGGCACATGAGAAATCCCTGGCTTACTACTCCTTTCTTAGACCTGCATAAACTGAGACCCGGAGAAGTATCATAAAGAAGTTCACAGAGCTGTGTCACTTTTTTCGTCTAGTTTTTTTAGCATGAGCAAGAAAACAGCAACAATGACCAAAAACAAAAAACACAAAAGCAAAAAAACACGCAGCTGACTTCCACTTACATTTTCTCGCTTATTCATTTCTGTCTGAATCTACCTCCCTTCTCATGACATATTGTCAGACCGTCTGACCCCAAAGGGCCTTTTCTTTTTGGAAGGAGACACATGTACCCCCATCGGATTTATGCATGGACTTCACCCCCCTGTTCAGATAGACCTCTTTGTTTCTGTAGTTCAGTGCTCTCCAAATCGTGTGTGGTCAGTGGAATTAGTTTTGCCCATGAGAAAAAGTCCTACTTGTTCTTCACTGTTATACTTTATTCTGTTTATATTTTCTGTAGGTTGATGCAGTATCCAATTTTATTTTTTAATGTACAGTATAATTTAAAAATGTGTTTGTTTCAGACTTTTAATTTGGGAGATCATATCTCATTTTTTTATATTTATTTCATGTTTGTGGTCATTGAGACTTAAATGATTAACTGCTGTTTTGTAAGTCATTTGATGTCAAATAGTTATTTTAATCCACTTAGAATAAGGTGTTTTTTTAAGTTTTCTTCTAAAAACAGGAAGTAAAATGTTGATGGAAAAAAAAAAACAAATCAAAATAAGTCTGTCTCACTTTAGTTAAATGTTATAGCACCCTATTTACTAAATCCTGTTTTGTCAACTCTTGTAACTAACTCCTATAGATACATCTAGATCACAATGAATTCTTGGCAAATGAGAATATAACATTCTGGAATAAAATGGAAGGAAGTGATTCAAGTGAATATAGATAGATAAATAGATATAGATATTGATTTATTGACTGGTGATTTTGTATTTCAAGAGTAAGATTCCTTGCTTCAATATTGATACAATTTCTTCAACTACCTCCATTCAGGCTATTTAGCAAAACCAAGTATCTTATTTCATTTTCATTAAGGATTACATTAAATTACCAAATACCTCATAATAGGCATCTGGGATAAATTACTAATCTTTTACTCTGCTCATTTTCCCTGTAAAGACATTAGCAGGATTTGTTGCAAATTGATGCAGTTATCATTTGTTTAAACAGAAAGTCAGCTAGGGCCTTGCTACTCAAAATGTAGTTCAGTGACCAGCATCTTGGCAATGGATATTCAGAAATGTACAGAAAGTATATAGCATCTCCCATATACCAAGCACTAAGCATTAACAAATGCTTACATTTGGAGAGGGAAGATGGCGGCGTAGGAGGACGCGGGGCTCACAGCGCGTCCTGCCGATCACTTAGATTCCACCTACACCTGCCTAAAGAACCCAGAAAACCGCCAGAGGATTAGCAGAAGGGAGTCTCCGGAGTCAAGAGCAGACTAGAGGCCCACGGAAGAGGGTAGGAAGGGCGGCGAGGCGGTGCGCGCTCCACGGACTGGCGGGAGGGAGCCGGGGCGGAGGGGTGGCTCGCCGGCCAAGCAGAGCCCCCGAGTCTGGCTGGCAAAAGCGGAGGGGCCGGACGGACTGTGTTCCGACAGCAAGCGCGACTTAGCGTCTGGGAGGTCAGAAGTTAACAGCTCTGCTCGGAAAGCGGGAAGGCTGGAGGACAAAGGGAGGGAGAGCTGCTGAGCCCCCGGACGGCAGAGCTCAGCTTGGCGGGGAACAAAGGTGCCAGCGCCATCTCCCCCGCCCATCCCCCAGCCAAAATCCCAAAGGGAACCAGTTCCTGCCAGGGAACTTGCTCGCTCCGCGCAAACACCCAACTCTGTGCTTCTGCGGAGCCAACCTCCGGCAGCGCATCTGACTCCCTCCCGCTGCCACAGGGCTCCTCCTGAAGTGGATCACCTAAGGAGAAGCGAGCTAAGCCTGCCCCTCCAGCCCCCGTGCACCTTGCCTACCCACCCCAGCTAATACGCCAGATCCCCAGCAACACAAGCCTGGCAGTGTGCAAGTAGCCCAGACGGGACACGCCACCCCACAGTGAATCCCGCCCCTAGGAGAGGGGAAGAGAAGGCACACACCAGTCGGACTGTGGCCCCAGCAGTGGGCTGGGGGCAGACATCGGGTCGGACTGCGGCCCCGCCCACTAACTCCAGTTATACACCACAGCACAGGGGAAGTGCACTGCAGGTCCTCACCACGCCAGGGACTCTCCAAAATGACCAAACGGAAGAATTCCCCTCCGAAGAATCTCCAGGAAATAACAACAGCTAATGAACTGATCAAAAAGGATTTAAATAATATAACAGAAAGTGAATTTAGAATAATAGTCATAAAATTAATCGCTGGGCTTGAAAACAGTATACAGGACAGCAGAGAATCTCTTGCCACAAAGATCGAGGGACTAAGGAACAGTCACGAGGAGCTGAAAAACGCTTTAAACGAAATGCAAAACAAAATGGAAACCACGATGGCTCGGCTTGAAGAGGCAGAGGAGAGAATAGGTGAACTAGAAGATAAAGTTACGGAGAAAGAGGAAGCTGAAAGAAAGAGAGATAAAAAAATCCAGGAGTATGAGGGGAAAATTAGAGAACTAAGTGATACACTAAAAAAAAATAATATACGCATAATTGGTATCCCAGAGGAGGAAGAGAGAGGGAAAGGTGCTGAAGGGGTACTTGAACAAATTATAGCTGAGAACTTCCCTGAACTGGGGAAGGAAAAAGGCATTGAAATCCAAGAGGCACAGAGAACTCCCTTCAGACGTAACTTGAATCGATCTTCTGCACGACATATCATAGTGAAACTGGCAAAATACAAGGATAAAGAGAAAATTCTGAAAGCAGCAAGGGATAAACGTGCCCCCACATATAAAGGGAGACCTATAAGACTCGTGACTGATCTCTCCTTTGAAACTTGGCAGGCCAGAAAGGCTTGGCACGATATCTACAGTGTGCTAAACAGAAAAAATATGCAGCCGAGAATCCTTTATCCAGCAAGTCTGTCATTTAGAATAGAAGGAGAGATAAAGGTCTTCCCAAACAAACAAAAACTGAAGGAATTTGTCACCACGAAACCAGCCCTACAAGAGATCCTAAGGGGGATCCTGTGAGACAAAGTACCAGAGACATCACTACAAGCATAAAACATACAGACATCACAATGACTCTAAACCCATATCTTTCTATAATAACACTGAATGTAAATGGATTAAATGCGCCAACTAAAAGACATAGGGTATCAGAATGGATAAAAAAACAAGACCCATCTATTTGCTGTCTACAAGAGACTCATTTTAGATCTGAGGACACCTTTAGATTGAGAGTGAGGGGATGGAGAACTATTTATCATGCTCCTGGAAGCCAAAAGAAAGCTGGAGTAGCCATACTTATATCAGACAAACTAGACTTTAAATTAAAGGCTGTAACAAGAGATGAAGAAGGGCATTATATAATAATCACAGGGTCTATCCACCAGGAAGAGCTAACTATTATAAATGTCTATGCGCCAAATAGCAGAGCCCCCAGATATATAAAACAATTACTCATAAACATAAGCAACCTTATTGATAAGAATGTGGTCATTGCAGGGGACTTTAACACCCCACTTACAGAAATGGATAGATCATCTAGACACACAGTCAATAAAGAAACAAGGGCCCTGAATGATACATTGGATCAGATGGACTTGACAGATATATTTAGAACTCTGCATCCCAAAGCAACAGAATATACTTTCTTCTCGAGTGCACATGGAACATTCTCCAAAATAGATCATATACTGGGTCACAAAACAGCCCTTCATAAGTTTACAAGAATTGAAATTATACCATGCATACTTTCAGACCACAATGCTATGAAGCTTGAAATCAACCACAGGAAAAAGTCTGGAAAACCTCCAAAAGCATGGAGGTTAAAGAACACCCTACTAACGAATGAGTGGGTCAACCAGGCAATTAGAGAAGAAATTAAAATATATATGGAAACAAACGAAAATGAAAATACAACAATCCAAACGCTTTGGGATGCAGCGAAGGCAGTCCTGAGAGGAAAATACATTGCAGTCCAGGCCTATCTCAAGAAACAAGAAAAATCCCAAATACAAAATCTAACAGCACACCTAAAGGAAATAGAAGCAGAACAGCAAAGGCAGCCTAAACCCAGCAGAAGAAGAGAAATAATAAAGATCAGAGCAGAAATAAACAATATAGAATCTAAAAAAACTGTAGAGCAGATCAACAAAACCAAGAGTTGGTTTTTTGAAAAAATAAACAAAATTGACAAACCTCTAGCCAGGCTTCTCAAAAAGAAAAGGGAGATGACCCAAATAGATAAAATCATGAATGAAAATGGAATGATTACAACCAATCCCTCAGAGATACAAACAATTATCAGGGAATACTATGAAAAATTATATGCCAGCAAATTGGACAACCTGGAAGAAATGGACAAATTTCTAAACACCCACACTCTTCCAAAACTCAATCAGGAGGAAATAGAAAGCTTGAACAGACCCATAACCAGCGAAGAAATTGAATCGGTTATCAAAAATCTCCCAACAAATAAGAGTCCAGGACCAGATGGCTTCCCAGGGGAGTTCTACCAGACATTTAAAGCAGAGATAATACCTATCCTTCTCAAGCTATTCCAAGAAATAGAAAGGGAAGGAAAACTTCCAGACTCATTCTATGAAGCCAGTATTACTTTGATTCCTAAACCAGACAGAGACCCAGTAAAAAAAGAGAACTACAGGCCAATATCCCTGATGAATATGGATGCAAAAATTCTTAATAAGATACTAGCAAATCGAATTCAACAGCATATAAAAAGAATTATTCACCATGATCAAGTGGGATTCATTCCTGGGATGCAGGGCTGGTTCAACATTCGCAAATCGATCAACGTGATACATCACATTAACAAAAAAAAAGAGAAGAACCATATGATCCTGTCAATCGATGCAGAAAAGGCCTTTGACAAAATCCAGCACCCTTTCTTAATAAAAACCCTTGAGAAAGTCGGGATAGAAGGAACATACTTAAAGATCATAAAGGCCATTTATGAAAAGCCCACAGCTAACATCATCCTCAACGGGGAAAAACTGAGAGCTTTTTCCCTGAGATCAGGAACACGACAGGGATGCCCACTGTCACCGCTGCTGTTTAATATAGTGCTGGAAGTTCTAGCATCAGCAATCAGACAACAAAAGGAAATCAAAGGCATCAAAATTGGCAAAGATGAAGTCAAGCTTTCGCTTTTTGCAGATGACATGATATTATACATGGAAAATCCGATAGACTCCACCAAAAGTCTGCTAGAACTGATACATGAATTCAGCAAAGTTGCAGGATATAAAATCAACGTGCAGAAATCAGTTGCATTCTTATACACTAACAATGAAGCAACAGAAAGACAAATGAAGAAACTGATCCCATTCACAATTGCACCAAGAAGCATAAAATACCTAGGAATAAATCTAACCAAAGATGTAAAAGATCTGTATGCTGAAAACTATAGAAAGCTTATGCAGGTAATTGAAGAAGATATAAAGAAATGGAAAGACATTCCCTGCTCATGGATTGGAAGAATAAATATTGTCAAAATGTCAATACTACCCAAAGCTATCTACACATTCAATGCAATCCCAATCAAAATTGCACCAGCATTCTTCTCGAAACTAGAACAAGCAATCCTAAAATTCATATGGAACCACAAAAGGCCCCGAATAGCCAAAGTAATTTTGAAGAAGAAGACCAAAGCAGGAGGCATCACAATCCCAGACTTTAGCCTCTACTACAAAGCTGTCATCATCAAGACAGCATGGTATTGGCATAAAAACAGACACATAGACCAATGGAATAGAATAGAAACCCCAGAACTAGACCCACAAACGTATGGCCAACTCATCTTTGACAAAGCAGGAAAGAACATCCAATGGAAAAAAGACAGTCTCTTTAACAAATGGTGCTGGGAGAACTGGACAGCAACATGCAGAAGGTTGAAACTAGACCACTTTCTCACACCATTCACAAAAATAAACTCAAAATGGATAAAGGACCTGAATGTGAGACAGGAAACCATCAAAACCTTAGAGGAGAAAGCAGGAAAAGACCTCTCTGACCTCAGCCGTAGCAATCTCTTACTCAACACATCCCCAAAGGCAAGGGAATTAAAAGCAAAAGTGAATCACTGGGACCTTATGAAGATAAAAAGCTTCTGCACAGCAAAGGAAACAACCAACAAAACTAAAAGGCAACCAACGGAATGGGAAAAGATATTTGCAAATGACACATCGGACAAAGGGCTAGTATCCAAAATCTATAAAGAGCTCATCAAACTCCACACCCGAAAAACAAATAACCCAGTGAAGAAATGGGCAGAAAACATGAATAGACACTTCTCTAAAGAAGACATCCGGATGGCCAACAGGCACATGAAAAGATGTTCAACGTCGCTCCTTATCAGGGAAATACAAATCAAAACCACACTCAGATACCACCTCACGCCAGTCAGAGTGGCCAAAATGAAGAAATCAGGAGACTATAGATGCTGGAGAGGATGTGGAGAAACAGGAACCCTCTTGCACTGTTGGCGGGAATGCAAATTGGTGCAGCCGCTCTGGAAAGCAGTGTGGAGGTTCCTCAGAAAATTAAAAATAGACCTACCCTATGACCCAGCAATAGCACTGCTAGGAATTTATCCAAGGGATACAGGAGTACTGATGCATAGGGGCACCTGTACCCCAATGTTTATAGCGGCACTCTCAACAATAGCCAAATTATGGAAAGAGCCTAAATGTCCATCAACTGATGAATGGATAAAGAAATTGTGGTTTATATACACAATGGAATACTACGTGGCAATGAGAAAAAATGAAATATGGCCTTTTGTAGCAACATGGATGGAACTGGAGAGTGTGATGCTAAGTGAAATAAGCCATACAGAGAAAGACAGATACCATATGGTTTCACTCTTATGTGGATCCTGAGAAACATAACAGAAACCCATGGGGGAGGGGAAGGAGAAAAAAAAAAAAAAAAAAAAGAGGTTAGAGTGGGAGAGAGCCAAAGCATAAGAGACTGTTAAAAACTGAGAACAAACTGAGGGTTGGTGGGGGGTGGGAGGGAGGGCAGGGTGGGAAGGAGGGCAAGGTGGGTGATGGGTATTGAGGAGGGCACCTTTTGGGATGAGCACTGGGTGTTGTATGGAAACCAATTTGACAGTAAATTTCATATATTAAAAAATAAAAAAAAAAATAAAAATAAAAAAAAAAAACAAATGCTTACATTTGTTTCAAATAATATCATAAAGAAATGAAATATTACAAATATAGCTGAAGTCTTTTTGAACCTCCTGGTCCCTTTAACCTCTGTTCTTCATATCCCATAGTGAAGTCTGTTATCACAATTCATTTTTTAATTTACATATATATATATATTCAACGTGTAGTACTGTTTCCTATGGTTTAAATGTTTTACATAAATGATGTGATATTGTATTTACAATTCTATGACTTTTTGTTTCATTCAACATTAGTTTTGAAATTAACCATTTACATGTTTCTATACTATAAACAATTTTTTCTTCTAAGAATTATAAAGTTTTGCTCTTTACATTTATGATTTAGTCCATATAGATTTTATTTATGTAACCTGATATAGAAAGAAAAATATGGTTTTAAACAGACTTTATATTATTTTTAAATTTTTTTTTTCAACGTTTTTAATTTATTTTTGGGACAGAGAGAGACAGAGCATGAACGGGGGAGGGGCAGA
This sequence comes from Panthera leo, assembly GCF_018350215.1. Taxonomy (NCBI): domain Eukaryota; kingdom Metazoa; phylum Chordata; class Mammalia; order Carnivora; family Felidae; genus Panthera; species Panthera leo. The sequence continues at coordinate 15,787,003 of NC_056691.1, read as the reverse complement.
GAGAGAGGGAGACACAGAATCGGAAACAGGCTCCAGGCTCCGAGCCATCAGCCCAGAGCCTGACGCGGGGCTCGAACTCACGGACCGCGAGATCGTGACCTGGCTGAAGTCGGATGCTTAACCGACTGCGCCATCCAGGCGCCCCTATTTTTAAAAATCTTCTTAACTCAGTCTTGAAATTTTCATGGCTATTTTATTTACTATTTGCTTTTCATTATTGTTTTCTGTTATGAAGAGTTAAATCATATAGGAAGTTTGTAAAGATTCATGAAGAATTCCTTGATATGTTCATTGAAATTAAATTGGATATATAGATTGGAATAAAACGACTACATTTACAATACTGTAATACCATAAATCCTATTCATGAACATAGTGCATCTCTTCATGTATTGCTTTTTTTAATGCTCCTCAGTAAAGTTTTATATTTTTTGTCCATTATATTTCTTGTACAACTTTTGTAGATATAATCTGATATAACTTTTACATACTGTTGCTATCTTGAGTAAGACATTTTACTTAATTATATTTTGTAAGGATTTATGAGAAATAAGAAATGTGTGTATATATATGTATAAATACATAAATATGTGTACATATGTGCAGATATAGACAGACAGTGTGTGTGTGTGTGTATTCATGCATGTGTGTGCCCAGAAAACTTGCTAAACTCTCTTCTTTGTCTATGTATGTACAATTTTCTCCTCTGTAAATAATAACCAGCCTCTCTGGTCTTTTCCCATCTTATGACTCTCTTTTCTTTTCTTTTCTTTTTTAGTATTATTGGATTGAGTAGGACCTCCAGTAGTTAGGTAACAGCAGAGCACCTTGTATTTTAACAATGTCAGTGAGGATATATCTAAAGCCTCACACATTAACATTTTCTGTATTTTTTTAATAGAACATATCTTTTACTTGTAAGACATACCTATCACTTCTAAGACGTACTTCCCTCCTATCTTCACTAAAAGTTACTTTTTAAAGGTATCAATAGTTGTTGAATGCTGTGTTTTTCCTACATGTTCTAAGTTTCTATTTTTTCCATCTAATTTGTTATTTGGGTAAAGAATATTAATCGGTGTACTTATACTAAAATATCATCATATTCTTGAGATAAGTTTTTGTTTTTTAATTGTGAGAGAGAGAGAGCATGTTTACAAGCAGGAGATGGGTAGAGAGAGAGAATCTCAAGAAGATTCCACACTGTCAGCACAGAGCCTGATGTGGTGCTCAGTCCCATGAACCCTGAGATCATGACCTGCACTGAAATTAACAGATACTTTTGTTTTAAGTTTATTTATTTATTTTGAGAGAGAGCTTGCAAGTGGGGAAGGGACAGAGAGAGAGGGAGAGAGAGAATTCCAAGCAAGCTTTGTGCTGCCAGCACAGAGCCCCACACAGAACTTGAACTCTGGAAACCACAAGATCACAACCTGAGCCAAAACCAAGAGTCAGATGCTTAACCGACTGAGCCACTGAGGTGCCCAAGATAAACTTTTTAATTTGATATGTTTGTTGCAATTATTGCATTTATGATGATGTGTTTTGTCTGCATTACTGGAGAAGGATGCTTTTATTTAGATGTTAATCATTTGATTGGCTTATAAGTTTTATCTCATTGTATTGTTCTTATCTACTTTTGGTATTGATGATATAGTAGCTTCGTAAAACAAACATGGTAGTTTTCCCTACTTTTTCTATTTTTAGCACAGTCTGTATAGGGCATGATGAAATGATTTATATAGTGAGGTATAAGTCACTTAAAATAATATCTGGACCCTACATAAAATATTTTATTTTGAATGTGACTAGTGGGCAGTGGAAAACATATTCCACACTGAAGTGGATTCTGCAATCTAGGGAAAAGGAAAAAAAAAAAACACATTAAGTCTGGGAAGGACCACCTCCAGGATCAAAACTAATACAAATCTATACTCAGATTTCCAGAAATGATCCATTCATAATATGTTTTTTGTGTATTTATTAAATGAATGTTTCTGTTATCTATTTTTGAAAACATTCAAATTGGTATTTATATAGTAAGAATATCCACAAATTTGGAAGGTATAGGTTTAAAAAAAACTGGCAAAATGATGCCTGTGAATAGCATGACAGATGTAAACAGAGGAGGCATGATTTAATTAAATTTTGAGAAGTAACTGGAGCCTAATGTAGTCTTAACTTAGCACACATAAAGGAAAAATTGATTTGTGTCTTTAAATATAATTATCTCTTAAAGGAGGAAAAATACTCAAAATTAGAGAATTTCGGGATATACCTTAGAAAAATACTTCAAAACTGTTCGATTATCTTTGTTCCATGTCCAAACTTATAAAATAGAATCTGATTAGGCATTTGATTTCCCTGAGACCTGAGATTTGGGAAAGTTTCCCTGGGAAAACAAATGTAACTATTTCATGCACTGTGGAAAAATACCTAAATGTAAATGAACAAGTTATTTTCTGATTCAAAAAGTAATCTGTTGTGGGTTTAGATCATGGTAAATGCTGATCAACTCTGCATTACTAATTGAGCTGAAAAAAACTGTCATTTCAATTAGGTTATCAATTCTGATTTATTGGTAATGGCTGCCTGTGTTGATGTGTATTTTGAGGTCAGGCTCATCATATGAATGCAGTGATTTATTAGCGATGTAAGAGTGAGGTGGGAAAGACAGATTGGCAGTGTAAATATCACAGATTTGCCATCCTTACTTCACTCATTTTTTAACCACTGACGTAGAGTATAAAAGCAGCCTAATCCAAAATAGTTATATTTGCGTTGTCTTTCTATAACGATAATTATATTATAGCTGTCTATTTATCAAGTGCAATTTAACAAGGGTGAATTTGTAGGTACACCATCAGCAAAGATGCTACAGTAATATAGAATCAATGGTCTCCCCACTGCAGAAAATCAATGGATAGTCACAAATGCGTTGGTAGTCTCCAGTAGGGAAAAGTGCTCTAAGACTAGCACTATAATGACTAGCTTAACTTAGAGAGTTTAACTGAACTAAACTGTATTAACTCTCTATTTTGAACAACATACTTTGCATATGTAACTTTTTTTCATTTTTAAAACTACTCTTCATAAACAATAGTATTTTACCCGCTTTACATTCAAGGAAACTGAGGCTCAGAAATATGCACTAACTTGTCAAATGTCTAAAATAAGAAGATTGTTTAACTTAACCTGATGAGTTACAATGTTTACCTAAGTCACAAAATTATTAGATATTACAGTCATAATTTGAACCCACTCAAAATGCCACTATAGTCCTCTCTTTCCAGAATAATATAATCTCATCACATAGTCTTCTAGAAAGTCCCTGTGCTTTCTTTGTTAAAATTCTAATATGCAAAGATATAATAACGATTTTATTCACATATTTATTATAAAGGTCATAAATTCGCATATGTTCAGAGACCGTTAATACAGAAAGATTACTAAAAAGACCATTTTCTTACCATGGAGTTTTCAAGGAGAAAATGTATGCATTCATGTGTGTGTGTGTGTGTGTGTGTGTGTGTGTGTGTGTGTGTGTTATATAATGTTAATATATAAATAATGTTATATATGTAGAGTGCTAATTCATTTAATTATTTGCAGATTTGGGGTCATTTGAAATGGCAAAGAGATTAGAAAATGTAATTGCTCCACTTTTTTTCAGATCACTTGTAAACTAAAAGCTGCTCAGGAATAGGTACCGTCTAATTCATCATTTTTCCCAGTACCTAGAAGGCATTGTGTACTTAAAAGAAAATTTTTTGATGAATAAATGAAGAATACCAAGGGTTATCAATAAAGTAGAGGTAATAGGACTTACTCTGCAATATTGAAAATATTAAATGAGTGACTGTAAAACACTTCCATAGTGCCTGGAATGTGCATTTATTTTCAGGACTAACTCCTACTTGAATAAAAGAAAGGTGGAATTTAAACTCTAAAACAAGGTTTTTCACATTTTCGTGTGCTTAAGGACCTTGTGAGATTTGCCTTCAGTGACTATTCACAAATATCTCAATTCAAGTGAGTAGCCTAAGAATCTATCTTTTAAACAAGCATGACAGGTGGTCTAGATGCATGGAGATCACACACAATATTTTAGACAATATAGCTCTAGAAAGCATTGTTAACTAGACTGAACTGTTTATTTACAGTTTCAGGAGTTGACACTTGGCATAATAATTTATTTTATTTTATTTTACTTTATTTTATTTTATTTTATTTTATTTTATTTTATTTTATTTATTTTGAAAGAGTGCACATGACAGGGAGAGAAAGAGAGAGAGAGAGTGAATGAGAGAGAGACTGAGAGAGAGAGAGAGAGAATCCCAGGCAGGCTCCACACTATGAGCGTGGAGCCCAATGTGGCAAGGCTTGAACTCACAACCTGCAAGATCATGACCTGAGCCGAAACCAAGATTTGGATGCTTAACTGTGTGGGCCACCCAGGCGCCCCAGCGTAATAATTTTAAAAGCAATAATGTTTAGAAATTTAAAAACCATAATATTTAAAAAGCATATTGCAATGTGTGTTCATAAGCAGATAAGAACCCCATGGAGCTAGACGAAGAGCTACTGAATTATTCCTGTTGATCTGTGACCATCTGGTAATGGGGATTAAGAACTAGCCCTCTCTCCATTAAATAATAATGCATTACCATTACGTTCATCTTCCTTTCCTCCCACACCACCTACACAGGATAGAATAATCACTTTTCCCCCAGCTACAATACACAAAATGTTTTTCAGAATGATGATTTAGAAAACTTTTAAGAAGGGACTTGTCCCCTTCTCAGATCTACCATTTCCACCTAATACAACAGTTTGTCAAGTTGCAGGATATGTGAGCCTCGTGCAGAGTACAATCTGAAGCTCAGCATTCACGTTCCAAGTTCAATACTACTTTTCCTTTCCAGAGCTCCAGACGCTGCCCAATTTGCTTTTAAAATGTTCAAATCACTTCTCCCATGAAGATTTCTAAGTGCCCTTTGAGTATGAGAGAGTGGACACACAGAGAAGGAAAGAAGAGTGAGAAAATAGGGGGAAAGGAAAAGAAATGATATAGAGAAAGAAAGCAGTTATTCCAAATGACCAGAAGCATTATGAAATGCCTAATGATTTTGTTTTTAGAGTCCTAAGTGCTTCTGATAGCAGAGCTGAAAGTACAGAGATACCTGGTGCTGTGACCCTTTTCAGAACCAGAGCTCGTACTCAACTGTGCTGTCTTCCTTAAAACCACTCTGGTGGTCTCGTCTCTGGCTTCTCCCCAGTTATTACAATATCAAATTTCCCACATCTGGACAGGAGCTAGGAATCTTTGTTTGCAAAGCCCTCTGTTCAGGGGAAACTTCCCAGTGAAATAGAAAATAAATAGATGTATCTGTTTCTGTATGTGGTACAAACCTGACAATTGAACAGTTCTGTTTCTGTGTAGTAGTTTAAAAGTGGGCTTTTCATGTAAACTCAAGTCACTTCCTTCATTTTTGAGGTCAGCTCAATCTTACAAACTCTGCTTTACTTTAGGAATCACAGGTATTGGTGAGGTTTATGCAAATTAACTCTGATGAGATTGGGAAAACACTGTTCGTTTTTATAGAACCATTTTTTACTATAACTTTCACCCTCTGACTTAAAACATATGCTCCTTCTGAAAATATTCATTAACCTTTCACATGATGTATAACTAGCTTTATCACAGTGGATTAAAAAAAAATCCCACTTAGAGTTTTGAAAGAGAGACCCAGTGGGAAATACACAAATGGTAAACTCTACCGAAGGACACAAAAAGGCCCATAAAACATCAGAAGGGTTATAGAGGTCTATGGATTTTAATTGCTGTGTGCCATTGGGCCTTTACAAAGCAATCAAGCAGGCAATCTCCAAAGACAGTCCTGCCATAATACATTTAACAATAGAGTTCTCACCCCATCGGCAGACTAGGGTTTATGAAGGTCCCAATAGCAATTAATGACCTTGTATGCTGAGAGGGAGAGAGAAAGAGAGAGAGAGAGAGACAGAGAGAGAGAGAGAGAGGGGAAGGAAAGAGAAAGAGACTTAAATGGACTCTCTTTTTGATATGTATTTCTATATTTAATATATATACTGTATATGTATACATATAATATATTTCTATATTATATTTCTATACTTAGAAATGATCATTTTAAGAGGAGGGATGTAAAAGTTAGAGTTAAGGAATGCAACGACTTTCATAAGTGTACTTTATATTTTCTTTCTTTTACTTTTCCCCAAAGGTAAAGAGAATTAGTGAAAAGAAGGATGGTCACCAAAATGAATTATTACTTAAAAGGGACTTTTATTGTGTTCATTTTATGGTGTGGGGAAAGGGAAATTCATAGATTTATTTGTTTTTGACCATAATACAATGATTCAATTATTTGAATATGGTACGATGGTAATTGTAACCATTAAGACACCCTGAGTATCCAATTTTCATTGATGCCAACTCACTAAAACTAATATTAATATTTATACTTCATTCCATATCCACTCTGTATCACACACTACACCTTATTTAATCCTATTATTAAATGTTATTCTTTTTTTTAATTAAAAATTTTTTTTTTACATTTATTTATTTTTTGAGAAACAGAGTGAGACAAAGCGTGAGCCGGGGAGGGGCAGAGAGAGAAGGAGACACAGAATCCGAAGCAGGCTCCAGGCTCTGAGCTGTCAGCACAGAGCCTGACGCGGGGCTCGAACCCACGAACTGTGAGATCATGACCTGAGCCGAAGTCCGACGCTCAACCGACTGAGCCACCCAGGTGCCCCTAAATGTTACTCTCTTTAAGTGATAGAGTAGAACAGGTAGAGAGATGGCTCAAGGCAAGACTTCTAAGTGACCACATTAGGATTCAATCCTAGATATTTTGAAACCATGGACTCAGCATCTTCCTACCATATGTAGAACAGTCTTCCAAGAGCCAATGGATCCAGTAATGCACAGCTGTGTTATAGGCAGTCTGCTTTGCAACAACTTTCTTTGACTCTGGCCTAGGCTTCTAGAAGATTGAAGAATGTTGGGATGTGGTTAGATATCCTCTTCATATCAGCCTTGAAATGCCCACTGAGCAAGACTTGGGAACTATACAAATTGGCAGAGAATGTAAGCTGTATAAAATACTTCTGCCTAATATCCAGTGCCTTGTCCTGACTAGACCTACTGGCCTCCAGAGAACATTGTTCAGTGGCCTTCTCATTTAATCCCCATTATCTGCAGCCATTTTTCACCCTGGCTCTTTGGCCCAGTCCCCAGATTAAATTTCTGTTTGCTGCCTCACCCTGTGGGGGCTGGGAGAGAGCAGGTCTGATATAGAAGTTTCAAACAAAAACCAACCAAACAAAAATTTCTCGTGAATTGCGTTTGTGGCTTCTTAGAACATTCCCCTGTCCTTTGCTTTTGTAAGTTACCTCTATACACATCTAACACTGAATTTAGAGTCCAGTCTTTCATCTCTCACCACAGGTACTAGCTTAATGGTAGATAAATCCTGTCTCATTTTGTCCCAGACACTTTTCTTAGTAGATATCATTTAAATCTTGCATTGCCTTTCAACATACTTTATATCAGCTGAAGGACAACAATCTGTGATAGGGAGAAGATATTATGACATTACAAACACTTCCCCAAGACTTATCAAGAAAAATGTTTCATAAAGAAAATTGTCATCACATAAAACATTGTTCACCTTATTTTATGTCTGTGTAATTGATATCTTAGTACCACAGGATGGCTCTCACACCAAGAGGAAGAAACTCTGATGATAGCAATAATTATAGCTCTCTTTATTTTAAGCTTCCTAGGAATGAAGCTCTTTGCAAAGTGTTTTACATATTTATTTTTACTTAACCAATGTTTAATTAGAACTTTACAGTTCCCAAAGATAATTTCACAAAAACAATCAATCTCATAACTGAATTTTTAATGTAAATGGCTTTATCCACCCAATTTTAATTTATGCCTGAAATTGAAACAACGATGCACAGTATACTTTGGTATAAATAAAGCAATATCTCTTTGATTCTTTTACATGGAAACTTCAACATTTTCCAAAAGATTATCTCATTTTGAGTAAAAGTTAGTCCTTAAAATAACGCCAGACAAGGTACAAGACCTGTTCCTGTTGCCTCTCGGGTCTCTTCTATCTACCTCCAGCCTCATCCCCAGCCACACAGGCTTCTGTTTATCCTGGAACAGGCAATGATTCCACTAACTCAGTGCCTATGCCCTCATTCTGCCCTCTTTCTGGATGATTCCTCTCCCTGATATCTTTCTGGATCTCTCCTTCAATGTCAGGACTTGCAGATAGGTCACCTTCTCAGTGAGGCTTTTTTTTCTTTTCTTTTCTTTTCTTTTCTTTTCTTTTCTTTTCTTTTCTTTTTTTTTTCTTTTTCTTTTTTTTCTTTTTTTGATATTCCAGTTTAGACTGCCCCAATCCCACACTTCCTATCTTTATTGATTTATCTTTCCTTTTAGCTAATTTATTATTCCCTGCCATATCCTTTACTAGTTTAAATTTTCCCAGCTTTATTGAGATGTAATTGACATAACATTGTGTAAGTTTAACATCTATAGTGTGATGATTTGGTATATATATGTATTGTGAAATGATTATCATAATAAGGTTAATTAATACAATCTTTTTTTTTCCTTTTCTGTCTTTTTGTTTTCCTTTTTGCAGCAAGAGCATTTAAAATCTACTCACCTAGAAACTTGCACGTACACAACACAGTACGGTTAACTATAGTCCCCATGCTGTACATTATCCCATATCCCCAGAATTTCTTTCTATTCTAGCTGGAAGTCTGTACTCTTTGACCAACATCCTCTCATCTCTTCACCCTGCAGCCCCTGGCAACCGCCAATCTACTCTTTGTTTCAGTGAGTTTGGCTTTTTAAAATTCCACATGAAAGTGAGATCATACAGTATTTGTCTTTGTCTGATAAATTTCACTGAGCATCATATCCTCAGGGTTCATCCATGTTGACAAAGATGGTAGGATTTTCTTCTTGCTTATGGCTGAGTGTAATATATATTTTGTATGTGTTTTTTTTTTCTTTATCTGTTCATACATCAGTGGGAACTTAAGTCGTTTCCATGTTTTGACTAATGTGAATAATGCTGCAGTGTACATGGAATGCAGATATCTCTTTAATGATTTCATTTCCTTTGAATATATACCCAGAATTGGTATTTCTGGATCATACGGTGGTTCCCTTAAATTTTTTGAGGAACCTCCATACTGGTTTCCATAGTGGCTTTATCGATTTAAATTCCTACCACCAGTGCACAAGGATTCCCTTTTCTCTGTGTCCCTGTCACCCCTTGTTATCTCTTGTGAGTTTGTTGGTTGGTTTTTGTTTGGCTTTTGTGTATTTTTTATCATTATGATTGTTCTAACAGGTGTCGAGTGATATGTCATGGGGGTTTTTACTTGCATTTCCCTGATGATTAGTTGAGCACCTTTTCATACACCTTTTGGCCATTTGGATGCCTTCTTTGGAAAATGTCTATTTTTTAGTTGGATTGTATTTTTGTTTGTTTGAGTGGGTTTTTGTGCTATTGATTTTTGTAAGTTCCTTTTATATTTTGGAAATTAACTTCTTATCAGATATGTGATTTAAAAATACTTTCTCCTATTCTGTAGGCTGTCCTTTTATTTTGCTGATTGTTTCTTTTGCTATATAGAAGCTTTTTTAGTTTGATGTGGCCCATTTATACATTTTACTTTTGTTGCCTGTGCTTTTAGTATATCCAAAAAATCATTGCCAAGACCAATGTCAAGGAGCTTTTTTCTTTAAGTTTTCTTGCAGGATTTTTATGGTTTTAGGTTTTACATTTAAGTCTTTAATACATTTAGAGTTAATTTTTTTGCAACTGGTTTAAGAATGATGTCCAATTTCATTCTTTTGCATGTGATTATCCAGTTTTTCCAGCATCATTTATTGAAGAGACTATCCTTTCCCCATTGAGTATTCTCAGCTCCTGTGTTGAATATTAGTTGACTATATACAGATGGGTTTATTTCTGGGCTCTTGATTTTGTTCCATTGAATACATTGTCTGTGTTTCTGTTTTAATGTCAATACCATATTGTTTTGATTACTATAGCTTTATAATATAATTTGAAATCAGAAAGTGTGGTGCCTCCAGCATTTTGCTTCCTTTTTTTCCTTCTTAAATTTTTTATATAAATTCTAGTTAGCTAACATACAGGGTAATAGTGGTTTCAGGGGTAGAATTCAGTGATTCATCACTTACATACAACACCTAGTGCCCATCACAGCAAGTTCCCTCCTTAATGCCCATCACCCATCTGGCCCATCCCCCACCTACCTCTCTCCATAAATCCTCAGTTTGTTCACTATCATTAAGAGTCTCTTATGGTTTGTTTCCCTCCCTCTTCCCTACCCTTCCCATGTGTTCATCTGTTTTATTTCTTAAATTCCACATGAGTGAAATCGTATGATATTTGTCTTTTTCTGACTGACTTACTTCACTTAGCATGATACACTCTAGCTCCATCCATGTTGTTGAAAATGGTAAGATTTCATTCTTTTTGATGGCTGAGTAATATTCCATTGTATATATATACCAGTCTTTGTTATCTACTCATCAGTGGACATTTGGGCTCTTTCCATAGCTTGGCTATTGTTGATAATGTTGCCATAAACATTGGGGTTCATATACCTCTTTGAATATTTATTTATTTATTTATTTATTTATTTATTTATTTATTTACTTAATTACTTATTTACTTATTTACTTATTTAATATAATTTATTGTTAAGTTAGCTAACATACAGTGTATACAGTGTGCTCTTGGCTTCAGGAGTAGATTCTCATGACTCATTGCTTACATACAATACCCAGTGCTCATCCCAACAAGTGCCCTCCTCAGTGCCCATCACCATTTTCCCCTTTTGCTTCTTTATTTAAATAGCTTTGGGTGTTCTGAGTCTTTTGTGGTTCCATATAAATTTTAAGCTGTTTTTCTACTTCTGTGAAAAATACCGTTAGATTTTCCTTATAGGTATTGCATTGAATCTACAGATGGTTCTGGGTTTTATGGGGATTTTATCAATAGTAGTTCTTCCAATCCATTAGCATGGAATATCTTTCTATTTACTTGTATCTTTTCAATTTCTATCATCAGTGTCTTAATATTTTTCAGTGTACAGATCTTTTACATCACTGGTTAAAGTTTTTCCCAAGTTTTTATTTTTATTTTTTATGCTATTATAAATTTTTTTTTAAGTTTATTTATTTTTGAGACAGAGAGAGACAGAGCGTGAATGGGGGAGGGTCAGAGAGAGAAGGAGACACAGAATCTGAAACAGGCTCCAGGCTCTGAGCTGTCAGCACAGAGCCCGACGCGGGGCTCGAACTCACAGACTACAAGATCATGATCTGAGCCGAAGTCGGATGCTCAACTGACTGAGCCACCTAGGTTCCCCTTTTCATGCTATTATAAATAGGACTGTTTTCTTTATTTTTCAGATAATCCAGTTTATTGGATTAATGTATAGAAACAAACTGGCTTTGTGTTGGTTTTGTATCCTGTAACTTTACTAATTTTGTTTTTTTAGTTGTAACAGTTTTTGGTGGAGTCTTTAGGGTTGAGGTATATATATATATATATATATATATATATATATATATATATGTGTGTGTGTGGTAAAAGATAATCACATATGAATGTGATTATATCATCTGCAGAGTAAGTTTATGTCTTCTTTTCCAATTTGAATGCCTTTTTATTTATTTTTCTTGCCTAATTGCTTTAGCTAAGCATTCTAGTACTATGTTGAATAATAGTGATGAGAGTAGGCACCCTCTTCATATTTCTGATTTTAGCAGGAAAGCTCTCAACCTTTCATTGTTGACTATACCATTTATCATATATGACTTGTCATATATAGATATTATTATTTTGATGTGCATTTCTTCTGTGCCCAGTTTGTTGAGTTTTTTATCATGAAAGGATGTTGAATTTTGTCAGATGTTTTCTGCACCATTTGAGATAATCATGATTTTTATCTTTAATTTATTAATGTGATATATCACATTTTTTTTGATTTATGGATATTGAACCATTTTTGCATCACAGGATTAATATTCTACTTGATCATGGTGGAAGGTTCCTTTTAATGTGCTGCTAAATTCAGTTTGTCAATATTTTGTTAAGAAATTTTGTGTTTTAGGGGTACCTGGGTGATTCAGTTGGTTAAATATCTGACTCTGATTTCAGCTCAGGTCATAATCTCTTGGCTCACGAGTTCAAGCCCTGTATTGGGCTTCACGTTGACAGTGCAGAGTCTACTTGGGATTCTCTCTCTCTGTCTTTTTCTATCCCTCCTCTGCTCTCTCTCTGTCTCAAAATAAATAAATAAACTTTTTAAAAAAAGAAAGAAATTTTGTGTTTATTTTTATCAGGATTTTTATGTTTATTTTGTGTGTATAATTTTTGTATAGTGTCCTTTGATACCAGGGTAATGCTGGCTTCATAAAATAAGTTTGGAAGTGCTTCCTTCTCTTAAAGTTTTGGAAGAGTTGAGAATGATTGATGTTATGATTATTTTTTTTAGTGTTCAACAGAATTCACCAGTGAAACCATGTGATTTTGGGCTTTTCTTTGTTGAGAGGTTTTTGATTACTGATTCAGTCTCCTTAGTCATTTTTAATCTGTTTTATTAGTTTAATTAATGTTTCTCTGTACATAAGCTCCTTGAAGAACAGGATTTGGGGTCACTTATTTCACTACTGTATTCCCTGAGCCTAGAAAAATGTATGGCATTTAGTAGGAACTCTGCAAATAATTGTCAAGTGAATGAATGAACTGCATGGTTCAACCTAGGATTTGTCTTTAAAGGAGGAGGGTTCAGATAGGTGGAGTTCAAAATGAACTCCACTTTTCACTGTCAGAAATTGACTCTCTAGAAGCCTATAAAGGAGATTCCATTTACGCCATTTGACAACACTTCATCACTTTCCCCTAACTTCTAATTCTCACTCACACCTGCTGCCTAATCTTTTTGTTACAAGTTCCTTCCAGTCACAAAATTCTCATCCCTAGTCTGTGTACTCCTTGTCCTTCCATCCTTTCTCTTTGCTTTTCTACCCCTCCCTTTCTGAGACTTAGCACTACCCAAAACCCAAATCAATCTGGCAGTGGTAGGGCTGTCTATATGGGTGGGACCAGGATAAAGGAAACCAAAATCCTTTTTAGCAATGAGAGGAGAGAAATGATTGGGAGATATTTAAATAATAAACATTTATATCCTTTCAAAAATTGTCAATGTTTCTAAAATTGTGGCCTGTTTTAAAATCAGTGCCACAAAGGGGCACCTGGGCGGCTCAGTCAGTTAAGTGTCCAGCTCTTGATTTTGGCTCAGGTCATGATCTCACAGTATTTGGGATCGAGCCCCGCATCGGGCTCTGTGCTGCAGTGCAGATCCTGCTTGGGATTCTCTCTCTCTCTCTCTCTCTCTCAAAATAAATAAATAAAAACTTCAAAATCAATGTCAAAAGAAAGCATCTACCTTACCGCAGCTGTCAGCACCTGTCTGCATGTGCTTAGCCATGTTAAAAATGTACCTGTTCATCCAGTGATCACCTCAGTAGTGTTTCCATTAATATTATCACAGTAGTTAATTTTTAACAGGAATTTGGATTCATAGGTATAGATTAAATTGCCTCTGAATGTATTAAATTATGACAGCATTGAAATGAACTTTCTGTATGGATGAAGAGCAGTAGAATAGAGTTTCAAAATACACATTTATAAATGAAGTTAATACCTAACACTGATGAAAACAGGTCACGTTCACATTTGCTGTAAAGCTTTTTGATCCTAAGAAGAGAACATGGCTACAGGTGCAGCTTTGTTTTACTTTGTTACCAAGATACATGAAACCAACATTTTTGCCAATTGAGTATCCAGCAATAAAATGAGGACAGCTAAGTTTACACATTGCTCAGTGTAAATTATAGAATTCAAAGGTTGTGTATGTGTGTGAGTGTGTGTGCTTTACCTCATGTTTTCCTAAAGGCTATCATTCAGGGACCAGATGGATCAAAATGATCCAATATTCATGTAAAACTGGTTTAGGAAGATATAATTCATCTAAGGAAAACAAACTATGCAATTAACAAAAGAGGAAATGCAGTCAAAACCTTGGTATGTGCTGTTACAACATAAACTGAGGCATATTAAAATTTTTAAGAGTTTATCTGAGCAATATTTTTGGAATAAGCGCCAGACTGAATTGTCTTAGGATCACTCCCCTGACAGGAGTTAGGGGAAGGACTTACATACAGTTAGAAAGAGAAGAAAGGTTATTATTTGATTGGCTATAGCTTAAACCCTAGTTGATGCTCTCTCATTAGTTGTCTTTAGTGTTTTGATTTGTAAATGACCTTGAGGCATTTACAGGCTTAGATTTTGATATTAGGGCCGCCTCAGCCTAATGACCTACTTGTTTAATAAATTTAACACTGCTATTAAATTTTACTGAAGTATGATATACTAGACTATCCACACACTAAAATATGCTATAAAGTTTTACCACAGCCTTAAACATGCTGAAGAAATAATAAAGTTAAGCACAGACTATGAGCAGTAGATTATCATGTGACTGTGCCAGAAACGATAGTCAAAATTATTTCAAGACTCCAGAAGTATGCTATAACTGATTATAATTGGTACCTAAAGATGTATTCCCCTGCCTTCCCTCTGCCACCCAGCCCAAGGGGGAAATACTTTTATTAACTTTCTGTCCATTTTTAAGCAACAATAATAGTAAAAATGGTATTTTTAAAAAATACGTAATTCAAAGACGGTTCCTCTTTCTCTTTACAATTAGTAAATGTTGGAGTGCCCCATGGCTCAATCCTTGGACCTATTCTGTCTTCTTTTATACTTATTCTTTATGTGACCTCATTGAGTCCTACAGAACTAATTATTTCTGTAGTATTCAGGATGAGCTAGGCTATGCTACAAAAACAAATACCTCGCATATTTCAAGAGACTAAAATCACCAGGTTGATTTCTCATTCATGCTATGGGATTGTGAGTCAGGCCAAAGTTGTGCTACATGATATTCTCATGTAGCAACCACCCTCTGGAGAACTATCAGTAGACAATGGCAGAAAAATAAGAATTCTTAAGGCCCTCATACTGAAGTTAAGTGGCTTAGCCTAGAAGAGCTCCTTCTCAAAGTTATTTTCAAAACCCCAACCAGCCATAAGGGAACTAAGAAATGCAGTTTTACCATATGCCTGGAAAGCAGGGAATTGGAAATATCTGATACTGCATAACCTGCTTCTTCCGGATGCCTCCGTAATTTCATTCTTTAGAGGAAACCCGTTACTAAGTGCCACAGTCATATATCCAACTGGTAAACTCACATTCTAATTTGAAAGCTTGAGAGCATCTCAAATTTAACATGTCCAAAGAATGATTGATTCCTCATGCCTACAAGCACTCCTACCCCAAGCTGCCCTATCTTAGCAAAGCATTTGCCATCATTTACGTATTAATTCAGTCTCTTATTAAAACAGTCTCTTGAAATTGTTTTCAAGTCTCCTTTTTCTAATAAATCACAAAGTCAATCTTCCATCAAAGTCCTTTATCTCAACGTTCACAATATCCAAAACCAGCCGCTTTTCACTATACCCTCTTCCAAACCACTGTTTTCTCTTATTCTGGCCACCTTATGGTCCCCTAGTTGGACTTACAGATTTTACTAAAAATTATTATCCATATAACAGTGAAATGATCATTTTAAATCATAAAGTAGATTATTTCATACCTTGTTTATATGACTCCAGTGGCTTCCAATCACATTTATGTTAATTTCAAATGCCTTACTGTGTTCTATATGCCTTTCATAATCTGATGAATATTAAAAATTTGTTCACCACCCAGTGGCTAGAATGATCCTTTTAAGGTGTATTTCTTTTGTTTGTTTGTTTGTTTGTTAAGTTTATTTATTTTGAGAGAGAGAAGGAGCACAAGTGGGTAAGGGACAAGAGAGGAGGAGAGAGAGTATCCCAAGCAGGCTCCCCACTGTCAGCATAGAGCCCGATGCGGGACTTGAACTTACAAACCATGAGATCATGACCTAAGCCAAAATCAAGAGTTGGAGGCTTAACCGATTGAGCCGCCCAGGTGCCCCAAAGGTATATTTCTTATCATGACTGACAGAGCATTCAGACTGTTTCCCATTTCACTTAGATAAAATCCAAAGTTGTTACCATGTCCTTAAATGTCCTTATCATCTTGTTCCTGGCTGTCTCTTCAACATCATCTTATGGCCGTTTTCCTCACTAATTTCTTTCTTGTTTTTTTTTTTTGTTGTTGTTTTTTTTTTCAGACTCCTAACCAACACCTTCGCCTTTGCTA
Source organism: Panthera leo (assembly GCF_018350215.1). NCBI lineage: Eukaryota > Metazoa > Chordata > Mammalia > Carnivora > Felidae > Panthera > Panthera leo. The sequence goes on along the minus strand of NC_056691.1, from coordinate 15,770,567 downwards.
TTCCTTTGGCCTAGAGGTCTCTTATCTAATCATCTGCTTGTTGTGATGGTGATGCTCTATTTTACCATGGCGACTACTGAAACATTACCTATCACAAAAACCTTCCTTCCCTAAGTACTATCTAAAATAGCATTTCTTCTCTCTTCCTCCACAACACTCCATCCCCTTAACTTGCTTCATTTTTCAAATTCCAAAACCATGTGTTGTTTTTTTTGAAGAAGAAGAAGAAGAAGATTTAAGGCAACATAAGAGATCATGAGGAAAATAAAAGAATGGTTCTTTTATAAAAATAAAGTTAAAAATTAAATGCCATTTTGATTAAAAGGGTAGAGGATGCCCCTTCCTTACCTTTATGCTTTACTAAGGGCATCTCTAGGCTGCCAAGAATTCTTAGGCCTGTGATTTGAGTTTTTCTTTAATATGATTTCTTTCCCCTCTTTTTTTTTTACCAGAAAACTTGTGAAAAGAGCAGTCTTTCCTTGTTGTCTCTATGATCTCTTCTCATTTAATCCACTAGGTCTGTGTGTTTGCCTCACTCCCAATTCTGCTCACATTGCTGTGGTAAAAGTCAATGCCTGTTGAATGAATAATTAAACGGGATTGAAAGTGTTGTAAAGTTCCTTTTTAACAAACACTTTTCCAAAAGGACAGGAACTTTTTTTTTTTCTAATCAAATACAAGAGAACAAGAAAACAAATTTTAATCACAGCTACAGTGGTTTCCTCAGACTTAAAGAGATATTTCCAGAAAAATCCAATTTGATTTGCATTCAAATTTCTTTTCCCTCAAGCTTAGACTGCATAAACTTCAGTTTGGATTAATGTGATCTCCTTTACATAAAAGGCTTCTTCTTTTACATAACACTTCAAAATTATCATGCTATTAATAACCTCAAAATATGTTGATGAGGGTATGATGAGCACAAGAAACATTATATACAATTTGCAATAGATCTACATAGAGATTTTTGTAAATGAGACAGTGCGAACTTTGAAGACAACCATGAAAGTAGTGAGGCATCAAGGAGAGTACTTCAAAGTCTTGAAATTAAAGTTATCATCAGGTTCAGTAATTTCTAAGATTATTTAACTATTCTGAATAATCACAGTATGACAGAACCAAGTAGAAAAGATCTGAGCAACTAAGAAGTCATGGGCTGAAGTCACATCCAAAAGGAGCCTAAATTCCTTACTTTAAACTAAACTGTTAACCAAGAGGATTGTTATACAATTGGTTGATTGGTCCAGGTAGCATTTATGGATTACTCAAAACACACTAATTATTAGTCTATCAAGAGGCAGTTGCTAGGCAAGCAATGAAAACATAGTAATTAAAAGCGTAGTCTCCAGTCTCACTGTGTGGGTGGGTGTGGGTGCGTGGGTGTGTGCACGAAGCACAATGACAAAAATCTGCGCTGTCCTAAAAAATATATAGTATATAATATTTGTAAGCTCGGTTGGCATGTTATTTTATATATCTGTTTTTGAGTTTATTTGTTTATTTTGAGAGAGGGAGAGAGAGTGAATCCCAAGCAGGCTCGGCATCGTCAACACGGATCCCAAGGCTCATGGGGGATCATGACCTGAGCCAAAATCAAGAGTCGGGTACTTAACAGAATGAACCACCCAGGCACCCCTGACATGTTATTTTAAATGAGAAAATTAGCAACCAAGAAGTTAATAACAGTAATGTTGATGGTGATAGAAACAGCTAGCCTCCATACCTCATAGGTGCCTTTGTAGAATGTTTTGACATTAAAAAAAAAAAAAAAAAAAGTTAATGTACTGGTAAAAACAGTTCTATGAGCGAATCTAATTCCAAGTCTTTCAAATACAAAACTCAGCTTTAATGCCATATCTGCTGTGGTATTGAGTTTACTTTTCCATTGCATTATTATTGACAGTATGCCTCTATTAGGCTGTTCTGCATAGTGTTTGGTAATGAGGGTTTGGGAGCCAAACTGCTTGAGACGTTTGCTCTGGTTCTACCACTTACTTGATAATTGACTTTGAATAAATTTCTTGGGCACTCTGTGCTTTTCCCTTTGATATACAGGAGATAACAATAGAACTTATCTCAGGGGTTACAAGGAATAAATGAATCAACAGTCTGTAAAGCACTTGGGAAGAACCAATCTCTGGCACCTAAGAAATATCTATAAATGTTATCTATTATTATTACTCTCATTATTAATAATTTTGAAGCAGGTAAGTACCACAAGACATTACTTGGCATTTTATTAATTCTTGTAGTGTCAGAAATGTTCTGTTAGCTTTCTCATTCATACATGACTACTTTTACTTCCAGACTTGAATTTTTTACATCATTATAAATCCATTGCTTAGATTCAGATTTTCCTAGGGGCTGGTATTGACATCTAGTATTTGGTTCTAGATCATAAAAATATCTTGGCATAAATACATTCCTGTATTTTATATAATATTTATGTACAAAGGTAATCTGTTCCCCTATTTTGGCTCTTTTGATCAAATCCAAGTAAAAACAAAACAATCCTAACTCCTCTGTTTAGGTCAAAGCCATTTTCTTCACTCTCTCTTTTTCTTCTCTTTTCTCATGATTAAAATTACATGGATTATCTATAAAGTTTGGAAACCGTGATTATTTTCATTGTACCAAGGAATATTATTTTCTTCATATAATAATACAATTTTAGCATATATGTTGTTCCCTTACAATTTTTAGAATTTTCCTCCATGGACAAAACCATGTCTTCCCCTGTAAAATATATATACATATTAAGTAAAACATGAACCAAAACTTCAAAATCCAGAGGATATTTAACTAATGTTAAAGTAGACATCAATATATAAAGAACATCTCACATTTGAACCCATGTTTTAGTCTTCACATATTATTTGACTCTTAAGATGTTACTAAAAAGTAAAATAGGAAAGTATCTCCATTTCTCAGGTGAAAAACAGGTCCACAGAGGTAGAATGAATCAAACAGCTCACTTAAAGATTTGGTCAAAGCTAGAATTAATAGGTAAGGCTCCAAATTCTCACTTCTCTGGTCTTTTCCACAAAGTCATTAAATATTATAATTAGAGTCTGGTTCTAATGTTAGCATATTTGGTGAAAACAAAATACAGATGAAATAATCTTTGAAGTTTGTCTAAGTGATGTATAAAGTATAGGACAGTGTGCATGATCTGTGTGCACAACCCTATAGATATATCTTTCAGTTGGTTAGAAATTTAACTGAAGCAGTACGTTAGAGTAGATGAGACAGCAGAGTAAATTGTGAGACTCGCCAGCCTATTGTCAGACTGACCAGCAGAAAAAGATGAAAAACAAAAACTTTGTATAATACTTTGGTGAAGTATTATATTGAAGCTACAAAAGACTCTAGGGTGGAGATTAGGAGAAAAGTCCAGAAAAGAGCACTAGGGGAGGCTGGCCTGGGAGTCCATCATATTTGGAATGGGGTACCTACTTAGTTAAGGGTCTTCAGTGGGATTATTCAAAAAAGTTCATCAATATACTTTGCAGTATGAGGGACACAGGGGAGCGATGTTTGTCTCATGCTGAGAGGTCTAAATGGTCAGAGACTAGCTGACCAATTCAAGCCAAAGGAGAAGTGGCTACACTGGGCTTACCCAGCACTTTCAGGTGTTGTTTGGTCAAAATGTATATTAGTGTTTTCTTTGGACCAGGAGTGGACTACAAGCAATAGAGGGTTGGTGAGGGAGTTGTATTATGGTCTGTCCCATGGGTTATACCTATTTTGTACCAGATGTCAGAGCCTTATATTCCTAGCAGCTTTTAAAGATGAGAAAGTGGAATTGTAGATGGTAGGTCCTCAGCAATGGGAAATGACATTCTTGAGCTTGGTCCATGGCGTGTTTTTCAGACCATAAATTTCATCGGAAGTTAATAGAAAAAAAATTCTATGTAAAAAACATTCATATAAAAAAAAAAAAACAGTGGGGCACCCGGGTGGCTCAGTCGGTTCAGCGTCCAACTTCAGCTCGAGTCATGATCTCATGGTTCACAAGTTCAGGCCCCACATCAGGCTCTGTTCTGACAGCTCAGAGCCTGGAGACTGCATCAGATTCTGTGTCTCCCTCTCTCTCTGCCTCTTCCCACTCGCACTGTCTCTCTCCATCTCTCTCTCTCAAAAATAAACAAACATTAAAACTTTTTTTAAAAAAGTTCTATGATCTTATAACTTTGGAAAAAAATAGTTACTAAGCCCTTTCAAATTACTTATAATGCATATTAGTACATTAGAGATTCTGAAGTTTTGCAGTAAACAGAATTTAATTTTGTTTAATACAACATTACAAATAATTTTTTTGAATATAGACTTTTCTATATTCCTATAAATATCATTCATACATCTAATGACTGGGACCAGAATTTACTACCCTAAAGAATGCCTTTTTGATTTATTATTTTGGATTGATTATTTTTAAGAAAAGCAGACACAAGAGAAGCTCTAAAAACTAGGTAGAAGTTACCCTTTTGTAAGAGACATTGACATTTATAAGGGAGATCTCCATTTGTGAAGGTGTCTCCTTCTTTGTACCAGTAATAAGAGAAAGACTAAATTTCTAGAAACTCTTAAGCACTGGAGAGGCCACCTACCTAAATCTGTGTAACAACCATACCCTTGTTCACTGTTGCCTAGGAACCTCTCATAACTGGCTTCCCACCCCCCAACATATTTTGTCTTTAACTGAAGATGACATTTAATGGCTTGAACCATTAGGAAGTTAAGATGGTAATGGATTGACCCATTTTGAGGAGTGACTCAGTTTTCCTGGGTATTTCTCATGTATATAGGAGGTACGCATGTTCTTAACCTTCTGTTTGTTTTCCTCCTGTTAATATATATATATATTTTTTTTTTTTTTCATTACAAGAGAGTCTCAACCAAGAACCCAGAAGAGTAGAGGGAAATTTATTTTTTCTCCCCTACAATAGCATGTGTGTATACATTATTATATATTAATGTATAATATATATTTTACATATACAGTAAAACCTTGGTTTGAGAGCATAATTCCCATGCTTGTAATCCGAAGCCCTTGTATACCAAAGTGAATTTCCCCATAAAAAATAATGGAAACTCAGATGATGTGTTCCACAACTCAAAAATATTCATAGAGAAATGATTACAATGCTGTAATATAATACAAAATAATAAAGAAAATACAAAATATAAAGAAAAATAAACTAACCAACCTGCACTTACCTTTGAAAACCTTTGTGGCTGGTGTGAGAGGGACAAGACAGGAGGCTTGTTGTGTAGGACAACTTTCACTATCACTAACGGAATCACTGCTGTCTGTTGGCTCAGTGGAATCTTTCTCTGCATGGAGGCCATTGTATACGCTCGCACAGATGTTGACTACAGTGCAGTATTAACAAGCTCTTGTCATATACTGTATTTAATGTACTGGCAATAAGGCAGCAGAGGAAAGGGTCTATATCTGCAGGCAGCCTGACCTGGAATGAAACAAGGCATTCCTAAGCGTACTTTTGTATGGAAAAGCAAAGGACTGTCTGTAGGTTCTTTGAAGTGACAAAAATACACTAATGCCAGTTGTGAGTACCTTCTGATGTTATGAAAAATCACTGACTTCTGCCAAACACTATGGCCTGAGACCGAGCATCCAAGCATGGGAGATGATCAACCACAATCCCATAGCAAGAGAAAGAAAAAGAGAGAGAGAAAGAGAGAGAGAGAGAGAGAGAGAAGAACCATTGGCTCAGTTGTGATCATGTGACATTCCACATCACGTACTACTCGTATCTCAAGACATCACTTGTTTATCAGTTAAAAACTTATGAGAAATGTTTGCTTGTCTTGCGGAACACTCACAGAACAAGTTCCTCGCAATCCAAGGTTTTACTGTATTGATATACTTATTTATACATATTTATATATTATATACATATATCCCACAAATACATTACATATGTATATACACGCATATAATGTACATATTCACTGGAACACAGATTGAGAAACCCTGCTCAATATTCTCTTCCTCATCTCCAAATATCACCATGTTTGCAAAAGAAAAACTCTTTGCAAAACTCATTTCGTAATGTATTAATCACAGCCAGCCTGACTCCACTCCTGAAATCTCAATAGATTAACCCCCTAAAAGGTTTATTTTTTCTCTCATATCACAGTCTGATACAGATCAGGTGGCTATCATCAGTGGCTCTCTTCCATCTCCTAGGAATCTGAGTTGCTTCCATTTTTCCATCTTGTACTTTCACCATTTCACACTTCTTTTCTTCAAACTTCTAAGAAAGGAAGGACTTCTAAGAAATGGGGACATCATACCTGTTCTGACTTGCCGCTTCCAAGAAGTGGCATTATCACTTTACTTTTACTTTTATGTTCCCATTGGCAAAAAGTCACTTATAAGGTTCCAACCCAATGACAGGGGAGGCTGGAAATTGTAAATGTTCTTCATACCCCAGAAAAAGAAATGCTGTGGTGGACAAATCACTTTTCTTTTTTTTTTTTTTTTTATTTTTTTATTTTATTTTTTAATATATGAAATTTACTGTCAAATTGGTTTCCATAAAACACCCAGTGCTCATCCCAAAAGGTGCCCTCCTCAATACCCATCACCCACCCTGCCCTCCCTCCCACCCCCCACCAACCCTCAGTTTGTTCTCAGTTTTTAACAGTCTCTTATGCTTTGGCTCTCTCCCACTCTAACCTCTTTTTTTTTTTTTTTTCCTTCCCCTCCCCCATGGGTTTCTGTTATGTTTCTCAGGATCCACATAAGAGTGAAACCATATGGTATCTGTCTTTCTCTGTATGGCTTATTTCACTTAGCATCACACTCTCCAGTTCCATCCATGTTGCTACAAAAGGCCATATTTCATTTTTTCTCATTGCCACGTAGTATTCCATTGTGTATATAAACCACAATTTCTTTATCCATTCATCAGTTGATGGACATTTAGGCTCTTTCCATAATTTGGCTATTGTTGAGAGTGCCGCTATAAACATTGGGGTACAGGTGCCCCTATGCATCAGTACTCCTGTATCCCTTGGATAAATTCCTAGCAGTGCTATTGCTGGGTCATAGGGTAGGTCTATTTTTAATTTTCTGAGGAACCTCCACACTGCTTTCCAGAGCGGCTGCACCAATTTGCATTCCCGCCAACAGTGCAAGAGGGTTCCTGTTTCTCCACATCCTCTCCAGCATCTATAGTCTCCTGATTTCTTCATTTTGGCCACTCTGACTGGCGTGAGGTGGTATCTGAGTGTGGTTTTGATTTGTATTTCCCTGATAAGGAGCGACGTTGAACATCTTTTCATGTGCCTGTTGGCCATCCGGATGTCTTCTTTAGAGAAGTGTCTATTCATGTTTTCTGCCCATTTCTTCACTGGGTTATTTGTTTTTCGGGTGTGGAGTTTGATGAGCTCTTTATAGATTTTGGATACTAGCCCTTTGTCCGATGTGTCATTTGCAAATATCTTTTCCCATTCCGTTGGTTGCCTTTTAGTTTTGTTGGTTGTTTCCTTTGCTGTGCAGAAGCTTTTTATCTTCATAAGGTCCCAGTGATTCACTTTTGCTTTTAATTCCCTTGCCTTTGGGGATGTGCCGAGTAAGAGATTGCTACGGCTGAGGTCAGAGAGGTCTTTTCCTGCTTTCTCCTCTAAGGTTTTGATGGTTTCCTGTCTCACATTCAGGTCCTTTATCCATTTTGAGTTTATTTTTGTGAATGGTGTGAGAAAGTGGTCTAGTTTCAACCTTCTGCATGTTGCTGTCCAGTTCTCCCAGCACCATTTGTTAAAGAGACTGTCTTTTTTCCATTGGATGTTCTTTCCTGCTTTGTCAAAGATGAGTTGGCCATACGTTTGTGGGTCTAGTTCTGGGGTTTCTATTCTATTCCATTGGTCTATGTGTCTGTTTTTATGCCAATACCATGCTGTCTTGATGATGACAGCTTTGTAGTAGAGGCTAAAGTCTGGGATTGTGATGCCTCCTGCTTTGGTCTTCTTCTTCAAAATTACTTTGGCTATTCGGGGCCTTTTGTGGTTCCATATGAATTTTAGGATTGCTTGTTCTAGTTTCGAGAAGAATGCTGGTGCAATTTTGATTGGGATTGCATTGAATGTGTAGATAGCTTTGGGTAGTATTGACATTTTGACAATATTTATTCTTCCAATCCATGAGCAGGGAATGTCTTTCCATTTCTTTATATCTTCTTCAATTACCTGCATAAGCTTTCTATAGTTTTCAGCATACAGATCTTTTACATCTTTGGTTAGATTTATTCCTAGGTATTTTATGCTTCTTGGTGCAATTGTGAATGGGATCAGTTTCTTCATTTGTCTTTCTGTTGCTTCATTGTTAGTGTATAAGAATGCAACTGATTTCTGCACATTGATTTTGTATCCTGCAACTTTGCTGAATTCATGTATCAGTTCTAGCAGACTTTTGGTGGAGTCTATCGGATTTTCCATGTATAATATCATGTCATCTGCAAAAAGCGAAAGCTTGACTTCATCTTTGCCAATTTTGATGCCTTTGATTTCCTTTTGTTGTCTGATTGCTGATGCTAGAACTTCCAGCACTATATTAAACAGCAGCGGTGACAGTGGGCATCCCTGTCGTGTTCCTGATCTCAGGGAAAAAGCTCTCAGTTTTTCCCCGTTGAGGATGATGTTAGCTGTGGGCTTTTCATAAATGGCCTTTATGATCTTTAAGTATGTTCCTACTATCCCGACTTTCTCAAGGGTTTTTATTAAGAAAGGGTGCTGGATTTTGTCAAAGGCCTTTTCTGCATCGATTGACAGGATCATATGGTTCTTCTCTTTTTTTTTGTTAATGTGATGTATCACGTTGATCGATTTGCGAATGTTGAACCAGCCCTGCATCCCAGGAATGAATCCCACTTGATCATGGTGAATAATTCTTTTTATATGCTGTTGAATTCGATTTGCTAGTATCTTATTAAGAATTTTTGCATCCATATTCATCAGGGATATTGGCCTGTAGTTCTCTTTTTTTACTGGGTCTCTGTCTGGTTTAGGAATCAAAGTAATACTGGCTTCATAGAATGAGTCTGGAAGTTTTCCTTCCCTTTCTATTTCTTGGAATAGCTTGAGAAGGATAGGTATTATCTCTGCTTTAAATGTCTGGTAGAACTCCCCTGGGAAGCCATCTGGTCCTGGACTCTTATTTGTTGGGAGATTTTTGATAACCGATTCAATTTCTTCGCTGGTTATGGGTCTGTTCAAGCTTTCTATTTCCTCCTGATTGAGTTTTGGAAGAGTGTGGGTGTTTAGAAATTTGTCCATTTCTTCCAGGTTGTCCAATTTGCTGGCATATAATTTTTCATAGTATTCCCTGATAATTGTTTGTATCTCTGAGGGATTGGTTGTAATCATTCCATTTTCATTCATGATTTTATCTATTTGGGTCATCTCCCTTTTCTTTTTGAGAAGCCTGGCTAGAGGTTTGTCAATTTTGTTTATTTTTTCAAAAAACCAACTCTTGGTTTCGTTGATCTGCTCTACAGTTTTTTAGATTCTATATTGTTTATTTCTGCTCTGATCTTTATGATTTCTCTTCTTCTGCTGGGTTTAGGCTGCCTTTGCTGTTCTGCTTCTATTTCCTTTAGGTGTGCTGTTAGATTTTGTATTTGGGATTTTTCTTGTTTCTTGAGATAGGCCTGGATTGCAATGTATTTTCCTCTCAGGACTGCCTTCGCTGCGTCCCAAAGCGTTTGGATTGTTGTATTTTCATTTTCGTTTGTTTCCATATATGTTTTAATTTCTTCTCTAATTGCCTGGTTGACCCACTCATTCGTTAGTAGGGTGTTCTTTAACCTCCATGCTTTTGGAGGTTTTCCAGACTTTTTCCTGTGGTTGATTTCAAGCTTCATAGCATTGTGGTCTGAAAGTATGCATGGTATAATTTCAATTCTTGTATACTTATGAAGGGCTGTTTTGTGACCCAGTATATGATCTATCTTGGAGAATGTTCCATGTGCACTCGAGAAGAAAGTATATTCTGTTGCTTTGGGATGCAGAGTTCTAAATATATCTGTCAAGTCCATCTGATCCAATGTATCATTCAGGGCCCTTGTTTCTTTATTGACTGTGTGTCTAGATGATCTATCCATTTCTGTAAGTGGGGTGTTAAAGTCCCCTGCAATGACCACATTCTTATCAATAAGGTTGCTTATGTTTATGAGTAATTGTTTTATATATCTGGGGGCTCCGCTATTTGGCGCATAGACATTTATAATAGTTAGCTCTTCCTGGTGGATAGACCCTGTGATTATTATATAATGCCCTTCTTCATCTCTTGTTACAGCCTTTAATTTAAAGTCTAGTTTGTCTGATATAAGTATGGCTACTCCAGCTTTCTTTTGGCTTCCAGGAGCATGATAAATAGTTCTCCATCCCCTCACTCTCAATCTAAAGGTGTCCTCAGATCTAAAATGAGTCTCTTGTAGACAGCAAATAGATGGGTCTTGTTTTTTTATCCATTCTGATACCCTATGTCTTTTAGTTGGCGCATTTAATCCATTTACATTCAGTGTTATTATAGAAAGATATGGGTTTAGAGTCATTGTGATGTCTGTATGTTTTATGCTTGTAGTGATGTCTCTGGTACTTTGTCTCACAGGATCCCCCTTAGGATCTCTTGTAGGGCTGGTTTCGTGGTGACAAATTCCTTCAGTTTTTGTTTGTTTGGGAAGACCTTTATCTCTCCTTCTATTCTAAATGACAGACTTGCTGGATAAAGGATTCTCGGCTGCATATTTTTTCTGTTTAGCACACTGTAGATATCGTGCCAAGCCTTTCTGGCCTGCCAAGTTTCAAAGGAGAGATCAGTCACGAGTCTTATAGGTCTCCCTTTATATGTGAGGGCACGTTTATCCCTTGCTGCTTTCAGAATTTTCTCTTTATCCTTGTATTTTGCCAGTTTCACTATGATATGTCGTGCAGAAGATCGATTCAAGTTACGTCTGAAGGGAGTTCTCTGTGCCTCTTGGATTTCAATGCCTTTTTCCTTCCCCAGTTCAGGGAAGTTCTCAGCTATAATTTGTTCAAGTACCCCTTCAGCACCCTTCCCTCTCTCTTCCTCCTCTGGGATACCAATTATGCGTATATTATTTTTTTTTTAGTGTATCACTTAGTTCTCTAATTTTCCCCTCATACTCCTGGATTTTTTTATCTCTCTTTCTTTCAGCTTCCTCTTTCTCCATAACTTTATCTTCTAGTTCACCTATTCTCTCCTCTGCCTCTTCAAGCCGAGCCATCGTGGATTCCATTTTGTTTTTCAATTCGTTTAAAGCGTTTTTCAACTCCTCGTGACTGTTCCTTAGTCCCTCGATCTTTGTGGCAAGAGATTCTCTGCTGTCCTGTATACTGTTTTCAAGCCCAGCGATTAATTTTATGACTATTATTCTAAATTCACTTTCTGTTATATTATTTAAATCCTTTTTGATCAGTTCATTAGCTGTTGTTATTTCCTGGAGATTCTTCTGAGGGGAATTCTTCCGTTTGGTCATTTTGGAGAGTCCCTGGCGTGGTGAGGACCTGCAGGGCACTTCCCCTGTGCTGTGGTGTATAACTGGAGTTAGTGGGCGGGGCCGCAGTCCGACCCGATGTCTGCCCCCAGCCCACTGCTGGGGCCACAGTCAGACTGGTGTGTGCCTTCTCTTCCCCTCTCCTAGGGGCGGGATTCACTGTGGGGTGGCGTGTCCCGTCTGGGCTACTTGCACACTGCCAGGCTTGTGGTGCTGGGGATCTGGCGTATTAACTGGGGTGGGTAGGCAAGGTGCACGGGGGCAGGAGGGGCAGGCTTAGCTCGCTTCTCCTTAGGTGATCCACATCAGGAGGAGCCCTGTGGCAGCGGGAGGGAGTCAGATCCGCTGCCGGAGGTTTGGCTCCGCAGAAGCACAGAGTTGGGTGTTTGCGCGGAGCGAGCAAGTTCCCTGGCAGGAACTGGTTCCCTTTGGGATTTTGGCTGGGGGATGGGCGGGGGAGATGGCGCTGGCGCCTTTGTTCCCCGCCAAGCTGAGCTCTGCCGTCCGGGGGCTCAGCAGCTCTCCCTCCCTTTGTCCTCCAGCCTTCCCGCTTTCCGAGCAGAGCTGTTAACTTATGACCTCCCAGACGCTAAGTCGCGCTTGCTGTCGGAACACAGTCCGTCCGGCCCCTCCGCTTTTGCCAGCCAGACTCGGGGGCTCTGCTTGGCCGGCGAGCCTCCCCTCCGCCCCGGCTCCCTCCCGCCAGTCCGTGGAGCGCGCACCGCCTCGCCGCCCTTCCTACCCTCTTCCGTGGGCCTCTAGTCTGCGCTTGACTCCGGAGACTCCCTTCTGCTAATCCTCTGGCGGTTTTCTGGGTTCTTTAGGCAGGTGTAGGTGGAATCTAAGTGATCGGCAGGACGCGCTGTGAGCCCCGCGTCCTCCTACGCCGCCATCTTCCGGAACCTCCGACAAATCACTTTTCTCTGGAACACATCACATGTATTTCCTTAACAAGGGGAAGAAAAAAGAGGTAACACAAAGGGTTTTTCATCTGTGCATAATGGCTTTCCATAGCCACTTCCAATACTCCCATTCATACTCAAGATATATTCACTTATTCAGCTGTTAAGTAGTTATTGATTATATGCTATGTGATAGACAAGATGCAGGGATGCATTGGTAAACATGAAAGACAAAACTCTGCCCTTGTCAATTTTAGAAACAGTCCATGAATAAGAAAATTTCTTTTTCTGAACACCTGTTACTTGCATCTGCACAGCAGTGTTTGAGGACAGCTACTACCTATGACCACAAATAGCATCTTGACTTTGATTTAGATCATAGACCTAAAAGAAAGACCATTAGGATTTAAGTGAATGTGTAATAAATGGCTACATTTATCTTTAAAACCCCTACTATGCTTTATAGCATGGTTTCTTTTTTCTCTTTTTGAAAAATTTCAAACAGAAAAATAACAGTGATATGATAGACACACATATATAAGATCGATTTAAACTTTTAATCATTTTACGATATTTTTTTTATAGAATACTCTCCGGACGAACAAGAAAATGGAAATTGGTTTATATAATTCCTGTCATTTTTTATGTTTCTTTTACATTGTTTGTATTCGCAAAGGATAACTAATTATTTTGTAAATTTTAATAATCTGCCTAAATTATACATTTCACAAAAATAAAGATTATTGCCTCTCTAGTATATGTTAGCAGTCAATAAATATTTCTTGGGTGAATTAAGGAACATAGACAATATTCTGCAACTTATTTTTACATAACTAACAAAATATTTTTCACTGGATTATATAACAAATGTATAAAGAAGCACACAATACTGGGTATTGCAATAGGCAGAATTCTAAAGATATCCATCCAAGATTCCCAACTTCTGGTCATTCAGTCAAATACTAGTAATCTAGTCACCACTGTGAAGGGGACTTCGCAAAAGCTGATTAATGTTGCCAACTTTTAAATAGGGAGATTATTGTAGATTATCTGGGTGAGCCCAATCTAATCATATGAACCCTAAGCAGAGAAATTTCTGACGCTAGAGTCACAAAGCTGTAGAGAAGAAGGGGAGGCAGGAGAGATGAGATAGAAGAAATGAGAGAGATTCCAAATGAGGGGAAGACTCAGTCTGTCACCACTGGCTTTGAAGATGCAAGGGACCACAGACCAGGGAAAGTGGGTAGCCCTTGGAAACTGAGAACTAAACCCAACCAACAGTCAGCAAGGAAATTGAGACCTCAATCCTACCACCACCTGGGGCTAAATTTTGTTAACAACCTGAGTAAGTCTGGAAACAAGAGTATCCCCTAGAATCTCAGAAGTCATGCAGCCTGACCTTCACCTTGCTTTCAGCTTTATGAGAGTCTAAGCAGAGAAACAAATGAGCCATGCTGTGCATGGACTTCTGACCCATGGAAACAGTGAGATAATAAATGGGTGTTGTTTAAAGGCACTAATCTTGTTGTAATTTGTTACTTTGGCAATAGAAAAATAATGCAGGTTCGGTTAGTTATCACACAGCAAATACATTAGTATAGCCACCACCCAGTTCCAGAAATGAAATCTGCCCAATCACTAACCACTCTCTACTCCCCAAATGTAACCACAACTTTCACTTTTAATAATATAGATTAGTTTTGCCTAGTATTGAACTTTATGGTAATGAAATCAGAAGCACATTATTATATTGGATTTGGCTTCTTTCACTCAATACTGTATGTGTATGATGTATCCATAACCGCATGTGTATTTCTAGTTTGTCATTTTCATTGTTCTATGACATTTCACAGCATGAATACACTTGACTATTTACACCTCACACAGATAGTCTCAAATTTTACCCTGCTCTTCATTTTTCTTCCCAGACCTTCAAATACTTTGAATTTGTGTAGCTCATTTTAAATAATAGGAATTATTAGTGCAAACATCAATGACTTCAGGACAAGAAGTAAAACTGGGATAGCATCTTCATATAGGGCCTATTGACAATTTGTGTCCCTTTTAAAGAACATGAGGACTCACACTCCACCTGTCTGTTTGAGAAAAACATTATTTCCTGAACATCTTCTGCACCTCAAATTCCATCCTGGACTGTTTTAGAGAAGAAAGGCCAGGGAGTGATTGAATGGGCACCTCAGATATTAGGAACAAAGAAAGAAGGGCATGTTATAAGGGAAATAGACTTGAAGGATATTACTATTTTGTGAAAAATGAAAAGCATGCAAGGGAGAAGGGATAGGAAAGGTTTCCTGATAGAGGTGTGTTACATCAGATTTTGAAGGGCTGGAAACTGAAAAGGATTCTAGACACAAAAATGTTAACACATTAATTTAGTGTATTTTTGAGAGTTTTTTTTCACCAAGAAATGTAATGATAACTTCGGAAAGATGTAAAAATAAGAGAGATAGAGGGAGAGAGAGAAGTGGATAGAGAAGAACCTGTTAAAGTAATAACTTTTCACTTATTATATATTTTATTATTACATATATTAATATCATATGTAGAAATATAATTCAATCACAAGTCAGACAACCAATGTTGGTATTGCATTTCTCTTCCTTAGGTCCAGTACCTACAATGGAAATAATTCTTTGAACTGTAAACCACCCTTTTTCCTACAGATCTCCAAATATGGAGGGTTTTTTTTTTTTTTTTCATTTTTCTAGAGGTGACAAATGGTTTCATCAAATAGACCAGGGTTTCTAAATCTCAGCACTGTTAACATTTAAAGCCAGATGATTGTTTGGGGGTCTGTCTTGTACATTTGGGGTTATTTAGCAGTATTTCAGGTTTTATACTCATTAGATTTCAGTAGTACTACCCACCTTAAGTTCCACATGCTCCGCGGGACAAAACTGCCCTTGTTTGAGAACCACTGGCCTTTATAAATTATCATTAAAAAAAATGTGGAGATCACAGGAGACTCGTAGAATCTATTTTTCAAGTCCCTATCACTACGGTGAATCGGTGAGCCTGTATGATTTTAGAATTATCAAGGGCTGTAGTAATCTACAAACTCAGAAACACACTGAAAACTCAGAACACACACTGAAGGGTGTGTATGTTAGTGTGTGTGTGTGTGTGTGTGTGTGTGTGTGTGTGTGGTGTGGTGTGTGTAGAATGTCTGACTTGAAAACTTATTTTCATCCAAGAATTCCCTTGAAAGAACCTGTCCTCGGTGTGGTGTGGTCTAGCCACTCCGAACCCTGTGTGGAACTACTAACATCTATTACCAGCTGTCAGTGGGAGGACTGATTTTGGTTAGACCATATCTACTCTACACTTTGAAAGGAAACTAAGCGGCAATTCAGTGTTCAATCCAAGGGGCCAGATCACTGCCTACTGTTTCCTCTTGGAATGATTCCAGGTAATATTTGCACATTTTAACGATTTTGGATTTGACTAACTTAAATAATTGAAGGCTGGAGCCAACAGTGCAAAAATATTTTCCCAAAATGAACAATGCAAGCCTGTCATCTATTTAAGAAGGAACGTTTGTAGCGATGGCACACGTCCTCTTTCGTTGTTATATAATAGGCTTATTCTCTGAATTGTGCTAAAGATTTAACGCCACAGTTTCACATGCATAATATCAGACACCAGGGATTCCTTGTTCCTTCTCAACACAAAAATTTACGAAATAAGGTAAGATGCCTCTATTGTGTGATTTTCCCAACTGCCATTCTTCACTGACAAGAGTAAACAGAGCCCTAAATGAATTGCAGCTATTAATTTCTTTATGAAGGAATAATACTGTAATGAGATCGGCATAGTTTTATCATCTGAGATTTCTATTTTTGTTATATGTTCACATGCATGCTCTCAAAATCCCTCATTTGGAAATGCTCATAAAAGAAGTATCAAATCTATCTCTACATTAAGAATGAAATATGTAAAACCAGACTGGTTCCTTCTCTTTCTTTCATACACTGATTTAAACATCATTTTTCGGGTGTCTACATATGCCTCTAAAATCCTGTGCAACTGTTCAAATGTTGAAAGTAAATGAAATAATCATTCTTGTTTAAAAAAAAAAAGTAAAACAACCTTTACTCCAAACGTGATGCATTATATTGACATAATAAATGTGGACATTAATTAAAGAGCAGCAGAATCCAGCAGAGAAGTTTGCCCTCCATCTGCTTGACTTGAGGTAATAACAATGTTCCGTTAACCCAAACTGACAGATTTTCTAGGGTTTGACTTCATCTCGAAAGTCGCTGCTCCTGGTATGAATAACCATATGCATGACATCATCCATGCCATGCCATGTGGAGTAAAATTAACTGCTTGTTTATTTCTTATTGTTTTTGTTTTTCAATCTGCCTTCCTCTTGAGCTCTGTTTAAGTACCCTTCACAGTTTTGCTAGTTTGCCACCCATACAAAGTGCCTGGTCCCATCGCTCATGTTTGCCGAAAGGAAATTGCATACATTCACATCGTATCCTCACTGAGAAAAGAACTAGATGGACAGAGGTGGAATATGGCATTGTAATCAATAGGGTTATTATCCAAGCCAAATATGAAAGCAGAAGCATGTTAAACCCATCACGTATTCTGTAAGAAAAGAACTTAAAGAATTTCCTAAATAATAAATTAGTGGGATGAGGGATCTTGTCCCAGAACTGAAACTTAAATCTTTGAATCTGTTCATATCCAGTATGTATTAGTTAACCAGGGGAACTGTTTTCTTCTTCCGTCTCATTACAGATCAAACATCAAAAGCTTTCCACTAGAAGCAGGCACCCAGGAGGCATTTTGCTTTGTCACAATACAGTATTCACAGGCTCCCTGATAGGAGCGCTAACTCTCTTGGTAGCCTTAAAGAACAACAGTGCGGTTATTTGTTGTGCTTCCTCCTCTCCTCCCCTGGAATTGTTGCTTCACTGTAATAAGTAACATTCCTCCCAATTATCTAAGTTCCTCAAGTCCACAGTGCTGACCCCATGACTTTAGAACAGACTCACTGTTTAGAGTCATTAATCCGAGATTATAAACATGGAGGGAGATTCATGAGAAAGGGATGAACTCATGGTTCCTGAAGAAAGACAATGGCATGCAGTGTTTTCTCAGGGGCTGTGTGTGTGTGTGTGTGTGTGTGTGTGTGTGTGTTGATTTTAAATCCTTCTTTCCTGAGAGGACTTTCCCCCTCGTCTTTTGAACTGTCCTTATCTTCGGTGTGTCGTGGGTTGTAGAGGTCTGCGATACCTGTTGTGGCTGCTGTATCGGAATGGCTTAGTTTTTCTCTGAATCTTTGCCTGTACAGCATATTCCAGAAGGCAACAGACATCCTGATGGAGCAGTGTAAATTGTAAGCGGATCAGACTTGCCAGCTTTCATCCACTAGCCAGTGCCAGAATTCACTTGCAAATTGCTTACCTTTCTGGTAAACCTGTCTACTGCTTTTTAAAATTGGAAATGGCAATGAAGGGCCATTGGTGGCTCTGTAGTAAGTCAGAACCACTGAGATACATTTATGTGAATTTAAGGCATTATACTTTTGATTCTAGAGATCATCTTAAAGGTTTTGATGTTCTCTGGTCTTTCTTCTTGGGTTCTACGAAGGATTTTTTTTTAAATCTCTGGAGGAAAAGAAGAAACTGCATAAAATAGACACCTACATTCTATACTGTTTTATTTCTAAGCTAATGTAGTAATTAGAAATCTTGAACTCTTTTTTTTTATGTGTGTGCAAACTTGGTATATATCCAAGTCTTTCATCTTCACCAGAGATCTGATTAAATCTTCTGAGATCTTTTTGGAAGCTGAAGAGAAATAATATTCTGAATCTGCATCATTTCGATACTACATCACATAGGAAATTAAAGCATTCTTTTTGTTGCTGGAATTGGCTTTAGAACAGACAGCATGATTCCCCCCTGGTCTGGAGCTCTGATGTCAATGTGAACGAAAATATTCTCCCATCCATCCCCAATCTCTGCCTGCCTTTGCTGCTTCCTTATAAAGATTATACATACACTTAGCAAATGAAGAAAGGAATTAGTGATGCTCTCTCATTTCCTGTCTTCCCACAGATGGTGATAAATTCAAATTCAGACTCCATTAAACCTGAGTAGAGAAACCCAGCAGGTGGCTGTACTAATGGAAAATCCTGGCTTTGGAATAATGGGAATTACACCCGACAGCTCTTCTACACCACAAAAAAGATGATGTATCCTTATTGACAGTGTCGCATTGGAGTCCAGAAGGCTGATCTGATAGTTCATTCCTGGCACAACGGAAGCTAAAAGCCCCCTGGGTGTTTTCTTGGGCACACCACTGTAATTTTTGTCATATGAACTTTCTATTACAATTCATTTTACAATCTCCTATAAGTTGAAGAGAGAAAGAGGAATAAGAAGGAGGGGAAAGAAAGAGGGGAGCTTTATTTTGCCTACAGGCATACTTTTATTCTTTTTTCTTGGTTTAAAGGACAAATAAAGGTTGACATACAACAGTATTTCCAGCCAATTCAGTATTTTTAATGCTGACACACTTGGCCCAAGTTCTTTTAAAGATCCTAGACAAGCTCATCTAAGGGAGTTTCTGTTTAAAAGATGCATGGATCGCCCTGGAGGTGTAATGCCTTCTGTTCCACTAGAATTCTTGTAGGAATCCTTCATTTGTATGTATTTTTTCCCCTCCTTTTCTCTTAGCCCTACCCTCCTTTTTAAACTCCAACATGTTGTTTATAAAAAACAAAACAAAACAAAAAAAAACACAAGATTTGGTCACACCGATCTGAAAAAGCATCTGCGTGTTCAAATATTTAGAACCTCATATTTTCAATAAGCCTCCAAGTCTCTGAAAATATAACAAGGAGTTATCAAAATATTACATTATATTCACCATCTGGCAACAGTTTAAAAATATTATATTAAGATTAATAATCATACTTTGCACTTACTCAATATAGCATGTTTCCTCTCAAGAACTGTTCGTACTTTACAAAACTGAACTGAGTCATCGACACTTCCCCCCAACCCCCATCCCTCCCGCAAACACTCTTCTGGGTAAAAACAAAAACAAAAAGAAATTGGGGGAACATTTCAAAAGACAAGTAAAGGTTGGAGATGGACTGGAGAGGTTCACTTTTAATTCAAGGCACAATTTTGCTTGTTCAGTAAATTTCTTCACATTTCATTTTACCATTTGTTGAGTGGGAGCTTAGTTTCACCCAGGTAAAGAGCTTGGCCAGCCACCTTTCATTGCCCACAAGTTCAAAGCTTAGAAATTGGCCTATAACTGGAAAACAGACCTATCAGCCTAGACACTCACAGCTCAAGGAGAGGGATCTTATGGGGCACTTGAGTGGCTCAGTCAGTTAAGCATCCAACTTTGGCTCAGGTCATGATCTCACATTTCGAAGTCTCAGGTCATGATCTCACGTTTCATAAGTTCCAGCCCCACATCAGGTTCTTTGCTGTCAGCACAGAGCCCACTTTGGATTGCCTGTCCTTTCTCTCTGCCCCTCCCCTGCTCATGTTCTTTCTCTCTCAAAAATAAATAAACATTGAAAAAAAAAAAAAGAGAGGGATCTTAGGACCTTGGGGAGGGGGAATAAGACCTGATTAGGCCATAACAGAAAGGGATTTGGTAATAATGAATTCACTATTATTTTCTTAACAAAGATGAGGTGGAAATTGATAAAAGTATTTTCCTGTAACAAACGTGTGTGTATCTGTGTGGTGTATGTGTGTGTGTGTGTGTGTGTGTGTGTGTGTGAATATATATCTTTTAACACATGCCTATGTATAGAGTTCTCATTGCATATGAGTTTCATAATTTCTAATTAGCTTGTCTTTGTTATGATGTTCTGAATTAAGTAACTGCCCAGATATTTGTTTTATGTGGATACCCCCAGCTGGAAGGCCAGCCGTGACTCCTGTCACACTAAAGAAGGGGCAAGTGACAACCAGGAAGTGACTCGCTGTGGATGTTACTGCAGGAACAATTATTTGTATCCGAGCATACTAGTAAAATAAAATGCCTAATCAGAAGAGCTGTGAAATATCGTTATCTTCAAATGGTTTTGTCCTGTGAAAGCACAAACCCTGATGCACAGATTAGCAACAATTCAAGGAAATCTCCAATGAAGTCATGATGGAAATGTAAGAGACTGTTAATTGAGTCCCCTGTTCATATTCTGGAGTCTACCACTGTTGCCTACAGGCATAAAATGCTGGGGAAACCGCATGGAAAACCTAAAACACCTGATCATATGGAAATATTATCAATTTGCATTTAAACAATTGTAGTGATTTTGTGGACTGCTTAGCCTGGGCTGGGCTCTGTCCATTATACTAGTTAAGACTTGCAGTTGCCTTGTAATACTCCCATTTTACAGAAGAATAAACAGAGGTTCTCACATTTGAGGTCATTTAACCTAGGTCACTTTACTTGAATGGGGTATAGCAGAGTTTGAATTCAGGTCTCACTGGCTTCAATAGCATCGAAATCTCAGTTGTGGGAGGCAGTAGTTCTCAAACAACAGCGTTACCTGAAAACTTGTTAGATATGCTAGTTCTCAGGCCCCAACCCAGACTTCTTCAAACACGCTGGTTCTGGGTCTCAGAAATCTGTGTTTTTAAAAGTCTTCCAGGGTATTCTGGTGTGCACTAATGTTTAAGACCCCTGGCTGTGTGCTGGTAAGGATGTGGAGAAAAGAGAACCTTTGTACACTGATGGTGGGAATGTAAATTGGTACAGCAATTTTGGAAAACAGTACAGAGGCTCCTCAAAAATTTAAAAATAGAACTGCCAGATGGTGCAGTCATCCAACTTCTGGGTATATATCAGAAGGAAATGAAATGAGTATCTCGCGGAGCTATCTGTACTCCCATGTTCACTGCAGCATTATTTGCAACAACCAAGATGTGTGCACAAACTCAAAACGTACTCTTCGATGGAAGAATAAAGAATGGATACAGAGATAAGAATGTTATCAACCACAACATAGAAGGAAATCCTGCCGTTTGCAGTGTGCAGGGAGCTAGAAGTCACTATGCTAAATGAAATAAGGTAGACCGAAAAAGGCAAATACTGTAGGAGCTCCTTTATACCCAGAACATATATATATAAAGAAACAGCTGAACTCATGGAAACAGAAAGTGAATAATGGCTACCAGGGGCTGGGGTCGAGGAGATGGGGAGATGCTAACCCAAGGATGCAAGTTTTCAGTTATAGGATTAATAAGTTCTGAGTATGCAATATGCAGCTTGGTGACTGTACTTAACACTATCATATACACTTGAAAATTACTGAGGGTAGATCTTAAGGGTTCTCACCACATGCACATACACACAAAAACAGGTAGCTGTGAGAGGTGATGTGATAATTAACCTGATCGTGGTGATTATTTCACAAAGTACGTGTATATCAATGTGTCACATTGTATGCCTTAAATACATACAGTTTGGTCAATTATACCTCACTAAAGCTGGAGCAAAAATATGTTTTTAAAGTAAAAATATAAAAGAACCACAATTATGGACTACCCTATATTTGTATTTGAAAAAAGAGAAAGTGATGTCTGTAGAGATAAGTCTTCTACCAAAAAGTGGAATTAGCAAATTAATAGATCAATACATACATACATACATACATAAAATAATAATGTACAAATTTAGTGAAAACTCTGCAGTCTATGGTCAATCAAGAAACCAAAATCAGGAAAGAAAAATAGCACCAATATAAAATTAAGAAAGGTTAATGAGCATCTGGGTGGCTCGGTCGGTTGAGCATCCATCCCTTGATTTCCACTCAGGTCACGATCCCAGGGTCATGGGATAGAGCCCTGTGTTAGGCTCTGCCTTGAGTGTGGAGCCTACTTAAGAATATCTCTCTCTCTCTCTCTCTCTCTCTCCTTCTGTTCCTCTTCCCCACTTGGGCTCTCTCACTCTCACTCTCTCTCACATGCACTCTCTCTAATATTAAAAAAAAGAAAAGAAAAGAAAGGATGCATCTCCAGCTGGAATAAATTACGGGTAAAGAGAAATGAGGGAAGGGAGAGTCATTAAAAGATTCAAGGTTGGGGCGCCTGGGTGACTCAGTCGGTTAAGCATCCGACTTTGGCTCAGGTCATGATCTCGTGGTCCGTGAGTTCGAGCCCCGCGTCGGGCTCTGTGCTGACAGCTCAGAGCCTGGAGCCTGTTTCAGATTCTGTGTCTCCCTCTCTCTGACCCTCCCCCGTTCATGCTCTGTCTCTCTCTGTCTCAAAAATAAATAAACATTAAAAAAAAATTCATTTGTAGTTGGAACATTTGACTTGTTTACATTTTAATGACGTAGAAGAGAAGCAGAGTTAGACAACTCTGTCATTAAGACCAAGCACAGTTGGGGCGCCTGGGTGGCTCAGTCGGTTGGGCGGCCGACTTCAGCTCGGGTCACGATCTCGCGATCCGTGAGTTTGAGCCCCGCGTCGGGCTCTGTGCTGACAGCTCAGAGCCTGGAGCCTGTTTCAGATTCTGTGTCTCCCTGTCTCTGACCCTCCCCCGTTCATGCTCTGTCTCTCTCTGTCTCAAAAATAAATAACCGTTAAAAAAAAATTAAAAAAAAAAGATTCAAGGTTAAGGAAATTGTTGATTCATATTCACATATCAATATAAGTAAATTTTACATTTATTTATTTTTGAGAGACAGAATGAGACAGAGTGCGAGCAGGGGATGGGTAGAGACAGAAGGAGACACAGAATCCGAAGCAGCGTCCAGGCTCTGAGCTGTCAGCACAGAGCCCAGCGCGGGGCTCGAACTCATGAAACATGAGATCATGACCTGAGCCGAAGTAGGACACTTGACCCACTGAGCCACCCAGGCACCCCTCAATATAAGTAAATTTAAAATGACCCTGCACCAATTTGCATAAGAATGGTAATTAAGACAATATGTAACTGGGCAAAAATGAAATGTGTTAAGGGTTTTGTGATTTTTCTATCATAATTACCCCTTTTAGGGAAAACATTAACTCAGATTCCCAATGGGTGACTCAGTCATTTAAGCGACCGACTTTGGCTCAGGTCATGATCTCATGGTTCGTGAGCTTGAGCCCCCCGTCGGGCTCTGTGCTGACATCTCAGAGCCTGGAGCCTGCTTCGGATTCTGTGTCTCCCTCTCTCTCTGCCCCTCCCCTGCTCATGCCCTGCCTCTCTCTCCCCCCACCCCCTCTCTCTCAAATATAAATAAACACTAACAAAAACAAGCTGGACATCTGAAAGCAGGGCACCCCTTACAATTGTGATATGGTCCAAGACAACTTGTCTACATCTGAGTTTCTGTCACCAGGAAATCTCTGCAGTCTGCATCATGTAAACAAATAGAGAAGATTCATAGGAATAAAGTGACCTAGGGTAGAATTAGGGCAAGGGAATCGAGCAGAAACTGAAGTTATGTAGGAGAAAAAACTGTGAACCAGCAAAGTCAAGACAAGCAATTAAGAGAGGAGAAATGAGCAAACAGTAGTGGGAGCAGAGGAACTATAGACAGGACTGATGGGGGAACAAACTGCCAGGCCTGTGAATTGCTACAAATACGTGGTGACCCCGTTTCTAGCCTGGTCCAGGGTCCAGCAGTAAATATCCTTTTTGCCTAAGCTTGAGAGTGCCTCTCTTTTCTTGCAACCCAAATCAATATGAAATACAGATAAAGAGGGCTTGTTTCTGGGACACCAATATTCCGACTCCAAATCTATGATTTCTTCAAACACTTTGTTCAATATTTTTAGAGAAGAGCGATTGTGTATTTTTTAACACTGTTTCATTTTGGGGTTTTTATTCAGTATTTGTTTTATTCTGGCTTGGGTTTCAAGGCTACTGTAGCTTTGCAAGTGGGGGTTAAGAAGGAGTTGGCGCTAATTAAGGCACTTACTCACATCTTCAGTCAGTCTCTTCCCTCTGTACTCACCCCTGGCCTCATTGTACCTGGTCAGTCTGAGACAAATGCCTCACCAGCCAGCCACTGGAAGGCTGACCCCAGGACCTCTTCAGGGCCCTGAAGTTTTCTGGGCTGAGGCTTCTCCGCCCCCCCCCCCCCCCCCCCCCCCCCCCCCCCCGCTCCCTTCATTCATCAGTGTGTTCCTGGCTCCTTGTGGTAGATGCAGAAATTTACTGAAATATTTAATTTTTGATTCTTATCCAATCATACCCCTGGTTTTCTTCACTATTACAATTTTATTCATTTCTGAACTTTTATACTTCTATTTCAGCAGTGCTTCTGGAAAGCAAGGCAGAAAATGGTGAGTCATGTGGAATACAATTGGAAAAGCTGGGAATTCATTTCTAAGAAAGAAGAAACAACCATCGTGTACTGAATTTACAAGTCAACTTTAATCAGGAGAGGTAAGATTAAACAACACTGATTTTGTAACTTCTTGTGTATACTTACGCACTTAAAATTGTAATAATGATTGTTACAAATCTTAATTTGGGAGGAGCATGAAAATATCTATTTTCCAATATTGTCAATATCAATCTCTCTTTTCTCTTGTGAACTTTAACCAAATAGATGTTTGAGAAAGCCCATAACTCTCTCTTAAAAGCCAAAAGAAAGATAAAGTGTTTTAATTTACTCAAATTATTCATCAAGACCAGTTAATGAGTCATAAAATCATTTAAATGGTGGCAGTCAACACTAGAAAAGACTAAATAAGATAAAAAAAACAGACTGGAATAGAAAATAAAATGTCAGTTTATCATATAAAAATATTGTTTTATGAAACTTTTGTTTCTATTTTACATTTCAAGATGTGCACACATTAACACACATGCATGCAGACACGAGTTTGTGTGTGTGTTCCAAACTTTTTGAATTGTGTGGTAAAAATATAGCGTTAAAAAAATGAAAAGTGTATTTCTTGCTATGGATTATGGTTCGTGGCAAAATGTTTAAAAAACGCTTCCTTGGTCTCTACAGGAGGTAAGGAGAAAGAAATTAAATATGTACTGGTTGACTACTATGGGTCCAACATGGTGCTCAACATATATTTTCTTGTTAACAACTCTCAATCTACATATGAATGAACTATTTTTATCCTGGGGTAGAAACCTGAAGAGGCTCAAAGACACATGCACTGAGACTAAACTGCAAATTAGTAGTTTATAAACTTAAACTGAATATGTACTGATAACAAAACTTCATATTGTCATTATAATTCTCCATTTTATTTTTTCTGCCTCTATTAAATAGGCCATTTTTTTTTTTTTTACCCAAAAAGGATCAAGTTTCAAAATATTTCAATTATGGAGTAATGTGTAGTAGCTTGCTACTAAATAGCAAGGTGGTATTTTGTTCGTTTGTTTGTTTTTTATCACAATAAAGTAATCCTAGAATAGATCGTTCTGACGAAAGAATATAGAAGGAAACCATGTATATAGATATATTCCTAGTTTATTTTTCAAAATGCATTAAAATATTTTATGTTTATTTTGTTTTTAAATAAGCCCAAATGTGATCTTACTTTTTGTGAGCTCTCCTGGGCCTTACATGGCTATATTCACACATTATTCATCTTAAAAAACTTTTGTTACATATCTTTTCCCAAAATCTGTAGGAAACCACCAAAATATTTAAGGCTGAGAATGGCAATACTAGGTCTACATTTTATAAAATTAGTTTCATAGTGTTGTGGATAATGTAGCAGAAAAAAGGAAGAAAGGGCAAGGTAGACTAGTTAGGAAGGTGTATGAATTCAAGAGAGAGAGATAATTGTAGACTTAATCAGTGGAGGCGGGGATGTAAAACAGAGGATGAATCCTAGAGATTTTTATTTTAGACTTAGAGAAATAGGTATGGGGATCCCAAGCCTTCAGCAATAGGGGTAAGTATAACAAAGGAGGAAGAAATTTCCAGCAGGATATTTAGAAAGTTTGAAATCTCACTAGTAAGGGTTGTCCAGAGAAACAGATCTGATAGAATGGATGGAGGGATGGATGGGCAGATAAACAGACAGAGAGAGAGAGAGATACAGATTGGCTCATGTCATTGTGAAAGCTGGCAAGTCCAAAATACTCAGGTAGACCAGCAGACTGGAGACCCACGAAGTTGTGGATTTTGCAGTTAAAGTCTGAAGACCATCTGGAGGCAGAATCCCCTCTTCTTCAGGCGACTCCGATCTGTTTTCTCTTAAAGTCTTCAACTCACTGGATGAGGACACTCATATTATGGAGGGCAACCTGCTTTACTCAGTCTACTGACTTAAATGCCAATCTTATCTAAAAAATACCTCTACAGAGACATTCTCTCTGTTATTTGAACAAATATTTGGGTACAGTGGCCTAACCACACTGACACATAAAAGTAACCATGACAAATTAGAAATAATATTTATTGTCAGGCAAGTAGTAACACACTTCGCACAGAGTAAGCACTCAGTAAATGTAATTGTGATTATCAGCAGGTCAAAGAAGAGGATATAGGTACCCTACTGAAGAGAAGTGGTAAAATATGGAGGTTATTACTGAGAGGGGAATGCCAAGCATGGACTGATTTTCTCTATATCCATTCTTCCTAAGCCTCTGTTCCCACTGCCGACACTATTCAGTTATTTCAGTCCCCAATAAACCCCCAAACAGGGAAGAGTATTGTAACTATTTTTCTCATGCTCTTCCTTCCCTCTTTTTTTCAATAGGACTCAGAATAAATTGTCTTTTAAGACAATAACCAGCATATCATGAGAATTAGAAAAGCCTTGATTCCCCATGATCTTCAAGATATATTTTGAAATTACTTCATTGAGATTAGAATAATAACTGTGAAGTGGCTTTTTATTTGGCTGTGTATATTTATAATTTTAAATTAATTTTTAAGGGGCACCTGGGTGGCTCAGTCGGTTGAGCGTCCAACTTCAGCTCAGGTCATGATCTCACAGTTCGTGAGTTTGAGCTCACTGCTGTCAGTTTAGAGCCCACTTCAGATCCTCTGCCCACCCCCCCTCCCCACTTGTGCTCTCTCTCTCAAAACTAAATAAACCTTTAAAAAATAATTAATTAATTTTCAAGAATTTATACTTCTTAGAGGCACCTGGCTAGCTCAGTTTGAAGAGCATGCAACTCTTAATCTCAAGGTTGTGAGTTCAAGCCCCATGTTGGGCGTGTAGATTACTTTTAAAAAATAAAATCTTAACCAAAAGAATTCATACTTCTTAAAAAACAAATGTGTAATTTTTGTTTCAGATTTCAGGTTTATCTTGGAGCTTACATTAGCCTAAATGGACTATTAAAATATGAGATGGGTATTTTAATAACCTATTATAATTGTGATTCAGCTAAAGTCTTGAATTTTTGAACTTGTTGGAGAAGAGCAATGTTTCTTATTAAATAAGGAGTAACATTCTTTGAAAAATGTAAACTTTCTTCTTAGATATATGAGTAAGAGAGATTACTAAATCTCAAAGTAATAAGCCCACTCAAACATATAGCTTAGGAAAGTTTTAGAGTACATTAGATTATTTGGAGTATATTAGTATAAAGTTCTATTATAAAACACTGTTTAAAAGAAAACAATGCATTGAGGAGGACACCTATTGGGATGAGCACTGTGTGTTGTTTGGAAACCAATTTGACAACAAATTTCATATTAAAAATAAAGAAAGGAAAAGAAAAAGAAAAGAAAACAATGACAAAGAAGAACAAATTTGAATAAAATTATGTCATCTGATTTTAGGATTCACAATCAAGCTATAGTAATCAAGTTAGTATGTATTTGGTGTAAGGATAGATACAGAGATCAAAGCATCAGAGTAGAGAACCAGATTAGAACTACAAATATATGGGCAATTGTTTTTTTTTGACAAAGATGAAAAGGTAATTCAATGGAGGAAAGATAATCTTTCTTTTTTAATGTGTATTTATTTTTTGTGAGAGAGAAAGAGAGAGAACGAGCAGGGGAGGGGCAGAGAGAGATGGGGACAGAGGATCTGAAGAGAGCTTCTCTCTGACAGCAGCAAGCCTGATGTGGGGTTCAAACTCATGAACTGTGAGACCATGACTGAAGTCGGACGCTTAACCGACTGAGCCCCCCAGGCACCCAGAGAGTCTTTTCAATGGCAAAAAATTGAAACTCTGTCCATACCTTGAACCATACACAAAAATGAACTCAAAATGGATTATTGACATATGTTTCAAAGCTAAAAGTGTAAATTTCTAGAAAAAAAAAAAAAAACCAGGAGAAACTCTTTGTGACCTTGGGCTAGGCCAAAGTTTTTTAGATAGGACAGAAAACTCACAAGCCATAAAAAAGTGATAAATTAGACCTCATCAAAATTAAAAATATGTACTCTTCTTGAAGACACTATCAAAAAGTTTAGAAAGAAATTATATCTATATGGCCAAAATCCAAAACACTGGCAACACCAAATGCTGGCAAGGGTGTTGGAGCAGTAGGAACTTTGATTCATTGCTATTGGGAATGCAACGTTGTACAGCTGCTATGGAAAATAATTCGGCAATTTCTTATAGAATTAAACATGCTTTTACCATACAATGTAGCAATTGTACTCCTCGATATTTACCCAAAGGACTGAAAACATCCATCCATGCAAAAACCTGAGCATAGATATTTATAGCAGCTTTATTCATAGTTGTCAAAACTTGGGAGCCACCAACATGTCCTTCAGTAGGATAAATAATATTCTAGAAAATGGAATATTATTCAGCACTAAGCAGAAATAAGCTACCAAGCCATTAAAAGACATGCTGGTGGGGCACCTGGGTGGCTCAGTCGGTTGGGCGTCTGACTTCGGCTCGGGTCATGATCTTGCGGTCCGTGAGTTCGAGCCCCGCGTCGGGCTCTGTGCTGACAGCTCAGAGCCTGGAGCCTGTTTCAGATTCTGTGTCTCCCTCTATCTCTGACCCTCCCCCATTCATGCTCTGTCTCTCTCTGTCTCAAAAATAAATAAAAGTTAAAAATTAAAAAAAAAAAAAAGACATGCTGGTGCCTTAAATGAATATTAGTAAGTGAAATAAGCCAATATGTTGGTGATATGTTATGTGATTCCAACTCCATGGCGTTCTGGAAAAGGCAAAGCTGTGGACAGAGTTAAAAAAAAATCAGTTGTTCCTAGGGCTTTCAGATGGAGGGATGAACAAATAGAGCACAGAGGATTTTTAAGTCAATGGAAATACTCTGTATGATAGTTCAGTGATGGCTACATGTCCTTATACACTCCTCTAACCCTATAGAATGTACAACACAGAGAGTGAATCCAAATGTAGACCGTGGCCTTTGGGTGATTTCGATGTGACAGCGTAGGTTCATCAGTTGTAACAAAAGTACCTTCTGGTGAGAGATGGAGATAGTGAAAGAAGCTATGTGGGGGCGGGGGGGGGGGGCAGGGAGTATATGGGAGATCTCTATGCCTTCCTTTTGATTTTGCTGTTAACATTTCTTCAAAATGTAGTAAAAAATACAGACAGAATATTTGGAAAAACATGTATTTGATATAATATTTGTAAAATTACATTAATAAGAAAACAAATAGCCCAATTTTTTTTTAAATAGAGCCAAAAGATTCAGGGGCCCTGGGTGGCTCAGTCGGTTACAAGTCTGACTTCAGCTCAGGTCATGATCTCACGGTCCGTGAGTTCGAGCCCCGCGTCAGGCTCTGCGCTGACAGCTCAGAACCTGGAGCCTGTTTCAGATTCTGTGTCTCCCTCTCTCTCTCTGCTCCTCTCCTGCTCTCTTTCTGTCTCTCTCTCAAAAATGAATAAACATTAATAATTTTTTTTTAAAAAGCCAAAAGATTTGAGAAGATGTTTCACCAAAGACAAGAGCCAAATGACAAAGCCAGCACATGAAAAGCTGCTCAATGTCACTATTCTTAGGGAAATAACAGCAACAACGGGATTTCCTACACATCTGTTAAAATGGCTGATGAGGAGGCAGAACAACTGGGACTCTCCCACATTGCCTTTGAAAATGCAAAATATTACAGTCACTTTGGAAAAGAGGCTGGCAGTTTCTGATAAAAATGAAACCTGCACGACAAACATCTTTATGACTCCACAATCTTCCTCCTACATATTCATGCAAGAGAAAAGAAAATACGTGTCCACACAAATACCCGCACGTGAACGGCTATAGCAACTTTATTCAATGACTATAGTAACAATTTATTCTAATTGTTAAAAACCAGACACAATCCAAATGTCCATGTAGTGGATGAATAAACACAAGGAAGTACTTCTGCACAGTGGAAGACTGCCCATCAATTTATCAATGAAAAATAATTGACGTGCAAAAATGAAGACGAATCTTCAAGTATTATGCTAGGTGAAAGAAGTCCACACAAAAATCCACATGCTGTATGATTCCATTTTTATGACATTTTAGCAAATACAATCTCATAGGGACATAGATCGTAGAAGCCAGGATCTGAAGTTAGGGGAAGCAGACGGATTGTAAAGAATAATGAGGGGGCTCCTGGGCGGCTCCATGGGTTGAGCATCTGACTCTTGATTTTGCCTCACATCTAAAAGTACGAGAAGAACGAGGGAAAGCATTTTAGGGTGGCGAAAATATTTTATATGTTGATTGTGGTTGTGATTACACAGTATGTTCGTCAAACTCAAAGAACTGTGCTTTGTAATGCATTTTCATTATACCTCAATAAACCTGATGTTTAAGAAACCATAGGTTTTGATTTAAAAAGAGCTAGATTGAAATCTTGTCACAGAAGAGACTACTCTGTAACCTTACAGAAGTTACTTAATTTTGAAACGTTAGCGTGCCTCTCTTCATATTGGAAATTACAGTAGTCTGAGCAAAATGTTTGGCACAGAACCTCGCTCTGAGTTCCTTAGTTATTACAAAGAGGATGTGGATGATCCTGATTCCACACAGTGAGCAGAGGCAGAGGTGGCTGTATGATAGAGGTGATGGGTACGAATGTGACTCTTCTCTGGGATGAACAGGAAGAACCCGTGCACCCCATCACTTCCGAAGCCAAGCTTAGCAAGTAAATTCTTACAGCTTACAGAAAGTAATTTAAAAAGTTTCATTGCCAACACAGGAAAAATATAAACTATAAATATATGTGTGTGTGTATCATACACAGTTTGTTAATTGGAGTGTGAATGCAATAGAAAGAGAGTATGAGTAATAGCTGGTTTCAGCCAAATTTAGTTTAGTCATGTCCTTGTTCTGCCAATATACCTCAAGCTTAAATGGTATCACTGAAGCTGTTTCAGACTTGAATTGCTCCACAGCATTATCCTCGTGCCAACTGGGCTGAAATCCGGTGGTGGTACACTTCTGCAGCCAGATAGGTGGTATCTTTTCTGTTTTATTTATTTACAGCATCACTTAAGCCATGCATAACTTTATAAGCGCTTAGAAAGCTCAACTCTCAGACAATTTGTGAAGCAAATCTATGCTGGGAAATTAGCAGTTTACAATATGAAATATATTTTTATATAGGGAAGGTGGTTGGAGATTGTGTGGTTAATTAAACAGTCAAGCTAATTGATCACCGCACAGAACAGCTAACACGAGAGGCTCACCCACCTTTTGTGACTTTTTGTTTCAAATTTGACCCTGTGATTAGACAAATCTACCTCCCCAACTGCATCTAAATAATAGTGAGATATCCTCTTCCTTTCCTAGAAAATAAACTCTGCTCACTGATCAACTGTTCATGAAACTCATTTGGGGTACAGACCTAGACTCTCTCTGTCTTCCAAATCCATGCTTGTTGTTTGTTTCCGATTATACTTTGCCACCTCTCTTTAATATATCTCTCCTGTTTGCAAGAGGAGAAATGCATGTTTGAAGGGTAATTATAATTGTTTTAAAAAAATCCAAGGGTCTGAATGTTTAAACATTAGATGTATGTAGTGCATATGCATACATAAATATGTGTTTATAAATTAGCATTTGATGACAATGAATTAACAGCCCAATGCCTGTGGTATGCCCGCTCTTGTCCATAAATCAACTTGACCTAAGGCGAAGCAGTGGTTGGTTTGAAATTTCATGTAAAGACCAACTGTTCATTACAAATCTATCAAAAGTGAACTCACCCGGTTCTGAGATTCAGATGCAATCCAATAAAGAGACATTATTCGTAGTATAAAAATAAGCTATCCATTCTTCTTTTAAGTAGTTTTAATTATGAAAGCAACATGAGTACATTTTAGAGGAAACAGCCATAATTTGATTCTCCTAAGAAAACCATTATTGTTATATAGCTTTCTTAACTATCAGTGTGACTTTTACGGAGTGTCTCTTCAAAAACAAGACATACCTGTGTTTCTAAAGGAGAAGTTGGCAAACTCTGACCTAAGGGCCTGTTTTTATACAAACTGCAAGCTAAAAACAGTTTTTTTATAATTTAAAATGGTTGAAAATCAAAAGAAGAAATAATATTCCATGAACTGTGAAAATTAGATAAAGTTCAAATTTCAATGTTGACAAATACATTTTTCTTGAAATGCAGCCATACAGATTCCTCTATGAATTTTTTCTGGCTGCTTTTTTTTCTCTTTTTGTAAAATATATTCTTTACTTACTTTGACAGAGGAAAGCGCATGAGCAGGGAAAGGGCAGAGAGAGAGAGAGAGAGAATCCCAAGCGAGCTCCGTGCCGCCAGCACAGAGCCGGATGTGGATCTTGAACTCACAAACCATGGGATCATGACTAGAGCCGAAATCAAGAGCCAGATACCCAACTGACTGAGCCACCCCGTTGCCCCTGTCTGTGGCTGCTCTTTAGTTCCACAGCACCAGACCTAGGTTAAGACCAGTGAGGCACTCACCTTGGGCACAGAATTTAAGGTGGTGACCAGAAACTCGGTAAATAATATCTTAATGCAGTATTTTAAAACTTAATGCAAAAAAACTCATGGTAAACAAAATATCAAAATTTTATAAAAGTCCTACAACAGCAGAGCCAAGTGATTATAACAGGACTATGGCCTGCAAAACCTAAAATATCAATTGTCTGGACTTTACCTAGAGATTGCCAACTCTTACTCTATGGCATTTAAGCCCTACTACTGTTTTCATGTTTCTGCCAAGGTATTCTTCTTTAGTGTAAGACACAGACAGATCAATAACGCTTGTGACAAAGACATTCCTTGACAAGGCTCTTTGCCAGTCAGAAGAGAAGAAATAAACCAAATGAAAAATGAAATCTATTTGGTGAACAATACGGCAGGCATGAACTCTTCTCATTTTGACTGTGCATTTCTTAAAATAAAGAGGAGGAGGGAGGCAAGGAGGAGGAGGTTGTGTCATGTGACCCAGGCAGAATTCTGTGTGACAGGCTGACTCTCACATAATTCCAAATAAGATGCAGAGGTGGGCGGGGGGGGGGGGGGGGGGGGGGGGGGGGGGAGTGCCCGGAGTAAACTTATAGAGACAACCATTCATCCAGATGTTACCAAATATCGATTGCTTAAAAAAAAAAGTACTTGTTATTTCATGTTTGGTACCAGATTATTCCACACCATAATTTCACTCTGAGGAAGTTCAGGATACCATCTACCAAGCCTTAGATATTATTTAAATTCTGAACAAGAGAGGGACAGATACTGCCAGGGATCTGCCTACACTTTTTTTAAAATTTGTTGTTGTTGTTGTTGTTGTTGTTTATTTATTTATGAGAGACCGAGGACGAGCAGAGGAGGGGCAGGGAGAGAGGGAGACACAGAATCTGTCGCAGGTTCCAAGCTCTGAGCCGTCAGCACAGAGCCCAAGCTCGATCTCATGAACTGTGAGATCATGACCTGAGCCGAAGTCTGACGCTTAACCGACTGAGCCACTCAGTCACCCCTGCCTACGCTTTTCATTTTCAAGAGCTAATTGTCTGATAACGGTGGCTACGACACTGAGCCAAACACGAGGTATTAGTGATGAAATGGCCATGTCATGAGACTAAATACCAGAGAGAATTTTCAAAACCTGAAGTTCTACAGATTATTTTTAAAATTCTTACTTGTTTTTCTGAACTCCATTTTTCCACCTGTGGGTTTTTATAAGCATATGTTTCTCTTTTTTGAAGTTAATTTTTTAAATCTTTGTTTATTTTTGAGAGAGACAGAGAAACAGAGCATGAGCGGGGGATGGGCAGGGGGCAGAGAGAGAGAGGGACACAGAGTCTGAAGCAGGCTCCAGGCTCTGAGCCGTCAGCACAGAGCCCGACGCGGGGCTCGAACCCACGGACCGCGAGATCATGACCTGAGCCAAAGTTGGACGCTTAACCGACTGAGCCACCCAGGCGCCCCAAGCTATTTGTTTCTTAACACTGTTCAGACAAATGATAGTTTTTCATACTTACCCAAAGCAATCTTTGATACTAATCTGCCACAAGTCTTTTATTACTGCTGAGAGTCTAGAAAAAACTCTTCATGGGGCACATTCGGAATTTCCTGCACCTTAGGAGTCATTCTGCTTTTCAAAGATTTCGTCCTGCAACAAGGATCCATGCATTTATTATCTGTACAAAGTTACATTTTACCTGTTTTTTTTTTTCCTAAACTTTGTGCTAAGAACATCTGAGGTTTTAATTTTTGTTCTTAATAAATATATCAAGCTTAAAAAATTCATTCCCAAATATTTACTTATTAAATATTTGAAGAGACATCTGATGTTTTACGTTGTATAAAATCATTTTGGAGACAAATATAAATCTTTTAACTAGACAGGAATCTTACAAATTTTAAAAATATCCTTTTTAACAAAGTTGTTTGATTACACAGGCTTGCAACAAATTAAGAAAGGGAGATTTTTTGAAGACTAGTGTATATTCATTATATAATTAGTTGGTAATAATACTTTATATCTATAACTTATGGTTAACACTGGTGATTTGACATTTATTTGTGCTTTTTAAGATTTGTCTGTCAGATATTCTGAGTGGTGAGATTTATAGACACTCTCAGTTATAGACCCTCTCAGTTCTGATCCTTCACCTCAATTACCTCACATGGTTATGTCACCTAACATCTTATTAGAAATTCTACCATTGTAGTCTGTCACCAGGAATTCATCCTTTATGGAAACAACATACTTAACAAATTCCAGAATTAAAAAAATTAGAAAAATTAGAAAAATATGTCAAGTTTAACATAGTAAATGTACTTAGGTATATGACATATACCATAAGAAAAGTATGATATCTCTGTTAGGTAGAATGATCGCTAAGTGCTCTGTGTCTGGCTCACCATTTTGCTGTATATATGCAGGGAATTGCATAAAGTACTCATTCAGTGCCTATTCCTTGAATAAATAAACTCAATAGATTGAACAAACACTGATGAAACCATGTTAATACATTCTATCATTGTGGCCCTTGACAAATCTCATTAAGCATTTTACAACAGTTGTTATTATTATTTTTTTAATGTTTATTTATTTTTGAGAGAGAGACAGAGTGCGAGCACAGGAGGGGCACAGAATCCAAAGCAGGCTCCAGGCTCTGAGCTGTCAGCACAGAGCCTGATGCGAGGCTTGAGCCAACAAACCGTGAGATCATACCTGAGACGAAGTCGGACACTTAACTGCTTAACCAACTGAGTCACTTAGGCACCTATAAAAACTAGAGTCTATGTTAGAAATGTACAGATAGATAGATAGATGATAGATAGATAATATAGGGAAGGTATATAATACCTTCTCTATAATAATATACCTCTATAATAATATAGAGAAGGTATATAATAACTCTGTAAGTAAACTTAGGTCAATACCTAAAAAAAAATCAGAACAAGTTTTTTAAAAGGCTTTATGTCTAAGAGTGGGGTGTCTGTAACAATATCGGTCTTTTCTATTTCAATGACAGTTTGGATTCAGAGTAAAGTTTAAAGTGAAATCACTTAAGGACAAAATAAATGGCCATTGTACTGAAGGCCATCACTCAGCTTGGTTGCTAGTGAAATGTAGGCTCTGTTCTGTGATTATATTAAGGATTTGAATGGCTTTCAAGACTAATATCTACTCTGTGTTAAGTCATAGGCTAAAAGTGTTAGTAATTCCTGAAACCAAGGGATTGAACACCGAATGACATTTACTGAGTACTGAAGGAAGGACAATACACGAAGTTCTTGAGAATCTTTTTTTTTAATGTTTATTTATTTTTGAGGGGGGGGGAGGGACAGAGAGAGAGGGAGACACAGAATCCGAAGCAGGCTCCAGGCTCTGAGCTGTCTGTCTGCACAGAGCCCGATCGATGCAGGGCCCAAACCCAAGGACCATGAGATGATGACCTGAGCCAAAGTCAGATGCTCAACTGACTGAGCCACCCAGGTGCCCCAAAATAATGAATAAATCACTCTTCTAATTTTTCTTCCTAAGCCTAGAATTTTGTAGCTTTTTAAATGTTTTTGTTTGTTTGTTTTTGAGAACCTTGAATAGATTTAATTCTACCTATGCCATTGAGAATATTTTCTCTTTGGTCAAACACCTGGAAAATAAGACCAGGACAAACACCTGGAAATAAGAAGAGGAGTTTATTTTAAAGAATCCAATCAGTTGGGGCGCCTGGGTGGCTCAGTCGGTTAAGCGTCCGACTTCAGCTCAGGTCACGATCTCACGGTCTGTGAGTCCGTGAGTTCGAGCCCCGCGTCGGGCTCTGGGCTGATGGCTCAGAACCTGGAGCCTGCTTCTGATTCTGTGTCTCCCTCTCTCTCTGCCCCTCCCCTGTTCATGCTCTATCTCTCTCTGTCTCAAAAATAAATAAACGTTAAAAAAAATTAAAAAAAAAAAAAAAAAAAAAAAGAATCCAATCAGTTGTTATGAAGTACTTGAAGTGCTGAAAACTAAAAACTAAAAGAAAACATTCATCCGGGCGTCCAAATACATGGATTTTGTCTCAGCTGTGCTAGTAACTGGCTGTGCGACCCTGGACAAGTCACTTAAACTTGCTGGCCCTTAGGTTTGTTTCATTTTGTTTCGTTTTGTTTTGTTTTGTTTCATCTCTTAAATGAAAGATGTCACAGAGGGATTTGATGATTCTAAGCCCTGAGTCTAAATCCTGGTGGATTCGACAGAAACGAATCAAGGCACGGGAGTGTGGAAGGGGCGCCCGAGTTCTGTTTGTAATGAAAGGAGTTGGCCATCAGAAGTTGGGATGCAAGAAAGGCTCAGGGCCCACATGCCACACGCTGTTTCCTGCTCCAGGTAAAGCTGCCTTCTCTCCCACAATTTGCCAGCTCAGTTCTTTCGGTTTTTCTGGTTCTCATCCACAGGACACTGCAATCACTTGCTAGTTTGTGTGTATTTGCTCAGAGTAATCATATTACATCCGCCGACGCACGGTGTGGTCCTAGGACACGGCAGCATTTCAGCTGCAGGAAAGAAAAGGATCAATCTGAGCGTTCTTGAGAAAGATTGCAACACTGCTTTTAGTTCACATAGTGTATTTCTCGTGTGAGATTTCTTTTAATCGGGAAAAAGTGATTTTTAAAAGGAGAAACTCGGATGTTTCCTAAAGCAACATCCAAAGCAATTAAATGGAGCTTTTTAAGCCACATGATCTTTTTCCCTCTCTCAATCTCCTCTTTAGCCTTAAGTAAGAACCAAAAGAGACCTTTGAAAAATGATGATTTTTTTTTACATTTAATATGTGATCTTTTCATGTTTCTGCTGTTGTATGCTTTTGAGCTGTCTAACAACTATAGCTATGTAGCCAGAAGGGCAGACTTGTCTTATATCCTGTGAAGATGTGACTACCTGAAGTGTGACAATGAAAGAAAACATAAGAATTCTATGAAAGGTTTGACTACAGAGAATATGGGGCCAAGACCTTCATCTAACCCTGGATACACATTATTCTTAATAATGCATACTGGTATCTCTCTCTCTCTCTCTCTCTCTCTCTCTCTCTCCTCTCTCTCTCTCTCTGTCTGTTTTTTTTTTTTTTTTTTTTTTTGGACGACTTTAAGTAGTGAGCTTACGGAAATTGACAATATTTTACAGAAACAGAATTTTTTTTTAAAAAAAGCATAGTTCTGTTTCCTGTATCTTTCACAGTTCTTTAATTTGAGACATATCACTTTTATCTCGTCTTGCTTTAACACCAGATTTGGTTTAATTAAATTTATGTCAAATGAACACATGAAACGAAAGGAAAATCAGAAAGCCTGCAGTTGCCCATTAGTGAGTCAGTGACTGCAGTGAAAGGCTTTTGAAGCCTGGCTTACTGCCAGGACAAGCTTGCAATGATGCTCGGAGACACCCATGATGCTTTGAAGGGAAGGACTTAGCTGACCTGAGCCTGCTCAGTGGAATCAGTCAAAATCCTCATGGGTTGAATGTAAAATCTATAATAAGTTTTCTGTCTCCAACCATTTACCTGTCAAAGGAAAAGAGTAGGGGGTGTAAAGTCACAATCCATATAGAAAATTAATTGTTTTAGGCTCAGTTATTATTATTATTATTATTATTTATTATTATTGATTGTGTGGGTGGTTTTGTTCGTCTGTTTTGAAAGCAACACGCCAAGCCTTTTAAAAGTAGTGCCATACTGTCAATCTCTAGAGACCCTCTATCAAAACGGTATTTAGCTTAGGCTCTTCTAATTGAAATAACTGTCAACTAGTCAGATACTATATGGTGCTAGAGAATATAAAAAGCATAACCTTGAAGAACTCATATTTAGAGCTTTGCAAATGTGTCACTGTTAAAACACCTAAGTTTAAAAATAAGTAAAGCCCCGAATGTTTTGACACTCCTCTTAAAATGCAAAGTAAACTATCACCTCTCATATTGCTTCTGATACCACACGTTCCTTGTGTTTTTATACTTGAACACATTTAATCCATCCAGCTTCAGCACCCCCGTGCAAAAATATATTGAATGGCTCCGCCAACCCAATGCAACGTTTTTGTTTTGTTTTGTTGATTTGGTCTTTGTGTTCAGACGTTTTTCTGAAGGGGTATGTATGGCTATGATCATTCTTTTTTGCTTATTGCAAGCTGATTCAGAGGGTCATTTGCATTTTATCTTTTCGTATTTTTGACATTAAAGTCTTTAGGCCAACTTTCAACAATAAAACAAATAAATGATTATTCAGAAGTGGGGTACAGTACACATTGGCAAAATAAGCCACGTAGCAGCAAGCTTGGTGAACATCTAGAAATATCAAAGGGACTGAGGAAGGCAAGAGCAGGCTCTTTGTGTCGTTTTACTTCTCTAGTCCTATTTGAAAAGCATTGAAACAAAGAAAAGTCTAAGTGTTCCCAAAGTCAAATCAGTATTATCTGAGGGTGCTTCCACAATGCAGATATCCCGCGTATTTAATTTCAGATTTACTCAGTTTTGCTAGCCTTCCATCGTTGCACCGTCTCATATTTTCTACTTATTGAGGTCCTGCTTTTTCCTTTGTTTCGTTTTCTGTTTCATTGATAACTGAAAATAAAAGTGAAGCAAAGCAGAGGTAAAAATTCCAAGGGTTGCATTTATTCCATCCGAGCAAGTTTCCATTTACAAATCCAGTGTGCCTCAGTATGTTCTGAAATGTGTGTCTGCACGGGAAAACCACACTAAGAGCTGCCTTCGGGGGAATGTTGTTTTGAGAAGAAGAAGGATTTCTGTCTAGAGCCGAATATGGGACCTCATTTCTCGGCCAGTGACAAAGTCCTTAATTTTGCGGAATTTGTGAATATGTTGAGCTGGATTCTGCCACTTGCCTCTAGTTGGATATTAGTACTCTTTCATTTTCATGAGATCAAATAAGATATAAAAATATTCAGTGTTTTCAAATTCCATAGGATATAGTACAATCCTAGTAATATAAGAAAAAAGATGGGTTTAATTTGCATTCACATTACCTGTGATGAGGTTAAAAATGTAAGTTTATATTCAAATAATTCAGTTCTTAAAACTCATGCCTTTCTTTGTTCTCAATGTACATTTAACATTTAAAATATTTTATAACACCAACACATACTTCTCCAAATAACTTCAATTATCATTAAAAAGGAAGAATTTCATGTTTATGAAATCATCTTCGGTTATTTAATATTAGTTCAAAATTCTTACTGCCCTATGTATTTTTCTCATGAAACACCTGTCAGTCCCTTCAATGATTTTGTTTAGGAAGAGATAAATTATCTGTTACAAATTGCACATGATCATGGTAATTGAAAAGAATCTTAAAAGGCTCTAAGAACTATTTAATAATAAAAGTTTGAAGAAATTGAATATATCTGTGAACATGGAAATAGACTTGTTTACTTGTTTGGGATTATGTTAAGATATTATTAGAGGTCTGCTTTGTTTTATTCATGAAGACTTTTTCAGAGTTACAAGGAGAAAAACAAGCAAGCATTCAAAACTGTCTTAGAGACGGCTCAGAAATATTTCTTCCCTCCTGCAAAATATTTGTCCAATAAGCTTTTTAAAACCAGAATACGTAATGACCACAGTATTCAGGCAAATTTTTACTATTTCTTTTTATTTTGAATTATTCTATTTATCCTGTAGTGTAGTTTCCCTCCCCCACCCCACCCCCCCACCCCCGCCTTGGCACTGCGGATCTAGCCTCTTTATTCCACATTTTAAAACCAAATTGCCAGGAGTGTCTGAAAGGCTGTACTTCAGAAAAAAAAAAAAAAAGCACTTCAGGGCCAAGCTTTTGCTAACACACCGAGCATTAAGAGATGAATCAAGGGCGTGTAACAGAAAGCTGAGAGCACCTTTCGCTCTGGAATCAAAGGCACGCCACCAGGAGTCAACATTTTGCCTGAAGTTGCTCTCTCTGGCTCTCCCATTGCCTGTAATGAAGTAGCTAAAAGGACATTTGGGACAATCCTGGGCCAAGCAGAGCTGTCTCAGATCCACCTAAAGAATCATAGCCAAGAGAAAAGAAAAATGATTCTAAGACATATCTCAATCCAATTCTCTGTATTTGTCCACAGAGAGTAAAATGTGTCAAGGCATGGCCCATGTTACTGGGAGTAGAATTTGAGATTCAGTCAGTTGCTCCTGAATCGTCTCCAATAAATTGCCACCCACTTGAACTCTGCCTTCATTCTGATCCAGTTGATGTGAATTTAGGAGCCCGTGTTTCATGAGGATGCAAATTCCCAAGTTATGTGTTTTCTGACTTCCTCAATTATTCAAAGTGGAAGTGTTGGGATGGAATGATGAGAGAGGAAAGAGGAACAAGCCATTCAAAAATGATCCAAGAAGACGTTTTACCCACGTGCAACTTTTATCAACGGTAAGGCTCTCTGACAGGAAGGTATTCCTACAGATACTTTTCTAGCTCAAAGTAAGGATTGATGCAGAAATCCTGATATTCTGATAATGTCAGTGCCCAGCAGAGTACCTTCATAACACTTCCGAAAGAAAAGTGCTTGCAGGTGCCATTTATTCATTTATGTTCACACAATGAAGCAAATAGATCAGTAAATGGATATGAAGCATTTGGAGTATTGGGGAAGCCAAACTTCATTACACCAATTTTTTTTGTCACATAACCCACTGCATCCCTAGTTTTAGACAGATGTTAAATTGCAAAGACAGCCCGAAATTTGCAGCACCTTTTCAGTGACGGATTCTTTTTTTTAAGAATTAAAAGCATAGGTCTGTTTTAATGTTGTCCTCTAAATAAATGAATAAATAAATACATATGTTCTTTTGTAGGTTAAATAGTGTCTCTCTTCAGTATTGTTGAGAACACAGGGTGAAAGGCAAGAAAATGTATTTTAAACATACTGTTACAAGACATGATTATCCCTCTTACAAAATACAAGTATTTAAGTGAAATAAGATGTATTATTTACGCAAATCCAACTTAAACCTCCAAAGAAAGCGTTCGGCCTCAACTTGAAGACAGTATATTGTTTCATTACTGTAACTGTTCACAGGAGAGCCCACATCACTTATTTTTTTAGAACAATAACTTGTTTTATCTGTTGTCAACATTGGCACATAAAGTGCTTGGAGCATATTTTAGAAATCACAGAGTTCTGTCTTTGAGTTCTGTCCTTACAGATTTCCCAGTTCTAACAATATCATCACAGAATATTGAAATATTCACAGCAAAGGGACACACAAGTTTGAAGGTTCCAGTCAAACTGATTATACAAAGTGTGAACACCAGAGTCGTCCCCACATAAAAGCTGACGAGTCAAAAGGGGAGGTAATGTGCGTTTTCACTGGCAAATGCTAAAGACAGCCTCATTCCTGTGATCAGAGCCATTATGGAAAGAAAGGATTTTGATTAAGACCCTTACCTTTGCACAGAAGCAAATTTGAAAGAAACAATGAGGGAGCATGTGCCCAGCGCACATCTGAAATATGAATTAATACACCTCCGACGATGAGCACTTACGTTTCAGTTACAAAGGCAGGGTGAATTCATGAACTTGGTTCACCATTCCCCTTTGCATAGGGATGGGGTTCAAAACAGGCAGCGAGGAAGTCACTTACAGTTTGCAATTCGGCTCTCA
This sequence comes from Panthera leo, assembly GCF_018350215.1. NCBI lineage: Eukaryota > Metazoa > Chordata > Mammalia > Carnivora > Felidae > Panthera > Panthera leo. The sequence continues at coordinate 15,727,667 of NC_056691.1, read as the reverse complement.
TGTGGAAGTCTGCAGTAGGTATGAGCAAAATATACAGTGAAGAATATGTAGCTCAATATTATACAGCAAAATCGAACTTTGCAACTGCTTATGCATAATTAACTACCTGGGACTAGCCTGCTCTGGTGTTCCACTTTATAGAGCAATAAAAAATTAAACTAAAAATACAGACTCCTAGGTAACTGTGGTCACAGTAAAACTCTGTCTTCCTTTGCAGGCTTATTATTTCCCGAAACTGTGGCTGACAGCTTCTATGAACACACATTTTTGCATATATTTTGTTTATGTGCAAGCCTTGGCATTTCAGCCGTCTCCTGCTGAGGCCCCTTCCTACCATATGCTTCTGTTTTTCTTCATTAGGTGATGTGATCCCTTTTGACTGTTGCATGCACGGGAAAGGACAGTGGGCTGGGTGGGGGCGGAGAAGAAACCCTGCTTTAAGAGAGTGCACGTCAGTTGGCCTTCAGCTGTTTGGAGCTGATTGCCTCTGACAAGTGTTGTAGCTCCTCGTCCTAATGGATGTCTCTGCTGTAGCAGAGAAGAGGTGAAAAGGATGTGATTTCCAGTGAAAGAAAGCAACGTGAACTATTATTTAATTACTCCCTAATATAAAACTCCCTAGGAGTCCCTGTTGATTTATAGTTCTAGCTTCCCGTTTCTTTATTAATGAATAATCTAGTCGTTTAATACAGTGCACTTAAGTCACACCTGTTATTGATAGACACTTTCCCAAACAGAACAAGGCAAATAATCCATTTCAATGCTCTAAGCATATATGCTTCTGAAGTGTTTTCTTTTCTCAAATATAGAACCTCCTCTTTCACCCTGTAGAAAAAAACAACAGCAATAACAACAACAACAACAAAAACTTGCATTAGTGTTATCCAGGTTTTTTGGGTTTTTTTTTTCCCCAGCGGTCGAGAAGATTTGGTATGCACAATTTTTTTTTTTTCTTATTGCTCTGGTTACTGAACTTTTCAACTCTCTGGCTTCCTAGAATCAATTAAAATCCTCTTCCTGCCCCCCCCCCACCATCCCTCCTTCAATCCTCACTCCAACAGGGTGCTGAGTTAAGGAGACATAGTTTTTGTTTTGTTTTTTAACCTCATGCAATTTCTGAATATGCTGAAATTGATATTGGTCAACAATCCACCTTCTACACAGAATTCATTGCCCTAATGGGGAGCTTGGACTTCAGAATCAATCCCAGAAGTAGTAGTAATGCAAATCTGTTACTCATTGTCAAACGACAGGGTATTTTGCAATCAAGTTGTTTCTATTCATTTCTTTCCTTGGGGAAACAGTACAGGCAAAGACATGGTCATGGGATGTTTCGGGTTGAATTCTGTTTATGTAGCATATTACAACAGCACGGCCCTTGAAAAGATTTAAGTAGTAGCTGGCTTCTGTACACAAATTAAGTATGTAATAATAAGGTTATATTATTTTTTCAATATATAGCTTGTAAAAGTAAGTTTTTTATGTTTTCTTTTTTTGCTACTACCTCTATTTGCCCTACCTGGTTTTCCTGCAGTATTATTCTTTCAGTATCTAGACATATCGTAGCTTATACTGTAGCAAATTCGAGATCCAGTATTTCGCAAAAGGCTACATATTAACTTCAAGAAAACGCACTGTGTTTGTGCCAAAATCTCATATGGAGAATAAAACTTTCTGTGTTACTCAGTCCATATGTTTAGTTCAATCATTTTTAGCTCATATTAATTTTTAAGTATTCATCTTTCATTTTGCTATGCCCATATGTGGTCGGGCAAAACTTTGAAAATTGCTGTTCTTTTTAAATGTAGCCATTTTGCTGATTTGGATATTATCAGAAAACCATTCATACAATAATGCTACGCTCTGTTGTTTTTCTATTCTACATTTTTGTGTTCCTGAGAAATAGTCACATCTGCCTGATTTAAGTATATGTAAGATACAAACAGATCTTGCAATTGACAATACTACAATTTTATGGTAAAAGCTGATATTCAGGGTTTTCCCAAAGTTAAATCTCTGACCTTTAACACAGACTCTAATATTGTTCTTTACAGTCATGTAAAGAAATATATTTTTATCCAATGGCTGGCATCAATGTAGACCTCTGATTTGTATAGAAAGAGTGTTAATGTGTGTGGTTGCCATCGCCTCGTCACTTTAGGATATTGTATTACTTTGAAGCAGAGTGTGAGTGTATAACGGTGATAAGTGATCCGTTTCTTCCTGATTTACTTGCGTTGCTATAAATCAAATGTTGATCATCTTGGAGGAAGAAAGGCTACTGACGTGGCAGTTTCCAAAACGAAATGGTAGTTATGCCAAATTGAACAATTTGTTCTCTTCATGCCGATTAAACATTTTGACTCCTGATATAAAATTTGATAGTTTGACACCAAATGTTGAAAATACTAAATAGAATCCACCAAATTTTGTGAAGGTAAAATTTTATTTTCCACTGTGCTGTACGATAAGGGAATGTTCTTTCTCTTTGTTATAGTTACTATTACTATATGTAAATTACTCAAATAGCAGCACACAAATGTTTCCTTTTCTTGTGTAGTCCCTCAAGAAAAGATGAAAAAAACCTAAAATTTGAATTCTAATGTTTTCAATGTAAAATCAATTAAGTTTCATCTAGTTCCTGATAACAATACATCAACACTCCTTCCTCTTTTGTTTCTAAATATTTGTAGGGGGTGAAGCAAAAACATGATTGTTAGAAAAGTAGCCATTTTCTTGTCTCATTTGACAGAAAAATCCGGGAGATTTCATGCAGTAGAGCAGCATAGAGCTAAACCTGCTGATTATATTCAAGGTCTAAACACCAAGAATACAGCTATTACAAAATATTTTTAAAGTTGATTCATTTTCCCAAGATAGGTATCTTAGTGTTAATTAATCTGGTTTGGGGAACATGAAATAGACTATTTAAAGGTGCTGCATTTGCTATACAACTGATCATCTTCTACTTTAAGAATTTTTTTTGCAAGATTTATGGCATTTTACATATTTAAAAGAAAAGTGAATAATGAAAGTTTTCTGTGAGGATGAATACAAAACTACCTCAATCCTACACCTTTGCTAATGCTGAAGAAAGTTCAGTGCTTAGTTCTGGAAGTAAGAAGTTTCTCTTGGATTACTGGAACTGTTCATATTCCTTTTGCCTCTACTTTTTTGTTGTTGTTGTTAATGAAAGAAACACACACACACACACACACCAAAAATTATAGCAACTGAATTTTAACAGGCTGCTTTTGGCCCTGAGGGCAAACTCCTTAGTTTTAAAAACAAATGTGATTGTAATAAGGAAGTTTTTACAGAAGAGCTTCAAAACCTCTTATAAAATATTAAAAAAAAAATTGTTTCTTCTCTCATTCTCATAAACAACAGTAAAATAACCAGCACATAAAATTGTAGGAAAGCAGGTGACTTAAACTAGATTTTGAGATGAGGGAGTCTCAGAGCAACTCATCTTTTACTCACCTCACTAAAATCCTTGGCATTATTTTAATTTCTTAAAGCAAGTTCACATTTCTCCCTGACCACTGTGTTCATGCTGCAAAGACTCCCCTGAATTCAAACATATAGCACTTGTCTAATTATCAAAGAATTTTCATGACAGTGAAACATATGTCCCCGTCATCTCTGTAAAGAGACTTGTAAACCAAGAGCATTTGAACCCCATGAATACGAAATGAACATTTACAAAAGTGAAAATCTATTTCTACCGAGAAGCCAAATGGATTTCGAGTAGCAAAACCTTAGGTCTCCAAATGTCTACTTCAATTTGATCTAATAACCAGAATGAATACTGCCGTTCAGAAATTCTGGCAGCAGGTCCTTCCAGTTACGCTGCATGCGTTAAATATTCATGGGTGGAGAGGTAGTGGTCATTTTAAGAGAAGAGACTCCGACTTGAAAACATAGGCACTTTGCAAATCAACAATTAAGGGTCTACCTCCCCGTCTTCAGAGAGCAACGCTCATCGTGCCATGGCTCTACAAACCCTGCGTGCTGAAGACGCACTCCCAAATCCAAAGGAAAACCGTTGAGGTTTACAAACTACTTTTCTTAATCATCCAAAGTACAGAGGGTGGTATTCTTGCTTCATTTGTGGGTCCACTCCCAACCCCAAACAGATCTGAAACCATTACAACGCATGGCAGTTGGTCGGTGGTGTGGAAAAACCTCATTTACTGACTGGCCAGACAGTTTTAAAAACCTTCAGATTTTTCTAAGTCTAGGTTATTAACTGTCTGACTGTAATCACATCTTCACCATAGGGAGCTTCAAAAGCTTTTCATTTGCATTGAATCAGTTGCCTTCCTCCCTGTCTTTTTTTCCCCCTGGAAATAAGCTTAAATAATTCAACAAACTACACACATGGCTAGTGATTATTGAACCATTCTGAAACACTCGAGGCAAATGGACCATTATGTGGTGGGAATTAAAACTTTCTTCCCAGTCGCTGGGAGGGTATGTGTTCATATGTACAAATATATGTGTCTCTGCAGCACTTCCTCCATTCTTCACATCACCCTCAAATAATGGGAAAAGCACCCACCTTTGTGCCATAACTTTGAGTCCCCAAAGCTGGTTTCAGCAGCTATTCGGCCAGATAAAGAGCCTTCAGGTGTGCATGTATATTCAATATTTCTTTGCCCAGGTGTGGAGACTAAGTTACTTTAAAAGAAAATACAGGGGCGCCTGGGTGGCTCGGTTGGTTAAGCACTTGACTTCAGCTCAGGTCATGATCTCGGGGTCCATGATTTCGAGCCTTGCATCAGGCTCTGTGCTGACAGCTCAGAGCCTGGAGCCTGCTTCGGATTCTGCGTCTCCCTCTCTGACTGCCCCCACCCCCCCACTCACACTCTGTCTCTCTCTCTCAAAAAAAGTAATAACAACAACAATAATAATAAACATTAAAAAAAATTAAAAGAAAATACAGCACTTTTCATAGCCACACAACAGATGAATAAGAATAAATTATATTATTTTAATCATTTTAAATGTTCACAATACTTAGATCACAATATGATTAAGGACGTTTGGCAACTTGACTTAGCCTTGATTGTAAACATTTCTATTTTGTTAGGTCTCTTGGTAAAAGTATTTAGGCATATTTTGAATTTATAGCCACAGAAACTTTTGAAATATCCCAAACCTGGAGAAATATTTTGTAATTTATTTTACCATCTGTTTCTGTGGATGTTTGATGAATGAAGATAAAAACTGTGGGCATCATCAGCCTACGGTAGAAAGTAGGATTTTATGGTAGATTTTAAAAAAGAAAAAAATTAATTTCAAAAGACATAAATAATGTTTATTGATATAGTGCTTTTATTTCTCTAAGCAGATAGCAATAAAAACAAGGAATAAAAGGCAGAAAAGTCACATATTTTCATAACAACAATAAATCTTCAATGTAAAATATCATAGAACATTGAATTAACGGTCTCTGACTGCATAGTGGAAAATTTATTGGGAGTAGAGTTATTTTTTTTCTTTAAACATTAACTCTGAAGTCTTAAGGAACGAGTCCTACTTCACTGCATAAGACTAATTCAAATAATTTTTGTAGTAAAGCACTAGCTATCAGATAGGGTATATGTCCTAATACTCACCAACTTTAAGAATATGCCTACACTAACAATTTCATATACATATGAGTTGTGACTATTTTGTGATTATGTGTGTGTGTGTGTGTGTGTATAAATAAGTTTTGTGATGTGTTTTAGTATTTATGTAGCTTTGCATACTCTTTCCAGTAGTGTGCACCTTTGTCTAACTTCCGACACATTTGTCTAAATTATGCTGTATATAAAAATGTATGAGTGCAACAAAAAAACTCATGTGTGTAAAATGAGTAATAAGTGACACCATTTGTTGTTCTGTTTCTTACATCTTTAATCCTCTGGATGTCTTTTCCCTAATTCTCTCACAGAATGAGCCTAATTCATGATTGGCTCTTAACAAATACTTGCTGTTGAATGAACCCATCTACTTTATTCCTTGTAGGCGGTATAACATGAGAGCAGTTCACAGCACTACAGAATTTTATTTTATTGTGTATTTTGCTGATTAGAGTACATTTGTTTGAATATAGATTTTTTAAAATCATATATTCTGTGCTATTGTGTCTTTGCTGCTTTAGCCCTGAGTTGGCTAATTCTTCTTAACATTATTCCATCAGCTTGAGCATCCTAACTACTCTGCCATTAATTACTATCTCTATTCAAGACAGATTCATGTACTTTTTTGAGAGGTGCTGGTGGTAAGAAGCGGTTTATAGACAGCTTTGAGATCTGATTTTTTAATGTATCCTTTTCCCAAAATATTTTAGATAGATTTTTCAGAGTTCATAAGCCCACTTAAATCAACCCATGGAACCCAGATTAACAGTACCTAATTTAATAAATACATACTTAAAAAAAAAAAGAGTACTGAAATTTAAGGGGATTTGTGCACCTTGGAACATTGATTTAAGATAAGTAATGTGACGCTATCAACTCTAATCGACAAGACCAGGAGTGGGCAAACTATGACCCTGAGGCCAAATCTGAATGTCAATTGTTTTTATAAATAAAGTTTTATTAGAACAAACTCAGCCTATTCATTACATATTTTATCTGTAAATGTGGCTGTTTTCATGCTACAATAGCATTATTGAATAGTCACAACAGAGGACATATGGCCAAAGTGTACAATAATTATTATATGACCCTTTACAGAAAACAGTTTGCCAAACCCTGGAATAAAAGGGCAGTCTAAATACAGTGATTTTTTTTGGGGGGTTACACAAGAAGCTAAGACTCAAATTTAATATGAATTATGATTATTAATGTAAACAGCTGTCTGAAAATGCAAGTGATTTTGACTTTAGGAAAGTAAAAAAATAAAAATAGTAAGGATAATAGTGTGAAGGCAGCAGTGTTTACCAGGGACATCTAAAGAATATCATACAGTTCTGGATATCGCATTTTGGTAGGGTTACCAAACTGAGGTGTTGTTTTGTTTTTCCCTGGGAATGAGACCAAGATGATGAGAATATAGAAAACAATAAATTTAGAAGAAGCAGTTAAGACACCAAGGCTGGTTAGCCTGGAAAAGCAGAGGTGGGAGGGTAGTCGAGGAGAGACAGAGGGAAATGATACCTGTTCTCAGATATTTTAGTGATCTTTGTAGAAGTTGGATTAAATGTGTTATGTCACCCCAGAGGCAATGGTATGGTGACAACCTTTGAGCTAAAAATAGCCCCGGTTTGTACGTTTGCCAATTTTTGTGGCGTAAATATTCCCAGTGTGGCTGATTTCAGCTACCAATAGGAAGTCACTGAGAAGGGGTGCACACGATTGGTTTCACCAAGCACATCAAGACAAGCTCCAGCACACCACTGCACAAGGCAAGAGTAAGGCATGTGGCTTAAAACTACAGGAAGCAAACACAGCTCACTATAAGACACTTAAAAATTGAACTGGGCTTCCTCAGGAGACTGTCAATTCCTTTTCTGAGAAAATGTTTAACAGAGGCTGTGCATGTACTATATGAATATACCAATGAACTGAAAAGCATGTAAGAAGAATGTGGGGTGCCTGGGTGGCTCAGTCAGTTGAGTATCTGACTCTTGATGTCGGCTCAGGTCGTGTGATCTTGTGGTCATGAGATCGAGCCCCACTTGGGTCTCTGTGCTGAGCGTAGAGCCTGTTTGGGATTCTCTCTCTCCCTCTTTCTCTGCCTCTTCCCCACTAGAGCATGTGCTCTCACTTTCTCTAAAATAAATAAATAAACATTAAAAAAAAAAGAAGAATGTGTTTTTTTAATCCCATGCAATTGTTTATGATTCTGTGATATTTGAAAATTTGTTAAATATGCTATTAAGCCCTTCTGCCATTTTCATTCTGAGATAAAGTTTCAAGTGTTATAATCTCATGGGAGTAAGGCATTTATCTGTTGAAGTCAAATCCTATATAAAAGGTTTTTTTTTTAATTTTTGTTTAATGTTTATTTATTTTTGCGAGAGAGAGAGAGAGAGAGAGAACGCAAGCAGGGGAGAGGAACAGAGAGAGAGGGACACACAGAATCCGAAGCAGGCTCCAGGCTCTAAGCTGTCAGCACACAGCCCAACGTGGGGCTTGAACTCATGAACCATGATATCATGACCCGAGCCAAAGATGGACACTTAACTGACTGAGCCACCCGGTCGCCCCTATTTAAGAGGCTTCTTGAGCACGGCTATATTCAAACTTGCCAGAACACATGACTTTTCCATCTATCTTTGTATAAACTTCTCATTTTATCTCAGACTGCCTCTCCTTCAAGATATTGAAACTGCCTTTATTTCCTTTTGTTGCAAGTGTCTTTTTGATATGAAAGGTGTTCGTTGTAAAACCCAGGGAGATAATTGGAGGTGGTATCTTATATTTGCTTGCCTGTGGCTTCCTTAGGGAAGGCATTTCAGGAAAATTCCCCAAACATCCCTGAGATGTGGGGCGAGAATGCCTAGATACACCATTGATCCACAGGATCAACTTTCTTAGGTGACTGAAGAAAAAAAGTCTTAAGATCACTTTTCTCGCAAAAATCCAATTCTACAAGATAAAAAATAAACCAACATGATGATACCTATTTCTCACCACACTGAAATATTAAAAGTGAGAGCAGGTCGTGGCTGACTTTGTTGGCTGACTATCCAACAGCTAATTCCTACACTTGCAGAACTGAATTTTTTGTTGGGTAGCCTTGTATATTAGGAGGATCTGGACTCCTGCACAGCCTTAGTGGGGAAATGTTGTTAGTGACAGTCTCCTTATTAATGATTATTTGAAGAGTGAGCATATAGTATAACCCAAGCCTACAGGCCATGGGAAAAATTTGCTCTTGGTATTCAGGGAAAGGAACCAAAAGACATCAGAACTATGAGATTCTTTGGGCCATGACTATAAGGAGGCAACTCAAGACACATTTCCAGGTTGGAAGACCATAAGATAGGAAGAAACCAGATGCGGTATGATGCTGTTTAAATCACTGGTTTAATCATTCCTGGAAACATGTTCCATCTGAACTGCTTTTTGTGTAAAATAAAAAGGAAGATTACATAGAGACTTTTTACAAACAAACGAAAGCAGAGAAAATTATTTTCCAAAAGAGAAGCACTATAACAAATAACAGAAAAAGTTCTGCAGGCAGGAGTGTACCAGCTGAAAGTTTTAATCTCAACAAGAAATGAAGATGTCAGGATTTGTACACTACGAGTAAATACATGAATTTGTTTTATTGTGTTTAATTTCTGTAAAAGATACTTGTCTTCAAAGAAACACCAAATTATGGATGTATTGTTTGCTTTCTAACATGTAGAGAAATAATATCTGACAATAATAGCAGTGGATGGGAGGGAAGAAATTTAACTATACTATTGTAAAGTTCTTATGCATGTGAAGTGGTATAGTATTATTTGATGATTAGCCTTGATAAGTTAAAGATGTATATTGTAAACCTTTAAGCAATCACTAAAAAATTAAAAAGAGGTATAACTAATAAGCCAATTATGGAATCATTTAAAAATGGTCAAGGGGCACCTGGGTGGCTTAGTTGGTTAAGCATCCGACTTCAGCTCAGGTCATGATCTCACGGTTTGTGAGTTCGAGCCCCATGTCAGGCTCTGTGCTGACAGCTCGGAGCCTGGAGCTTGCTTCAGATTCTGGGTCTCCCTCTCTCTCTATGTTCCTCCCCTGCCCACGCTCTGTCTCTCTCTCAAAAATAAAATAAAAACATAATTTTTTAAATGGTCAAGAAACCCAACATTAGAAGATAAAGAAGAATAAAGAGAACAAAAAGATTAGGCAAATAGAAACTAGCAAAATGGTAGCTTTAAATCCAGCCATATCAATAATTGAATTAAATCTAATCATATCAATAATTTCATTAAATATACATAATCTAACTAACCTCAAATTAAAAGACAAAGATAAATAAATTTGATAAAATAGCAAGATTCACCTATGTATGTATAATAAAATTACTTTAAATATAAAGACACACACAAATAAAAAGGAAAAGGATGAAAAGAATATACATCATAAAAATTCTAATAAAAAATAAGCTGGACTGGCTATATTAACATTAGAGAAACTAGGCATTGAAACAAGCAATATTGTCAGTGATAAAGAGAAACATTACATGATAAGAGATCAATTAATCAAGAACTTATAATAACCCAAAATGTGTATATATCTAATAATGAGTTTCACATTTTGAATTCAGCATGTCCTAAGAACAACCCTGTTTGAGACATAGTTCTTTGCTTCAGAAATATATTTTATTCCCCAAGAAATAATCATATCATTCTACACATCCACTGACATAAATAAATACCTTAGTTTTATTTGGTGAAATATATTTCTAAAATAGGAAATAATATGAATAAATATTAAGAGTAGGTTTTTTTTTTTTTTCCTTAGTGCTCTGGCAGTTTGATAGCTTTGAGAGCAGAAGTCATTCAGAGTTAGATCTTTCAGAATGCTTGGGTTCAGATATGGGTCTTGAATTTGTCTCTTAGAATACTGAATCTGAAAACCAAGGCAGAATTAAGAAAACTCAATCTGCAAAATACGTGAATTAGGGAATCAGTCTTATTCAACAAAACAAATCTCTGGTAGGCATTAGGTTTAGCAGGATTTCTTCCCTTATGCTTTCTTTCTCCTATTCAAATTAATATTCTAATTTTAACTTGGGATATTGCTTATGCAGTTTAATAAAGAAGAGTTAATCAGATTAAAAGTAAAATCAACCTGATTAATTACTTTTTTTTAAACTAAAACAGATTTGCATTGGTCTGTGTCAGTTTCTGCCATTTTATTTTTCGCTATTATCTGTTCAATTCAATTTTATTATATTTCCAACTTTTAATACTAAGATGCTTCTCCTATCTTCGCCTCATGTCAGAGCATAGGTCTTTATTAAAAGCCTACATTTAGAACAACTTTTTTGCAGGTATTTTCATGTGCCTTCAAACAATTTCTTCCCCTTGATTGTAAAAAATTAAACAATTTTTCTAAATTGTTCACAATCGGAGCCATGTTTTTTCACAGAAAGGACAACTTCCAAATGCCATCACTTTCACAATTACTTTCATAGATAGTCTGTTAAAGGTTAAACATCTTTCATTATGCATCAAAACTATAAATTATAAATAAACATACAAAAATGTGATTAATTCCTTTAGAAAGAATATTGTATTTTTTTTCAAAACTAAATGTAGATGTCAGGTGAAAAACCTTCATTCATTTAGTTGGTAGGTTAAGATATGTATTGATTGTGTTTGTGCTAGCTACTGTTCCAAACACAGGGAAATACATGAGTATAAAGACTCACGTTGGTCTCTACCCTAGGAAGCTTACTACAGGGGCCAGAAGTACTCACTTCAAACACAGAGAAACTTCAGCTTTGAAAAGTGCTCTGATAAAGATATATGCCAAGAGTCACTAAAGGAGGACTTAGCCTGAAGAAGGGATACTTGATCTGAGATTGGAAGAATGAATTAGAATAACTAGATGAGAAGGAAGGGGAGAAAGGGCCAGGCTGAGACATCACGGTGTGCAAAATCCCTGTGGTGGGAAGGAACGTGGTAAATAAAAGGACCAAGAGAAAGTCATTTTGATTGAAATGCAGAATGAAGAAAATCTGGAGGGAGATGTAACCGGAGAGGGGGATAAGGCCAGAACATCCTATAAAAATTCACTTACTTTTTTCACGTCAACAGCAATTGGAAGCAAATGTGGAGTTTAATTTAGGCAAAAAAATAATGATCAAAGTTGTGTTTGAGAAGATTGCTCCAGCATTAAAAATGGAATGGAGATGGGTCAGGATTCATTTTGGTACAACTTGCCAATTATGGTAAACAGAGTTCTATGATGGCCCCCGAAGTCCTCACTTTCCTATGTATACACCCTGAATGATAAATAACATTTATGAATATAATAGGACTTAACTCTCATGTTTGGGTCATGTTATATGACAAAGGTGAAGGGATTTTACAGATGTAATTAAGGTCCGTAATCAGTTGACTTTGACATGAACCAAGGAGAGATTATCCTGGGCCTGATCTAAAGATTCAAGGAAGATTCAAGGAAGGAAAATTATCCTGCTGGCTTTGAAGAAACAGACATCTATATTTTGAATTGCCAGTGCAGATACTTACTTGGCGAGGACCTGAGTGTAGGTTCCAGGGGCTGAGAGCATTCCCTGACCAATAGCTAGTGACATAATGGAGTCCTTATCCCTATGGTCACAAGGAACTGAATTCTTCCAGCAACTTGAATAAGGTTGGGATAAGACCCTGAACCCCAGATGGAACACAGCCTGGCCAACACTTTGCAGGAGTCTTGTGAGACATGGAACAGAGAGCCTCATCTACCTGAACTATGAGATAATAAATGCATATTGTTTAAGATGTTAATTTTGTGTTACTTTGTTAAACAGCATAGAAAGCTAATACACTAATTATCAGTAGACCAGCTGAAAGATGTTGGTACATTGGTCCAAGGTAATGGTGGCAGAATTAGGGAGGAATTAGATATATTTGAGAGATTAAGGAAATAGAATCATTAAGTACTTGATATATATATATATATGTATATATATATATATATACATATATATATATATAGGATATATATATATAGGAGATATATATATATATATAGGAGATATATATATATTATAATATATATATATTATATATATATATAGGAGATATATATTATATATATATATATATATATATAGGATATAAAGTGTGAAAGAGGAGTGTTAAGGATGGCACCAAACCTTCTAGTTTGATCAGCTGGATTCATGAGGGTACCAATCGCTGAGATAAAAAACAAAAAAAAACAAAAAAACAAACAAACAAAAAAACACCAAAAGAGAGGCACCTGGCTCAGTCCGGTTAAGCGTCTGACTTTGGCTCAGATCATTTTCTCACGGTTCCTGGGTTCGAGCCCCATGTCCAGCTCTGTGCTGACAGCACAGATCCTGTAGCCTGCTTCAGTTCTGTCTCCCTCTCTGCCCCTCCCCCACTCACGTTCACTCTCTCTTGCTCCCTCGCTCTTTGTCTCTTTCTCAAAAATAAAATAAAACATTAAAAAAATTAAAAAAATAATAATAATAATAAAAAAAAGAACACCAAAAGAGCAAAAGACTGGCTGATGACCTGCTTGGATTTCAGCATTTGAAGGCGAGAGGCCTTTGAAACATTTGGGTGTAAGTGTTTCAAGGTGTTTTTTTGAAAATTAAATGGCATATCATAGGGTTTGGCCCAGAGTGAGTATGAATCAAGAGAGAGAGCAGCCAAAGGTCTTAAGAAAATAGAGGTAATTTGAAATTGTTGGGGAAGGTGTAAATATGAGTTGACCAGAAACACAGTGGTAGAATTAATGGTAATTTGAGCATCGTTTGAGACTGATGATTAGGAATTTATGGTGAGGGGCACTTGGATGGATCAGTCTGTTAAGCGTCTGACTTCAACTCAGGTCATGATCTCACGGTTCGGTTTGTGGGTTCGAGCCCTGTGTTGGTCTCTCTGTGCTGACAGCTCAGAGCCTGGAGCCTGCTTGGGACTCTGTGTCTCCCTTTCTTTCTACCCCTCCCCTGCTTGTGCTCTGTCTTTCTCTGTCTCTCAGAAATAAATGTGTAAAAAAATTAATGAGAAAAAAAGGAATTCATGGCGAAATTAATAAGCCTGTTTTGAGACTCCATTAGGCAACCTTAAGTTGTTCCCCGTGAGCTCTGAGAAAGGGGACTGCGAGGTTCATTCTAAGATAAAGTTTTGCGAGATGATTAAGATAGAAGAAAAGTGGAGGAAACACCCTTATAGGAATGGGGAGGAAAAGTAAAGAAATAAGGCAATAAGAAGAGGGGAGGTAAAAAGATGAGGCTAAATCATTTCAAGGAAAGCAAATAAACATAAATCAATATAATTAAATAAATAAATACCATGAAATGTATTTAATATGTAGTTCATTAGGTTTTGAGTTTTGAGTTTTGTTATCTAAGCAATTATTTTAATACGAAATCCACAGAAAAGTAGTAATGTCATATATAAAGGAAATATTTTATAAAAATTATTTTTGTACCCCTTTCCTCTTGAAAATTAAAAAGAAAAAGCAAAAACCAGGCAGTCGGATATTAGGTAAAATGCAAATTAAAAAACCTTATGTGTAAGTTCTATTCTTTGTTTATATATAAAAACAACTTTAGTGAACTTGGCATCCAGATAGTACATAATAGTGGTTAACGAATTGTTCTCCTAAGTATGGCTATCAGAGTTTGAATGCACCAATTAGCAGTGTGGGGTGACCTCAGGCAAGTTATTCAGCTGAATTTCCATTTCATCATCTCTAAAGTGGAGATATCAGTACATAACAAATGGGGTTTTATTATGATTAAAAGACAGAATGTACTTAGCATAGAACTTGACAAGTACTAACCATGAAGTAAAATTATATGTTATGAAATTGAACTTGCTTTAATTACAAAAGGTTCATGTGTTTTGAGTGACTGGTCTAAAATATTATAAAAATTTTTAAATGGCTGGAATCCCAATACGAATTGGCACAGTGACAGTAGGTAGGGGTATATGTAGTAGGTGGTCAGTAAAGTTTAGTAGATAAATAAAGAGAAGAATACGATGCTGATTGTTATTATATGAAAACAACTGGTTAACATTTAAGCAATCACCACATTGCATTTAATTATGTGACACCATTAAAAAATACAACATGATCCAGGTTTTCTTTAAGTATTATTATGTCCTACATTACAGTGGGAAACTAAAACAAAAGAAAGAAAAACAGAATCAGTTTTTTCTTTTAATAATTGGCCAGTTAGAAATTGCTCTCTTCTCATGTTGCAAACAGAATAATTAGAGTGTTAAGCAATTTGAGTTTGTTAGACAGTGTGATTGGGTAAATCAGAACAATAATTCATAGGGCACAAGGGCTACCAAATTAGTTATTCAGCAAATGCACCTTTTATAGCACCCATGGGGCCTGATTTCTCATTTTTTATTTATTTTCTGTGTGCACCTGTTTAGCTGTTAGATTTCTTCCCTCCCCTGTTACAGCCTCTTGCTCCATTTCACATTTCTTGAGGACTGCACACACAGCAATATTGTAAATTAAAGAAATACAGTGGAAAAAGGGGAAGAAAAGAGTTCTCGAGAGAGAGAAAGGTAAAAGACACCAGAGACTAAGTATATAGAGTGATTTAATGCGCCACATTCCTATTAGAAACATCTCTTCAGAAGATATGCCACTTTTTGTAATAATGTTTTGTCAAATTTTACTTTGACATTTTTTTAAATAAGAAAATAAACATGTGCTTACCTTTGAGCAAGATATGTAACAATAATCTATTTCATTTTCTTCCAAATACCTTGCAATAACTTTTCCTGCGCCATAAGCGATTAGTCATATCCACTCTTCTCTAATACATGACACTTGCGTTGTAAAGTTAGGTTATGGTATGCAATTGACTCATTTTTTTTTCTCCTGGTAACATCCACCAAGTACATTGATGGGAAATCATCTTGATCTGTTTCATCCGAACATACTTGCTATAATACCATCCTACTGATCTAGAATAACCTCAGTCCAAGAAACCCTCTAGGCAACAAGAAATGAAATCAGATAGACTGCTGGTTGACCAGACCCACTAAGACTCGGGGTGAAAAAGATAAACTCTAGAAATACTGATCAGGGTGAACAGCCTGGAGTTTCTTCAAATTTTTATTTCTCTGAAGACACAGCTATACTTAATAATTTATAACTCAGAAGTTAAGTATTCTTCCTCCTTTTGTTGTTGTTTTGTTGTTGTTGTTGTTGCTTTTCCTGAGCATAATGGAAAATTAGCTTTAATTAACATTCTATGCAAAGGCCTTAGAGTCTTGCCCAGGTCAAAAACAAGTAAGTAAGCAAACAACACATTATCAAAGTTTTCCCTATCAGCATAGGGTGTTAAGGCATTTAAGACTGAATAAATTATAATTGGAAAATAACCGTTTGGATAACTATATAAAATGACATCAATTTTTCCTTTATTTAGTTCTTGATTTTGAGTTGATTTGACACCAGGTTTATCTAGAATCAAATTTGTGTTTACACTGAAGTAGAATTTTTTTTCAATATTTATTGAAACCTATACTCATCATAAGCAAGCTGTCCTAATAAAGCCAAGGTTTTGTTCTTTCTTCTTTCCTTCCTTCCTTCCTTCCTTTTTTCTTTCTTTCTTTCTTTCTTTCTTTCTTTCTTTCTTTCTTTCTTTTGTTAATTCACTCATTGGTTTTTATTTTAAAATCTGTATTTGATTCACTATGCATTCCTTGTGTTATCTTTATTAGAGGGAGAAAGGAATATGGCATTCTGAAAATGAGGCACATGCTTCATTTGATCCAACTTTGCAATTTACTTTTAGTGATTTTTGGTCATTTATTTTTTGAACAAATTATTTATTATATTTTATTGAAAACCAGTGACTCTTATCCATATTTTACTTACAAAATACTTGATCAAACAAGCACTTCTCTTTTGATCACTATAAATGTCAAGGTAAAATTATAGAATTTTGTGAGAATTTGACAACTCTCTAGAAAACCAAGGCTCCATCAAATAATGGAAAAAATATCCCTCATTAAAAGATCTTAAAGGATTTGTTCAACACAGTTCTTGGCACATAAAAAGTACTGAATTAATGTTTAAAGAACTTGGTAGATTTTAATAGAGGAACGTTCTTGGATTGTTAGGGACCATAACTTTCAATTTTCTTTTTATAGAGCTACATAGATTAGATTGAGCGTGTTATTTAATTTTTTCATGTATCAGTTTGTCATCTACAAAATAGTTTTTAAAGTAATAGTAGTAAGTAATCCATTAAATACATATACACATGTATATTCTGTCACAGTAAATGATACTTCTATCCCTTTCTGTAAGGAGAGCATAGTTTTTAATCAAATCAGCTCTGAAACCTATGGACTCGTTTAAATCCCATTACAGTAAGTAACTTACTAGGTAATAGACACTAGAAGAGCTACATGTCTTAGTTTACTCTGTATAGAACATAGTATAACAAAATACTACAGACTGGTTAGCTTGTAAACAACGGAAATTTGTCAGTTCTGAAGACTGGGAGGTCCTCAATCAAGACACTAGCATTTCGGTGAGGGCCCGCCCTCTTCCTGGTTCATAGCCAGCACCTTATTTCTGTGTCTTTACATGGTGAAAGGGGCTAGGGAGCTCTGTGGGGTCTTTTTTACATTTATCCCATTTATGAGGGCTCCACCTGTATAATCTCATCATCTCCCAAAGGTCCCACCTTCTAATAACATCACGTTGGACATTAAAATATCAACATATGAATTTGAGGGAACACAAATATTCAGACCATAGCACTACCTATGTTCCAAACCACAGTTTCTCCTTATGGAAACTGTATAGCAATGCATTTATTTCTCAGAGTTCTAGGAAGTCCATATGGAAAATTGATATGACACTTAATACAGTGCCCAGCCCATGGAAAGTACTTAAATAGTGGTTGCAATTATTATAATATTTTTTATATCACATTGTGAAGTAATGTCCAATAATTCTTAATATTTGTTCATTAATTGGTTTTTGGAAGTTTTGCCTTATTTCCTTCTTTTGGCAATCGAAAAGTTAAGATGTTATTTTTCAGTGTAAACTCAGAAATACATGAAGGTAGCTTCCTAACCATAACCAACCCGGTAGCCTGAAACAATTCAGTCATGTTTCTGAATTGGCACCTAGATCTTTAAGACAAATAGTGTTTCGAAGATAAACAGGTTCTTGTTTGTGATGAAAACTTGTATCCAAAGTACACTTGTTGCTCGAGAGGTAAGCCAAGAGGAAATACGGAGTATAACAGGCAATCAGTTTACGGAGCTTGAATAAATAGCATGTGTAATGGTTAAGGGGTCAGACTGCAGAGATTAAAATGCTATCTCCACTTCTAATTATTTATGTGACTATTTTTAGGGAAATGAAGCTCTGTACTTTAAAAAAACAATACCTTGAAAAAGACATGGACGTAGGTCAATGGAGTTTTGTTCATAATTATAAATAATAATAATAATAATAAACCGTGGTAATGTGGCAATGAACTGAAATACAAACAACTTACTGAAATGGGCTTTTGTGAATATTCAATTTATATAGAATATCACATATTTAAAGCCAATAGATCTTGATAAGTAACAACTATATTGAGCCTTTTGATTATCAAAGATGTTTTGGACATGTTTTGTAAATGATAGAATATTTGGCTGATGACTTTAAATTTGAAGCCATGGAATAAAATTTTAAAAATATGATTTTTTCCCAATAAAGTACAACACAGGCAAATTAGTTTTGTTTGCCAACATTTCCAAATTTGTAATTATTAATTTTACAATAGGACAAGATTTGATGCTATGTTTTTGCTCAAGTACCAATCAAAGTATTGCTTTTCTATTTGTAGTGGCAGCCATTTATAATAATATATAGTATCAATATCCTGGAAAATTCCTCTGAAGTTATCTTTGCTAGCTTTTTTTAAGTTAGTGAAGAAATATGGAAAAAGATGAGTCATGAATTTTCATTTTTCTCCTGCAATACTCTTACACTAGCATCATAATGACTTAGGTCAAGCAATAATATTATGTATCCCACCACGTATGTATTTTGACTTATAGAATAAATACCAAAGAGGACAATGATTCATGCAAATATGATGCCAGTCTTTTAAATATTAGCAGACAGAATTCTATTGCTACAATCTGAAATTTCCACTTGTTTTGTAGCCAAAATGAGAATGTACCATGAAGACAAAATATCATAACATTTGAGAACAAAAGACCTTACCACTGAAAACAAATATCCACCATTCTGTAAAGGTAAGAGAGAAATTCTTGAACATCACTTGCTTTATGTTGAGTTCTGTAACACATAGAGTTGCCTCTCAAAATTTCTCAAGCTACATAATGATAGTAAAATATAGTAATAGCTTTGAAGTCTGAGAAGCTAGGACACATGGATTTATATGAAAGGATGGTTTATGATGTACATAAACTTCCAGCACTATGTAAATTGATTTTTAAAAAGTAATCTGCGCTGTGGAAAATAAATAAAGCAGAACAATCAAACATTTGCAATAAGCAAACCAAAGCAAACAAATACAAAACAAAATAGCTTAGGTAAATTGAGCACTTGCCCCCGAATCAGAAGATTAGGGTTCTAATCTCAGTCCTGATAAAAGCCAGCTCAGCACCTGAAGCAGGGGATTGGATGGGGTCATCACTTTAGGTTTTCCAGGAATAGGAAGGAAGAAAGGAGGGAAGGAAGGAAGGAAGGATGGAACAAAGGAAAGGAGGGAGGGGGTAGGGAGGGAAGGAGAAATTGAAGAAGGGAGGGAAGGAAAACACTTAAAGTCAAATGACTAGCATATTTGGTTATAGACCAGAGCATAAAGAATCTCAGGGCTACCAAAAGTCAACAAAGACACAAAAGCAAAACAAAGAAATATAAAATCAATGAAACCAAACAACCAGTTTCTAATGAAAACAACAAAAATCCAAAACAACAACATGTATGAAAGGAAAGAGTGAAAGTACATGATATTTTTAAGTTGATAAAACAGTGACAAATTATTGATCTGAAATGTTTGCTGTTTTCATCAGTAACTGTTTTGTGGTTTAGGCTGGATCCTTGGCGTGTCCATTGTGAGAAAAATAGTTTGATGATGTGTTATATTTAAACAACATGATATAACTGGATTTTGTGGAGTTTTATAGTCCCAAATTGAAATAGTCTATTTCCAATACTGTATGTCTTATCTCAGGGATAAAATGGAGATCATATTTTTCACTACCAGAAATAGTGGGTTGACCAACTGGGGATGTGGGTGTGAAAATGCTCAGCATACTACATGGCTCAAAGCAGACACTCAATAAATATTAAAACTTTCTTAGCACCACTGTCAGTTTAAAAAACTGACAATAAAACAATCTGGAAATCAATAATCTAAACAATGTCCTTCACTTAGATAAATGCCACCTAAATTATGGGACACTGTGGCTTTATTTAATATGATAAATAATTAATGAAAATACTTATAATTTCAAAAGAAGTGAATCAGGAAAAGCATGGAAGGATAGAAATGCATAATTTCCAGGTATACAGAGTATGACCAAAGAGGAAAGATACCTTATACAACTAGGAAAAAAAATCTGCATTACTTAATAGAGCAGGGAACCAATTAAGAACAGTCCCCTATCCAGTTTAATTAGGCTAACTACAGGTAAGGGAATCCTATGGTACAGGAAGGAGCATTAGGTGGTGAATTCTCGTTGCGTCTCTTTCATCTATGACCCCTCCACTGTGACAATGTTAAAGATATGTAGTGCTTGACTTTCACCCAGGATTGCCCTTTTAATGTGGGATTTAAATAAATTACTCTGTCGCATTACTAGAAACTGAACTCCCAATGTACCTCAATGCTGTAAAAAGTAATAAATTATTTGTTCTCTCATGTTTTCCCCAGAGTACCACCAGGTTATAGCATATTGATGTCTAATTTCAGCT
Organism: Panthera leo; assembly: GCF_018350215.1. Taxonomy (NCBI): domain Eukaryota; kingdom Metazoa; phylum Chordata; class Mammalia; order Carnivora; family Felidae; genus Panthera; species Panthera leo. The sequence continues at coordinate 15,707,037 of NC_056691.1, read as the reverse complement.
TTAGTAAATTGCTATCTTACAAAAATCGGTGTGGTCAATGAAAAAAGAATATCCTACACATTAACCATCAGTGTCAAGAGTGAAGCTTTGAAATACTGCTGAAAGACCAAATCAGAAGTTAGGAAGAATAACTTTAGTTTTCTTTCTATGTGGTTTAGGTGCAGCTCTGACTTGTTCTTAATTTGCTCTCCTTCCACCTTTCCAAAAACACACTCTAGATAAAAACTGGATCTTGTTTCTTTCCCCTTTATGTACTGATTTTAGTAATGAAGCCATAATAAAAATCCACCAGGGGGCAGGAACCTAAAAAAGAGAGAGAGAGAGAGAGGGAGAGAGAGAGAGAGAGAGAGGGAGAGAGAGAGAGAGAGAGAGAGAGAGAGATCTTCTTCTAGCCTGGTCTTTTATTTCTTTTTTTTTTTCCTGGAGTCAAAACATAAAGGAACTAACTCTGCACATTCAACTCAACTTGTTTAAGTTGTTTAAGACAGAGGTGGTGAGGTTAGAAGATGGGTTATTTATCGGAAATAAGTAAAGATGCTTATGTCAGGCAACTACAGGAAAATGTAAGACCTAGGAAGAATACACTGTTTCTCTTTAGTAATTTCAACCTACATTGAATTTCTTAATTGATGTAGATGTTTCTGTTTTTATCAACTGACTTACCCATATTTAATGTGAGATATTTAAAAAAAAAAGAAATTCTTTTATAGATCTTTGGGAAACTTCAGGAGCAGAAAAACAGGATGGTACAGGGATGGAGGAGATTTTGCTGTGGGAAATTGCAATGTGAAAGGTGAAAAACTCTTGGGTCACGTTCTTGCTGATGCTGTGCTCTTTAAGCAACGTTCATTCTCTTGCTTTGGTGAATACAGCTGAACACAGGAATTATAAACTCTATATTAAGATTCTTAGGGGAAATAATTACTACATCTTAATTTTAGGCAATATTCCAAATCATAACACACATGCATATCTATCTATCTATCTATCTATCTTAAAATAGTCTATATCTACAACTTTACCTATAGCCATCTTTTTTTTCTATCTAGCTCTTTGAAACATCTCTTTGGTTTTTGTGGATAGGCAGTCAAGTTATGATAATACTAGCAAAGATTTTAAAAAGAATGTGTCTTAGAATTTAGGACCATGGGAGTTAAATCAGAGGAGAGAAAAAGTATCAAAGTTGCTCATTGTTTTCTGAATGCTCATTTTTCCCGGGCCATATAAATTGATATTCTCCTGGGCACAGTCTTCTTTCATCTACACCATTTCAGTGAGTCTTATTCTTCAGAGCAGTTACATTTTACTGGTTAAATAATTTTGTCCACTGATTTCAGAGTGAAAAACGTTTTTAGAAAGAAATGTTGTGATTCTTACCTGTATGTAAATAGAAAATGTCAACATCAAGGCAACAAGAGATTATAATTTTATAGTCTCTTCAAGTATTCTCTGATGTGAATCTGTAACGTCTTTGTATCGACTAGTACAACAATGAGCGATACTCCATGGTTAGACATTAGGCATAATATAATAATACATGTATTACTTCACGTAAGTGTATTTTGAAGCCATTCATTTAGAGCAATTTAGTTTTTCGTATTACTTTGCATGTGGAGAGCAATATTACTGACATCCATTCATAAATTCATTCAAAAAACATTTATTGAGCATCCACTCTACATACTTAATATATGCAAGGCACTTTGAAAGGATGCAGAAAATGTGAACATATTGATGTTTCCCAAGAAGAAACAGAAATTTAGCATAATTTTACACATTATTACTGAGTGATGCAGGGCAAATTCAAGACCAAGATTTGTGTGATTTGTCTAATAATGTAGTCAGGTCTCTGGGTTTTTCTATAGTAAATACCAAATGAGAAATCCGAGATACATTCTCGGTCAGATGTGATTGTCCGATTGACTCCTGTAATGCAAATGTCGGAAACTCTCCAGTTGTGAGCTAAATTTTAAACCATTTTATACACTTGTACATACAAATTACTAGAAACTCAGGCTGGGAATTTATATGGGAAGCATACAGCAATCTGTAATACAACAGAAACTAAATTTTGTAGAAGTGATCCATGGGTTTTCTTCCAATATTGTAATTATCGGTAGCAGCGTTGTTTTAAAAGCCTAAGGTGAAATTAAGGAGGGCGGTCGTGCATCCAAAACACACAAAACAAAAAATAAAAGTTCATTTATAAAATAAGAAGAGAAGGGAAAATGTCTTGCGAGGAAAGTCTACAGTCCTAGTGCGGGGGAACATTGCAAACATATCATCATCTATACTGAGTCATAATAATAGTCCTTTCAAATGTTAATAAAAAAGACTTGGAGGCATATAAACACTGTTCAACATTTAAGGAGCGTGGTAAATCAGATTGTATTCCTTTTGAAAAGGCTTTATGACGCAGTTGTTTATTCAGCAAAACAAAACTGTTCCCTGTGTCCGTTAATGAGCCTGGCTTTGTGCTACGCAGACTTCCGCGGGGCTGACTCCTGTTTGGAACCATTTCACACTAATTAGAAATAAGAGAAAAGGCGGTGTTCATAAGCGCCACAGCTCTGGGCCTCTTTGAACAGCTCTCTCTCCCAAAATTAACTCGGTTGTAACCCTGCGTGAATAATAGCTTTGCGGCAACAGTTTAGAGAAATATATTGTTAATAATTGCCATCTTGCTGAGCAAAATGCTAGGGCAAATTTTACATAACAGCACAAGATGAAATAGAAAGGTGAGTCTGTGAAGCTTTGAAAGACACAGCTGGCAGTTCGGTCTTATTTCTAAGACTCCTCTTATAATGATTTTGAAGAACATCACAAACAGGTAACACGAACAAACCAGTGGCAATAAACACATGGTCGTTTACTTTTAAAAATTATATTTAGGATGTTATTTGTATCGATACCAGTCTCATTGAGTTAACTATCAAAAGGCAGTTTCTTTTTTCAAATAACACATATGAAACAATAACATTGCATTTTAGTTTGATATGTGTAAATCACTAAAGAAAAATGTAGGTGGTATTTATGGTTAGTAAGAAGCAGAAATTTTACAAAGTTTCCAAAGTAAAATGGGCCTTAGAATTCATGCTTTATTCATAGCACAGAGATGGGGGGGGGGGGAGGACAATTTTTTTGAGAAAGAGAAATGTAAAATACAATATAGGGCTTGACCTAGCATCAACAAACTGTCAGATAAAGGCAAAAAAGAAAAAAGAAAAAAGAAAATATAAGAAGGATGTCACCCTTTGAAACAAATGACTTAACCCATATGCATATAGGTTTCCCTTATTCTTTTACATGTTTTTATTCTTGTTATTCTTTTTTCTTTTAATGTTTTATTTATTTTTGAGAGAGAAAAAGAGTATGAGCAGGGGAGGGACAGAGAGAAAGGGAGACACAGAATCTGAAGCAGGCTCCAGGGTGAGCTGTCAGCACAGAGCCTGACACAGGGCTTGAACTCAAGAACCATGAGATCATGACCTCAGCCGAAGTCAGAGGCTTAACCCACTGAGCCACCCAGGCAACCCTTGGTGCCCTTTATGAAGCCAGGTTTCTAAAGATTACTGGTGTGGACTGTGCAGGGGACTACAATTTCCCATTCCCCAAAATCTTCTTTCAAAAAACAAAACAAAGCAAACAAACAAACAAAAAAACAAAGATCTTGAAAAGAATTGAAAATTGACAATATAAATTTGAAACCCAGTGCAACAGCCTCAAAGAAGTCCTATTGGCTACATGGTCGTCTTCTGATCAAATGCAAGGTAGAGAAATTAGGTTCTGATTGCTAATATAGCCAAGAAATTGGTTGAGATTAATAGTAGAGATGGGCTGTCTCCCAACAGATTCTCCCATCCCTTTTATAAATTAACAATTTTTATTTTTAATATAATTTATTGTCAAATTGGCTAACATACAGTGTGTAAACTGTGCTCTTGGTTTTTGGGGTAGATTCCTATGGTTCATCGCTTACATGCAACCCAGTGCTCATCCCAACAAGTGCCCTCTTGAGTGCCCATCACCCATTTGCCCCTCTCTCCCCCACATCTCTTTAACCAAAGAATTTTTTTTCATGACAGTCAGGTCCAATGTCTCAGTATACAAAGATGAATAAGCATAACCCCTGCCTACAAACAGCAAATATTCTTTGTTAAAAAAAAAAAAAAAAGAAAAGAAAAGAAAAAGAACAGTGAATAATTTGCACAGTGTACTGTGGAAACACAAAGGGGTTCAATTCTGGAAGTAGAAGAAAGGCAGAATGGCATTAGGAAAGGCATCACAGAAAAGGTGAACTTGAGATGGATTTTGAGATCTGAGAGGTGTTATATATGTATGTGTGTGTGTGTATATATATATGTGTGTGTGTGTGTGTGTGTGTCTGTGTGTGTGTCTCCAAAGTTTTTTCAAAAACAGACTTACTTTCTAAGAAATTTCAACCAAAGTTTAATATGAGTAGAATGTGAGTGAGTGCACCAGAAACAAAAGAATGCTTTAGTAAGGAAGAAGTATTACATTGTACTGCACATTTATTTCATACTTTATAGACTATCAAATTTCTAAATTCAATTCAGTTCAGGTAGTTGTTGCTAATATATGTGATGCTTTATACTATTAGAAAGGTATACACAAATGTATTGGAAATTGAACCTAAAAGCTTACGATTAAGTCACAAAGATAGCCTGATGCATGCTAAATACAGTAAGATTTAAAAGACTGGGAATCTGCAAATGAAGCAAAATTTTATTTTAACTAGGGATCAAGGTATTATTAAGAAAATGTCAGAATTCACTGTATCAAGTTATGGAGATGTAAGGTACAAAGGTAAAATGAAAAAGGAAAAGGCCACCGGGGAGAACCTGTAAATATTCTCCCAGGCACAGAAAGACAGCATAGTTGGAAGTCAGTAAATGAGAAACAAAAAGCAAGTGTGAATCATTAAAATCACCTAGGTTGGGGGAAGGTGCATTCAAACAATAGCATTGACAGAGTTTCCTCCTAGAAGATTCTGATTTATTTTGCCTTGAATGAGATGGTATCATTAATTTTTTTCCCCTTAAATCCTCCCTATGATCCTAATGTGTACCCAGGATTGAGAACAAGTTGACTGGAATTGTTATAGGCCCGATCCTAAAAATGTTAAGAGAAAATCTATTTCCCTAAACAGTATAATTTGTAAACATTTTAGATACATTTAAAGTGAATTTACTGAAAACACACTGAAAAATTACAAACATCATTGCCCCCTTTGTACCACCCCATTAAAATTTTTAAAAAGTGTTGTGTATAAGATATTGATACAGAGAAAAGATTCCCTTTTTAAGAAGTGAATCTCTTATTTCCCCTTTTTTTATGCAATTAATACTTCAAATACTGCATTTACAGTAAACACTGCCTTGAATTTAACAGTATCCAAACTAACTTAAAAATTTAAAAGAAACAATGTTTTCTGTTAGCACATTTCACTCTGATTTTCATTTGAAACTGTAATTATGCTGGAAAGTTATTTGGATTGATGCATTTCAACTTAATTGAATGCTGGAGTTGAACCAAATGACGAAGGACTCCTCCAGCCCTAAATTTTTCAGGACTAAGAGTCTCCTCCAAGCTCTGGTATATATAGAGAAGCAACCAAGTAAAGGTCATAATTGAGGTTCATTAACAGAGATTTGCAAATTTAAGACAAGGAAACCCTTATCTTGACCTTAAACCTTAAATGCGCATAGCACACTTAGAAAAACTAGGTCACAGCTCTTTAAAAGAATCCTATAGGTTTCCCTGCCATTTTAACAAGTTCATGATAATCCCATTCTTAGGCTAACGAAAAAGACAAAGATTTCAAAATGCTGGAAGGCAGGTCACTACATTTTAGCACATTAAAACTGTCAAAAAAGTGTCTTCCAAAGTTAGTCCTGTTAGTGAAGGGAAGGTCTACATTAGTTAGTATCCAAAAGGTAAGGCTGTCCTTAGATGTATGTTAAAGAAGGCAGAGTTGCCTGGTGGCAGGTGAGCAAACTTTTGAGGCAGATTGCCTGGGTTCGGATTGTGCCCTCTTTCTTACTAATTGACATTTTGAGCAGGGAAGTTAGCAACTAAGTCTTCCTCACCTGTAATTTGGGGTTTTTAAAAGGCATCTAGTTCACATAGCATAATAGCATAAGAAATAATACATAGTGTCCAGCACCAAAGCAATTAATACATATTAGCTGTGTGTTATCTCATAACCCAGCAGGATAAAAAGAATTCACATAAAGCTCATTGGAAGCAAATTTCCCCAAGGTATGGTTAAGCATATATAATGTAATTTTTAAAATACATAAAGAAATCTTATTTTAAATATTGGTCAATTGCGCCATTATCTCAGACCCAAGAAAAAAATTGCATTTTGACCTTAAAATTACAGTAAAAATATAATGTAGTGGGATAAAATTTTGATATTCATTTTCCTTTAAAATATGGCTTTAGGAATGGCAGCTATACCGAAGTCTTATGGTCCTTTTTGTATGATACTGAAAACGTTATTTAATGCTGAACATTAACCTTGGTCTTTTCTAAATAATTATATTATAATTGAGATGTTTCTTTAAAATAGATATAAAAATCAATTATAGATAAGAAATCTGCTTATACATACATATAATCAAACTGTTCGCAAAATAGTATTTTCAGGTTAGAGATTATCGGTCTGTAAATGTATATAATTCTCCAAATGTTTCACTGCTAGTTAATGGCAGGGCTTAGAATAGAAACCAAATTTCTTGGCTTATATAGCTTTGTACTTTTGCATTTATAATTCTTATTAGGGTTTGTAACTATATATTGTGGAAATAGGAAGATACTATTTTACAAAGATATAATTTCTAAATTAAAATACTATAGGCACTAACTATATTAATGGTTTACTAATTAGTTGAGTTCCTTCTATTATTCTTACATATTTTTATCATATATGGGTAGTTCTAGCTAGAAGCTAAGGGATTCTAATATGAAACTTGTTAACACATACAACAGTGCCCACTTCAAAACAAGGTGCCGAATGGTTACAAAGATGATGATGATGATGATGAAGAAAGTGATGGGGCACCTATGTGGCTCATTAAGTGAGCATCTGACTCTTGATTTTGGCTCAGCTCATAATCTCGCAGTTTGCAGAGCCTGCTTGGGAATTCTGTCTGTCCCTCTCTCTGCCTTCCTCCTGCCCACTTGCTCTCTCTCTCTCTCTTTCTCAAAATAAATAAACATTAAAAATGTTTTTTAAATTTTTTTAACATTTATTTATTTTTGAGAGAGAGAGAGAGAGACAGAGAGAGAGAGAGAGAGAGAGAGACCCAGCGTGAGTGGGAGAGAGGCAGAGAGAGAGAGGGGGACACAGAATCCAAAGCAGGATGCAGGCTCTCAGCTGTCAGCACAGAGCCCGATGAGGGGCTCGAACTCACGAACCATTAGATCATGACCTGAGCAGAAGCCGGATGCTTAACTGACTGAGCCGCCTGGCCACCCCTAAAAATATATTTTAAAAACAATAAAATGAAAAAATGTCTTTCATCCTCATGGTTTCCTTCCAACAGAAACTTAAACTGTATTTCTAAACTTTTTGTGTGTGTCACTAATATAGATGTTCATAAACATTCATTGGATAGGGAAAATCTAATCTTCTATGAAGATTAGAAGGAACCATGTGTCAGATTTCAAAAAGAAAATGAATTAAAACAATGAGTGCAAATAATTTTTATAACCTTTTCACATTTTTATAACTTGTTTAACAGTTTGACTCACGAGAGTTACAAATATTATACAGTTACCTTGTGCGCTTCATCCAACTTCCCCTAATGATAGTGTCTTACATAACCATAGCATATTGCAAATGACTATTTCAAATGGCGGTTTTAACTTATTTTCTTTGGATTTAGCATATTGGTCTTCATAAGAATTTTTTTTAAGTGGGAGTGAAATCAGTATGTTGTTAACAAATTGAGTATCCCCCCCAAAAGAGTTTGAAAAGCCCCAAAATATTTTTTGACCTATTCCTCATGTCTATGAATAGACAGTGAACAAATATGTCAAAACACAGTCACAGAATATGTGCTTTCCCCTTGCTGGAAGGCTGAAGAAAAGTATCTAAGAAACCAGTGTATTCAATTGCTGACCAGCTCAGCCCCTATGCCTATAACCTTGAAAATATTCCAAATAGTGATGGTGACATTATAAGAGAGATAACTCCAGCATTTCCCCAGTCTAAGAACTAAACAAATTGCCTTGAGAGACAAAGTCAAATTACATACTGCTTTTTGTAAAGTTTGGTAGATTTCTGCATTCTCTTACTATCCTTCCTCTTAATATTTAATGATTTAAGGAAACGTGCGAAATGCAGGGAATATTCACAAGAAAGTCTCGGCCTAGGTCAATAGCTCTCTCTCTTAAATATTAAATCACTACATACTGTATATGACGTTTAAAAATTAATGTGAAGTCAAAGCATAATGACAAAAGCATGGGGTTTGGAGTTAAGCTTGAAGTAAAAGCATTTTACAACTTCCTTGCTGTAGGACTTTGAGCAGAAGACTAAATTTTACTGAAGTTTAGATTCCTCTCAAAATGAGAGTAATAACAACTACCTTGTATTGCTAGCGTAAGGATGAAATAAGGAATCATATCTAAAGTATCTAGCTAGTCCTATGCCCACTATGTGGAGTACAGCACACAGCTCTAAGGATTGTACACTATGCCTCAATCCCTGTTGCCACACTCATGGCTCATGGTTCTGTTTTAAAATAATGAAGTAATAATAATGATAGCTATCATTATTATAGACACTAATGCAGATAATAGTAATAATATGTATCTTAATATACAGTATAATATCACTGAATGCCTTTCAAAAACTATGTAAAATTTTATAACACCAGTACTTAGAGGAATAACTTGGTTGGAAGATTGGAAACAATACACCTAGGCCAAGTTGAGGGCAGCAAAGAATAAATTCCTGGAGAGATGAACATGAATGGATGGTTATTCTTTTCACCTCTGCAACTCAGGGTAGCAGATAGTCACAGTTAAGGACAGGGCATACATCAGAACAAGAGCTGGATACCAAGATCAGATAGAAATGGAGAGAGATAGGTCATGAAGTCCCAAAGAAGCTACATTTAGGGCACTAGATCAAATGGATACCAAAGTTGGGGCAAAGCTCCAGGCAAGAGACAATTTAAAACTGCCAGTGTTTAGTGTACTGAGATCAATCATTTAAGAGCTATAAAGTCATTGGATTAAAAAGTGCATTCTCTTTGAAGCAGAACTAGTAGCCCACAGCTACTGGCCATGCCACCACGACATGAAGGGCCCTCAGGAAGCAGCCTGAGATGGGGCAATAGTAGTGAACTGTGTGGTTTCCTAGGTGATTGACTTCCATCCTCTGTGATTGATCTTAGTGTTAAGGAAATAAAAATTTCATACCCATTAACTCCATTCCTAATACAGAGTACAGATAGACCAACACAATTCCGTGCCACAGCTAAATAAAGGAACTGAAGTGTGTAAACTGAGTGTCCAAGGAACAGTTCCAACTTTTTAACAAAGCAGGTGAACAGGTAAACATATTCTTTCATGTTTTCCAGTCCTGTTCCAGTGTTTTTGAAGGGTACAACTTCATTGTGTTTATAGTCCGTATATTTTGTCACCATCTCTGTGAAATTATAGAAGTTGTAAATAACCAATTGGTAAATAAGATTTATGTAATAAAATTTCATCTATAAATGGAAAATGGAAATTTCCATTATGAAAAAGAGCATTAGTCTTGGGTTCACAAAGGCAACAAATGATTGAATTCTAATCAGATCTATGTGATGTATCACAAGATGGTGTGCCAATATTTATCAGGTATCTGTGTTTTGGAATAGAGCTATCAAAGACTTTATTAATTTATCCATATAGTCCTTTTTTTAAAAGAACGGCATAAAATGTAGATCAATTATTTTTCTGCTAACTCTATCAAATGCCTTTTCTGGCTAATTATTTCCATCCCTTTACTGCACATTAGTTCATTATATCATTTGAAATCCAGTTTCTGCCACGGAAATTATTTTAAGACCACTATTTCCCATTCTTTCTTGGCTGAATACATTTTGCTCAGAATAAAAGTCATAGAAAAAAGTCCTTGGCTGCATAAAAGTCCTTTGTTGGTGCTTTTGAACTCCCTGGTCGTGGACTACAAAGAGTCCGGCACTCTGCCTCTCACCCCTGTAGAACAGAAACGTTGCCTTTTGTGGATCTTGATATACAGGATACATTACTGAGTGCCTTTAAAAGCTTTGTGAACCTTGATGGAAATCAGAGGTGAAAATGACAGTTCAAATGTCTGGTCTGGGTTTAAGAGATCCATGGTAATATATTTTTCTTCATAACAGATGCAGATAAAATAGTGAGAGTTGTTCTACCAGTAAAAGCAGGCTCAGACTTACGGTCACTACTCTTTGTACTCCCCAAAGCTATAGCCCAGTGGACTTGGGAAGCAGACTCACTGCCAGGGGTACTTCTAGAAGCAAAAATGTTATTATGCTCATCAGGATTAGATGAGGTTTGGATCATTAGTGTCTTTATATGCTGAAATGAATTTTGGATTGAAGTAACCCGTTGGAAAGTATAACTACTGTTTAATCATGATTAAATTATTCCTACTAATCTTGAAGACCTTTGAGTTATCAGTGCTGAAGCCAGCACCTAGGTTAAGATAGGTGCCCAACAAATGTCTGTTTCATTAAAAACGGGGTTAGTTTGGAGTTGTAGGAGTCAGGGCTCATTCAGTAAAGCAGAGGTACAAAGAGTCCTCTGTGAATGGAGCATTTATTCTATAGATTAGCCCTTCTGCAGAAAGAGAAACTGAGAAAGTGAAGATATGTAAGGAGAAAGGCAGAAGATCAGAGAAAGTTAATAATTCCTACTGAAGCCCTGCCTTGGGTGAATAAGTCAGAATTTATAGAGAAATCTGAGGCGCCAAGTATATTCAGCCTTCAAAATGGAGCTGCAGAGAGGTGTTCATGGAAACAGACCTGGAAAACCATTTACTGTGTGCATCTGCCACCTGTGTAGCTCCACAAGCCAGCAACTTTTGCTGAGTGGGGACCCCCAATAGTCAGCAGGGCCACCAGTCAGGATGATGAACCAGAGGTAAAGCAGAGAAGTCTGAGGGCAAGGAAGGATGACTAAGGACATCTGTGTCTGCCTGTCACTCTTAGATGACCCATGAACTTCTACCAGTAATAGTCTTTACCCCATGCACTTCCAAATCCCACGTTTTCCTCTTTCATCCAACTTTCACTTTAAACCTTACAAGGAGGAAAATTCCAGAAAATGTAGTTTCCAACTTCACTGACAATTCAGCCCAAGGGTTTTCTTTCCAATGGATACAAAAATACTTGTGCGCTTAAAATTATATATCAGGGTGCCTTCGGCTCAGGTCATGATCTCATGGTTTGTGGGTTTCAGCCTTGCGTCCAGTTCTGTCCTGAGAGCCCAGAGCTTGGAGCTGCTTCGGATTCTGTGTCTCCCTGTCTCTCTGCCCCTCTTCCACTCATGCTCTGTCTGTCTGTCTCTCTCTCTCTCAAAAATGAATAACCATTAAAAGTTTTAACTATATATTAAAGTAATAACAAAAGGAAGATAAAAAGTCTTCTGTGTCCCTCCTAGATGAACACATGTTTCATTCACCTGACAAAACAAACAAAACACTAGATGTATGCTACATCTCATTAAATAGAGCTGTATGTGTTGACAGGATGCTATTTCGGCAGCGTATCTTTGTCCAGAACACTACATAATCTGCTCTAAAAATGCACCATTTTATTTGGGGTCCAGCTTTAATGAGATCATAATTTATATTTACAGTTTATAAATGCATGTGTAGAATTTAAGACAATACTTATCTATCTGAAATTCATCTTGCTCTTGAACAATTATTTCCACTGACTATGGAATTATGTCTTACTAATTTATGGAAACTTACTGATTGAAATCTCTGTCTCTATAGGTAAAATGCAAGGAAAAAAATCAGTATTCTCTCATCCAGTTTGCATACCCTTCTGGAAATATGAAGTCTTCTTTGGTGGGTTTGGAACACACAGGCGGAGTTGTATCTCTTCTATATACTATTCTGTGTTCTTTCTGATTATTCTTTAAGAAGAACTTGTCTTTCTTGGTCTTTGCTTCATCCTTGCATATGCTCTTAATTCTCATAGCTTGCCTTGGTCTTTAGCTGTCAGTTTCCTAGAGATAGTCCATTCTCTTTCCAATCTTCACTTCTGCTAGCCATTTTAGCAATTCCAGAAAATGTAGTTTTCATCCTTGAGAGGATGAAAAAATGTTGGCCACAAGCCTTCTCAGCCTTGGGAAGCTCAAGAACTCTTACCTGCTTTCTCCAATCTGTTCTGCACTCTCTAAAAAAACTGGCATTGACATTTACCTAGGCGGGTGCTTGAGCCTGTGATATTTGACTTAGCTTGCATTCCTTATAAATCAGAACCTGAGCCCAAGGTTTAAGTTCATGTACTTTATTTAGGAGTGCCACACAGAGAGTAGAAATCTGGGACAGGAAGAGTGAAACAGGGAATGTTAAGGAACCATTATCAAAAAGCTTTATTACATTGGCCACTTCTACAGGCAACTGGATGCTTGATGCCATGGGCTGTCTGCCAAAGGTCGTATCTTCAGAGACTTCTTGTGTAGAGAAACACCATCAGTCAGCTCCCCCGTTCACTGACTGAGAGATGCCCCACAGTGTACTGACTTTTTGCACTTCTGGATTATACATATGTAAGTGCTCAGTCCTGGAATAAGAAATGAGGCACACAGTCCGAGCCTACACTAAAGTGCTGTCACATTTCACTGTGTGAAGCTGACTAAACAAAATAGAACAGGTCACCACAGCAGAGGTTGTAATAAGATTAGGGGGAGAGTATTTGAAGAAAAGTTCAAGAGGTATTTATCCAATGCAGTCTACTCTTTGCAGCACTCAGATCCCATGAGCCCCCCATTAAATCCAATTCATGCAAATCCTCTTGAAGGTAATAAGCAGGAATCTTCTAGATATATATTCAATATGAGGGTTAATAAAACAAGCTGTAGCCCCAGTCACTGTAGTTTAATTGATCCAAAGCCTTAAATGATATTTTCAATTTTAGTTCTCAATCAACCATAGTAGCATTCTTTTTTGTTTGTTTTTATTTTGAGAGAGAGAGAGAGAGAGAGAGAGAGATTGAGTGGGAGTGGGTGAGGAGCAGAGAGAAAGGGGGAGAGAGAATTCCAAGCAGGCTCCATGCTGTCAGCACAGAACCTGACGCGTGGCTCAATATCACAAACTGTGAGATCGTGACCTGTGTCAAGGTCAAGAATTGGATGCTTAACCAACTGAGCCACCCAGGCACCCCCATACTAACATTCTTTACCTCCAATAAGCACTTTGAAAAATATGCAGTCCATGAACAACGAGGTGGCTCAGACTTTTACCTGTGAGAGATGTGAACTTTATAGTTAACTTGCCTTTTGATGGGACTATTACCCAAAATGTGTTATTATTAGATAAAGAAATATCCAGACCATCCATGCAGTCCCCTAGCCTCAGATATATTTCTCTTTGCCCATAATATGTAGCATATGTGTACTTTTTATGGTAGTCGGTCTATCATCTCTGTAAGCATAGTAGCTCTTATTTTTCCCTGCTGTTCCAGTGGCACTAAGTGCCAAAGCTATCAGATGCCATTTGATATCTTGAGCTTCAAGATATTGTGTGTCCACTGGTGGATGTGTTCCTTCTGCTCTCTCTCCTCCCTCCACCAATCCCTTTCCCCAAAAAAGGGGAATATCTAGAAAAATCTAAAGTTGAGGGATTTAGAGCAAACATGTACAAATGATTCTTTGGAAATGCTGGTAAGAGGGTGAGACAGGCCAACCCTAATCTTGCCTCATTGTTTCTGGATCCACACTCTAGTTATTAGAGAAAGGACACTGTACAATGGCCTTCGGTTCACAAAGGCTACATTCTGGAGGACAAGACTCCAACCCATCTGATGCTATATCCCCAAGCTGGCACTATAGCTTCTTCCATTGTATTAGGCTACATGATTCTCAAAAGTGAGGTGTAACAACCAGTGGATTCCACTTTTAGGCACCCGTTGTTATATCTCTGCCAGAAAACGGGCCCCCTGGTTTGAGGCATGTTAGGCAGGATATTATGCCATTATGAAAACTTCAGATAATGGCTTTGATGGGATTTCTGTAGGCAGAGAAAGTAAACCCATACCTGAAGTATATGGATATTTTTGGAGTGATAGACATGTCTTTAAATTAGATGATATTGGTTGCACAATTCAGGTAATTCATTAAAAATCTTCAAATTATACATTTAACACAAGTAAATTTTACCATGCAAAACCTTTTTGTTTTCTTTCTTTTTCTTTTCCTCTTTTCTTCTTTCTTTCCTTGTTTCTTTCTTTCTTCCTTTCTTTCTTTTTTTTCTTTCTTTCTTTTCTTTCTTTTCTTTCTTTCTTTCTTTCTTTCTCTCCTTTTCCTTCCTTCTTTCCTTCCTTCCTTCCTTCCTTCCTTCCTTCCTTCCTTCCTTCCCTCCTTCATTAAATATTCCCAGAATAGTGGAGCTTCTGTCTGACACAACTCACATTAGTCCGCATAATAAGAGATGAAAGATAGATACTTTTCAAGAAGTGAAAGATTTTCATATAGCATAATAAATAAGGCTAGGCTGCAATGACAAAGAGGCATGCAATGTGGCAGATCTCCGATGGCGAGTGGCTCTGCTCTGCTTCACAGGATTATTTTGAGATCCAGTTTCCTTCTAAGGTCTTTCTCTGCATCCCCTTTGTATGGCAGAAGATTTTATGTCCAGGCTCCAATTGGCATGGACCATTCACAATATATTGGTTACTATATACAGGTAACCTGTCCTAACTGCAGGAAGAGATGGGAAATGCAGTGTGGCTGGGCAGTCATAGAAGCAGTGTGGATGGGAGGGAGAAGGGATTCTAGTAGAGAGGTTGCAATCTGTACCACAGTGATTAAGACTAGGGCCTTAGAAATTAAGCAGTCGGTTTTCCTCTAGCTATACCTTTTCCCAGCTGAATATCAAAAAGCAAGTCAAAGCTATTTCTACATTTGAAAAAAGGAAGATTAGCAAAACAAATATACAACAACAAAAGATCGATGTACCTCATGTTCTAATATTTTCATTATATTACTCTTCTGCTGAAGAATTTGGAATAGATTCTTCTTTCATAATCTGAAAATTGGACTCAATCTACCTAAATTAATCAGACAAAACTTATCCATTTTTCCCCAAAATAAACATTTTCCCTCTAAACATGCTATATTTATCTGTCTTTGCTCATGTTTCTTTCAACTCTTTCACTCCAACAATGAGAATCATAACCTTTTCTCTCTTTTTTAAGTTTATTAAATTATTTCAAGAAGGAGTGTGAGCAGGGAGGGGCAGAGAGAGAGAGAGAGAAAGGGAGAGCAAGAGAATCCCAAGTAGGCTCCACACTGTCAGTGCAGAGCCCTACAAGGGGCTCGAACTCACAAATTGTGAGATCATGACCTGAGCCAAAATCAAGAGTTGGACTCTTAACCAACTGAGCTACCCAGGCCCCCCATAACCTTTTCTTTAAGAATCACCTCAGTCCTGGGGCATCTGGGTGGCTCAGTTGGTTGAAATTCTGACTCTTGATTTCAGCTCAGGTCATGATTCCAGGATTGTGGGATCAAGCCCTACATCAGGCTTTATGTGTTCACCAACTATGGTAGCACAACTTGATATTTCTTTCACAGTTAAATGGTTACAGTATTTTTTTTAATTAATATATTTCATCCTGACACTTTTGTTTGAAATGTTAACAGAGGTATGCAAAACTATTGTATGTCATCAGTTGTATGAATACACTTTTTAAAAAGAATGAGGGCAATATTATATTGATATATCATCAAATTCGAAGATTCTTCTCCCAGCCATGTCCACTCTATTAATAACCCTTTCAAAGGCTTTTTTTTTTTCATTTTTGTTACAATATTTTTGATCTCTAGCATCTCTTTTTGGTTCTTTTTTTAAAAATTTCTATCTCTGCTTACATTACACATCAGTTCATCCACGCTGCTTACTTTATCCATTAGAGCCCCACATATTAATTATTGTTGCTTTAAATTTCTGTTCTGAGAATTCCAGCATCTCTGCCATGTCTGATATTGGTGTTTCCTCCGTCTCTTCAAATTGTGTTTTTTTGTATTTTAGTATGTCTTGTATTTTTTTTTCTTGATAGTTGGACATGATGTACAGGGTAAAAGAAATTGCATTAAATAGGCCATTGGTGATGTGGTGGTGAGGTGAGTTGGGAGAAGGGGGGTGTTCTGTAGTCCTATAATGAGGTCTTAGTCTTTTGGTGAGACTGTGCCTCTGGACTGTGAATTTCAGGTGTTTCTCAGTATTTTTTTCCTCCCCACTTAGGTGGGTGAAGATGGCTAGAGTGGGCTATATTTGGATATTTCTCTTCCCCCAGGTTAGTTAGACACTGATAAAACCCAAGCAGGTTTGGCTCTGGTTAACTAGTTTCCCCTGAGGACGCATCTTGTTAAGAACAAAGTGCTGTGTCATATTTCAAAATGGTTCCTTTCCCCTTCCCCCTGGCGGAAGCACAAGGGGACTTTTCTCCCATATTTACTGTGGGAACCTGGGTGAGCTCCTGGAGGTGAATCTCACTATGTTGCAGGGATCCCCCTGGAGTTCTTAACTGAGACTTGTCCACACAGAGCCTCTAGCAATTCATCAATGACGGTTCAGGTTTTCCTATGTTTGTACTTGTTCCATGGCGGTCTCTGCTCCTGTCTACTCCAGTAAGCTTCTCCTTCTTCTATCCACCTGCTGTCTCTCCAGTCTCGACAGCAGTCTACACAGTGGTTTGCCTTGTGTCCTCCCATCTCTTACAGACCCAAGATCTGTTGATTTTTCATACTGTTCAGCTTTTTACTTCTTGGTAGGATGAGTTGTGATTTTTAAGTTCCTTACATGAGGATCCATACAAAATTATATCTAGAATCTTAACTTTATAGTCTCATGTCTGTCCTATGCTTTGCTCAAATGCCCATACATATTTGTTGAATTAATATACTTTAAGCTTAAGTATGGAAACTTTATTTTATATGCCTTTTCTATTTTGCCCAGAGTTGAATTGCATATCTTAAGTTAAGAATTTGGACTTTAGGGCTGTGATACCTTGCCTACCTAACATCCAAATCTTGTTTCTAAATATCTTTCCCGTATAAAACAAATCAGTGTACCTTGGAGAAATGATTGCATCCAGGCCTGGGTTTGAGGAAGTACAGAATAAGGCTGGATCATCTTGTTATACTAGAAAATAAAACAACAGTTACTATTACTATTTTTTTAAATACTGGGCAGATGTGAAAAATGTGAAGAAGTCTCTTGAAGGGACTCACCAAAGCCTAATCTTAGAAAGTTTGAACTTTAAATAAGTAATTATAAAAATGAAATTTTTTAAATGTTTTATTTATTTTTGAGAGAGCACAAGCAGAGGAAGGACAGAGAGAGGGGAGCAGAGGATCCAAAGTGGGGTCTGTGCTGACAGCAGTGAGCCCCATGTGGGGCTTGAACTCATGAACCATGAGATTGTGACCTGAGCCGAAGTTGGACGCTCAACAGACTGAGCTGCCCAGGTGCCCCACAAAAATAAATTTTATACCATTGGAAAAAAAAACAAAAAGGATCCCTGTATCCTACTGATAATTTCTATCCAAAAGGAGAATGCTGCTTTAATAAAGAGTATCAATTAATAAATGAAAAAGGAACAATACAAGATCACCTTTTTGGAAACAAGTATAGTAGTAATTTTTTGAAGCAGGAATCACCAAAGGATGCAAAGATAATCAAAGATACTGACTGATAGCTTGAAAAGGAATAGGGTGATTTTATATGTTGTAGTTGACCCTTGAAAAACACAGGTTTGAACTGTACCTCCACTTAAATGCAGGTTTTGTTTTTAGTAAATTCAGTACTGTAAACATATTTTCTCTTTTTACAAGAAAATTTGTTTACAGTAGTGTAAACATATTTTCTCTTTTTACAATTTCTTAATTGTATTTTTATTATTATTATTTTTTTAACTTACATCCAAGTTAGTTAACATATAGTGTAATAATGATTTCAGGAATAGAATATCACTTACATGTAACACCCAGTGCTCACTGGGTGAGCAAGTGTCTTTCCTAATGCCCCTCGCCCATTTAGCCCTTCCCTCCACCCAAAAGCCCTCCAGCAACCCTCAGTTTCTTCTCTGTATTTAAGAGTCTCTTATAGTTTGTCTTCCTCCCTGTTTTTATATTATCTTTGCTTTAATTGTATTTTCTTCTCCCTAGCTTACTTTATAGTAAAAATACCGTGTATAATTCATATACATACAAATATGTGTTAATCTACTATTTATGTTCTGAGTAAAGCTTCCAGGCAAAAATAGCCTATTACTAGTTAAGTTTTTAGGTAGTCAAAAATTATATGCAGATATTTGACTGCATGGGGGTTGGTGTCCCTAAAGCCCTGTGTTGTTCAAGGATCAACTATTTATTAAATGGAAATGGGAATATGGTAATGTTTTAGGGAAAAAAATTTACATGAAACGATTTAATCAAATGATCAAAGTAAGCATTACAGATAATGCTCAAGCTATAACCAGGTACCCCTAATACGATACATTGAAAAGAACATAGCATCAATTATGGACTGGTATTCCCACCAAATATAGATAACCTGAATGTAACCATAAAGAAACATTAGAAAAACCCAAATTGAGAGACATTCTTTAAAACAATATGCTCGTGCTTTTAAAAAATATTCATGTCATAAATTCTTCCAGGTTAAGGAAGAATAAAGAAGCATAGGAAGTAACTGCTATGTTTGGCTTTATAGTAGGTCCTACCTACCTCGGTGAAAATTATAATAGCTATTCACTGACTGTGTTGGGACAATTAATGAATTTCAGCATGTATTCCACATGAAATAATAGTATTGTATAAATGTAAACTATCTTGAATTTGACAATTGTACTGTGTTTTATAAAAAATAGGAATACCCTTGTCCTTAAGAAAAATATGATAAAATCTTTAGAGGAAAAGCAAATGCGATAAAGTAAGTGTGGTAAAAAATTGATTGAACTGGTTGTTAGATATATGGTAGTGCCTGGCAGTATAACACATTTAAAAAGGTCAGCTATAATTATTATGTAATAATAATAATAATAACTAACTGTATCAATAATGTATTATTGTTATGAGATGTTTGTTCATTATAATCTATAATGCATTCATTGTGAGACTTTAAGCAATCCTGAGAAATATTTCTCTTAAAGATTTGGTCTTCTAGTTTAATACTGCATAGCATATGAGCCAACATATGCCAAATTTAAAAGGTAGGTTTATTAGATACTCCAAACATTTGATTATTGGGTCAAATCCACATTCATTTCTGAACATATCTGTTTTCCCCAATGAATGGGTTCCTGAGTGTGACTTATAGAATAATGCTTTCCCCATGTATCTGTGTTCATAATCTATGATATAAAATACAAATATTTCATGTTTTATGTATCAGTGCATATGAAAATAGTCTAGTCTGATATTCACAATTGGATTACATAAAAATATTTTAATTTTATATTCCCACAAATAAATTTTATTTCCATAGTTAATACTTTGGCATGCTGAAATAATAATCAAATTGAATCTTGTACTATTTATTTAAATCAAAGAAAACACTGTTCTATTTAAAATGTAGAGAAACAAGTTGCACAGACCATTAACAATTATTTTTTAAATTATTATAAGCAGATTATTTTAAGAAGTACAGTTTACTGAAGGATATTTTGATTGTATATAGTTATTAAACAGATAAACATATACTGTTAAATAAATTTATAATAAATGTGTAATGTATAAAGTAGGAAAATGCTATCCATACACTAATGTATATATTTATTTAAATATTATGCTAGTAGAAGATTATTATAAGTATGACTTGAAAATGACTAGAAATTATTTCATTACAGAAATAATTTTATCACAAATTACCGATAATTTCAATTATTACTATGACTTTAAATGAAAAGAACTCATTTGTTAATTTTCCCTATAGCCTCTCCTTTTTAAAAAATGTTTATGTACTTATTTTTGAGAGATACAGGAGAGCAGAGGAGGGGCAGAGAGAGAAAGGTAAACAGAGCCAAGCAGGCTCCACTCTGTCAGCGCAAAGCCTGACAGGGGGCTCAAACTCAGAAACCTGAGCTGAAATCAAGAGTCAACTGACTGAGCCACCCAGGTGCCCCTCCCTTTAGTATCTTTAATTTTGGATACGTGTCTTAGTGAAGGATTGTGTATATACAAATCCCTTCACACATCTGATGTCTTGATTTTTCTGTGATTACAACTAGCATGTAAGTAGTGATGCAAAGGGGATAGAGTTTGGTTGTGCTTCTAACACCTATCAAATTATTATGGAATGGTACCTAGTGATCATTTAATTTAGTACCTTTGTTTTTGTTTTGAAGAAATTGTGGTATAGACGATATGATTACAAGTCAGGATAGCCAGGCGGCTATGGGCTTTTCTAAAGTCTTAGCTCACAAATTAATATTCATGTGATCATAATTGTTGATGACAAGTGATCATCTATTTGATCATATTACTTCTCAGTATTATAATTGAAGACAGCCACACCAATTGCTTCAAATATTATTGTGAGAGTTTAATGTGATAAAACCTCTTAAGTGGTACTGACAATTCCAGAAATAGTAAATACTCAGAATGTTGAGGTTGATGATCATGATAGTGATGTTCATGAATGATGCTGTTCCAAGGCCTGAGAGCTAAGAAGGTAGGTGCCAGCTATAGTGAGTTGATTCTATATACCTTACAGAGGGCATTTTATTAAGGAGATTTTTCTGTAAAATAAGAAAATTGTGTTATAAAAATTGATGGTATTAAAGATTTAACTCAGAAAACTGAGATGTGGGTCAAAATTGTATAATTTGTTAATGAGCTGGCACTCAAGAAACAAAAGATGTTGTTAAATAAGAATGATAAAATTGGTTCAAAGTATGGCATTGCTCTCTACATAAAGAATATGAGAAGAGTTTAGAGACTAACAGGCTATGCAAGTCATTTTTTATGCATTCTATTACATGTCTATATAAAGCATCCCACTGGAAATACATTCTAAGAAAAGCTCTTTGTTTTAAGAAAAGAAACCCTGTGTTTCATTGGAATAAGTTATCAGACATCAATTTGGAATTTGAGTAATGTAATTCTTTGTATGAATATATATATATATGTGTGTGTATATATATATATATATATATATATATATATATATATATATATATTACATTGAGTGTCAGCACTTTTATTTATATTCTAAAATTTTCATTGATAACTATTACTCATTAATGGAAGCTCAAAGTAGTATTTATATATTTCCTAACCTTTAGTCTAGTATAAAGTGCATATTGGAAATTTTAAATTTAAAGAAATGTTAGATATTTTCACTTATCATCTGGCTAACGAATATGAATGGTTTTACTTTATTTCATTTACTTATAGTTTTAATTTTTTTAAGATGCTTAGTGTTTTGGTAATTTCTATCTTTTTAAAAATTGCTTTCTGACATTATGAGCACGCTTTGAAAAAACAAGTCATTTTTAATTTTTATTAAAATGAGTTCCAGGATTACATTAATCTTTCTTTGCATTTAAATGAGTAGATTTTGTAAAAATCGAATGAACATGTTTTAACTGTATCATTAATTTAGGTATGGTTTGCATCAAAACATCAACCATTACCAGAGTCCAAGCCAATTTATTATAGAGTTTATGTACACAAACTGAGTAATCAGAAATATAAAATGAAAAGGCTTTGTAGGCCTAGATGGATGGTTTCTATGATAGCACAGCACAGAGGCTCATAAACAAGTATTATTGGGTAGCCTTCAGAGAGACATCAGGGCAAGAGAGCATTGGAAGTTTCCTAAAACTATCTGATCTCAGTATTTGAAGAACAGAACAAGTATATCTGCATGCTGTTATTTGTTAACTGAATGAAATCAGTGGCTGGGTCCCAGATCATGATAGTAAAGTGTCAAAAATCTGGAGAAATTTAGAAAAGGAATGAGCAGATTTAGGATAATTGGAGCTGATTCTGTTAAATACAAATATGTTAAATATGAGAATAAACATCTATTCCATACACTTCATCCCTCCTTGTATAAGAAAATAAAGCAAGCAATTTCATTTATTTTCACTGTGCTTTTTATTTTATTTTTTGAAAAGTTAACACAACCCTAAAGATACTCTTGTTTGATGCAGTGTAGATTGCAATGAAAGCACCATGAGAGTATCTAAACTGCAGTTTTTCAAAATGATTACCACATGCAGAGTAGCCGTTGTAATATTTCTATTTTCTATGCTATTAGTCTAGAAACAGTAAAGTTCCTGCTGACACTCTTATAACAGATGTGGACAAACCGGAGAAAGATCAAGATCCCCTTTGGTAAAACAAGATGAACATCTCCACACTATCTAGTAGATAAGCAGCACTGTTTTGTATAACTTGATAAAGAAAGCATCAGAGAACAAGCACAAAGAAGTTTTGATCTCCAGACTCAAATCCTTAATTTTGTCGCTGCAACGTATTCTGCACGTTTTAAATATAATGCCTTTGTATGAATCATAAACGGTATCTTGCTTTTGAGAGATAAATTGTATGAAATCACAGTATACATTAGGTGAGCATTCCTTGTACCAACAAAGAAATTGACTTGTATTTTAAGCTAATGTTTGGATTGGAACAATGTGATTTTTTTTTCTAAATCTTAAAAAAAAATAATTTCTATAACTTAAAGCATTAACAAAGAAGGTATCAGTAAGTTTAGTCATAAAACTCTTTAACCTCAGAAATGCTTATCCATTGTAGTACCATGCATGGAAACCCACTGTATATTTAGAAAAAAAATGAGTTTTGTGGGGGAAAATCTCAGATTTGCAGTGGTGTTTCAAAATTACTATGGAACAAATAAGTTTGGGCTCTAATTTGTCAGCTTTTACATGTATATATATTATAAAGTTGCCAAACACGTGTATATGTTACCAAAATGGTCTTACAAAATGGATTTTTAATATATCATATTTCTGGACTATTCTTTAAAAAAATTTTTTTAATGTTTATTTTTGAGAGACAGAGAGACAGAGTGTGAGTGGGGAGGGGCAAGTAGAGATGGAGAAACAAAATCTGAAGCAGGCTCCAGGGTCTGAGCTGTCAGCACAGAGCCTAACACAGGCCCCGATCTCACAGACCGTGAGATCATGACCCAAGTGGAAGTCAGATGCTTAACCTGACTGAGCTACCCAGGCACCCCTCTGGTCTGTTCTTTGAATCTGGTTTAAAAATAGCTATGGGTAGTGGGCTCTCCATGACTTTGGCTTCCTTGAGTAATTTAATGGATGAGTCTTACTGCTTTCTTCTCTTTTTTCTTGATTTACATGCCCATGCCTTAAAATTTTCATTTTTGTCGTCTATATTGATAATTGTATGAAATATAAAACGTTAGTAATTAAATTACAGTAAGCTAGCCTTTGAAAATTCAGTGAAATATGAAAATAAATTTCCAGTAATCATTAGCTATGCAGAGATAATTATTTTTTTTAAACTTTGATGAACCTTCCTCAATATTTTTTTCAGGCCATATACTACTATAAGATTGGGAAGTTAGTGTATGTTATAATTTTGCCTCAGGTTTATTGGTGTCTTTATTTTCATCTGATATTTTATTTCAGGGTTGTAACAGTGCTTTAAAAAATGTTTCCTGTGGCTGCAAACTCTTTCTATTATTATTATGTAATATTATCTAGTTTTGACATTATTTGCAGTATTTTTTTTTTTTGCTAAAATAAGTAATAGTTTAATGAATATCTGTATTGATAAGTATCCTACCATTTTCTTAAAGGATGGTACTGGACATAAAATTAGCTAGTTGAAAGGAACAGAGTTTTATAAACATATGCAAACTTCTAGTAGAAATAACATGTTAAGTAGACTTTCCTAGTGGGACTTCTCCATTGTATTCTGGACCACCTGTATTTTTTCTTAACCTCTTCCTGGAAATGAGATGCCTTAAAACTAATCTCTGTACTCTAAAGGACCAGAGACAATAAATATTAAGCCTTGCTTTGACCATAAGAATGTCAGGGATTTAGAGAATACATTTTCAAATCAGCTGGACTTTGTAATATCACGAGCCAAATGATGAAAACCCTGACTTTTGGCTGCTTCTTGAATAGATACCAATTAGCACAGCAGCTTTAGGGGCATCTTGCTCTGGAGTCTCCTATGTAGTCTTAAGATTTTTTTCTCCCCAATGAATTTCCCAAGTTGGATAGATCAAAATGAAGTTTTGACCAAATATCAAACCTGCTCCGGGCTCATTATTGCTTTTCCAGTCTTGGGGCTGTGTGAAATATTTCCCAACTTAGCACAGTCTGTGAATTTAATTAGCATGCTGTTTACTTCCTCATTGCCACCATTAATGAGCCTGTTTAAAAGAACTGGACCTACCACCAACCCATGTAAGCGGTTCTCTAGACACTGCCTCCGTCCTCGAAAAACTGCCATTTATTATGAGCCCTTTTATGTGATACTTCAACCAATTCTTGACTTGATATGAAAGTATTCACATCCAAGCTAATTTAACCTAATTCTTTGAGTAAATTTTTATAAGATATGCTATCCTTTTGCTTTGCTGAAATCAAGATATACCACATCTACTGCTGCTTTCATCTATTAATCTCATAACTTGATCCACAAGGAAAAAAAAAGCAATTAAATTTGCCTGGCATGATTTTTTTCTCTTAAAAAATCATACTGCTTGCTTTTCATAATTCATTTATCCTCTAGATGTCTTCCAATATTTATCTTAGGATTTGTCTCCTTATTTTACTAAGAGTTGAGATGACTGCTGCTCTCCTTTAAAAAAAAAACAGGGTCTTGTTTGCTCAGAGATTTTCTCTTTTATAGTCTCGAGTTACCTATGAAAATAAACAAAGCTGCACTCATCATTGAGAAGCAAGCTCACTGAGCAGATAATGTCTCCCTATTCTGTCTTGAAAATGTGGCACAAAATCTCCTTCTGTGTGTGTGTGTGTGTGTGTGTGTGTGTGTGTGTGTGTATGTGTGTGTGTATTTCTCAACATTCTAGATTGTATGGTGGAAAAACAAAATGGTTGATTTCTAAAATGACCCTGTCTTCCTTGTGTTTAACAAGATCTCCATTGCATGCTAATTGTTTCAACTTCCTACCCATGCTTTATTTATTTATTTTTTTGGCTTTTTTTTTTATCTTTTGTTAAAGATGATTTTAGAAACCAGGTCAATATCCTAATCATTTCAAAGTCTTTGTGGATTTCATTATCTTCTCCTCATTAATTAGTGTATATATATATATACATAATCCTTATTTATTTTTTTGAAAACCCCTTTGGATATTATTAACATATCGTTTTCTTTTTTTTTATTTTTTTGAGGTTTCCTTTTTCACTAAAAAGCTTATCTCATTATTTGTATTTTTTTTTAATTTGGATTCTATTGATCTTTCCTTCAGCTGCTATAGGTTTTCTTCATTTCTGTACTTCATCCCTAAAATAACATTATTTATGTTTATCACTGGTATACATATTTTACAGCATTTGGAACTATTAAATCTCTTCTTCAATCCATTACTTTTTATTTTCTCTTAGCAATAATTAATACATTCCAAATCTCTAAAAATTTTCAAAGTGACTCAAATACACTCTCCCTTACACATTCCCCCTTCCTAGATAGGCTAAGTCATAATTGGATGATTTCAAATCCGAGTGGGGGAAAGTGGAAAAGGTGAACAGTTTAGAAGTTATTTTAAGATTCCTGGCAAGAGTGGATACAGGCTAATTCTTGTAAAGCGAAATTAGAACAGAGAGGAGGGAGTAGATGTTAAAAGTATATAAAAGTCCTCGGCAACTGAGAATATTCAGGAAACCGGGTTTTCTTCTTGCTATCATTTCTCTTTCTACTGCAATAGGCCTAATCAGTGCTTTTCACAATTGTGCACATTACTTACCTCCTGGAGATCTTGTTAAGGTCAGAATCTGATTCATTGGGCCAGGTCTAAGCCTGAGATTCTGCATTACTAACAAACTCCTGTGAGAGGCCAATGCTGATAACACCGGTTCCTCAAGGCAGACATTGAGTAGCAAGTGACCCAATGACTGACTGTAATCTCTAAGGAAAGACACCCTACCTTATACTCAGTCTAAAAAATAAAACTTCCCAAACCACTGACAAGTAAGCATACCTATTTCATGTTCCATTCCTAAAGAGTCTAACATAATGACATATAGATATGAGTAACAATATTTTAAAGTATCATCCGTAACGCATAACATATTTGCACCCAAAGTACAACGATTCTACCAGAATGAATCCATTTATTTATAGAAGCTTCAAACACTGAGACAGAATCTTCAAGTCCTTCCAAGAAAACTGCCTTCTGAATATAGGATCTGCCATGTTCACTGTCCAATTACATAAATTCAATGGAGAAATTTAAATTCCTCACAAGATGATGATAGGAGATTGGTTAGGGTTGTGTTTGGGGATGGAAGAAGAAAGAATTTTGGTGTGTAGAGAATTAAAAAAATATATATTGAGGTATGACTGGCATACAAAAGTTGAAGATATTTAACATGTACCACTCAAGTTTAGGGGTAGGTACACATAAAACCATCACCAACATCAAAGCCATAAACATATTCATCACCTTCCAAAGTTTACACCTGCCCTTTTATTATTGTTGTTGTTATTTTGTATATGTGTGTGAGAAAACTTAACATAAGATCTACCCTGTTAGCAAATTTTAAGCATATAATACAACATCGTTAACTATAGGCATCCCCCACCTTTGGAAACCACCATTCTTCTCTGTTTCTTGAAGTTAAGCTTTTTTATTTATTTATTTTTTAAGTAGGCTCCACACCCAACATGAGGCTCAAACTCACCACTCAGAGATCGAGAGTCATATGCTTTATCAACTGAGCCAGCCAGGTGCCCTAAAGTTAGGCTTTTTTAGATTTCACATATGTGTGAGATCACATAGTATCTGTCTTTCTCTGCCTGACTTATCTCACTTCACCTAAAGACTCATGCACATCATCACTAATGATAGGATTTCTTTCTTTGTTTATTGCTGAATAGTATTTGTGTGTGTATGTATGTGCGTGTACAGTAAAACCTTGGGTTGCGAGTAACCTTTTCTGTGAGTGTTTTGCAAGACGAGTGTACATGTTTAACACATTTTAACTTGATAAACGACCAATGTCTTGCAATACGAGTAGTATGTGATGGCAGGTATCACATGATCACAACTGAGCCAATGGTTCTCCCTCTCTCGCTGCCAGATCGTGAGTGATCATCTCCCATGCTCGGCTGCTTGGTCTCAGGCTGCAGTGTTTAGTAGAAAGTAGTGATTTTTCAGAACATTGGAAGGTGCCTGCAACTGGCACTGGTGTCCTTTTTGTCACTTCAGAGCACCTACAGGCAGTCCTTTGCTTTTCCATACAAAAGTAAGCTTAGGAATGGTTTGCTTCATGCTGGGTCAGGCTGCCTGCAGATAAAGACCTTTTCCTCTGCAGCCTGATTGCCAGTTACATTAAATGCAGTATATGACAAGAGCTTATTAATACTGTACTGTGGTCAACATCCGTGCTCACATATACAATGGCCCCCACACAGAAAAAGTTTTTCTCAACACTGAATTTACAAAGTATTTCACCCATAGTTGTTGCAGTACTTTTTTTTTCCTTATTAATTTAGATCTTATATTTGGTGTGTGATAAACAGATTGATGTCTTTATTTCTCTGAGTGGCTATTAGGTGATACAAATACTACTTATTTTATTTTATTTTATTTTATTTTATTTTATTTTATTTCAATTGTTGAGTTATTTTATTATTGTTATTAGTTTTTTTTAATTAAATGTAATTTATTGTCAAATTGGTTTCATTACAACACCCAGTGCTCACCCCAATGAATACTACTTATTTTAAAAGTCCCTTTTTTCCTGCATTATTTTCGTTGTTGTTCTTGTCAATTAGTTGTCTTTCTGTGTTTAAATCTAATTCTAGTGCTGTTTTCCCATTTTGCTCATTGGTCTATGAGTTCATGCACCAGTGTGACACCTTTTAACTAAAGAGGATTATCACTGTGTTTAAATATCTGGTAGAACTACTCCCACCTCATTCTCTTTCCAGTGTTGTTATTTCAATTTCGAAATGTCTACTTTTATATATGAACTTAATAATAGCTCTTATATCTCATCCGTCTTCAAATGTTTGGAATATCTATCAAGCTTCCATGGAAGTTTTAAATTAATTTAGAAAAAAAAACAGGAACTTAATGATTGGGACAGGCTATCTTTAAACAATATTATTTTCCATGTATTCAACAATTTTCAAAAAATACATTTTATGTATTTTGGTTAATTGATTTTATCTTTGTCCAATGATACTGAAAATCACATTTTCTCTACCATTATGTCTTCTAACAACTATCTTTTTAAGTTTATTTATTTTGAGACAGAGAGAGAGAGAGAGAGGATGCAAACAGGGGAAGAGCAGAGAGAGGGGAAGAGGGAATCCCAAGGCTCTGCACTGTCAGCACAGAGCCCAGCGCAGGGCTGGAACTCATGAACGGTGAGATCATGACCTGAGCTGAAACTAAGAGTCAGACCTGCAACCCAGTGAGCCACCCAGGTGCCCCCGCTATTGTTTTTGAAATATGAAAATATTTTGAAACTTACTTCAGGCTAGCAGAAGTTTATTGAATCATAATTTACTTGATAGCAGTGGTTTTGAACATAATTGTACATTTCTGTAAATTTTTACATATATTGGCTTGGGTAAGATAATCAGCCAAATCAAGATAAAGGTTTGCTACTATCTGTAGGTGTAGGTGACTTGTCCCATGGCCTTTTGACTTTCTAAACAGTTTCTTTTGATTACTGTAAGTTTTAAATTTTAATGAAATCCAACTTGTCATTTTTTTTCTTTTGCAAATGGATTTATTTGTGTGTTAACTAAAATAAACTTTACTTATCTAGGGGTGTAAAGATATTCCTCTATGTCTTCTTCTATATGTCATACAGATTTAACTTATTCTTTTTATTCTGTTAACATTGTGAATTATATTAATTTATATTCTAATGTTAAACTAGTAGCACTTTTCCTGTTTAATCATTCAACCTACTTTATATATTATTGGATTTATTTGTTTCACCTATAGTTAAAATCTTTGCAACTACATTCACAATCTTGATTTGAAATTTTTTTAATATCCTTTTCAGGTTGTGTTATCTGCATCATGCTTCTTTTACACACATTTTACTTTTTCTTTATTGTTTTAAAGTATGTGTGTAAGTTTACTTTTATTATTTTCCTAAATATTTTGTAGAATGAATTATTAAGGCCATCTAGGAATTAAGTTTTATACATGAGTTTTAAAATACAGATTAAAAACCACACTCAGATACCACCTCACGCCAGTCAGAGTGGCCAAAATGAAGAAATCAGGAGACTATAGATGCTGGAGAGGATGTGGAGAAACGGGAACCCTCTTGCACTGTTGGTGGGGATGCAAACTGGTGCAGCCACTCTGGAAAACAGTGTGGAGGTTCCTCAAAAAATTAAAAATAGACCTACCTTATGACCCATCAATAGCACTGCTAGGAATTTACCCAAGGGATACAGGAGTGCTGATGCATAGGGGCACTTGTACCCCAATGTTTATAGCAGCACTCTCAACAATAGCCAAATGATGGAAAGAGCCTAAATGTCCATCAACTGATGAATGGATAAAGAAATTGTGGTTTATATACACAATGGAATACTACGTGGCAATGAGAAAAAATGAAATATGGCCTTTTGTAGCAACGTGGATGGAACTGGAGAGTGTGATGCTAAGTGAAATAAGCCATACAGAGAAAGACAGATACCATATGTTTTCACTCTTATGTGGATCCTGAGAAACGTAACAGAAACCCATGGGGGAGGG
Organism: Panthera leo; assembly: GCF_018350215.1. Taxonomy (NCBI): domain Eukaryota; kingdom Metazoa; phylum Chordata; class Mammalia; order Carnivora; family Felidae; genus Panthera; species Panthera leo. Next base: position 15,676,850 of record NC_056691.1, on the reverse strand, counting down.
GAAGGAAAAAAAAAAAAAGAGGTTAGAGTGGGAGAGAGCCAAAGCATAAGAGACTGTTAAAAACTGAGACCAAACTGAGGGTTGATGGGGGGTGGGAGGGAGGGGAGGGTGGGTGATGGGTATTGAGGAGGGCACCTTTTGGGATGAGCACTGGGTGTTGTATGGAAACCAATCTGACAGTAAATTTCATATATTAAAAAAAAATAAAAAATAAAAAAATAAAACAAACAAAAAAATAAAATAAAATAAAATACAGATTAAAAATTTCAACAGATTTAAGACTATTGAGTTCTCCTATTATTTTGTTAGTTTATTAAAGTTGTATATTTCAAGGAATTTATGCATTTGTCTAATTCATTGAACATTTTTGCAAAATTTTGTTTAGCTCATATTGATGTATTTTTCTTTTATAAATGAACTATAATGATGTCTCTTTACACTTCTGTTCTCAAATTCTGCTTTCTTTCATATTTCCTTGATTAATATTGATAGTCTCAGTAGCCTTAATTTTATTAATCTTTTTCATAAAGACAAGTTTGGACTCTATTCATTTTATCTATTGCTTATGGCTTTTCATTTTATTGGTTTTCACTAATGTTTTTATGAGGGAATGACATCATCAAGATTGCAACATAGGCTGTTACCAACTTTAGCCTTATACAAGAAGACCAGCCAGCAACTATCCATAGATAAGACACCATGGTGAAAAACCCAGAACACAGAGGTGAGTCTGAAGCACCCCTTGGACCATATATAGCAAGAAGGACCATATTGAAAGAGTAAGAGGAACAGCTACACTCTGACCACATCACCCCTCCTCCAGACCAGCACAGTGCTGCACTGAGACAGTTTGCCCAGGCTTACAGTTATTCCAGTAGGATAAAGAGAGCCCAAGATGGACATCCAGCTCCCCCTAGCATTTCAGGAGACTTCTCAGGAGGCTCAATCGGGTAGTCTGTGAAGCTTGACCATTGAAGATCAAATTGAAACAGAAAAGCAGGTGGAGCTTACAACAATCGCACTCAGATCTTGGCAGACCACAGTCCTCCTTGCGGTGATGCTCTAGTAAGTATCCCAGCCAACAGTTCTACCCAGCTACAGAGCTGAGCTGGTATCCACTCCTGGAAAAAATAAGCACAAATAAACAAGTGGGACTACATCAAACTAAGAAGCTTCAGCACACACACAAAAATCAACAAAATGTTATGGCAATCTAAAGAATGGAAGAAAATATTTGCACACCACATATCTGATAAGGGGTTAATATCTAACATATATAAGGAAACCATATAATTCAACAGCAATCATCATCATCTGATTAAAAATGTGCAAAGGATCTGAATAGACGGTTTTTTCCCCGAGGAAGATATTCAAATGGCTAATAGGTACATGAAAAGGTAGTCAGTATCACTAATCATCAGGGAAATGCAAATTAAAACCACAGTGAGATATCACCTGTCACCTATTAGAATGGCTATTATCAAAAAGACAAAAGATAACAAGTCCTGCCAAGGATGTGGAGAAAAGAGAATCTTGTGCACTCTGGTGGGAAAATAAATCGGGATAGTCACCATGGAAAACAGGGTGGACATTCCTCAAAAAATGAAAGCTAGAACTACCATATAATCCAGCAATTCTACTTCTGAGTATATATCTGAAGAAAATGAAATCATTTGTGGGAGAATATCTGCATTCCCATGTTCCTTGCAAAATTCTTTACAATAGCCAAGACATGCAAACAACCTCATTGTCCATCGATGTGTGAATGGATAAATATGGTATGTATAGATATGTATATGTATCTCTATACATATATAGTTACATCACTAACTACAATTAGCAATACTGTATTATATATTTGGAAAGTGTTAAGAGAGTAAATCTTGAAATTTTCATCACACACAAAAACTGTAACTATTTGAAAACTAAAAGGCAACGCTCAAAATAGAAGATATTTGCAAATGACATGTCTGATAAAGTGTTAGTATCCAAAATCTATAGCTCATTAAACTCAACACCCAAATAATAACCCAGTTAAAAAAAAATGAGCAGAAGACATGAATAGACATTTTTCCAAGGAAGACATCCAGATGGCTAACAGACACATGAAAAAGATGCTCAGTATCACTCATCATCAGAGAATGCAAATCAAAACCACAATGAGATATCACCTCATACCTGCGAGAATGGCTCAAATTAACAACACAGGAAACAACAGATGTTGGTGAGGATGCTGAGAAAGGGGAACCATCTTATGCTGTTTGTGGGAATGCCAACAGGTACAGCCACTCTGGAAAACAGTATGGAGGTTCCTCAAAAAGTTAGAAATGGAACTACCCTAGGATCCAGCGATTGCACTACTATATATTTATGCAAAGGAGACAAAAATATGAAGGAGTACATGCACCCCAATGTTTATAGCAGCACTATCAACAACAGTAATTATGGAAAGACTGTAAATGTCCATTGATGAATGGATAAAGAAGATGTGAGATATATAGATATAGATATAGATAAACACACACACACACACACACACATTGTGGAATATATATGTATATATATATGGAATATATATGTATATATGTATATATATGTATATATTATATATATACACACACACATTGTGGAATGTATATATATATACACACATATATGTATGTAATGTAATGTACATATATATATGTATGTAATGTAATGTACATACATATATGTATGTAATGGTCTCAACCATAAAAAAGAGTGAAATCTTGCTATTTGCAGTGACATGGATGGAGCTAGAGAGTATTATGCTAGTGAAATAAGTCAGTCAGAGAAAGACAAACACTATATGATCTCACTCATCTGTGGAATTTAAGAAACAAAACAAATGAACATGGGGGTTGGGGAGAGAGAAGCAAACCATAGAACAGGCTCTTAACATTAGAAAACAAACAGGGTTGCTGGAGGAGAGATGGGTGAAGGGATGGATTAAATGGGTGATGGGGATTAAGGAGGGCACTTGTGATGAGCATTGGGTGATGTATGAAAGTGCTGAACCACTATATTGTACACCTGAAACAATATTACACTATATGTTAACTAACTGGAATTTAAATAAAAACATAAGACTAAATTAAAAACAATTTAAGTATAGGAGAAAATGCATGTGTTAACAAACTTATTGTGATAATCATTCATATATCAACATATCGTTATGTGGCATACATTAGACTTACACAATATTGTATGTCAATTATATCTCAGTAATATTGGAAAAAGTAAAATACCTATATTTTTCTTTTATTTTCCTTTGCACTTTTTAGGCTGAATTTGCTCCTTTGAGGTGAAGGCTTAGTTTATTGACTTTAAATGCATCCTCTTTGTGATATGTGGATTTAGAGTATCAGGGACGCCTGGGTGGCTCAGTCAGTTAGGCATCCAACTCCGGCTCAGGTCCTGATTTCATGGTTCATGAGTTTGAGTTACGAGTTGGGCTCCACGCTGACAGTGCGGAGCCTGCTTGGGATTCTCTCTCTCTCACTCTCTCTCTCTTTCTCTCCTTGTCTTTCTCTGCCCCCCGCCACCACTTGCACTCTCAAAATAAATACATAATTTTTTAAAGTATATATTTCTCTCAGCACTGTTTTAGATGCATTCATGATAATTTGAAATGGGTGTTTTTCTTAATATTATAGCTCAAAATATTTTCTAATATTCATTATGAGTGGTTCTTTCATCCCTGGGTTATTTAGTGGTATATTGTTCAGTTCCCAAAGAGTTAGATATTTTTGAAGTTAACTTTTTTATTGGATACTAGTGAAAATGTATTACTATCAGAGCATATACTCTGCATGGTGCAATCACTTTGAAGTCATTGAGATTTTTTTATGATACAACATTTGATCTATTTTGATAAAAATTTTATGTGAACATTAAAATAAGATGCACTTTGAAGTTATCGGTCATAGTGTTTTATAAATGTAAGGTTGGTCAATTTAATTAATAATCTCGTTCACATTATTTTATATTGTTACTCATATTTTGTCTCAATTTAATTTTGGCTACAAAAAAGAAGTATTAAAATCCTCAATTATGATTTTGGAGGTATATCTGGTTCTTTTAGTTTCGTCAATTTTTGCTTTATATATTTCAAAACCACCTATTGGTGATGCACAGTTAAGATTGTTATTTCTTTGTAACAATCTTCCTCGTGATTATTATTATTATTACTTCAGTGGTATATTTTTTTCCATTATTTTGCTTTTAAATTTTTGCTTACATTTTAAATCCTTCTGTTATAAAAGCAGGTTATAGTTGAGTTTCTTTTCCATTTAGTGTTATAATTTCTGTCAGTGAATTGGAGTGGTTAGCCCCACATACTTGGTTTATTGATAAGATTGCTATTTACTTCCACTATTCTCTTTCGTAGCTGTAATTTTCCTGTCTCCTTTTGAGTTAATCAAGTATTTTAAAATATTTTTTAATACTTCTAATGACATTTTAGCTACCTCTCTATCAATTTTAATGTTAGTCTAGATATTACTATATTGTCCTTAATTTTCCATAGTTATTAAAAATGTCTTTATTTCATCTTTATTGTTGAAGCATATTTTCACTCAGTACAGAATCCTAGGTCTACCTCTTTTTTTCTTTTTTTTTTTTTTTTAGTACTTTAATTGTAACACTGCATTGTCTCTTGTGTTCCTTTTCTTTTTTTTTTTTTTTCGATGATGTATCTGTGTCATTTTTATTGTTTTTTCCTCAAGACAACGGGCTGTTCTATTTTTCTTAAAACTTTTAATGTTTTCTTATTTTTTTTCCTTTAATTCTCTATCATTAGTGTGTCTATGATGGGCATAGGTGCAATTTTCTTTTTATTTACTTTGTTTAGGGTGTGCTGAGACTTTTGGATCTCTGCATTGTTGTCTATCTATTTTAGAAACAAAAAAAAAATTGAGCCACTATTTTTTTCTTCAAATGTGTCTTCTGTACATTACCACTTGATTCTCTTTCTGGACTATAATTCCTTGCATGTTAGACTATTTGATATATAGACCTACATGTTATAGACTCCTCTTTTTAATTTATTACTCACTATTTTTTCTCTCTCTATGCCTCAAATTGCATAAGTTACACTACCCTGTCTCTCTCTTTTTTAAGTTTTTTATTTATTTTGAGAGAGAGAGAAAGAAAGGGAGAGAGAGAGAATGAGCAGGGCATGGGGCAGAGAAAGAGAGAGGGAGAGAGAGGATTACAGGCAGGCTCCGTGCCATCAGCACAGAGCCCAGTGCGAGGCTTAGTCTCATGAACCCTGAGATCATGACCTGAGCCAAAATCCAGAGTCAGACGCTTAACAGACTGAGCCACCCAGGTGCCCCAGGTACGCTTTCTTGAGTTCACAATTATCCTGCCGTGACTTGTCTGTGATTAGGCACATCTAATGAATTCTTTATTTCACATATCTTATTTTTCAGTTCTAGAATTTTCCAATCTTCCACAGGGGTTTTACTTTCCTGGTTAAATTACCCGCACATTTACGTATTTATCAACGGACGGTTTGACGTATTTTTAATGGTTATTATAAAGTATTTTTCTGTTGATTCTGACAACTGAGTCAGTGGTCTCCCACTGACACTTGTAAACTCTTGAATATGTGTCCTATTTTCTTGCTTCTTCACATGTCCAATGCTTTTTCTTACTTCAAGTGAGACGTCATGAATTATACATTGTAGATTTGCATTATGTTCTTTTTTTTTTTTTCTACGCGTGTTGAATTGTGTCTGGCAGATGGTGAAATTATTGGCAGATCATCTTGTCATCTTGTCAAGACTTGCTTTTAGGCTTTCTTAAGGCAGGCCCATTTCAATATTCCTGTTCGTCCTATCATGTAGTTTCTTACCCCTAAGTTGTAGATTCTCTGGTCTGAATAGTATCCTTAGGATACTCACCCCAGTCTTTCTGCTGTGGCTGCACTGAAAGGCCACATCTCTGCGAAGGGATTCTTACCTGTGAAATCCCTGTTCCAGTTTCAGTCCCCATTCCCCAGGAGCTGTTCTCTGTTAGGCATTTTTAAGTTTCTCTCTGCACATGCACAGTTTAGGATTGAGTCCAAGTCCTAAGAATTCTCTATGTAGATTTCTAGGCCTCCTTCTTTTGAGGATCCTTCCTCTCCGGCAATCTTCCCTACAGATTCCAGACACCTTACCAGCCTTGAAGACAGACTTACGTTTCTTTGGCCCAGCATGTTTGCTAGGCCACAAGGGACTTGGGAAAATGTGCATATTTGTATTATTCCTAACCTTAGTGGGAATGCTTCCTTTTCCCCCCAATTAAATAGGATGCTGGCTTTATATTTAAAGTTTCTAATTTTACAAGGTTAAGAAAATATCGATTAATTCTTGTGAACTTTTAAAATAATGATCATTACTTTTTTCCAAATTACTTTTCAGTACCCATGGAGACAATTATATGATTTTTATCCTCCTACTTATTAATATGGTAAATTACCTTGATGATTTTTCTCATGCTTTTCCCAAGAATTGAATCAGTCTTGTTCACTAGAATACATTCTGCTTTGTTATGATCTATGAGTTTCTTAGCTCTTTTTTTCTAGTAGTTTGTTCAATATTTTTTCACCAATATTTCTCAGTGAGTTTAGGGTTTTTTTGAGTATGTATGTGCACTATATTTATTAGTCGTAGGTAGCAACATAATCTTGCTTCATAAAAATTATATGGATGTGATTATTTAGTTTCCATGCTCTAAAATAATTTTGTATTCTTTCGATACTTTCTGTTTGGAAAAATTGGCAGAAATACATATGAAGTCATTTGGGCTTATTCTTTGCATAAATTTCTAAATAATATTAATTCTTTTTTGGGTATTGATCAGCTTAAGATTTCTGTTTCAAATGGGACATATTTGGTAAATTATATTATCCTGGACATTATTCAACAAAATTTTTAAAATATATATGCTTATAATTTTTATGATTTTTTAAAATTAACTCATATATTTCACTTATTTTACCTTTGGTGTTTGGTGTTAAAAAATATAAAAATTTGTGCTTTCTCACATATTTTCCTTATTTAGGTCATCTAATATTTATCTATTTCATTATTTTTTCCCACTAACTTCTTTTTTCTCTATTTTTAAAAAATTTCCATATTATTACTTTTCTGATTTTTCAAATTGTTATGTTCTTAATTGTGATTTATTCTAGTTCATTTATATTTAATTAAAAATACACTTTTATAAATATAAGTACTAAATTCCCTCTGATCACTGCCTTAAATATATCTCATAAATTTACTAATGTAGCACTATATTTTTTATTATATTTTTAGAAATTCTCTAGTATTGTTTTGCATTTTTCCTTTTACAAAACAGTTGTATACTCTTTTTTGTTAATAGTGATTTAATTTTTTTCTTAATAACATCTAGCTTGATTCCTTTACGGTAAGTAAGTTTTGTTTGTAAGATTTCTACTAGATGGAAGTTGACAATAGTTTCTTTGATAATAGTATATGGACAATTTTTGTAAATGTTGTCATGAATTTGAGAAAAAGGTGTATTTTCTACAATAATGTTAGAATTCAGAATACATATCCCTATATTTTTTTAATATGCTTTTAAAAGTTTCTATATGGGGTGCCTGGGTGGCTCAGTTGGTTAAGCTTCCGACTCTTGGTTTTGACTGGCATCATGATATCACACTTGTGGGATGGAGCCCAGCATCAGGCTCTGTGCTGACAGCATGGCGCCTGCTTGGGATTCTCTCTCCTCTCTCTCTGCCCCTCCCCCACTCATAGGCTCTCTCTCCTTCTCTCTTCCCTTTCCCACTCCCGTGTGCATGCTCGCTCTCTCCCTCAAAATATAAACAAACAAACAAACAGTTTAGACATACTTATTTTTGATCATATGCACTTGTTTTGATCTGTCTCGGTGTGTTAGGATTTCCTATCATTAGTGTACTCTTCAGTTGATCCTTGCATTTCCTTGAGTCTCCGTTTCATGGAGGTACGTTCTTGCACTCACCTTTCTTGGTATGGTCAACTGCAGTTTCTTTAATCAATGATGTGCTAAAGGGTACAATCTCTTCTGACTATTTGATAGTCTGGAGTTCTGCAGTATCCTTAATTTACACCTTTTGCTCCCCTACTCCCAACCCCTTTTACCTTAAGTGTCCGAGAAGTATCGCCAGTTTCCGTGACAAACATTCATCTCTCAGAACCGGCACCTTCCCACGACTCCCATCTCTTTTCTCCACGCACTGTCAAGCTTCTTCATCTCAGTTCATATGTACTCACTGATCTCGTGTGAGTGTTTTGTCACTAGCGTCACACTCCCTCTTTTTTGAAATGTTTGCAACCTAATCGCATTATGCCTGGCCTATCTGCTTTCCTGACTCCTTGTCCGTACCATCTGCTTCTAACTCTCATGTCATTCTGATTTTACTGGAAAGAGTGGTCATATTACTACTTAGATCAAATTTGATGTTCATACTACTGTTTGTTCCCTAATTATGTTATAAACATAGGTTATGTATGCATGGTTTATTTGTTGACCTGTATGTTTTTTGTTTTTGTTTATGCCAGTATATGAAAAAGATTCCCTTTAAGTGATCAACACTATCTTATGGGTATCCAGAAATTCTTAAATTCCTTATTGTGTTGCTGTGTAAAAGAATGATCACATCTTCTCACAGTAACCGTGTAATACAAGTGCAGCTGAGTGGGTGACTCTGGCTCAAGGTCTCTCAGGAATTTGCACTAGAACTGTTAGAACTGCAGTCTCACCTGAAGATTTGACTGGAAACATTCGTTTCCCAAGCGTATTCGCAAGGTTACTCATAGGCTGTTTCCTGAAAGCTTCAGTTACTCACTGGCTATTGGCTGAAAGTCTCTCTCTTCCTCCCTTGCCTTATGAGCCTGTCCTTAATGTATGACATGGCACCCGGCATACGTCTGTGGGACCAAGCAAGAGAGCAAGAAAAATCATCCACACAGAAGCCACAGTCTTTTTATAACCTACTCTTGGAACCAACATCCTATAATTTCTGCCACATTCTGTTTACTAGGACGAGTCACTAAATCTGGCTCATACTCAAGCAGAAGAGGTTAAACAAAGGTGTGAATACCAATAGGCAGAGGTTATAAGAGGTTATCTCAAAGTATATCCACCACAAATATCTTACTAAAAATATTTTTCCCGATCTTCTCACCAAAAGGGCTTAGAAGTAGCGATACATGAGAACAATTAGGACACCTGACACCCATGTATATTTGTGTCTAAATACCCCTCCTTAGGTAAAGAAAAATAGAGCTTGTTAGAGAAATTCCTTTTCTAAATCTGCAGCAGGGGAAATACAAAGTGAGACTGAAACACTTATTTTGTGATCAAAACCAAACCAAAACAAGCAAACAAACAAAAAAGATTAATCAGGAGATGTCACAAGAACACAGAAACCATCCTGAAAGGGCTCCCCCTAGCCACACTTGGGGCAGAATGTATGATGGTTCTAATAGGGTACATAATATTGAAGTGAAAAAAAACCCAAAAACTGAGTTGTAGTAATTGGGAAGGAGAAAAGGAGGGAAGTAGAGCTCTTCTTAGATATATAGATATAAAAAACAAAGAGTAGACATCTCCATAAATATGCATGTGTGTGTGTTTATGTATGTGTTCACATACAAACACAAACATATACACCTAAAGGGTGAAAGTCAATCAGTGAATCTAGGTCAAGAGTATATGAATGATCCTTGTACTATTCTCTTAGCTTTTTAATAGATATGAATATTTCAAAAATAAAAAGTTGGAAGAGGAGAAAATAAGACCTTAATACTCTTAGAATAAAATTTGAATTATGGAGTCACAAAAGAAAATGCTAACCATAAATGAAATGATAGATTAATTTGACAAAATTGATTACATTAAAAACAAAGAACTTGTTAATCAAAAAATATGTTTTAAAAAGTGATACTAAAAAAATACCAATTGACACACTTATAACTGAAAAATGAAAACTATCACAAATATATAAAGAACTTATAACATCAAAGGGAAGGAAAAAAAAACCCAGCAATTGATTAATTAAATAAAACATAATAGGCTCATGACTGGGCCTTTTCCTTATTGGAATAGATTTTGGCTTTGGAGTAACAGAGAAACGCTTACGAAGTATGGAATGAAATGTAAGCTCAGTGGAAACCCTTTGGTTTTCCTAATTTTTATACCCTGTTTGTTATGTAGATGAAGTATTTATATTACTCACTTTTACTCTTAAGCCCCTCTTAAGCCACACTCTTAAGAGTGTGTAACAAACCCACTGTTAGCTTTTTTCATCTGATCCACAATCTAAAGTCCTTCTAATGACGTAAATCAAACATCTTTGAGAAAAAATGAAATCTCGTATAGCAAGGAGGGTAAAAAACCAGATTTCAAATCCTTAAGAGCCATAGTAGTGTCCCATTTTCCAATCACTTAAAATGTAAAAACCATTCTTGGCTTGCAGTTTGTAAGCAGTAGGCCAAATTTGGTCATAGTTTGACAACTACTGTTCCACAGCTTAGGAAAAAAAATTCTTTTCCTTATAGAAAGTGAGTTTGGGAATGTAGGGCCTGATCAAGGAAAAAGACAGGACCATGAGGTAGCAGTGGTACGCACAAGCTTTGAGTAACACTGACAGGTTTGAGTGCAGTTGGGAAGTCCCTCACACAATAGCCTCCAGAGCCCCTGGCACTGAGTCACCATCCAGAAGGGGAAGAGGACAGGGAAACTTCTATGAGAGAGAGAGAGAGAGAGAGAGAGAGAGACTGGAGAGGAGAGTTATCTGTCTAGGTAATGTCACTTAGCTACACGGTGTGAAATCTCTGGGTCACAAGATCCCAAGGGCAGTTGCATCTTCTGGGTTTATTTTTTGAGGGTTTTTGTTTATTTGTTTTTTTGGATGGGGGGTGTTATTTGTTTTTGTTTTTGTTTATGTTTTAAATAGACCCTGGTGTTAATCTGTGACTATCAGATGTTGGGTTCCATCTCCTGGGATATGCAAAGCAAGCAGGTCTAAATGGCTAAAAATCTGCTTTTTGAGGCCATATTTAAAACAATGGGATTTATATTAAAAAAAAAAAAAAAACACTTGAGTTTGGCTCCAGCAGACTTTTGAGCTAATGAATCTCAGCCTACTTTGAAGAAATAAATGACACAGGGGGCAATATAGAGGCCATTATTGGCTCAGTCGTATAACAGTCTTGTAACAACATCAAAATGTGAAAAGAAAAGAGGGAAATTTCTCACATATTATATCTACTAACATAGAAAGACATATTCCATCCACCTCTGTATTAGTGGCACCTCTTACCAGTTCTATCTCAACTGCTGGCAGGATGTGGGGAAGGTTTACAAATGGAGGCTTCTGACCTATAGTCTGTTTCCCTTCTCTTTCCACCTCAGTCTCTGTCTCACATCATCTTGCCTGCATGTATGGGGACTGTGGAGACCCCACAATGCACATCCTAACTTTTTCACAGTAACTACCCCTCTGAACAGCTATAAGTCAGCCACCCCTCTGGGCTAAAGAGAGGCACACTGTTGTCCTGTCAGCCCTGACTAGAACAAAGTTGATTATATGAGCCTGGAAGGAGGCTCAGGGTTGTTCAGACAGGAAATTCCGGCTTCATGGTATCCAAATTATGGATTACAAGGGGGAGGCACATTTCTTTAGCTCTACAGACTCCTCATTGCTTAATGTACTAGGAAAGAGGCCCCTTCTTCTGTGTCTAGGGACATGATATCTCTTAGAGCACTTGCCACACAGAGACCTCAATAGATGCTAATTGAATGAACAAGTACGTTGGTGATTGATGGAATGAAGAAATACATGAACAAAAAGCATGGAGATAAATGGTTGAAAGTAGTGATCCTGGTTCCATAAAACATCATAAAAGATACAGTTTAAAAATTAATTGGCATGGGTAGATGCTGGTACATGGCTTTTTTTTCCACCTGCAGTAATAGTGCGGGCCATTCTCTGGTGATGAAGTCACATTAGATAACTCAATCATCCATCATCCCATGATGTGTAAAGCACAAGTTCCAGAGTGCTATATTAAGAAATTGATCCCTCCACCCTGAATTTTCTCTCTAACAGATATAGATCATAATTTCTTTGTCTACGTCATAGTCTTCCAGAGTCATGTATGTTTACAGGCTATTGTTATTCAATGACTCTGTCTTCAGTACACAGGGCTAAAGGATTAAAGATCTCGATAGATGAAAACTAGAGGTCAATGTTAACACAGTTGATTTTTCACTTTGCAAAACTTGTCTGTGGGAAAGAATGAAACATTTTTCTACTGCGGAAGAAACTGAAGATTCTTGACTTGGGAAAACACTTCCGCTAAAGTTAAGCAGGTTGTGATTTGAAAGTGCTTGGAGAAAAGAAGCATGCGGTTTACGTTTAGACAACCCTTCAACAGCAAATAAAAACATGGGTGCACAGAGAATTATTTTATGAGTCTTTAAATTAGAGTTTAAAATTTCTGGGGAAATGGTATTTTGCAAATATAGTAAAACCTTGGTTTGTGAGCATTCTTCATTCCAGAAACATGCTTATAATCCACAGCACTTGTATATTAAAGTGAATTTCAAGAACCATTGGCTCAGTTGTGATCATGTGACATTCACCATCACATACTATTCATTGTATTGCAAGGCATCCCTTGCTGATCAAGTTAAAATGTGTTAGAAATGTTTGCTCATCTTGCAGAACACTCACAGACAGAACAAGTTACTCGCATTCCGAGGTTTTACTGTATTAGGTTGGAAGCTTCATTGGTTCCCTGAGACTGAACATCTGTCTCCTTCTGACTAGTAAATAGGCAACTTTAATTTTAGTAAAGCAAGCTGTACAGTAGATCTAGTAATGGAAGACTCACCAGGGAGAGAAGGACTGGAGTAAGATACACAGGATTCTGTAATGAAAGAGAAACAGAAGAAGGATAATGCGGTAAGGGTAAAAGCAAAGAGAGGCCACAAGAAGAGCAATGGGTCTTTGTGACAGAGAAGAAACAGAAAACTGAAGACATCTCCTATGCTGATACTGTGCGAGGAGCTAAGTGTGTTATTTAATCCTCCATCAATTCTGTAAGAAACAGGTGTTAGACCCATTTTAAAACTGAGGAAATTGATCATCAACAGGATTATATCATTTGTTCACAATTAACTAACCAGATTTGACTCAAAATCTGTATACATTCAACTGTGCCAACAGAGACCTGTGTATTCAATGGTGGCACATCAGGTTTTATGTTATATTGTGTTATTTTTCCTGTTCTTGAGCCATATTGCTGGGGCCGCCATGATTCAGAGCCCCAGCTGGTGACTAGAGGAGCCTACAAATCACCTAAACTTTGTTCCCCAAGTTTCATTAGAATGCATGCCATTGGTCACTGCCCAGGCAACCATAGACCTGACGCAGTCCAAGAGGTGAACCAGCCCTCATACTGAAGACTTTGAAATTTCCATTCTATCATTTCCCAAGTTGTATGCTTATGGTGTTTCTCATACTCATTGTCTCCAGCCTCATTGATATTTTTCTTCTCTTCTGGTCCTATGCCCGTTTTCTACATTTTCATTATAATAATGATAATAATCAGCCTTATATATGTATCCTACTTGCAACCTCCAAAACACTTTAATCCATATGGCATTTGATCCATGTGCATAGAGAAGCCATTTTATTCCCATTTTTATAAAGAGAGACAATGAAGCTTAGAGAGGTTCAGTGACTTGTCTAAAGTCATCCAAGTAGGAAGTGGCAAAACCAGGACTGATCCCATTTTTCTTTTATTCCTATCCTCTACCTCTGCCTTTTCATGTATGTGAGGCTCAAATCAGACCTTTCAGCTTTCCTTAATCCCACTGACTACATCAAGAGTTTGGAAGTGACCAAATATCCCAGAGCATCAAAGCCAGCTTCATACACATAGTGGGGTTAAAAGCAAAACAAACAACATCAGCAAAATTACACCTCTTTTTAGCTGTGTATGATAGCCAGGTGGAGGAGCACCTGTGTGGCTCAATCAATTAAGCATCCAACTCTTGATTTCTACTCAGGTCATGATCTCGTGGTTCACGAGATCAAATTCCACGTCGGGCTCTGTGTCTGCAGCGCAGAACCTGCTTGGGATTCTCCCTCTCCTCTCTCTCTGCCCCTCCCCTGCTCACACTCTGTCTCAAAAAAATAAAGAAACATTAGAAAAAAAAACTTAAACACAATAGCCAGGTGGAAATCTAAATTTCTTTGAGCTGATTTGAAGAGTACTCTCGGAGAGGGTCCATTTTAACCTCCCTCCGTCAACACTGATGTCACATTTGGTTACTCTTGTGGAGCAGAAATTTTCTGAGGAAAGAACAGATTCTTTTTGAAGAAATAATTTTGTTTTGAAAGCATTTAAAATAATTTGATAAATCATGGGCATTTTACATTATGAACCAATAGGGATCTCTGAGCGTATTTCATTTCTTTAAAAAAAAAAAAAAAACAGAGGGAGAGCAAATGGGGGAGGGGCAGAGGGCGAGAGGGAGAATCCCAAGCAGGCTCTGCGCTGTTGGCACAGAACCCAATGAGAGGCTTAAACCCATGAAACCATAAGATCATGACCTGAGCCAAAATGAAGAGTCAGAGGCTCAAATGACTGAGCCACCCAGGCGCCCCGCATATTTCATTTCTAACACACAATAGAAGCCAATTCCTGTGTGCACTCTGGTTCAAAGTGGTTTGTAAAATTGAATGTCAGTAGTGAAGTTAGAAATTCAGCATTCTAAACCCTAACCAAAAGCCAACCACAGCAATATACCATAAAGGCAATAAAAACCATTGTATAATAGAACTAAGTTATATATATGACAATTATATGCATATGTAATTAATGTATAATAACACTTACATATAACATAATAGACTAAAGAGTCTAAAGAGTTATCAAAATGACATAGAAGCTGGGAACAGAGGATGATGTGTGAAGAATGATAGGAAACATGTTCCTTGCAGAAGAAAACAACAACAGCAACAACAACACTTAACCCTCCCAAAAAACATACGGCCTTCAACATGCCCACTATGAAATTCTGCGGTGCTCTGGTTCCCTTAGTTGACACCTGCTTTGAAGGTCTGAGTGACTCGTTAAACTGCAGTGAAGGCAAAATTGCTTCCGGTTTTAAGCTTTAGAGGTCACCACCACGACCACACTGGTATGTTAACAAGCACTACCAATCTCTGTGTAGCTCAACTACTCTGAACCGCTCTAGGTGTCACACTGTGTTGGGGGCAGAGATAAGTCTTGCAAGAAAGTCATCAAACTGAAATCTTGATATTGTCAGTATCATCTCGTTTTGCTCTGGCAAATACTACATTCGGCTACTGATAACAGTGTAAAACTCAGCAGGGTTGAGTGATCACCTGCGTCCTGATTTTCCTCTGGCTCTGTGAAAACAGCATATGTGGTATTTTTTACACAAGTCTCTTTTTCATATGTAAATACCAGGAGAGGGGGAATCTAATAAACCTTAAAATATTTGAAATTCTAAGAATGTGAAGCTAGACAAGTGTATGGTTTGAAGCAACATGAATTTATATTCTGATATTATTTGTTTAAACATGTAGCATTGGTACCAAGTTTTCGTATCAATAATATAGCTCAGAAGAGTGCAGAGTCATACGAGAACACATAATTGTCTATTTAAAGAAGTGTGCGTTTGCATTTACTGATACCTTCTACGCCACATGCTTGATTCTTAAAAAAAGAAAAAAGTCTGTACATAGCAAAGTCTCTTATTTTTTTTCAATAATTCTTAAAAATAATACTTCCAGGCTGATAAATTTTATCAACACCAAACAATACAATAGAAAACTTACACAGAATCTAATGCTTGTGTTTCTAAAAGACATCGTTCAATTTATGACATGTTCCATATGAAGGCCAGGATACACACAGCCTCCTAAAAGAGTCTCTGAGATTTAAAGCCCATACTATTTCTTATGGGCTTGGTTTGCCTGCCATTTATAATTTCCATTTATTGCTGCCTTAATTGCCTGGGCATGACCTTATATTTTGTAACCTTTTCCTTTTTCTCTTTAGGGCTTTAAATGATTTGCACATATCATCTTTAATTGACACCTCAGTGTGACATCAGCAAAATAGAGAGGATGGATAGCACAATCCACAAAACATTATCCTTGCAACTACATTTCTAATACTTTGAAAAACAAATTAGCAGAACACACTTGGTTTTAAGCTTTTCTTGGCAATCTTTTCTAGGAGGCTGATTCTAATAGTCAAATGCTAGCACTCAAATCTTGTACCTCACATCAATAAACAAAGACTTTTAACTTCAACCCAAAATTCAGTATATGAGGTTTACATAGGGAATACCTTTCTTCATGTAAGTTGATAATGAAGTTTCAAGAGTAAGAGGTAAGAGTAGAGTTGAGCAAGTTTAGCCCAACGTTACTTGGAAATAACCGAAATAGAGAGCAGATATTATAATCATATACTTCTAGAGCTCCTGGCAAACATAGAGACCGTGAGACCAGTCCTCTCAGTACCAAGGACACTGGAGCCTAATGGCTTTCTTAGCATCACAGTTTCTAATAGTAGTTGGAATGACTCAGGAATTACAGCTTCAGGTCCTATGTGTTTTCCACTATACCGAGCTAAAATAATTAAAGCAGATATAAAAAATATATTGACAACCATAGATCAATGGGGGAAAATGGCACCACTTTGTTGTGACAGAGGAGTACTGAATGATTAAGCTGTTCTATTGTATGAAAGTGACAAGAGGAGGCAGTTCCAGTGACCAAACAGTAACAGATATTAAAGACAACTTAAGTCACTTAGACCCTTCATCCTTCACTCTCTGTTGATCGGATACTTAAATCCCTTTTATAAATCCTAACAATAGAATTCTATTATATGATTAATATGCAGTCATCCAAATTATACTTAAAGCCGCCAGTGATGGAGAACATATTGTTTCAGAGGCATGCATTTCATCTGACTTAACCCAAACCAGTTTCCTTGAAAAGTTCTTTCCTTGCAGAAACATACTTGTAGGTTAGATAGTGAAATAACTACTTGATGTTTACATTAATTTACTTTTTCTATAATAGAAAAATAAATGTATCAGGATCAGAGATAAAGACAAGAATTTGCTATCCTTTATGATGAAACATGCAAACCCAAAAAGTGAATTAAAATTATTTTTCAACTTTTCAACTGTTAAGTATGGCAATTGTATTAGGTACTTATCAGTTTGCATGATAGCCTTGATATATATATATATATATATATATATATATATATATATATATATGATCAAATTAAGTAAGAACTTAATAGCATCAATAGAAATTTGGAGCTTTAGCTAAGGGTCTTTCCTTACATTACAATGTCACTTACCTCTAATAGCTTTGAACCAAATAGTAATTTCTTCAGTATACGGAAAATTCAAGAGTCTTATTTACCTTCTAGTAAAGCAGTCATTTATCTTGGACTGTTCAATGGTAAAATAAGATATTCTACAGAAAGTACAGATGGATGAGTGATAAGTGCTAGCGTGAATGAAAAACATCTCAAGGCAAAAATGCAAAAGCCATACATAATAGAAAAGGATGTGTATGGAACACAATCAATGACCTTGTCTTGAATTCTGTGTCTGAAAGAGAAATGTTCTTAGTAGAGGCTTCAACCAGAGACCATCTTTTGTCTACTGTCACTGCTAAACTTTCCATGCATGAGGAGTCAGATTTAAATTTGAGTAAATTAGATTTCACCTTTTATGATCAGTTAATTCTGATCCACACATCCATACATACATTTAGTTAATTCTGATCGTAAATGCAAAGCCTTCAAGCACTTTCTAATACTTTTTTAGAACTATCATTTTTTACTTTAATGCATTACCCCAAATTTATTATTTTGTATATCTAAATATGAGAACTACACACATGTAGATAATAGATATGTCCTTTCCATGTATATGTATGTGCATGTGTATCTACGATGATACATAACACTTTCATATCATTAATTCACTATACTGTGGAATGTATTACTATAGGCTATGGTTCTTGCTTTAAGGAATAGCAAACAAACACACAAACAAACAAAAAACCCCAAAAACCTAAAGAGCAATCCCCACCCTGCAAAAATAATAAATAAATAAATAATCAAGAGAATGTGTATTTTGATAAGCAAAGCCAATTTAGGAGTATTCTTTTGCACCTCAAAACTACAGGTAGAGCAAAGACAGTCATTATGAACTACTCCTTTAGCCTACTGGAGCCATTTCACACCAGCTTATATGAGACGACATAAATTCTCAGAAATTTGGAGAGCTGGATGTTAAATATAGCCATTATTAAAAAGTAAATTGAAGAAACTTACAATTAAATAACTTACATTAAAAACAAAAGTGATTAAAACTCAAAATTCATAATTTCCTAATTATTTTGCTACATTTTACTATTACCGATGTGCTTGAGATGGTTTAAGTCTATTATACCCGCACCATGGGAACACTATGTAATGGTGTGACATTGAACATCACTTTCCAACCTGTTTCGCTGACTTAAGTCAACCATGATGGGGATACTTACAGCACAGAAAGCAACTAAAGCCACAACGCAAGATGTTTTATCCCTCTCCATCCCAAAGGCTACTCTTGCTAAATAAACATTTATAAGCACACCACTGATATCAGAACATGGATGAATATAGTTTAGTGGTCACAGCACAACCTCTGAATCTGACCTTGCCCATTAATATTTGTGTGACTTTGCACAATTTTCTCAAATGAGTAGTGGCCTAGTCTCGTCATCTGTAAAATGGTTTACAAATCTTTCTTAAGTACTTAACGCTGTGTCTGGATTGGAACTTGAAGTGACTAATAAATGCTAACTGTAATTGCTATCAACCATGAGACGTAGCATGAAATACAGAATGGGCTGTAGTGAATTTAGTCTCATATTCAAGAAAATTGGTAAAATAGACAAATTAGGTTTTCATAATTTACTTGGTTCTTTATATAGAACTGTATGCCTTAGAAGCCAAAGTATAGGGAGAAGTCAGTTGCATTCCTTGAAAACTTTACAGATAGTAAGGTTTTTGTACTTGTAGAAAACTTATATGATTACTTGCTTTCCTAATTAATTTTTATAGTTTTTTTTTTTTTACTTTTGTAAACACTTAGTATAAATCATTTAAATATGCAGTAGAATTATTTTAAACAAATAAACAGCATGATCCAGTGGAAAGTTTCTGGCTGGGACTTCACAGAACAGAAGTTTCTTATTGATTCTGTTTCAGTTTCCTGTGTCTAGCAGGGCACAGTCTGTCTACCATGGCCTCCAGTTTCTTCAGCTTTACATTAAATTTATTGCACAAAGCTGGATTAGCAGGTGACCTTGAATCCATCTTTTGAACAAAATCTTCCATAGGAGAGTAGTATATGCAGTTAAGATAGCATATGGGATGATGGTGTGAGCACATATATTTACTTCCCCTTCCCCTCCAGAATCCCAGATCCAGTAATGAAAAGCTAAATACACATAAAAAGCAATGGGAAATACCAAAAGCAACATCTGCATACAAGAAATTTAGAGGAATTCTCACAAGACATAAAACACACAGGGACAATAATCAGACCAGAGAAAATGATAGTCAAAGACATGCAGAATTAAACTCCACAGATAACACAGAGCTCGTGGCAAATAAATGTGATGGACAGAATGCTCCACAGCAAACATTGCAGAAATTCACTAGAACCTTCGTTCTGAACAACAGGACCATTTGTCACCCTCTTACTCGGAGAAGTGCACGCAGCTACAGTATATGTTTTTCTAAGGTCGAAGTTCTTGGCAGTATTTATGTATTTATTCATTATGTTCATTTTTAGAGTAAGTCTGAATTTAGTCATTGTTTTAGGCATCTTCCTTGTTACTGGTGGGCTATGAATATTCTGTGTCTTTGCATATCTGACCCTCTTATTTCTCACTCAAATTTGAATGATGCTTTTGATGTACTCAGACTCAAAGTTATTTTTCCTCAGAACATTGAGAAAATTGGCCTATTGTCTTTATGCACCTGAGCTGTCAGTAATAAGTCCGACAGATCTATCTGATTCTTGTCCATTTGCAGTTACTTTTCCCTTCTCTTTTTGGAAGCTTTTAGGATTTTCTACTTTTCTTTTTCTTAGTTTTCACTACCATTATTTTTCTATCAGTGAGACTTTTTACCTTGTTTAGCTCTTCGAGACTAGTTTGAGTATGACTGTGGTTTTTCCCTAATGCTGGTATACTATGGTATTTTCTGCTATTTCTTTAAATATTTTTTTCCTCCTCCATTTGTTTTATTCTCTCCTTTTAGAGTCCTAAGGTTCAAGATGGTGACATAGAAAAATCCTGAACTCAGTTCCTCCCCCCAGACACACAGAACTTTCTAAGAAAAACAAAAACAAACAAACAAACAAACAGACAACCCACCCACCTAAAGTCTGGCTCAACAACTACACATCAGGCTAATGAGAAGAAAACCACATCAAAGAGGGTAGGAGAGCCTGGGACACAACTCCCATAAACCCCACTCCAGGCCAGTGAACCGCAATTAAGAGGGAGCTCAGACCCCAAACTTCCCCTTAGGAGTCAGAGTTTGAACCCCACATTGGGCACCCCAGCTTTTCAAACCTGCACCTGAGAGACAAGCCCCCAAAACATCTAGCTTTGAAAATCAACAGGGTTTGTGCCTACGAGACCACAAGACTGCAGCGATCTAAGAAATGGCTCTTAAGTATAAACAGTATAAATCATTTAAATATGTAGAATTCATTTAAACAAATAACCAGCGTGATCCAGTGGAAAGTATCTGGCTCCAGGATTCACAGAAGTTTCTTAATGATTCTGTTTCAGCTTCCTGTGTCTAGCAGGGCACACTGTCTGTCTACCACGGCCTCCAGTTTCTTCAACCTTATGTTGA
Organism: Panthera leo; assembly: GCF_018350215.1. Classification (NCBI taxonomy): domain Eukaryota; kingdom Metazoa; phylum Chordata; class Mammalia; order Carnivora; family Felidae; genus Panthera; species Panthera leo. Next base: position 15,655,830 of record NC_056691.1, on the reverse strand, counting down.
AGTTATTGCACAAGCCTGGATTACCAGCTCTTAAATGACTCCTACTTAGATTTATCGCCCAGACTTGCAGTGAAAGGGGCTCATTTTGCTTATGTTGAAGCATTGGCCCGAGGGGCAGGCATCTAATTTAACACACAATGCAGGAGCATGCTGGAACACTCTTCAGGGATGGAAGCCAGTGGGGGCTAGTTTTGCTCTCTTCCTCGCCCTGCGGTAGGAGATGGGAGCCATTTTATTTTTTTATTTTTTAGGGTTTTGTTTGTTTTGCTTTGTTTTTAACATTCGTGATAGGGAAAAATCTGTTATAAGATGGCCACCAGGACTGGTAGGGAAATTCCAGTCCCCGACCAAAGAGTCCCCTTCCGGGTTCTTTTCCTACCACGCTTGCCTGGCGCAGGCCAAATTACCACGAATGCGGAATGCGGAATGCGGAAGTAACAGACTATCACTTGTTCCCTCTGCTTACCCTCCGTCTCTGGAGCTTGATCTCCTCTGAGCCGGCCTAAAATAAACCTCCTGCCTTCCAAGATCTCCGAGTGCCGCCTGGCTCTTCCCCGGGGTGATCAAACCAGGTTCCCTAACATTAGGCTTTTTTTTTTTTTTTTTTTTTCTTCTCTTTTTTTCTGGGAGGCACCGTCTTTGCGCTCCCCCTCACCTCATCGCAGCCAGAGGATACCATTTTCTCACTCCCCCTTCTGCTGTGCTTTCAAGCCCCCCGCCCCGCCCCGCCCCCATCTTCCAGAAGGAAACTTTCACATGCTTTTGGTGACCTGATTTTTGCGGCTGCTGCCCAGGGGGCCTTCCTTGCTCACAGGGGTTTCATGGCCCGGGAGAGGCCTGGGTCCCACGGGGTTATAACAGTCACAGTTCCGGCAAGATACCACGGTCAGGGTGGTGCCAGAGACTGAAACGCACCCCTCTCTCACTAGAAGAGGCCGGTTGACTTGTCCTGGACCTTGGGCCTGAGGGGAAGGCTTCAGGTTTGGCACGCATCTAGTGGCCGATGGAGCTGCTCTCAAGGAACGTGGAATGCGCACCTACATTCGTCCTTCGAATCTCCCAGAAAAGAGCTTATACACTCATCTGGAGCTCTTCTTTTCCAACCGCCACCCAGAGGATGCCTCCAGATCACCTGGCCCTGGTAGCCATGAGGGCTGATGCTGGTGGTCCCACAGGACTGATTAGCTTTGCACACTTTAAAAGCTGCTGTCTGAGGGTCTGGATTCCAATCAACCCGAATCTAGGTGCTGTGAGATCCTCCCCTTTGGGACACGAACAGGTCTTGGCTCGCTTTCCGCTGCCGGGAGCTATTAAAAAATATAATAGGCGGTTTGGACAATCACAAAAGTTTGTGAGACCACCAAGGCTTGAGCAAAGTTGAGCGACAGGTTTTGTCACCTACCCAAGGCCATGCCTTCAGGGAGAAGTGGTTGTTTCATCTAGCACAGAGAAACCAACACAGAACCAAGCAAAATGAAGAAAAAGAGGAACACCTTGCAAACAAAAGAACAAGGTAAAGCTTCAGAATGGCTCTCAGGTAAGCTTTATAATTTCCGTTTATACCTTCCATATTTTTAGCTTTACTTTTTAGACATTTTTATTATTAAAAATAACCCATAGAAAAGGTTGAAAAAAGAACCTCACGCCCTTGGTTTTTGTTTTGTTTTGTTTTCCTTCTGTCACCTGCTTGTGCATCTTTAAACAATATAGCTTAGATTTCCTGCTTTGGAACAGGAATACATACATATATATATATTATATATTATACATATATATAATACATATATATATGTATGTATCTGAATACATTATTTTGTTTTCCTTTATTCATTGAATAGTATGTTAAATTCATTCATGTTGTTGCATATATCTGCAGTTCATTCATTTTTATTGCTTTACAGCCTACCATTTTGTAGTATACCACAGTTTACCATTGACTGGCATCTGGTGGTTTTCCGTCTGGAATGACAACCGATGCTGCCATAAACTTTCTTGATCAGGCATCTTGGTGCACATGATCTTCACGCATCTAGATCAGTAGTTCTTAAATTCTAGCATGTATCAGAATCATCTGTATAAGGCTTGTTAAAACAGATTGCTGGGCAAACAGATGATCATACACAGTAGATTTTTTTTTTTTTTACTATGTATTTTTTTCTTTTCTCAACTCTTCTTTGGATTTATTTTACTCCTCTTTTTCCAATGACCTGAGACAGATTTTCAGCTTATCAATGTCTAACCATTCTTCCTTTCTTTAAAATGCATTTGGGGCAATCGGTTTCTCTATGTATTGCTTTATCTGCTCAAACAACTTTGAATAGTTTTTATTGTCTTTAACTTCAGAATACTTTCTATATCCCATTAACATGTATTTCTAGATACACTGCGTTTTGTGCTTATTTGTTTGATTTTTAAAACTTTTAATTTTGAAATACAGATTCACAAGAAGTTGCAAAGATAGTAGAGAGGTACCTTTGTCACCCAATTTCTCTCAGGTATTATATCTAATGTAACTTAGTTACCATATGAAATTCGGGTAACTGATGTTGATACAATACGTTTGATTAGTTCTATGCCCTTTTTTAAATCCTGAGTGTAGATTTGTAAAACCATCACTGCAGTCAAACATTTGACTGCGGGAACATACAGGAACATTTCTTTACAACAAAGATCTTCCTGTGTGCTACTCCTTTCTAGGCACATCCACTACCCATCCCCCACAACTACTGATCTATTTTCCATCTCTACAACTATGTCTTTTGATACTGGTACATAAAAGGAATCATACAATATGTGGTCTTTAGAGATTAACTTTTTTTTTTTTTTTTTTTTACTCAGCATAATGCTCTGATCCATCCAAGTTGTTGCATGTATCAGTAGTTTGTTCCCTTGTATTGCTGAATATATCCCCGGGTATGGATGAACTAGTTTGTCTACCCATTAACCTGTCAAGAAATTGTGTCCCATAGGGTTTAGGTGTTGTGTTCTGAGACTGGCCTTTATTTCAATCTTTTGTTTCAGCAGACACTTCCTGACACTACAGTTAAGGGAAGGATGGGGTAGATGTCCAGATTCCTCATGTAGGTTCCTTTCAGTCTCCTGGGGAACAGGTGCAGAAGGAGAAGTTCAGGCTCCCCATGAGGCCTCTCCTTGCATTAGCCTGGTCAGGAAGGGCACCTCATTACTGCTTCCACGAGATCTCCACTGACACCATTGTGTGTGTGGTTATGGAGTGGTGGAGGGTTTCTTACCTTCAGGCTGGGATGAAAGTTTTGCCTCTCTACTGGGTCCTTTGCGATCATCTTGAACGGAGGTGCGGGATCACATTACAGTGGGACAAGGTGGGTAAAAATCTAGGCTCTCGCTTGGGCTTTGTTGAGGAAACTGGGAGTAGAATCCTTTTTCCTGGCTCTTTGGCTACAGAGAATAGGCTTTCCATGAAGTTTTGTCTGTGCCTGTATATGTCTTGAGGTTTCCAGTTTTTCTAGCTCATAATCTGGGATATATTAGACAAAAGCACAGGAAATCCACCAGCAGGTCATTCTTCATGTTGCAAGGTCCTTAACTAGTTTATATTTTCTCTACCTTTCAAAGTCTTCTTACGTTTGTTTTATATATACAATCCCCCCTAGATTTTGGTTGCACTTAAGAGGAATAGGGGAAACTATATCCACTTGACTTCATCCTGGAAATGGAAGTTTAAATACATTTAAAAAAAAAATAAAATGTATTTCTTGGGGCACCTGGGGGGCTCAGTTGGTTAGTGTCCAACTTCAGCTCAGGTCATGATCTCACGGCTTATGGGTTCGAGCCCTGCATTTGGCTCCGCGCTGATGGCTCAAAGCCTGGAACCTGCTTTGGATTCTGTTTCTCCCTCTCTCTGCCCCTCCCCTGCTCACACTCTGTCTCTCTCTTCCTGTCTCTCTCCTTCAAAAATAAATAAACAGTAAAAAAAAATTTTTTAAATAAAATTTATTTCTTGTCCAGCCAGGCAATAAACCAGAATGAGAAATAAACAGCATTTGGTTGGGGAGCAGGGAATGAAACTGTCCTTATCCACAGACAATATGATCATCTATGTAGAAAATCCCAAATAATCTATAAAGTAATTCTTACAATAATGAGTTTAGTAACTTCCTAAATTACGAGAACACATGGAAAACTGATCTTCTTTCTTTTTTTTTTTAACATTTTTCTTCTTTTTACTTATTTTTGAGAGGCAGAAATAGATAGCGTATGAGCAGGAGGGGAGCAGAGAGAGAGGGAGACACAGAATTCGAAGCAGACTCCAGGCTTTGAGCTATCAGCACAGAGCCCAACTTGGGCTAAAACCCCCGAATCGTGAGATCATGACCTGAGCTGAAGTCGGAGGCTTAACCGACTGGGCCACCCAGCCAGGCACCCCTAATGTTATTTCTATGTACAGGCTATATAAACTTGGAATATTTTTTTTAATGTTTATTTATTTTTGAGAGAGAGAGAGAGACAGAGAGACAGAGCGTGAGCAGGGGAGGGGCAGAGAGAGAGAGGAGACACAGAATCTGAAGCAGGCTCCAGGCTCTGAGCTGTCAGCACAGAGCCCGACGTGGGGCTCAAACTCACGGACTGTGAGATCATGACCTGAGCCCAAGTCAGACACCTAACCGACTGAGCCACACAGGCACCCAGGAATATATGTTTTTTTTTAAGATAATACCATAAAATACCACGCAAGCATAATAATGCCCCCAAATTGAATATATGTATAGCAAAACATGCAAGGGATCTATATGTTGAAAACTAAAAAAATGTGATGAAAGAAATAAATGAAGATCTAAATAGATGACAAACCCTATCATCATCATTAATTGGTAACTAACTCATTAAGGATGCAAATTCTCTTCTAATTGTTCTATAACTTTAATGCAATCCTATCAAAATCCAAACAAGATTTTTTTCCCGCAGATATAAACCAGCTAATTCTAAAATTTATAAGGAAAAACAAAAGAACTAGAACGACTAAAAGAATTATGAAAGACAAGAATAAAATTGGAGGAGTTACACTGTGGATTTTAAGACTTACTATAAATCTACAGTAATCAAGTCAGTATGGTATTGATGAAGGAATAGACATATAGATAAAATGAATAGAACTGAGATTCTAGAAATAGATCCACATAAATATGACCAATTGATTTTTGACAAAGGTACAAGAGGAATTCAATGAATATAGACTAGGTTTCTCAACAAATTGTATTGGGACAACTAGAGATTCATCAGCAAAAGAAATGAACCTTGTTCAGAATTTAACATATTATACTGAAATTAACTCAAAATGAATCATGTATCTAAATGTAAAAATCTAAAACTTTTAGAAAAGATATAAGAGAAAAATCTATGTCACCTTAGGTTTGGTGATGAGTTCTTAGACATAATAAAAAGATAATAATAATAAGCACGATGAAAGACATTGCTATGAGAATGAAATGGTTGGCCACAGAGTGAGAGAAAATGTCTTTTATATTATATACCCACAAGTAACTAGTATACAGAGTATATATAAAAAAACACTCAAAACTCAAAAATAAGGAAACAGAATCCAGTTTAAAAATTAGTAAAAAACATGAATAGTCACTTCACCAAAGATATAAGGATAATAAAAATGATACTCAACATTAATAGTCATTAAGGAAATGCAAAATGAAACCATGATGGGATCCCACTATACAACTGTTAGAATGCCTTAAATATATATACATATATATATTTTAATATTTATTTTTTTGAAAGGCAGAGACACAGAGCGTGAGCAGGGGAGGGGGCAGAGAGAGAGGAAGACACAGAATCTGAAGCAGGCTCCAGGCGGTGAGCTCTCAGCACAGAGCCCGACATGAGGCTTGAACTCACAAACTGTAAGATCATGACCGGAGCCAAAGTCGGACGCTTAACTGATTGAGCCACCCGGGTGCCCCTGAATGTATGTTTTTAACTATTCACAAAGTAAGTGACAGCAACTAGTAAGTTGCAGTAAGAGCATAGTAAGCATGCAGAGCAACTAGAACTTTTACAGCATTGCTGGTGAGAATGTAAAATGGTACAGGCTTTTGGAAAAGGTTTGGTAGTTTCTGACAATGGTAGACATACACTTAAACCAGGTGACTCAGCAGTCCCACTCCAGAGTGTCTACTTAGAGAAATTACGATATGTAACTAAATTATCAAATGTTATTGTCTCTTCAGGCTGCTCTAACAAAATAACACACATGAGGTACTTTATGAACAGCAGAAATTAATTTCTCACAGTTCTGGAGATTCTGGAAATCCAGAATCGGGGTGTCAGCGTGGTCAGGTTGTGGCTGGTGAGAGCCTGTTTCCTGATAAATAAATGGCTGACCATCTTCTTGATGTAACCTCACATGGCAGGAGGGGCAAAGAGCTTTTTCTAGGTCTCTTTTATAAGTTGCTGATCCTACCTGTGAGCACTCTGCCCTCATGATATAATCATCTTCCAAAAGCCCCACCTCCTAATACCATTACATTGGGCTTTAGGTTTCAGCATTTGAACTTTGGAGGACACAAACATTCAGAATATAGCAAATATACCTGTTATTTGTCCTAGCATCTTACTATTAATATTTTTTTCCAGGAATAAGCACAAATATATTAAAAAAAATTTCATCACAGTACTATTAACTAGGCTGAGGGGTGCCTGGATGGCTCAGTCAGCTAAGCATCTGACTTTAGCTCAGGTCATAATCTCACAGTTCATGAGTTTGAGCCCTGCATTTGGCTCCCTGCTCTCAGTGCAGAGCCAGCTTCGGGTCCTCTGTCTCCCCCTCTCTCTGTCCCTTCCCCACTTGCTATCTCTTTCTCTTTCTCTCTCTCTCAAAAATAAACATTTTTAAAAAATAGGCTGAAAAAAATTTTTTTAAAGTTTAAATATCTGATATCAGGTGGTTAAATGAAATTTTGCAACGGAATAAAATTCTGCCATTTAAAACTGTGTTTTAAAAAGATAAATAATGAAATAACTATTATCACAATACAACCTTAATAAAGAAGGAAAGATAATAAAGAAGAAAAGATAATAAGTAAGGAAAGATAAAGATAATAAATATATATAGTAAATAAATATAGTAAATATAATATATTTATAGTAATTTTATAAATTTATAAATATAGTAAATATAATATATATATAAATATAATATATAGTATATATAGTATATATAATATATATTTTATAATATATAAATATATATAGTATATAATATATAGTATATATAGTATATATAATATATATTTTATAATATATAAGTATATATATTTTATAATATATATTTATATTTTATAATATATATACTTATATATTATAAAATATATATTATATATACTATATATAAATGTATATTATATATATTTATATATAGTATATATATATTTATTATATATATTTATATATTATAAAACATATATATACTATATATAAATGTATATTATATTTATATATAATAAATAAATAAATATAGCAAAGATAATAATAAAGAAGGAAAAATCCGGTCTAATTTCATGGCATGTGGATAAATACACATGTGTATATTATACATATATAAATATGCATATATATGAATATACACATGCATTTGTAATATGAAGGTCATAGGAAAAATATTGCTACCAGTAATTATAGTATCGTGGTGAGATTAAGAGTGATAAATTTTTTTTCTATTGACCAATATTTTGTATGTTTTCTAAGAGAATACATTTTTGTAGTAATAAAAATAATCATAAAACACTATTAGGAAATACAGAGCACAAAATAGTGTTGCCAATAAAAGTGTAAGTGAAAAAATTAATTCTATCTCTGCTATGATTATAGCAATCCAGATTTTTCATATGAAAAATATATTTCTAAAGAATGTAGAAAAACATGAAATTAATTTCATATCATTTTAGTTGTGTTACCATTTTTTAACAGACAGCAATTGCTTTTCCTTAAAGTATAAAATAAAGCACAAACTTCACCAACAGAGACTGTGAGGACAGCCTGAGCACTAGGAGAGGAAATTGTATAGATCCAATATAATCCAACTTCAAATACAGAGTTTCTTACTGCACATATCCAGTTGTGTCTGTCAGATACAAACTGTTATTGCTATCATTAGCCAACAAGTAAATCCCTGATAAATGAGCATGCCAGAGGGTGCCCCTTCAGTCATCTTTGGCTCAGCCCTGCCATTAATCTCAGGAAAGATTCTTCTGTGATCTTGCAGCCCTACTCATGTGCTGTGACCTTGGGCTGCAGGCTCTGACCTTGGACTGAGAACAGGAAATTGAGGTTTCCTCATTGAGTGAGAATTCAGGCTTGGCACAACTTTTGTGAAGGATTTCACCTACTGTTAAGTCACAGCTTCCTTTTTCTGTCATAAGCACTTGCCCATACACACACAGATGTAAACACACCCAATCATTCTTGCCCGAGAAAGAATGAAAGCCTTGGCAAATAGGACTGGCAGAAAACCCTATACTTTGGCTACTGTTGTGTTTTTTGACCTTTGTCTTGATAGGTGGTCGTGTGAAAGACTACTTCTAACTTGATTCAAAATCTGAATGTTAAAATGAAAAAAAAAAAAAGAGAGAGCTTATTTATGGATTTCCATTTTATCTTCAGAATTACCAGTTTATTATCTAAAAGCAATGCATTCTATTTTTCTCAGTAGAACTTATGTGAGAAGAAATGTTGCCCATCACTGGATTCTACACATCTCATATCTGGTGAAAAATAATTTAAAAACAAACTCCCTCCCAACACACACACACACACACACACACACAAAAATAAATACCTCCTATATTGGAAAGACCCCCCCCCCCCCCCCCGCCGCCCAAGGAGACCCCATTGAATTCCTCCTGGTGTTCACTCCTGTGTGTAATTCCCTCCCTCTAATGATTATTTACATGCCAATTTGCCTAAGCAATGGTACTCCATTATTTGGTCAAACATTAGTCTAGGTGTTCTGTTAGCATATTTTATAGATGTGGTTGACAACTACAGTAATTGACTTTGAGTAAAGGAGATTACTGTCAACAATTTGGGTGGACCTCATTTAATCTGTCAAAGGTGTTAAGACTAAAAACTGAGATTTCCCAGAGAAAAAGAAATTCTGCCTGAAGACCAAAGTTTCATCTCCTGAGTTCCCAGCTTACTAGTTGACCTTATAGATTTCAGACTTGCCAGCCCCAAAATTATGTAGCAGGTTTCTTAAATTCTCTCTCTCTGTTTCTGTGTGTGTGTGTGTTTGTGTGTGTGTGTGCGTGTGTGTGTGTTTGTATATATTCTGTTGGTGCTGTGTCTCTGGAGAACTCTGGTACAGTGTGTATGTAAAATTTTTGTTGCTTTTAATCTCATTATAACACGTAACACATAAACAGTGTCCCAAGTCTTCTTTACTAATTGACAGTGTGGTTTAGACACCTATTTGTAAATCAGAACGCACACATCTGCCTTACTTTTACCAATGTTCAGTGGACATCACATTTATAAACCATAATTGATCCATGAGCATAGATGAAAAGGTACATGTAGTAGGTTTTCCAGCTTTTAATTTTAAATTTTAAGTCTTAATTATGACCTAATTAATCCCATGTAGTCTGAAAATTCCGAGATAGGATGTTTAAAGTTGTAAAATGCTTAAAATGGAATAACTCAGCTTCGGTGATGCATTCTGGGTTTTAGCTCCCCCCCCAGAACAAAGTGAAAGCTGGGTATTCTGGGGAAGAGTCATGATTTCATTTTTTTTTTTTCTCAGCTATGGCCTAACTTTGAAGTGTCTCCCAGGAGTTGTCTGGCCCAGAGGGTGTTCTTTGCTTTGCAAACATTTGCTTTGGCCTGCAGAGGTTACAGTTTTATTCACAAGATCTATACTCTTATGAGGCTGAGACCCAGCATACTGGCTTCGTGGACATCATTTATATCTTTTCTTTTTCCCAATATTGTTAATACATGAGATAAAAATCATGTTCATAAAAATCATTTTAAAATTAGGGAAGTATGCTACAGTCGGGATAAAAAACAAAGCATGATCTTGGGTAATCAGGAAGTGATTAGTTCAAGGAATAGAACAAAAGATGGTAACATTTAAGGCTTGAGAAAATAACATAAAAGTTTTTAAAAATAAAATACATTTTAAATTTATAGATGGACATCTTCCAAGATGTAAATTTATTACAACTTGAGACTAGAATTATCATATCATGAACATGCTCTGATCATACTATTATCTTTTTCACCAAGAGATTCCACTTTTGTATTTTAATTTCAGCGTCAGAATGACTGCCATATGTGATATATACTTTCTTGAGTGTTCTGAATTCCATTTGTTATAAAAAGGCAAAAAAAATTTTTTTGAACAACATGCTGTAGGCCCTCCAGCCTGGGCACAAGATAGAAACCCTTGAGTTCTCTGTAATATGGCTTTGTGATGATGCCAGTGAGGCAAAACAGGTTGTCTTTGCTGAAAACCTCAAACCCAGTCACCCCACCCTCCCAGTTCTATAGCATTTTCTCGACAGTGTGAATCCTGCTTGTGAATTCAAAGTGGAGAAGAGGGTTAGTGAGTATAAAGTATAAATTCTCAAGTGTAAGGTTAAAGCTAGAAGGGGTTTTCTGCAAGTGACTGAGGGAGGCACACTGCCTATAAGGAGATAAAATCAGTCAAGAGGTTGAGTCATAAATGGGAAGGCACCAGTGCTCATCAGATTTGAAAAATGAAAGCATGGCTTTAAAAAGAGAAAATAGTAAAAGAATTTGTGGATAAGACATCAGAGAATAGAAGACTTGCACACTGTAGGAGTTTTGATGGTTGAGAAATTTGTCAACAAACTAAAAGTTTATCTGCTTCCCATCAATTGGGAAGGGGGCAGTACTGCTTAGACGGTCTGTACAAAAAATTCTCTTTATCCTGTTTCTTCCTTTTAAGATCTGTCTCTAAGAAGTAAAACTTGGAGAAATTTTTCAGTCTATTTCCAAGATACCATCTGTCTCACCTAGTGTCTGGAATGTAAGAGTTATTCATTAGATGAGTGAGTATTGAGTGAATTTTCACTAAAGTGTCAATGACTCATAACCAAATTCCATAGGGATTTATAAAACTAAAGGGAATGAGAGTTGTTGGAGGAGGTCTAAAGGTCTAAAACCTTGCGAGACTCCCTCACTACCACGGTGGTATCTCAGGTATTCAGAAGCAGATGCCAGCGTATATTCTGGGCTGAAAGATCATGAATTCACCTCTTTAGCCAAGAGACGAGTGATGAGTCACTGTACCCTGACTTCACTAAACCAATATCATTTGCTGTCCGGAAAATAACAAAATAACAACTATGTTGGGAATAGGGATTCTGGACCAATGTTATTGCTTGTCATCTCTAGATAGGTATTACAATATCTATTTATAAAGATAAATAATGAAATAAGGAGTCGGCATTTAAATTTATATGCATATGCATTCATGTTTCCTTCCACCATACCATGTTACTCTTACACTATCACGGAACAGAAAGGGGAAAGATATGGAATGTTTTTGCCATAAGTCACGGAGTTTCTGTTAACATTCTGAGAGCAGTCTTTATATTGAAACCATTTACATGTACCTGAGAGCCCAGTAATGTGATATCAAAGACATAACTCAGAGAAAAGAAATGCACACAAAGACTCAGCTAAGTGGGGAAAGTCCATGCGAGGACAATATTTCTATGGCGATGTGGGAAGAAGGGCTTACTGGGGTTTATGTTATTGGCCATAAATGATCAATGTAGTTTTAAGAATACATTTCAACAAGACAGATTTAAATTTTTTTAGATACGTATGTATGTATGCATATATATTCTTATCCATGGATACGTATGCACATAATTTGCACCTACTTATCTATATGTCTATCTATCCACTTAGTATGTAAAGCTATGTTTGTATGCCTGATGTGTTCTTAATGAATGTTGCCTGAATTGGCTTTCTGACTCTTAGAACAGTAGATCTTAAATATTTTTTGTAGCTTTTAAATATTGAATTACATATCATTGAACCAAAATGCGTTTTTAAAAGCAGATATTACTTAGTAAGTGGATTATATTTAACCAAGAAAAAAAAAATCTTTGTTTCCTAACATATCCCTAAAGTTGATAAAGAGGCACTTCCCAAGTTATAAATACACTCAGCTTCTACTTACAGACAAGACAAAAACTTCCCAACCATGGACATGCCACTAAAAACCCAAGTGAAACATGACATACAGGTACCGATTTGTTTCAACATGTTAGAATGAAATGGAAGCCTTTAGAGTGCCCTACAAAGCTGCCATTTCTCATTCTAGTTACCTCGTAGAAACTCAGCAAAACAAGTTCCCATAGCGCTTATTCTCCAATGAGTATTTCCATAACTTAGGAAATTAAGCACTTGGCTTAATTATATAAACTCTTGAAAGACTATTAGAGTACTCTTTAGAATGAAAGTTCTTAATTTCAAAACTCTTATATTTTTCAAATTGCTTTCATACCCATCTCACCTGAGTCTCAGAACAACTTTGTGAAGATGGCAGATAGGGATCATTATCAGTATTTTGAAGAGGAAAATAAAAATCAAGGCACATATCTGTGAAGATACTTGAAAACATGAGGTTTAGAATTTGCTTTATGTGTTAGTGGATCCATTTTTCCCCCCAACAGATTGTGCAAAAGTGCTTTTCTCAAAATCTTTGGCATTTATAGTTGTCAAAATAATACTTGAAGCAATAAAAACAACCTTCAAGCATAGAAAATAAGTTGCCATCAACTTTCAAATTAATATAAAATGATATTAAGTTCATAAATGTATCTTTTAGGGGCAAAATTAAATCAAACTGTCACATTTTCAAAAAGAAATGTTAAAGGCACATGATTTCTCAGTGCATTTAAGTTCCTTATGGAAAGCGTGAGTTTTAAGAGAAAGTCTTTTACCCTAAACTGGAAAATGCCCACAAATAATGATTCATTCTAATGGTAATAACAAAAACAAAGATTCCTGGCTCACTGCACGTGTAAGCTAGCTTGATTCTGTAACCACTGCTTTCTTTGCAACCAATAATTGTTTATTCTTTATTCTTTTTTTTTTTTAACGTTTATTTATTTTTGAGACAGAGAGAGACAGAGCATGAATGGGGGAGGGGCAGAGAGAGAGGGAGACACAGAATCGGAAGCGGGCTCCAGGCTCTGAGCCATCAGCCCAGAGCCCGACGCGGGGCTCGAACTCACGGACTCACAGACCGTGAGATCGTGACCTGAGCTGAAGTCGGACGCTTAACCGACTGAGCCACCCAGGCGCCCCTATTCTTTATTCTTAATTGATTATCCAGAAGGAGACAGTGGATTACTTACTTGTACATTTTTGGTTAACCTGAACCTTTATGTATGTATGTATGTGTGTATGTACGTATGTATATATGTATGTATGTATGAATGTTTATTCATTTTTGAGAGAGCAGGAACCTGGGAGGAACAGAGAAGGAGGGGGAGACATAGAATCAGAAGCAAGCTCCGGTGCCTGAGCTGGACAGCGCAGAGCCGGATACAGGGTTTGAACCCACGAGCCGCGAGATCATGTCCTGAGCCAAAGTCGGACGCTTAACTAACTGAGCCACCTGGGTACCACTTGAGCCTTTATTTTTGGGGATTCCGGAGAGGTGTGAGAACGTTGTACTCCTGTGAGTTTCAATTTCAGATCTATCCCTGATAATATGCAATAACTGGAGGTCTCAGCGAAATTAGATATACGGGTCAATTCGAATGAAAATGATGTTGATATCTTCATTGTATTTATTTATTTTTATTTTTTTAAATATGAAATTTATTGTCAAATTGGTTTCCATACAACACCGAGCGCTCATCCCAACAGGTGCCGTCCTCAATACCCATCACCCAGCCTCCCTTCCCTCCCACCCCCCATCAGTCCTCAGTTTGTTCTCAGATTTTAAGAGTCCCTTATGTTTTGGCTCCCTCCCTCTCTAACCGTTTTTTTTTTTTTCCTTCCCCCTCCCCCCTGGTCTTCTGTTAAGTTTCTCAGGATCCACATAAGAGTGAAAACATATGGTATCTGTCTTTCTCTGTATGACTTATTTCACTTAGCATAACACTCTCCAGTTCCATCCACGTTGCAACAAAAGGCCATTATTTCATTCTTTCTCATTGCCACATAGTATCCCATTGTGTATATAAATCACAATTTCTTTATCCATTCCTCAGTTGATGGACATTTAGACTCTTTCCATAATTTGGCTATTGTCGAAAGTGCTGCTGTAAACATTAGGGTACAAGTGCCCCTATGCATCAGCACTCCTGTATCCCTTGGGTAAATTCCTAGCAGTGCTATTGATGGGTTATAGAGTAGATCCATTTTTAATTTCTTGAGGAACCTCCACACTGTTTTCCAGAGCGGCTGCACCAGTTTGCATTCCCACCAACAGTGCAAGGGTTCCCGTTTCTCCACATCCCCGCCAGCATCTGTAGTCTCCTGGTTTGTTCATTTTAGCCACTCTGGCTGGCGTGAGGTGGTATCTGAGTGTAGTTTTGATTTGTGTTTCCCTGATGAGGAGCGACGTTGAGCATCTTTTCATGTGCCCATTAACCATCTGGATGTCTTCTTTAGAGAAGTGTCTATTCATGTTTTCTGCCCATTTCTTCACTGGGTTATTTGTTTTTCAGGTGTGGAGTTTGGTGAGCTCTTTATATAGATTTCGGATACTAGCCCTTTGTCTGATATGTCATTTGCAAATATCTTTCCGCATTCTGTTGGCTGCCTTTTAGTTTTGTTTATGTTTCCTTTGCAGTGCGGAAGCTTTTTATCTTCATGAGGTCCCAATAGTTCATTTTGCTTTTAATTCCCTTGCCTTTGGGGATGTGTCAAGTAAGAAATTGCTGCGGCCGAGGTCAGAGAGGTTTTTTTTTCTGCTTTCTCCTCTAGGGTTTTGATGGTTTCCTGTCTCACATTCAGGTCCTTTATCCATTTTGAGTTTATTTTTATGAATGGTGTAAGAAAGGGTCTAGTTTCATCCTTCTGCATGTTGCTGTCCAGTTCTCCCAGCACCATTTGTTAAAGAGACTGTCTTTTTTCCACTGGATATTCTTTCCTGCTTTGTCAAAGATTAGTTGGCCATACTTTTGTGGGTCTAATTCTGGGGTTTCTATTCTATTCCATTGGACTATGTGTCTGTTTTTGTGCCAATATCATGCTGTCTTGATGATTACAGCTTTGTAGTAGAGGCTAAAGTCTGGGATTGTGATGCCTCCCGCTTTGGTCGTCTTCTTCAAAATTACTTTGGCTATTCGGGGTCTCTTGTGGTTCCATACAAATTTTAGGATTGCTTGTTCTAGCTTCGAGAAGAATGCTGGTGCAATTTTGATTGGGATTGCATTGAATGTGTAGATAGCTTTGGGTAGTATTCACATTTTAACAATATTTATTCTTCCAATCCATAAGCACAGAATGTTTTTCCATTTCTTTATATCTTCTTCAATTTCCTTCATAAGCTTTCTATAGTTTTCAGCATACAGATCTTTTGCATCTTTGATTAGGTTTATTCCTAGGTATTTTATGCTTCTTGGTGCAATTGTGAATGGGACCAGTTTCTTTATTTGTCTTTCTGTTGCCTCATTATTAGTGTGTAAGAATGCAACTGATTTCTGTACATTGATTTTGTATCCTGCGACTTTGCTGAATTCATGTATCAGTTCTAGCAGGCTTTTGGTGGAGTCTATCGGATTTTCCATGTATAATATCATGCATCTGCAAAAAGTGAAAGCTTAACTTCATCTTTGCCAACTGTGATGCCTTTGATTTCCTTTTGTTGTCTGATTGCTGATGCTAGAACTTCCGACACTATGTTAACAGTGGTGAGAGTGGGCATTTTTTTTCCCCATTAAGGATGATGTTAGCTGTGGGCTTTTCATAAATGGCTTTTATGATGTTTAAGTATGTTCCTTCTATCCCAACTTTCTCAAGGGTTTTTATTAAGAAAGGATGCTGAATTTTGTCAAATGCTTTTTCTGCATCGATTGACAGGATCATATGGTTCTTATCTTTTCTTTTATTAATGTGATGTATGACATTGATTGATTTGTGAATGTTGAACCAGCCCTGTAGCCCAGGAATGAATCCCACTTGATCATGGTGAATAATTCTTTTTATATACTGTTGAATTATATGCTGTTGAATTATATGCTGTTGCTAGTATCTTATTTATAATTTTTGCATCCATATTCATCAGGGATATTGGCCTGTAGTTCTCTTTTTTTGCTGGGTCTCTGTCTGGTTTAGGAATCAAAGTAATGCTGGCTTCATAGAAAAAGTGGAAGTTTTCCTTCCCTTTCTATTTTTTGGAACAGCTTGAGAAGGATAGGTATTATCTCTGCTTTAAATGCCTGGTAGAATTCCCCT
Source organism: Panthera leo (assembly GCF_018350215.1). Taxonomy (NCBI): domain Eukaryota; kingdom Metazoa; phylum Chordata; class Mammalia; order Carnivora; family Felidae; genus Panthera; species Panthera leo. The sequence goes on along the minus strand of NC_056691.1, from coordinate 15,639,390 downwards.
GGGAAGCCATCTGGTCCTGGACTCTTATTTGTTGGGAGATTTTTGATAACTGATTCAATTTCTTTGCTGGTTATAGGTCTGTTCAAGTTTTCTATTTCTTCCTATTTGAATTTTGGAAGTGTGTGGGTGCTTAGGAATTTGTCCATTTCTTCCAGGTTGTCCAGTTTGTTGGCATATAATTTTTCATAGAATTCCCTGATAATTGCTTGTATTTCTGAGGGATTGGTTGTAATAATTCCATTTTCATTCATTATTTTATCTATTTAGGTCATCTTCCTTTTCTTTTTGAGAAGTCTGACTAGAGGTTTATCAATTTTGTTTATCTTATCAAAAAACCAACTCTTGGTTTCATTGATCTGCTCTACAGTTTTTTTAGATTCTATATTGATTATTTCTGCTCTGATCTTTATTATTTCTCTTCTTCTGCTGGGTTTGGGGTGTCTTTGCTGTTCTGCTTCTATTTCCTTTAGGTGTTCTGTCAGATTTTGTATTTGGGATTTTTCTTGTTTCTTGAGCTAGGCCTGGATTGCAATGTATTTTCCTCTCAGGACTACCTTCGCTGCATCCCAAAGCGTTTGGATTGTTGTATTTTCATTTTCATTTGTTTCCATATATTTTTTGAATTTCTTCTCTAATTGACTGGTTGACCCATTCATTCTTTAGTAGGGTGTTCTTTAACCTCCAGGCTTTTGGAGGTTTTCCAGACCTTTTCCTGTGGTTGATTTCAAGCTTCATAGCATTGTGGTCTGAAAGTGTGCATGGTATGATCTCAATTCTTTTGGTACTTATGAAGGGCTGTTTTGTGACCCAAGATGTTATCTATCCTGGAGAATGTTCCATGTGCACTCGAAAAGAAAGTATTTTCTGTTGCTTTGGGCTGCAGAGTTCTAAATATATCTGTCAAGTCCATCTGATCCAATGTATCATTCAGGGCCCTTGTTTCTTTATTGATCCTGTGTCTAGATGATCTATCCATTTCTGTAAGTGGAGTATTAAAGTCCCCTGCAATTACCATATTCTTATCATTTATAATTTATAAATTTATAGATAATATATAAATATATAATTATTATATAATGCCTTCATCTCTTGTTACAGCCTTTAACTTAAAGTCTAGTTTTTCTGATATAAGTATGGCTACTCCAGCTTGCTTTTGACTTCCAGTAGCATGATAGATAGTTCTCCATCCCCTCACTTTCAATCTGAAAGGGTCCTCAGGTCTACAATGAGTCTTTTGTAGACAGAAAATAGATGGGTCTTATTTGTTTGTTTTTTTTATCCATTCTGATACCCTATGTCTTTTGGTTGGAGCATTTAGTCCATTTACATTCAGTGTTATTATAGAAAGATATGGGTTTAGAGTCATTGTGATGTCTGTAGGTTTCATGCTTGTAGTGATGTCTCTGGTACTTTGTGGTCCTTGCAGCATTTCACTCACAGAGTCCCCCTTAGGATCTCTTGTAGGGCTGGTTTAGTGGTGACGAATTCCTTCAGTTTTTGTTTGGGAAGACCTTTATCTCTCCTTCTATTCTGAATGACAGACTTGCTGGATAAAGAATTCTTGGCTGCATAATTTTTCTGTTCATCACATTGAAGATTTCCTGCCATTCCTTTCTGGCCTGCCAAGTTTCAGTAGATAGGTCTGTCACTACTCCTATATGTCTACCTTTGTAAGTTAGAGCATGTTTATCCCTAGCTGCTTTCAGAATTTTCTCTTTATCTTTGTATTTTGCCAGTTTCACTATGAAATGTCATGCAGAAGATCGATTCAAGTTATGTCTGAAGAGAGTTCTCTGTGTCTCTTGGATTTCAGTGCCTTTTTCCTTCCCCAGATCAGGGAAGTTCTCAGCTATGATTTGTTCAAGTACACCTTCAGCCCCTTTCTCTCTCTCTTCCTCTTCTGGAATTCCTATTATATAGATACTGTTCTGTTTGATTGCATCACTTAGTTCTCTAATTCTCCCCTCACACTCCTAGATTTTTTAATCTCTCTTTTTCTCAGCTTCCTCTTTTTCCATAATTTTATTTTCTAATTCACCTATTCTCTCCTCTGCCTCTTCAATCTGAGCTGTGGTCGCCTGCATTTTATTTTGCATGTTTTAGCTCCTCATGACTATTTCTTAGTCCCTTGATCTCTGTAGCAATAGATTTTCTGCTGTTTTCTATACTTTTTTCAAGCCCAGTGATTAATTTTATGACTCTTATTTTAAATCCATTTTCTGCTATATTGCTTAAATTGTTTTTGATCAGTTCGTTTGCTGTCACTGCTTACTGGAGTTTCTTTTGACGAGAATTCTTCCGTTTCGTCATTTTGGATAGTCCCTGGGGTGGCACGGAACTTCAGGGCCCTTCCCCTGTGCTGTCTGGAGTAACTCATATTGGTGGGTGGGGACACGGTCAGACCTGATGTCTGCCCCCAGGCCACTGCTGGGGCCACGGTGAGGTCAGACCGGTGTGTGCCTTGTCTTCCCCTCTCCCAGGGGCGGGACTCACCGTGGAGGTGTGGCCCCTGTCTGGGCTACTTGCACACTGCCAGGCTTGTGGTGCTGGTTGAATGGGATCTGGCGTATTAGCCAAGGTCGATTCGCAAGGTGCACAGGGGCGGGAGGGGCAGGCTTAGGTCATTGGTCCCCTGCGGGAGGGGCCCTGCGGCACCAGGAGGGAGGCAGACCCATCAGAGGGATGGATCCGCAGAAGCACAGCGCTGCGTATTTGTGCGGTGCCAGCAAGTTCCATGCCGGGAACCGGTTCCCTTTGGGATTTCGGCTGGGGGATGGGCGAGGGGGACGGCGCTGGCGAGCGCCTCTGTTCCCCGCCAAGCTGAGCTCTGCCCTCCGGGGCTCAACAACTCTCCCTCCCGCTCTCCGAGCAGAGCTGTCGACTTGTAAACTTCCAGATGTTAAGTCCTGCAGGCTGTCAGAACTCACGGAGTCGGGCCCCTCCGCTTTTTCCGGCCAGACTCGGGGGCTCTCCCTTGTGGGGGGGGGGGGGGCACCCTTCCACCGCACAGGCTCCCTCCCGCCGGTCCGTGTGGAGCGCACCACCTCTCCGTGTTGCGCGCACCCTCTCTCCGCCCTTCCTACCTCTTCCGGGGGCCTGTCGTCTACACTTGGCTCCAGAGAGTCCGCTCTGCTAGTCTTCTGGCGGTTTTCTGCGTTATTTAGGCAGATGCGGGTGGAATCTCAGTGATCAGCAGGACCAGGTGAGCCCAGCGTCCTCCTACGCCGCCATCTTCTCTCTCTTCATTGTATTTAAATCACAAATATAGAAACCTTCATATGACATATAAAAGGACGTTCACAGCAGTAATAAACCAAATGACTCAAAACTACTATTTGAATGAGTGAGGGGGAGCAATAAAGCTCAGCCTAAGTAGCACACTAGGAAGCCAGAAGGACTGCTTTATGTCTTGCAAGGTTCTCTAAAAGAAATAAACACCCTTAATACTAACACCTCTTCATCTATATATACGTTTCAATAACTAGGCAATAGAATAATATCTTTTTATTTTTTTATTTATTTTTTTTTTTTTAAATTTTTTTTTTTTTTCAACGTTTTTTTTTATTTATTTTTGGGACAGAGAGAGACAGAGCATGAACGGGGGAGGGGCAGAGAGAGAGGGAGACACAGAATCGGAAACAGGCTCCAGGCTCCGAGCCATCAGCCCAGAGCCTGACGCGGGGCTCGAACTCACGGACCGCGAGATCGTGACCTGGCTGAAGTCGGACGCTTAACCGACTGCGCCACCCAGGCGCCCCTGAATAATATCTTTTTAAAAACTGTTGATAAAACAGGGGGCCCTATGTACAGCAAAAAAAAAATATATATATATATATATATATAGGAAGCAAACATGAAAAAAGGTTAATTTAACTCTAATGGACAAAAAGAGTTCTTACCACCACACCCAAAGCTATCACATTGCGGTATCAAGGGTCATACCTTTTTCTGGTATCAAAGGGAATAAGAATTCCTGGAGGGATTCACTTTGGACTTCCTCTACTGTCTGATAACCCCATTGGGTGTCAATACAAGGGCGTATTACTCGTTTTGTTTAACTTGCTTCTCTAACTTGTCAGCGATTCCATATTGGGAACTCTCTGGTTTACTTGCCAAGCTTGGAACGTGGAACTCATTGACACCATTCAACTAGTAATATTCCCTCTTTTGGTCATGCCCATCTCTTTTTGAGGCTAGCAGAGATATATGCTTTCTAAGGAGATAATTAGCCAACCAAAAAAACTCCAATTTGTTAATGAGCCAACTGGAAATTTATGAAAAACTGAACAGTAATAATTGATTTCAACATTTTTTTGTTTATAAACTGTCTTCATGGCTTGTTCGATTTATGTATGCATTTTATATTCTTGTTTTTACAAGAATATGAGTGTGTGATGTACCTGTATGTGCACATATTATTTGCATAGGAAATGTCTAGAAAGATATTTTTCAACATTAAATTTACATGATTTTCAAATGATGTTTATGAGTTCTTTGTTTTGGTTTTATTTTCAGAACATTATTGGAAGTATTAAGAATACAGATTCTATTGGGGCGCCTGGGTGGCGCAGTCGGTTAAGCGTCCGACTTCAGCCAGGTCACGATCTCACGGTCCGTGAGTTCGAGCCCCGCGTCGGGCTCTGGGCTGATGGCTCAGAGCCTGGAGCCTGTTTCCGATTCTGTGTCTCCCTCTCTCTCTGTCCCTCCCCCATTCATGCTCTGTCTCTCTCTGTCCCAAAAATAAAATAAACGTTGAAAAAAAAAAAAAATTAAAAAAAAAAAAAAAAAAGAATACAGATTCTATTAAGATATTTCTAACATAGAATGTTGATCTTTGATCCATGGTCAGATCCCTATAAAATAATTTGGGGAAAGGCAGATACCAATGGAAGAAATTACCAGAATATGGAATCTTTTAGATTACAGATAACACTGACAGTACTTAATTTCTAATAAATTGTGAAAACCAGACCACCGTGTCTCTATCACGGCCATGAAACTCATTTCCTATTGGAAGCTCTTTTTAAATTTTGTTTTATTTTGTCTGTTTTAGTGTTTTGATTTTTTCCTTTTTTTCCCCAAGTGTTTATACCATACCTTATAATTACTGAATTACTGAATCAGAATCTCAGATTATGATACTAAGTAGTTGAAAATTTTAAGTCTCTAGTATTCTATAGAAATACATATGACAACAGAAATATGTGGTAAAACATACTAAATAAAAACCAATCTTAGGAACAATATATCTTAAATAAATTAAAAATATACATATGTGTGTAAACAGCTCAAAGTTTTGAATAAAAATCATATCAAAAGAAATCTAACAGAGTAGGTACCTATGGTGATGGATTGGTAATGGGTCTAGGAATCAGAGATACAAAGGGAGAAATAAGAGAAAACGAAAATAATAGAGAAACTGTGCATGGATTAGCATATGTGGTGAAGACTAAGTCATTATTCACCCAAACCATTTCCTTCTACTGAATACATGGAAGGCTATATCTTTTAGACTCCTTGTGAGTAGATTGCAACTATGTAAGTGAATTCTGGATGATAAAATGTGGTAGAAATGAGAAACAGCACTGTTACGCCTAATCATTACACCTTATGCATAATCATCCCCTTGTTCTTTTTTTCTCCTCTTGTTAATTCAGCAGCATCACAGATGAAAAGATCTTGGATACCTGAGTTACCACATAGTCTGCCTGTCTCACACTGGAATGTGACTAGGTGAGAAATAATCATTCAGGCTGCTAAGCTAATGAGATGTTGTATCGTTAGAGTACGTAGCAATAATCACTCTTAACATGAATGATGATGATGCAGTAACATGAAGAATATTAAATAAAATTTCTGTTTCTTTGGGAAAAACGTAAAAGAAAAGAGAAAAAGGAAAACAAAACAGAACAATGTTCCACATATGAATATTTTACAGTGCCACCATACAAACCAATATTCATACATAGTATTATATAAGCAAAAATCAGAGAAGAGAATTCTATTTAAAAAGTTTACAAGTTCAAAGCCTGACCATGTTGGAATAACTAGAATCAAATATCCCTTTCTTCTGTTAAACACTAGATGACACAAAGAAAAGAGTTGTTTTCAGAAACTGGAAAACACAACACAGGAGTATGACACCCAAGGCAAGTAAACAAAGAGGTTAAAGCCATGGTTACCTCCTTTGTTGTCTAAAAGCACTTTCTGGACCATAGCACTGGGAGGAGAAACCCAAGGAGAACAGTGTTGCCTTGGATGGAGAGAACAGAAATTGCTGTTGGGGAAGCCTGAGCCAGCTGGTCATGCAAGGCAGAGTACTATAAAGGAGTACTATAAAGGAGGTAGGCAGAGGGATCCTTTTGAATCTTTGGCTGCATGTTAAAATGTGCACACATAGGAGTAACCTCCAACAGGCTAGGCAGATAAAAATTCGAAGGAGCTCTATGCCAGATAATTCAGAGGTCACACAGGCCTGGGAGTCATTTAGATAACAGGTATCTGGGAGAGACACAGAAAATGCTTAGTAGCAGGGATGAACTAGCCTAGGGGAAAGGCTATTTTAGACCATCCTTAACAAAGCTTCAAAAGAAGTGTCAAATGCACTAACATTAAATTGTTTATTATCCCCAAATTGTTCTATAGGTTAAATCGATCTCAATCATATTCCTAGCAAACAATTTATAGAAATTGAAAAAGTACATTCTAAATTCATGGAGAAATACAGAGGACTTAGAACAGCCCACATAATTTCGAAAGATAAGAGCAACTTTGGAGGATTTGCACAACTTGCATTCAAGATTCATTATAAAGGTCAAAAATCATGACAATGTAGCATTAGCATAAAGATAGGATAGAGGTGAATGAGGGGTGCCTGGCTGGCTAAGTCGCAAAGAATGTGGCTTTTGATCTCAGGGTTGTGAGTGTGAGCCCTGTGGTGGGTATAGAGATTGCTTAAAAATTAAATTAAAAAAAAAGAAAAAAAAAGATGTAAGTGAATGGACCAGAATAGTGAGACCAGAAATAGAACCACATACATAAAGCCAAATGGCATTTGACATAGTTACCAAGGAAATTCAATGCAGTAGAGTGAATCTTCAACAAATTATGCTGGAAATAGGGGTTAGCCACATACAAATAACATGATGAACCTCAATTTATGCCTCACATTATGCACAAAAGCTAACTCAAAATGGATGATAGACCTAAATATAAATCCAAAACTACAAGACTTTTAGAAAAAACATAGGCAAGATTAGAACACACAGAGTTGGACTTCCAATTTCTAGTCCACCAAATAACAAGTTTGGAAGTTGCCACTATATTCTAACAACAAAGTGAACAAACTAAAAAAGTCAACAGCTCTTCTTAGATCTTTAAGAGAAGTGAGGTTACAAGGAAAATCACTGTCCCCCCAAATTGGAAAGACCAGTGAATATTCTTGAAGCTTTACCAGGTTCTCACAGGAACCATTTTGAAATACCCCAGTATATTCTGTTTTTAACGGGTGTCAGCCCTCAGGAGAATTTAACCATAGCCTATTCTTCTGGGCTTCTAACACCCTAACTGACCTGAGGGAAGCAAAATATTCCATTCCATTCATTCCAATCATCCTATTCCACCTAATATTGTAAATGGTGCTGAAGTGAAATCACTGTGTTTACACTGGAATCTTAGCAAGTTCTGTAGTGTTTTCAAAGGCTGGGTCCTCAGACATGCAGATAAACAACATTGAAATATAAGAAGAGATAATGCTTAAGTATATTGGTGTGGTGACAAAAATCTAAGTTCTCCTGTTCCTCAACACACACATGCGCACACACACAGACAAACACATACACAGGCAAAACTTTGATGAGCTGCGTGTATGAAATTACCAATAAAACTAGACCAGTGATAAGACTGATTGAAAAGTTTTGGTTTTGTTCTAAAGATTTAGAAAGTTCTGTGAATAGTAAACTTGAGGTCTGCTCTTTTGCTATATTGATCAGAATTGTTTTTAATTAGTATCTTTTGAAAGTATAAAGGGAAAAACAAATGAAATAATGAGACAAATAAAAGACCAAAATGAACACATTATTGGACAACTTATTTATTTTAGGTACCAGGTAAAGCACATATGCGTATATTATCTTACCTAATGTGAATAGCAGAAAAAATAAAATAATGGCACATATCAGTGAATTTTTGTGAATCTAAACATTTCTTCCATTTATCCTTAATAAGGGGTAAAATGAAAGCAAACTCTGGATGTTTATAAGTGATGTTTATTTGTATAAATGTATCCAACTGGGAGAATGGGATCATAGGATACAATTCTCAGTCCCAGGGCTTATGGCTGCTTTTGGGTTCTCCCAAACTTTTTCTTTTTACTGAATCATCTATTTTCCTGCATAAAAACAGATTTTATCTTGAAACCTGAGGTTTACAAAAAGATAACTTTCAATATTTATTGGAAGGGTGGAGAACAAAAACATTCAGTGAATTTTTGCTATTAATTCAGACATATTTTTGTAATCATATAACCCCCAAGACAGACCGTAGAGACTAGATCGTATCTGGGTTTAATGTGCTGAATTTTGGTGCAGAAATGAAGGGTAAAATATTTGTCTCCATGGGGACAGATCCATTACTGCACTTTTCAAAATGTCAAGGTTATATTTGAAAAGTAGTTGCAATTTTCTCCCATTTCATAAAGATAATTCTCTGCTTGTACTTCACACATAAAAATCTGTGACTTAATGAAAATTTGTCTTCACAGTATTAGGATAATAATCCCAACCTGACAAGGCTTAGAGCACAGTGTATTTTTTTCATAATCTCCAGATTCCAGGGAAGTAAAAACATGGTTGATGATTTAGTAATATTTTGTCATTTTGACCACTTCCTCAGTCTTGTAGAAGGTCTTAGCTTGTTTCAGAAACATTGTCAAATAAGAGATCTCTTTTGGAAATATTAATCCATAAAGAAGGAGACCACATTCCCATATGTTTGAGATCTACCTACCTACCTACCTACCTACCTACCTACCTACCTATCTACCTATCTATCTTTCTGTCTATCATCTATATATCTACCTTCCTACCTCGAGTAAGTTTAATTTTACTAGATAAAAAATTTATATTTGTGTGTATGTGATATGCTCTAAGTAAGTCCTGATTATATGTACAATGGGAGTGCAGCTAAACATTGCAGTATATACTCTTAGAGCTTTTAAACCATCAAACTTGATTGTGATACAAATGTTAAAAATATTAGTAGCCATTTAAGGTAGATATTAGTGGTGTTTAATGGGATGGAATGTTAAATACAAAATAAAATTCTCATAAATAATTTTAAGGAAAATTCTTGATTTTTAATTTATTTATTAGAAATCTTAATATAGCAAATATTTTTAAATTCCATTTAAGGAAATTCAGTTGTATAAAGCAGATAACTAGAAGCCTTAAATTAAAATTTCTATCAGCATGCTAGTGATCGAGAGGCTGTATGGACAGGATTTAACAAGATTTAAGTAATTTTGCAGATGTCAATACGTAATTTGCCTTTATGTCGGGCAATTATTTTTAGCCTGTAAACCATTCAAAGAAAAAAACAGCACGACAAATATGGTTTTTCCTTGCAGAAATTAAAGTGTATCTTTATGAGAAATAGTCAAACCTGAAACATCACTTAGATTCAACTAAATATCACAACACGTTTTCTATATATTAAAAAAGCAGACATTTTCACGTGGGTTTTCTTATGTCATCTTTGCAACAACTTGGTGAAGCAATTATTTCAGTGTTAAAGATAAGCACATCAGATTTATGGAGAGAGGAATTTATTCAGAATCTCAGCTAGTTGGTTGTCGATGTGAACCTTAAAGGTTCTACCCCAAGTATAGCCGTATTTCTATTACCTATGGTGATTCAAATAATTATGGCTTCATTTGGGCATCTCAGTAAATCTCTCGCTTGTTCAGTAAACATCCACTAAATTTCTAATATTCCTAATATCTCTGTGCTACATAATGGAGACGTAAGGGCTACCTTGACTGAATTCAAGTAAATTTTGTTCTTCTTCCGTATGAAATATATTGCTTTTCTCTGGTTGCTTTCAAAAACCTTCAAATTTATCATAAATTTGACTGCATGTGCCTAGGTACTATTTTCTTTGCATTTAACATGCTTGTGTTCCCATGAGCTTTTTGAATCTGTACACTTATGAGTTTCCCCAAATTAGAGAAATTTTAAGCCACATTTCTTCATACATTTATTTTATCCCTTTATCTTTTTTTTCCTCGAACTGTAATTGTATATATGTTAGACCATTGTTAATTGTTGTAGTTTGCCTCAGTCTGTTCATCTTTTTGCATTTTGTTCTCTCTGTTATCTAGTGTAAGTAATTTGTATTGATCTCTCTTAAGGTTCATTCACTTTATCTTCAATATGTTGTTAATGCCGTTAGGTAAAATTCTTATTTCAGAGTGTTTATTTTTCATTTTTTTAATTTCCTTTTTAGTTTTCTTTTATAGCTTCTATTCCTTTGCCAAGACTTCTATCTTTTTATTCATCATCAATGTATTTCCATATCCATGGAGATAATTACAGTAGCCGCTTTAAAACCTGTTCCAATTCCAACATCTTGGCCATCTCTAGTTTTGTCCTCATTGATTTTTTGTTTTCCTTGAGTGTGGCATTTTTCTGTTTCTTTGACATTTAAGTAATTAGGATTTGTGTTCTGGATGTTGTGAATAATATTGTAGAGATTCTGGATTATGTTATATACTTCCAAAGATGATTGATTGATTGTGTGGGGTTTTTTGTTTTGTTTTGTTTTTGTTTTTGTTTTCTCAAGCAATCATCTTGATAGAACTCAAATTGCAGTTTTTTCTATGCAAGTTCAGCCAGATATTTATTTACATATGATAAGGTGTTTCTACCCTATCTCTCTTTTTTAGAGATCCTTCCCCCAATTCCACTCTACCCCCTCTTAATTTTTCAGCTGTGTAGTTGCCCCAAACTCTGCCCTTTGGCCCATCAATCCACTTATTCAATAAGAAAAGAAAGTTTTATCACTTCCATATTTTAGCTGCACAACATTGTACTAAGGGTGTGTGATGAAAGCAGGAAGCTTACCTAGGATTTATTCTCTTCTACCCAAGGTTTGACTCTGGGTAATATCTGCCTGCTTTACTCAGTCTCCAGTGCCCTTAGATAGTTGTTTATTTTTACATATTACCCCATAGTTTATTGTTGTTATCTGTGGAAGTATTGGTCCAAAAGTTTATCAACCATTAGCAAAAGAGAAGTCTAAGATCATTAATATTAGATTTTTAATCTTTTGTAATATAAGTGTTTAAAGCTATGCATTTTGGGGGGTGCCTGGGTGGCTCAGTCAGTTGGGTTTGGAGTCTTGATTTCAGCTCAGGTCATGATCCTAGGGTCATGGGATGGAGCCCTGCACGGAGCCCTGTGCTGAGCATAGAGTCTGCTTTAGATTCTCTCTCTCTTTCCCTCTGCCCCTCTCCCCTAATTGTGCTTTCTCTCTCAAATAACTAATAACTAGTTAACTAAAGAAATAAATAAAGCGAGCTATACATTTCCTTATAAATATTGCTTTTGCTTTATATCACATATTTTGATATGTGATATGTGATTTTAATATGTTTTTATTATTTGTTTAGTTCAAAATGTTTTCTGGGCACGTGGGTGGCTCAGTGGGTTAAGCACCCAACTGCAGCTCAGGTCAGGATCTCATGGTTCACGATTTTGAGCCCCACTTTGGGCTCTGTGCTGACTTCACAGATTCTGTGGGTCTGCTTCAGATTCTCTGTCTCTCTCCTTCTCTTCCTCTCCCCCCACTCATGCTCGCTTTCTTTCTCTCTCTCTCTCAAAAATAAATAAGAGCAATAAAAAATGTTTTCTTTCTATTATACCCTATGATTTCTCCTTAAGTTACTTAGTTTTAATTCTCAAAATTATGAATATTTCCCCACCTTATATTATACATTTCTGTTTAATTTCATTGTGTTCAGGTAGAACAGTCTGATTTTAATCTATTTAAATTTATTCCCGGTGCAGTCTCTCTTTTTTTTTTTTTTTTTTTTTTAATTTTTTTTTTCAACGTTTTTTATTTATTTTTGGGACAGAGAGAGACATAGCATGAACGGGGGAGGGGCGGAGAGAGAGGGAGACACAGAATCAGAAACAGGCTCCAGGCTCCGAGCCATCAGCCCAGAGCCTGACGCGGGGCTCAAACTCACGGACCGCGAGATCGTGACCTGGCTGAAGTCGGACGCTTAACCGACTGCGCCACCCAGGCGCCCCTCGGTGCAGTCTCTCTTAATGAACATTCTGTGTACACTTAAATAGAATGTATATTTAAATAGGATACATGTTATTATTGAGTATAATGTTCTAAAATGTTAATTTGATTAATAGAATTGCTCAAGTCTTAAGTATCCTCTGATTTTTACTTAATATTTCTAAACATTAATAAGTATTGAAATCTCATAATTGTCAATTTATTATTCTTTAAATCCTGTCCATATTTGTTCCATGAATTTTGAAAATATCTTACAAGATGCATACATTTTAGGATTCTTATATATTCTTGCAGAATTTTTCTTTTTTTCACTTTGAAACATCTCTGATACTATTCTTTGTGCTAAAGTACTTTTTTTGATATTAATATAGCCACCTCAGTGTTTTTAAATTATTGTTTACATTGTATCTTTTCCCAGACTTTAGATTTTAAACTCATCTCTACCTTTATATAGAATACATAGTTGTAGATAGCTTTGTTTTTTTATTCAATATGGCAGCCTCTGCTTTTAATTGACAAGTTTAGATAATTCACATTTAATCTAGTTATCAGTAAGGTAGGACTTGTGTACCATAGTGTTGTTTAATATTTCCATCTGTATTTTGTTTCTTTTCTCTCTCTCTCTCAGCTTCATTTTGCGTTGAGAATTCTTTCCTTATTTTTCATTTTTTTACGTTTTTAGTCTTCCATTTTATCTCTACTGTCGACACTAGTGGCAGCTACAGGGCTTGTAAAATTTACCTTTTACCCATCACAGTCTACTTTCAATCATGACACTTGAAAACAAATAGAACATTGCCACCCTACCCTTCTGTGTTTCTATTCCATTTATTATTATTGCCATAATTATCTGTCAAGTGCTATAATCCTCGAGCAAATTGTTTAGTTTTGCTTTAAACAAATAAGAATCTCTGAAATAATTTTTTAAAAAAATGCAAAGAATAGTTTATATTTACCCACACATTTACCATTTCCACATATCTTCATTTCTCTGTGTAGATCTAAATGTCCATTTGGCGTCATTTTTATTTTATTTGAAAACTTCCTTCAACGTTTCTTTAGTGCAGTTATTCAGAAGAGGAATTCTCTCAGCCCTTGTTTGTCTGAAAATACTTGTATTTTTTATTAGGTGGGAGGAGAGTTTTATTGAAGTATAATTTATATGCAATAAAATTCATCAATTTTAACTGTGTAATTTGATACGTTTTGACAAGTGTATACAGTTGTGTAGCCACCCCAAGTGTGAAATACCCAATCTCTGTCATCCCCAAATTCCCTTAATGCCCTCTTGCAGTCAGCAACTTCCTCCCAACTACTAGCCCGTAGCAAAAATTAATCTTTGTATCACAATTTTTATCTTTCTTAGAATGTTATATAAATGGCATCATACAATATGTGGTCTTGGTATGTCATTTCTTTTGCTTAGGATAATGTTTTAAAATTTACTTATGGTATTGTATATATCAATAGATCATTCCCTTATGTTTACGTTCTTTTACTATTGAGTAGTATTTTGTTTGTATGAATATGCCACAATTTGTTAATCCACTAACTATTTAAAGAACATTTGGGCTATGTCTAGTTTGGGCTATTATGAATAAAGTTCTTTAAAAATTCAGATAGAAGATGTTGGGTAGAAATATGTTTTTATATATTTTGGAATCACTTGGTCATATGAAACTATTATGCATAACTTAAACTATCAAAATGTTTTTTTTTCCCAAAGTGATAGCATTATTTTATATTCCCATCAATAATGTTTGAGATTTCATATAGATCCACATTCTCGCTTGCTTTGTCAGTCTTTTCAACATTAATCATTCTAGCAATTATGTGGTATTATCTCATGATTTAAATTTGCATTTCCCTATGACTGGTGCCGTGGAGCATATTTTCATATGCTTACTTATCATCTGTATATTTTTATGTCTTTCAAGTCTTGTGATCAATTTAAATTTTGTTATCTTAATATTGTATTAAAAGGATTCTTTACATATGCTAGATATGAATCCTCTTTGGATGTATGGTTTGCAAATATTTTCTCCCAGCCTGTGGTTAACCCTTTATTTTCTTACCAGTGTCTTTTTCACAACAGTTGCTGATCTTGAAAGTGTTCAATTTGACAGTTTTTTGTAATACTTTTTCCTTCTTTATTTTTTTAAGTGTTTTTTTTCTTTTTTTTTTCTTTTTTTTTTTTGAGAGAGAGACGGAATGAGATGGGGAGGGGCGGAGAGAAAGGAGGATAACTGATCTATGCCTCCATGCTGATAGCAGAGAGCCTGATGTGGGGCTGGAACTCACAAACCTTGAGATCATGACCTGAAGGTCGATGCTTAACTGACTGAGCTACCCAGGGGCCCCTACCTTGTTAAAATTTCTTTTTTCCTCTCAACACTTTAAATATTCCACTCTAGTTTGCATAGTTTTCTGAGAAGTTGGATGTAATTGTTATCATTGCCCTTCTATAGATTAAGATTTTTTTTCTTGTGTTTTTCAGAATTTTTTCTATATGTTTGATATTCTGTAGATTTAATGTGATGTGCCTAGTTCTAGTTTTTTGGCATTAATCCAGCTTCTTATTCTTTGAGCTTTCTAGATCTGTGATTTGGTATCTAACATTAATCTGGGGAAATTCTCAGTCATTGTTTCAAATATTTCTTCTGTTCCTCTTTCTTCTTTTGGTATTTCCATTACTTGTATGTTATACCTTTTGTAATTGTTCTACAGTCAGTGGATATATTTTTTTCTTTCTTTCTTTTCTTTTTTTTTTTTTTTTTTTTCTTTTTCAGTCTTTGCTTTTCAGTTTTGGAAGTTTTTATTGTGATTTCCCAAAACTCAGAGATTCTTTACTCGGAGGTGTCCAGTCTACTAATAATCTCACCAAAGCCATTCTGAATTTCTGATTTGGTTTGTTTTTTGTTTTGTTTTGTTTTCGTTGTTTTATCTCTAACATTGCTTTTTGGTTCTTTCTTACAATTTCCATTTCTCTGTTTACATTGCCCATCTGTTCTTACATACCATTTACTTTAACAAAAGAGCCCTTAGCGTATTAATTATAGTTGTTTTAAATTCCTGGTCTGTGGGGCGCCTGGGTGGCTCAGTCGGTTAAGCGCCGACTTCAGCTCAGGTCACGATCTCGCGGTCTGTGAGTTCGAGCCCCGCGTCGGGCTCTGGGCTGATGGCTCAGAGCCTGGAGCCTGCTTCCGATTCTGTGTCTCCCTCTCTCTCTGCCCCTCCCCCGTTCATGCTCTGTCTCTCTCTGTCTCAAAAATAAATAAACGTTAAAAAAAAAAAAATTTTTTTTAAAAAATAAAAAATAAAATAAATTCCTGGTCTGGTAATTCCAACATCCCTGCCATGTCTGGTTCTTATGCTTGCTCTGTTATTTCAAATGGTATTTTTGCCATTAGGAATTCATTGTAATTTTTTTTTTTTTTTTGATAGCTCTCCATGATGTAACAGGTAAAAGGAATTGCTGTAAACAGGCCATTAGCAATATGGTGGTGAGGTAGGGGGAAAGGAAGTGTTCTATGGTCCTATGGTTAGGCCCCAGACTTTTAGTGAGCCTATGTCTCAGCCCCAGACTTTTAGTGAGCCTATGTCTGTGGAATGTGTACTTCACCAGTATTTCTTAGGTTTTTCTTACCCTTAACGTGGGAGAGGATAGTAGAGTAAGCTGGATTTTGGTATTTCCTATCCCCAGGTCAGTTAGGTTGTAAGACCCCAGCAGCTTAGGCTCTACTTAACCAACTTGCCCTAAGTAAAGACCTTGTCAAAAGACTAGAGTGTTCTGGAGTATTTTTAAATGGTCCCTTTCCCCCTCCCCCTGCCAGAATCATAGGGGGAATTTTCTCTGGTATTTACGGTGAGATTCTGGTCAAGCTCACAAAACTGTGGGAACCTCCCCCACCCTTGCCCATCTTCCCATGAAGATTTTAACTCTCAGGCTTGTCTACACTGAATCTCTAGCAATTCCTCAATTACAGTTCATATTTTCCTATCCCGGCACAGGTATCCATGGCTGTTCCTCTCCCAGTCTCTGCTCCAGTAACCCCCAACTCTGTGTATTCACCTGTCTGCCTCTTCAGTCTTAACAGCAGTGATTTGCCCTGCATACTCTCCACTCCTATAAATTCAAGATTTGTTAGCGTCTTAGTCTGGCTGCTTTTTAGTTGTTAGGAAGGAGTGGAAGACTCCTTACGTGTGGAACTAAAAACCAGAAGTCCACTTAGTTTCTTGTATAGAATAATCCAGAAAAAGCAGAAATCAGCTGTCAATTTGTCAAAATTATGTAGAGCCACTGGTAGAAAAACAATACTTGAATTAGCCTTCTGCGATTCATATAAACCACATTATCTAATAGACTGAATTTTCGTCAAGCTTTCTGGTACTTTAATCGGGGAAAGTATATTGCTATATAATATATTTAATAAAGAAATTTTGACACATTCCCTTTAAGATCTGGAATAAGACAAAGATTTGCTATAACCAATAATTATTAACCTTCCATTGAATGTCTTGGCTGTTGCTATAAGATATGAAAACAAAACTTACCCAAACAGGAGGTTTCTACATCATTGTGACTACTCAGAATGCTTTCAGGTGTCTAACTACAGACACCTTTTCGTCAAGGGTAAACTTGATATCCTGATATCATCCCTTCCCATCTCGTTTTGGATAGTGGTGATAATGATGATGATGACAAAGGGTATTTATAGACAAGTCTTATACCCAAAAAACTCTGAAAACTAAACATTTTTTTGGAACTTCAATTGGTGAAATCCTTTCCTGACCAGTGTTACTTGTCATCAACACCTGAAATGTATGCACAAGAAGCTATTTATTTTCTTTATTCAATTTAGTATTAAAGTGCATGTATTTTGCTGCAGACTTATTCATGTAGGCTTCTCCAGAACCCATGATCGGTTTTATGTGACATATATATGATCCTTATTACTTCAAATTCTGAATTCCATGGTAGCTATGACTCTGAGAGTTTCATATAAGTAATCTATTAAACTTGTTAATAGTATATTTTATTATATAATCTTCAAACCAGTACTATGAGATAAGTACAAATATCATTACCATTTAACAGATGAGAAAAGGGACTGGAAGAGAGGTTAAATAAACACCTAAGGATACACAACTTGGAGGTAGCAGAACTGAGGTTTAACTCTGGCAGCCTGTGAGCACTCCAAAGCTTACACTTTTTACCACTTCTTTCACTAATGGTAGGTGGGGGCGGGAATACTTTCTTGTCAACCCTGCTCAACCCTAAGATAACTGTACCTTGCCCTTTTTCATTAAATTAAAAGAATATTCTCCTTTAAATCCTATACTCTCCTTTAAAATTTGGAATCTATACCATGCTACTAAAATATGAAGGCCCTTTTATATCACTTATTCTCATCTATCCCAATCATCCCGCTCTGTTTGTTGTACTGAATATTGTTTTCTAATTGAAACTCCTCTTGACACACCTGAGCTGGTTTGGTCTTCTTTCTATCCCTCTGTGAATATTCCTTTTGTTTTGTTTTTGACTTCCTCTTATGCCTCAAAAAAAAATCTAAGTATTCACCAAAGCAGTGCTTATACTTCTTCAGTTTTCTATTTAGACTATCTCTCAGTCATATTTAACTCTCCATTTCTGGCTTGGATACAAAGGAACCACATCTTAAAAGGTTCTAGATGATTATTTCCTCATCTGCCAGTAAGCTCTGAGACTTGTCTGTGCTTGACATCCGAGAGCCATGGTCAAAGAGACCAGAGAGTAGACCATAGACAGGCTCACTTTCTTCTTAATGACAATAGCACAAGTTTTGCAAACTCTCAGCCTGCCTAACAATCTTTAGCCCATTGAAAAGAATTTGCTCCCAGAGTATCATAAGGAGTCACAAACAGGTCTGATGCACAGGATGTTGCTATGGTAAACTTGGCCCACTTGATTATAAGCAAGGATGGGCAGGGACTGCTTATTCTATTGTGCATATTTATTTTTCTTTCAGGAGCTAAAAAGTATCCTGGATGTCACAGTGCTGTGAATTGAGTACATTAGCCTAAGACAAAAGGTAATTGGTAGAGCTGAGAGAAGGGTGCTTTTCAGAATACACGTCACTTGGTTCCTTGACGAGAGGAAAACTGTAGAAAAGTTATTCATCAACTGTTTGCATTCTAGTTTTAGCTCCCAAGCAATCCAATGAGTAAATGTGGAACAAAGCACTTCCTTTATACCCAGCTTTGTTTATTTACATTTTTCATTTGTAAAATAAGCGAAATCTATCAAATTTCCAGCATCGACAATGAGGTTGAGCACATGATAAATTTTATTAAAAGATATGTATAAATATCTTAAAGTATATATATGATAATTTCAGAGTGGCTAAAATGTATCACAAGTAGGAAAATATGCAATATATTATACATATATGTGAATATTATATATACATACATATGAACTCATTTCAATAAAAGCATCCGCAAGTGTTTGTGAGTGTGTATAGAGAAGAATAAATTCCTAGAAGGAAAGCAAATTTGTTATAAATAAAATAGTTACAAAGTTCAATGAAAGAATCTTCAGAGTAATAAAAATCAAAAAATAAACAGAACAATTTATATGGCCAGGCAAATAAGATTACCACCAAAGGTAGGAAGGCTATTAGTGCATAACTATGTCATAAATAAAAATGACGTTTCAGTACAGAAGTGCAGTTTAATTCAAATTTGAAAGCAAAGGGTATCATAAAATTCCATTAGCACCTGGAAACAATTGTGTCATTGCATGCCTTTTAATCTGAATATGTGCTCTGCTGACTATTTGTTGTTCTTATTTTTAGCAAAAGTGAGGTTTTTAGAGTTCAAGCTCAGGCATGGAGAATTTTAGTATTAGCTTTTCTTCTACAGTTAAGCATAGTCACCTATATGAATGATTTATCAAGCCCTATTACTATACCTTCTTGAACAGATTGCTTCTCACATGCAAGAGTTTTGAGTAGTTACTACGTTGTTTTGCACTTTTCTTTTTAAAATTTTCAATACGTTTGCATGGTTGAAAATTCACAGTGATATAAAAACGTATACACGCAACAGCAAGTTCACAACTTTTCCTGAGCCCATTCGAGTGATGAAGTTCCAAGGCAGTCAACTGCACCAAAAAATCCAAGAAAAAAGACAGGAGCATTCAGGGAAACACAAGATAAGAGAAGTGGCTTACCAGGAAAGGATGCAGATGGACAGTAAGAAGGGGTCATCTGTCCATCCTTAGCAAACCAGCTGGGGATTTTGGAAAATTGGTGGAGATGGAATATGCACTGGCAGGTGGGTGGAGACCCTGGGAACTGCAAATACTGGGAGGTCTGCCAACTGAGGACCCAGAGAATTTTGGTTCATTTCTGAGAAAGTCTCCCTTGTGACCCAGAACTGGAGGAGGGCAACAGTAGCTCCTGGGGTGGTGGGGGCTAGTTCTCCTCTATCTTCCCTACAAAACTAAGACACCTAAATGCGTAGTGGGGATGGTTAACACACACTGGTGCTCATGGCGCCCTGGTGAAAACCCATTGCAGCTAGGGGAAGGAAAGAAGAAAAAAGAAACTTGAAACCCTGGAGGAGGGGCATAAAGATCTACTGGACTCAGAACTGCAAAGCCACCTACAGGACTGAGAAGCAGAGATACAGTGCCTAAGACAAAGACTTAATCAGAACAGTAGGGAACAACTGCACCTGTGGCACCCATCCCCAAGTGCACGCTCCAGGAAAAGAAGCATCAAGTAACAAGTAATTTGCAAAAGACAGACCGTCACTGGGGCTCCGCGTGGAGCAAGCACTGAAATAAAAAGTCCTCTGAAAACCCCTACCCGAAACACAAAGTATTACTAGAAGAATTTGAAACCTGTGGTACACTGACAGTAACCATAGCAACAATAAATCTAAAAAAATCAGGTTTGATAGGTTAAATAAATTGTTCCCCCATCAAAGTCCTGGCAGAAAGAAAAGCATGACCATTTCCAAGTGGGAAAACAATTTCCTATAATCTCCTCTGTCCTACACAAGATGTACATCTTTCAAGAATAAACTAGGGGCACCTGGGTGGCTCAGTCGGTTAAGCATCCGACTTCAGCTCAGGTCATGATGTCATGGTTTGAGAGTTCAAGCTCCGCATTGGGCTCTGTGCTGACAGCTCAGAGCCTGGAGCCTGCTTCAGATTCTATGTCTCTCTCCCTCTGTCTCTGCCCCTCCCCTGCTCATGCTCTGTCTCTCTCTCTATCTCTCAAAAATAAATAAACATTAAAAAATTTTTTAAAAAGAATAAACTAGAAAGCATACACAAAAGTAAGAAAAAACAGCACATTCCTAAGAAACAGAGCAATCGTTAAAACCAAACTCAAATGTAACAGACATGTTGGAAGTACCTGAGAGGGAATTTAAAATAACTACAATGATTGTGTTAAAGTCTCGAAGGGAAAAAATAGACAACATGTAAAATAAGTGGTTAAATTTAGAAGTTATAATGCAGACTCCAATGAAAACAACAAAAATGCATACCACATTGAGAAGGAATGTCTTCAATAGGCTAAATAGTAATCCGGGTACAGGTAAGGAAGGAATCCATATACTGGAAGACAGGTTGTACAGAAATCACCGAGGATGGAATGCAGAATGTGACTAAGGAGGCTACAGATGAATGAGATTAACACAGTGAAGTGAGTGGGAAGAAAAAAATCAACCTAAGTATCTGGAAAACAGTGGTTTGACTGCATAATCCAAGACTTAAGGCCAAAGTAACTAAAGGGATAATGCATTCCAGTTGGTAAACTTGCTTCACCTGTACCTATGGGACATATTATCAAACTGCTTTATATGAATACTAGACTTGAACAAACAAATAAATTTTAGATAGAGTCAGAGATCTCAGTGATAGAGGAAGAAAGGGGGTATATCAAAGGAACACCAGAGCCAAATTTTAAAAAAGCTCTCAATGACCAAGGCTGAAATAATTTGAGCAACAAAATAAATAGTAATAGTATTAGATTTTAACCTCCAAATAAAATACATATCCTGAATCTGAAGACTTCAGGTTTCAGCCCAACATGGAAAAAGATTGGAAACCATTACTGCATTCCCCAAAACTGGATTGTTAGGTGCTTCCAGAGAGCTAAAGCTCTTGAGATTGGCTTACCTGGAGTAGGACCTGCCAGTCAAGGACCACTTATGTAGTGTGGATTAGGAATTGCCAGACTGTGTAGAGACTACAGGAGGTGAGAAGCTCCTAGAGTCTGCAGTTAGAGGGGACTCCCAGCACCTTCCCAGGCTTTTCCTCCAGGAACACCACCACATTTTCACTGGGAGATCTGAGAAAGCTTCTTAAGTGGCTCTGACAGTGAAAGAGGGCAGTGGGTATTGTGAAGCTCTCCCAGACCCTTCCTCTCTAAAAGACCTAATCTCTAGGATGGAGGATATCACTAGAAGGCAAATCTGGAAATGTATCCCAGTTTGGGGAAAGAAAATACACTCCATTCTAGACCGATCTTACCTCCATGTCATGGCCGGGGAGGAGCCACAGTCAACAAGGAAGAGGGCTTCAAGGAAATATACTAGAAACACTAAAGCTGGAGAAGAGACTAGTGGATAGGAGTGATCAAAGCTCTACCCCTGGAGGAGAAGCAGAAATACTTCACAGGCCAAATCCCCAAGACAGGCCCATTAGAAGACAATCAGAAGATTAGAGCATACCCCTTTTTTTCTCAACAATCTATCACAATACCAACAAACCTCCAGAAGTAATAAACGTAGATTATAGAAAAAGGGCTCCAAGACACAGGCTCTCTCTAAAAATGGTACAAAGGGAAATTGAAAGCCAAGAGGGGAGAAAAACAAGATCACCAGAATAATGCAGAGCCTCTGGTGCTCACAGCTAAAAGAAACATTAACTATACCCAAACTCCTAGACATATTAACGTAAGTCCTCATGCTAATGGTTTGTTTACATCAGTTAGTATTACTTTGTACAATATGTCTGCTCTCAACAAAATTCACAAAGCATGCTTAAAGGCACGAACAAACACCATCTGAAGAGACAAAGCAAGTTTCAGAACCAGGCTTATGTATAAAAAAGGTGTTGGAATTATCTCAGGAAATTTTAATTAACAATGACTACTATGGTCAACGCTCTTGAGGAAAAAGTAGACAATGTGCAAGACCAAATGAAATATCAGACAGATGGGACCTATAAGAAAGGATAAAAAAGAAATGCTAGAAATGAAAAACAATATTAGAAATGAAGACTGCCTTTGATGGGTGCATCAGTAGACTTGACATGGCTGAGGAAAGAATCACTGAACTTGAACATAAGTAAATAGAAACCTCTCACATTGCAATGCAAAGAGCCAAAAAAGGGGGAAAAAAGGAGAGAACGGAATGGAATGGACAACATCCAAGAGCTGTGAAACAATATCAAAAGTTGCAATATGCATATAATTAGAATGTCACAGAAGACAGAAGGGAGCAGAAGAAATATTTGCCAAAATAATAATGGCTGAGAACTTTCCAAATGAATGACAGATACCAAACCATGGAACCAGAAGTTTAGAGAACAGAATTCTCAAAATATACATCACAGAGCTAAACTGTAGGAAAAAAAGAAGATAAAGAGAAAATATTGATGAAATCCAAGGATTAGGGAACACTTCCCATGCAAAAGAAAAAGATAAAAATTACAGCAAACTTCTCATTTTTTAAAAATAATGCAACAAGAGTGGAATGAGATCTTTAAAATGTTGAAAGAAAAAGATGGCATCCATGAATTCTGTATCCATTGAGATTATCCTTCCAAAGTAAAAAAGAAATACTTTCTCAGATAAACAAAAACTGGGAGAATTCCCAGACGGCAGACTTGCCCTGCAAAAAATGTTAAAAGAAGATTTTCAAACATAAGGAAAGAGATATAGATCAGACACTTGAATTTACATAAAAAGAAAGGAGAGCATCAGAGAAGAAATAAATGAAGGTAAAATAAATTCTTTCATTTGTCTTATTCTTAACTGATCTAAAAGACAACAGTTTGTTTGGGGCATAAATAGTAATATTTTTGATGTGTATATGAATGAGTGAAATAAATAACAGCAATGTCACAAGAAAAAGAAGGGGAGTTTGGGATACTAGGTTATAATGAATTTGTGCTATGCATAAAGCAATATATTGTTATTTGAAGAGGTATTTACATAATTTTAACATGTATATTGTAAACACTAAGAAAACCACTAAAAAAAGTGTTTTGTTTTGTTTTGAAAAGGAAGTTTAAATGATGGAACCAGAAAGGAAGTAAAATCAACAGTGAGTTTATACAGATATAAATAAATGATTAAATATATAAGAGGTTGAGAAGGAAGGACTCCTATTAAAAAAACAGAATTAATAAATACAGAATGACTGAAGGAAATTAAAAGCCACCATTAGAACACAATGGTAATCATTGCTGTAGTCAAGATCCATTGGTGAATGCTAAAATTGGTTGGCAAAGTACAAGAAGACACAGCTTTTTACGGTCTCATCTCAGATTATCTTTCTCAAAACAGTATTTACAAAGGGAAAGCAGTGACTTTACAGTGAAGAAACCTTCAGACACCATCTTATTTTAATGATCAACATTAACATCTCTGGTAATGAGACATGTTATATGTGCCCCCTGATAATGATGCTCTAAGGAGGGTGCGTTGTCTGTGATATTCTTCCCCAAAATGCATACCTTTAAGATAATTGTGAACAAACATAATGCAATTCCAAATTAAGGTACAGTCTTCAAAATACCTGACAAGTACTCTTCACAAGTCTTATACAGTCGGCAGTGGGTGGGTGGGGGGAGGGTAGGCCAGGGAACGAGGAACTGTCAGATTGGGAAAAACTGATGAATCATAACAAGTGAATTAAGGAGAATTCTTGGTTGGATTCTAAAACAGAAAATGAACATTTGAAAAAACTGGCATCATCTGAATAAAATCTGTATTTTGACTAATTTTTTTGAGGGGGGAATCTTGGAGAAATAGCAACCTGTGTATTATTTTTCAACTTTTCTGTAAGCCTAAATTATGTCAAAATAATTTTTTAAAAAGTGTCAAAAAGTCCCTCTCAGCTCCATTTCTATCAACTCTATTCTGCCCTCATTCTAAGCTTCATGTTTCTCTTTTCAGTGATGATTTATGCAAATACAAAGAAATGTAAATGTTTGCTTATTTTTCCCCTTCTTACATGCCAGTAGCATACCATATATATAATTCTAAACATCAATTTATTCACTTAAAAATATCCTAGAAATTGTTTTGTTGAGGTCTTCTCATTCATTCTCACAACTGCATAGAATTCTACTGTGTGGATAGACCATAGTTTATTCAAACAAAAATTTGGACTCTTGGATGTCTCTAATCCTTTGGACTCATAAGTGTCTCTACTGTAATAAAAATGATGTGTGAATAACCTTGTACACTTTATATGTTTCTCATACATGGGAAAGTATTTCTTTGGGATAGATTTCTGGAATTGGGACTGCTGGATCAAAGAGTAATAAATACAACTATAATTGTGGTAGATTTTTTCACATTCTCTTGTACAATGGTAGGATTGTTTTTCATTCTAACCAAAAATATAATAAACATGTGTTTATCCACAGCTTCACTGTGTGGAGCCTAAAGTATTCAAAGTGTTCATGATATGTTATTTTATTATTTTTCCAATGGCATCATGATGTTACTATTCCTCTTACAATTGAAAGAATTGAGTCCTAAAGAGACTGTGTAACCTTGGATAAATAGCTAAGATCACCCAGCCATGAGTCCATATAGAGATAGTCTTGTCCCTATGGAATAAAGTGAACCAGGGCAGTGTGTCATGTAAGCAAACAGGGCAGGTACTTACATTAAATTGCTCGATAGACAGAAACTGGTCATATAATGTCGAATAACTATTCTAATTCATTTACTTTCCTATTCTTTTTATTTATTTCTGTTATCAACTTATTCGTTTTGTATTTATGTAGTGATTCCATCCTGAATGTATACGTAGAGTACATATCATCCCAAAATATAGAATCCAGAACTTGAAACAGGCAAAATTAAAGTCTGGTAATAGAAGTCTAGATAGTGGTTACCCTTGCTAGAGTCATAATTGGCAGAGTGAACTAGGAAGCTTCTAGGATATTCTTATGCTTATATTCTACATATGTGTTGTGTACTTTTTCTATGCATATCTTAGAATTCAGCAAAATGTTTATTAAAAAAATAGTCCATTGCTTAAGCCCTTACCAGGTAGTTTAACTGAACTTCAAATATATTGTTATTTGAAGAGGTATTTACATAATTTTAACATGTATATTGTAAACACTAAGAAAACCACTAAAAAAAGTGTTTTGTTTTGTCTGTGTCCATGTTCTTTTTTCTGCCTTAGTAAGGACTAAGCAGGTGTTCTCATTCATTCTTCTCTCTAGTCAGTCCTTGGCACAATGATAAAATTCACATATTTAGATGTGCAAGAAATAGCAATTTTTTTTTGTATATAAATTAAGTAATGATTTGATTTCTGTTGATTCTAGGATAGCATAAGAATATGGAGTATCAATTTGATACGGGAAAGTCATATAAAGGTTCGTGGGCGTCCATCATTCTTGGTAACTGCAGGAATGCTCAGCGTTCAGCCTTACATAGCTCTTTGAAAGTAGGCTTCTAACAGAGCACAGGTAAACAAATCTTTACCAGACTGAGTCTTTAGCTCCAACCTCTCTAAGTGCACCATATAACTAATCTTCTCTGAGTTTGGAAGTTTTCTCTTTGTGTTGCCCAGTGTATGTCAGCATTCTCCAGAGAAACAGAACTAACACGATATTTTAGCAGATACGATAATAGCAGAACTAATATGATAACAGACATAACTATATATTTCTATATAGATATAATAGTATACCTATAGCTATCCATTTATCGAGAGAGAGAGAGAGAGAGAGAGAGAGAGATTGAGATTACAGGAATTGGCTCACACAATTAAGGAGGCTGAGAAGTCCCATGACCTGCTTGCTATCTGCAAACTGGAGAACCAAGAAAGCCAGTGGTATAATTCAGTCCCCACCCAAAGGCCTGAGAGCCAAAGGACCAAGAACCAGGCATTCCCATGTCTGAGGACAGGGGAAAATGGGTGTCGCAGCTCAAGTAAAAATAGCAGATTTGTCCCTTCTCTGCCTTTCTGTTCTATACAGGCCCTTAGGAGATTGAATGACACCCACCTTCATTGGAGAGGGGGATCACCTTCACTCAATCCACCAGTTCAAATGCTAATCTCTTCCAAAGTATTCTAACAGGCACGCTCAGATGGACCGTCTTACCAGCTCTCTGGGCATCCCTTAGCCCAGTTAAGTTGAAACATAGGTAACCATCGTTCCCCAGATAGTGGTCTGTGCTCTTCATTTTTTCAAGACTAGGGGACCTGTCTCTCCTTTTAAGTCTTGAAAATATCACCAACTCTCTTTTGCTGTGCTTGTCCTCCAACTCACCCTCACTGCAAAACCTCAAAACTTTCTTCACGCTTCCCACCAGCAAAGGATTCCATTGTCACAGGCTTTTAGAAATAAAAGTTTAAATACCAGGAAGGGAAGATATCTTCAAGGGACACTGCAAAGGCATTCTGCAGCCTGTACAGAGATATAAAAAAGTTTTTGTTTTTTGTTTTTTGTTTTTTAAAGAGAAAGGGAAAAATACAGTTAGAGAAAAAAATTTCAATAAACTACCCTGTTATGTATTTTCCAAAGAATCAAACTCTGGTTTCAGGTACTACACAAGACCCCCTAATGGGCATGAACTTAACAATTTTTTGTGTTTCTTAAACTATCAAGATGGAGAATATTGCATTTATTAGGACACTTCTAAAAGATTGCCCTTTTTGTGATTGGAAAGAAAACCCTGATAAGCTATTTTGGGAGGGGAAGATGGGGAGCAATGATTAAAACCTCAAAAGCCATTGTAAAGTAACAAGAAACTACCTTCAAAGACACATAAATGGTTACCTATAAAGAATATGTTCTATTAGGTACAAAGTAGTGTTTGTTCTTCTCCTGATCAAATATTACTTAATATGTCTCAGAACCATACCTTACATTTACATGTCATTCTCCAGAGACTAAAGATAAACTTTACATCTCCCTTTATCACAAGGCTGTACTAAATTCTTATTTAATATTTGAGACATGTTACAATTTAATTTTTTTAATATATTTTACATAATCACAGTAAACTAAGTTGTATCTGTAAACACTACAGGGAAGCCAGTGTCATTATTTAACAGTATTAAATGTCATGATTAAAGGCTGGTTTCCTACATATGGATTATTTTTAAGTATTGGGATCACAATAAAAAATTCACAGTCACTTTTATAAGTGCTGAAATAGCACTATGAGATTTTCTGCAAGGGAAATCAGATACTCAAGGTTCTCCTTTCCGCTTCCTCGTTCTCCCTGTTTTGTTTGTTTTTCTCCAGGTTGTGTTTTTTAATGGTTGGAACGGTGGGGAGAGCAGGCGTGGTGGAGAGCGGGGAAAGAAGTGTGTGTGAAGGGAGAGCCTTCATTGTACAGAATGGTCATTAACTGTGATGCAAACGCCAATGTTTCCATGGAAACCTCTGTCCACTACAGAATATACTAGAGCAATTTTTGAACCATTTGTCCATTTGATTAATTATGTCTTTGTGCCGAAGGCAGCTTGGCTTGATTGTCTCATCATGTATTAGGGAAGCTACTGCTCTAACAAATGTGCCTATTGTTTCGGGCCTATTCATCCTGGTGCATCCCTGCGAGCTGATAGACATTTCAACAAAATGACTGTCCCTTAATGAGCTGCAGCCTGTCAGAATTGTTTAGGGCTTCATGCGAGGCACAGACCATGGTCATGACAGCCTCAGTTATTATGACAATGAGTAGGATGTCTATAAAAGAGTCTATATAAATACAATGACCCTCGTTCTGATATTACATAGTTGCTTTTTAATTATCAAACTTCTGTATATTATAGTCCTAAAACACTCCTGAATTTTGTTCCAACATAAGCTATAGAGTTTTCTGGCAAACTAAGTGAACATGAACACCAAATCAAAAAGAAGAAAATATTTTTTCCTCATCTGATAGGATTGTTCTTGGTTTCCAATTATCTGAAAAATACTATGAATGCAGTTATGGGAGCTGGCTAATGGAAGTGAAACCAACATTTTTGTTATATTATGATGATGTTAGTGTTGAGTTGTTAGCATTCTAAAATGAGTGCAAGCTAATTTTACTTGAACAAATATTTCTTAAAAAATAGCAAAGCGAAACAAAGAACAATACTTACAAAAAAAAACTTGAGGAGGACCCATAATGTTTAAAGAAAAATAAATATGTTTTTAGTAAATGGGACAAATAAAACATACTTCTGGTACTCTCAATAGATATGAGATGGTTGAATAACAACCTCCTCTAATTTGAGAGTACACACCTGTTGATTTGCTCTGAAGATTTGGGAGTATTATTATCCCAAAGTCCAAATATCTTCCACGGAGATTAGTGCTTAATAATGATGTGTTTTCTGCCCACAGTAAATTGTAATAATTCTGCTAAAAAAGAAAGAACATATTGGCAATTTTGATTTCATGTTTGCTCAAAGCAAGAGCAAATTCTCCTTCAGAACAGATGAATGCACTTTATAAGAGGGATGGTGTGCCAGTCACAGCCAGAGTCAACATGCCTGAAACATCCCCTTTGCCAAAAGTTAATTATGACACTTAAGAAAAGCTTCCTACATGTTTTTAAATTGTATATTTCAGTTTTGCTTCTCTGGCTCTTCTGTGCTGGGAACCGTCATGGTCTATGCTGTATCTCTCCATACAGAATCAGTGATTAAGTTGTGTCCCTAAAATTCACAGATGGAAATCACCACTCTGTAGCTACCAACAGCTCCACTTAATCAGTTAATAACTGGGATTAAACTTAATTCAGATTAATTTGTCTTAGTATAGACTTGGTAAATCAATTGCTTTCATATTAATTTACATGTTGTCTAGACATGACATCATGTTAATTCTTTGTGTGGTTCAACTACTAATTACAGACTTTAAGGGTAACAGATGCAAACTTTTTGTTTAAAGCTCTAAACATAAATCAAGGTTAGAGTGGTGGTCCAGTTTATTTTAGGTTAGGTTTTTTGGTTTTTGGTTTTTGTTTTTTTAACTTGGTACAAAGTGACATATTAGAGTTAAAGTCTGGAATGGAAATAATTTCACCAGTTTAACAGGGAAATGACTTCTGATAAAGATGAGGAGGAACACATTTAATTACGAGTGAGATAAATTTTAGAAAAATAAGAAAAGTGTTAATAAGTAAATGAAAATCCCCCAAACTTAATTGCTATGTAAGAGACTGAAACATTATTAAAATTATTCTTAATTGCAGATTTCAGCTTGCTCTGCTACCTGTTCCATTCAGGGTCTAAGCCTTATATAACATGGTAGCTCTTCTGTGGACAGTGTTTCTTTAATTCTGATAATTCACTTATTTCTAATATCTTTTGAACATCTTAGAGTTTAGTGGTCTTAATTTTCTGAATACAGTAGGGAGTTGTGATAAAAAGTAAGCCAACTAAAATTGGAAATATTTCCTTCTTTTCTTATTACTCTCCAGAATCCAAAAATAAAATTGGTGGCCTATGTCCAGATTGGTGAGGCGTAATCAAAGGTCATTTCTTTACTAGTTTACAAATTTTCCTTAAAAATCAAAGTTTAGAAAAATCCCAACCATTAAATTTCTGTTTTCCTTGCTTGGCTTATATGTGAATTTTAAGATGGACAAGTCCAATAGAGTGAGTCATTATTTTCCTTTTTTAAAATTTTCCTGAGTTGGGGGCACCTGGGTGGCTTAGTCAGTTAAGCATCCAACTCTTGGTTTCAGCTCAGGTCATGATCTCATGGTTCCTGAATTCAAGTCCCAAGCTGACAGCATGGGGCCTGCTTGAGATTCTCTGTTTTCCTCTCTCTCTTTCTTTCTCTCTCTCTCTCTCTCTCTCTCTGCCCCTCCCCCACTTGTGCACATGTACTCGCACGCTCTCTCTCTCTCTCAGAGTAAATAAAGTTTAAAAAACAAATAAAATAAATAAATAAATATAATTTTCCTGAGTTGGTTTAGGAAATGAGCTTTCCCATGTTCAGAATGTATGCTGCAGATACCTGATTTCTCTCTCTTTTTTTTTTTTTAAACGTTTGTTTATTTTTGAGAGACAGAGCACAAGCAGGGGAGGGGCAGAGAGAGAGAGAGAGAGAGAGAGAGAGAGAGGCAGAATCTGAAGCAGGCTGCAGGCTCCAGGCTCTGACCGGAGCCGAAATTCGACGCTCAACTGACTGAACCACCCAGGTGCCCCCAGATACCTGATTTCTTTAATTCAATGTCAGTTATGCATTATGCATTTTATAATCCCATTCTTATTTATTGGGGTTTCCATTTTCTCCCTACAAAAATAGCATTACTTATACACACATGAGAAAGTCACTGCAGAAGACATAAAGACTCCATGTTCTGTCAGAGTGATTCAGGGATTCTCTATTCTTGGATGGACAGGAATGTTGAAATGCCAATGTGACACTACCTTTGTTCCCAGCTTCTGTGTATCTTGTATTACTCTTAAGCATGAACTTTCTACTGTTAGTAATTCTTCTTTTTTTTTGTAACCTATAGGGAAGACTTTCCCTACCAGTAAAATGCTTGAAATTTTAATCCTCCTGAAGATATCTTTATGTGTAAATAAGCATTAACAACATAAGCATTATTCTGTTTACCTATAGACAACTAGCGATACCTACTCTCACCTTGATCCCTGAATAAATCTTAATTTGAGAAAAGTTTCAAAACGTTTTAGTTTCAAAATATCACTTTTTAAGAATTTGTAAATAATTTTACTTAAATAGTGCAAATGTAGTACAAGGGAATATCCGTGTATCCTTCTTCATCAACATTTCACCAAGATTTTTTAAATGTTATCATTTTCCATTTAAAATGGTTGTTGGTGTTCTCTCTGTCTTTTTCTTGCTCACTTGCTCTCTTGCTCTCTGTCTGTCTCACCTTATATACATGTATGAATGATCCAAAATAACTCATTAACAAAGAGAATATTACTAATACTCCAAGGGGACTTTGAATTATAAGTCATCATTTTCCTATTGCTTTGAACATTATCTAAAACAAACATTTTTTTGTATTTGCCTTGGAAAACTGATGTAGCATACTATAAATAATTTTGTTCCCCAACTTGGACTTACACTCAATCAATGGGCATAGAAATCACAGTGAGGTTTTTTTCTGGATTGGATGATATGATGATGCAAGTTTTCTTCTTTAACCTATTTTTTTTTAATGTTCATTTATTTCCAAGAGGGAGAGAGACAGAGACAGAGACAGAGACAGAGGGTGAGTGGCGGAGGGGCAGAGAGAGAGGGAGACACAGAATCCGAAGCAGGCTCCAGGCTCTGAGCTGTCAGCACAGAGCCCTATGCAGGGCTTAGACTCGTGAACAGCGAGATCATGACTTGACCCAAAGTCAGATACTTAATGGACTGAGCTCCCAGGCACCTCTTCTTTAGCAGATTAATATAGTAGATTGTGTTGATTGATTTTCAAATATTGAACTAGACTGCTATCCCAGGATACTTGGCCATGAAAATAATATTTATTTATATTTTCTCAATTCTACTTGCTAATATTTTAAGGATTTTTGTGTCTATATTTATGAGAACTATTGGTCTTTATTTCCCCCACCTCTATTGTCTGGTGTACTTTCTTTGTCTAGTTTTGGTATCAGAGTAACACCAATATCATAAAAAGAATAGGGAAGTGTTCCCTTTTATTATGTTTTTTAAAAAGAGGTTATAGAATTGGTGTTAATTCATCTTTAAATGTTTGTGGAGTTTTCCAGTAAAACTGTCTGGGCCTTGAGATTTCTTTCCCAGAATTTTTAAAATTACAAATTAAATTTTCCTAGTAGTTACAGAGTTATTCAGTTTATCTATTTCATATTGGGTGAGTTGTGGTTATTTGTGTTCTTTGAGGAATTAGTCCATTTTGTGTAAATTGTCACATTATGTAAATAAAGTTATTTGGAGTATGCACCTATTATCCTTCTAAAGTCTACAGTGTCTGTAATAATATCCCATAACATTTCTGATATGGTAATTGTGTGTAATCTTTATTTTTTTCTTTGTCACTGTTGCTAGAGATTTGTCAATTGGATTGGACTTTAAAAAGAACTAGCCTAGGGACACCTGGGTGGCTCAGTCAGTTGGGCGTCCAACTTTGGTTCAGGTCATGGTCTCGTGGTTTGTGAGTTTGAGCCCCACATCGGGTTCTGTGCTGACAGCTCGGAGCCTGGAGCCTGCTTCAGATTCTGTGTCTCCCTCTTTCTGCCCCTCCCCTGCTCACACTTTCTCTCTCTTTCTCTCAAAAATAAATAAAAAAATTTTTTTAAAAGAGAGAAAAAAAAGAACTAGCTTAAAGTTTTAGTGATTTTCTCGATTGTTTTCCTGTTTTCACTTGAACTTATTTCTTCTCTTCATTATTTATTTTTTCGGTTCTCATCAGGTTTATTTTGCTCTTCTTTTTCTGTATTCTTGAGGTGGATGCTTAGAATGTTGTATTGAGACGTTTGTTCTTTTCTGATGTATGCTTTTTAAAAAATGTTCATTTTGAGAGAGAGAGAAAGAGCACATGTGTGTGAGCAGACAGGCAGAGGGAGAGGGAGAAGAATAATCCCAAGCAGGCTCCATGCTCAGCACCAAGGTTGAGACAGGGCTCAGTCTCATGACTGTGAGATCATGATCTGAGCTGACATCAAGAGTTAGATGTGTGTGTTCTTTCCTAATGTATATATATAGTGCTATAAATTTTCCTCTCAGCACTGCTTTAGCTGTGACCAACAAAATTTCATACTTTGTATTTTCATTTAATTCAATGCATTTAATTTTTTTATGTTTATTTTTGAGAGACAGAGAGAGACAGAGCACAAGCTGGGGAGGGGCAGAGAAAGAGACACAGAATCTGAAGCAGGCTCCAGGCTCTGAGCTGCCAGCACAGAGCCCCCCATGGGGCTCAAACTCATGAACAGCAAGATCATAACCTGAGCCAAAGTCCAATGCTCAACTAACTGAGCCACCCAGGTGCCCCTAATTAAATGCATTTTAAAATTCCTTTAAAATTTCTTTTTTGAGTCATGGATTATTTAAAAGTACGTGACTTAATTTTCAAGTGTTTCAAGTTTTGTCATTATTTTTCTATTACTGATTTCTAGTTTGATTACATTGTGGTCAGAGAACACACTCTGTATGATTTCAAGTTTTAAAATTTCTTGAGGTTATTTCATGACCCAAGATATGATATATTTGGTATAAGCTCCATGGAAATTTGGAAAGGACATGTTTCCTACTATTTTTGGGTGGAATGTTTTATAAATGCCAAATACATCCTGTTGATTAATGATGTCATTAAACTCTTCTAAGTAACTGCTGATTTTCTTTCTAGTTGTAGTTGAAAAAGGGATGTTGAGGTCTCCAATTATAATTGTGAACATGTTCCTTTGTTTTCCATTTCAGTTCTCTCAGGTTTTGTTTTACATATTTTATAGCTCAGCAACAGTTTTGTACACACACAATTATAATGGCTGTTTCCTCTTTGTGTGGTAGATTGAAACTTTCATCATTATATATGTTCCTCTCTGTCTCTTGTAATTTTCTTTGCCCTGAAATTTCTTTATCTGATGTTAATATAGTCACTCTTGCTTTCCTTTGATAAGTGTCTGCATTTAACGAATATCTTCCATTTTAATTTCAACCAGTGTATACTGTTATATTTGAGGTGGCATTCAAGGGCAAGGAAAGTTCTTAGTGCTGCTAGATGGGGTGATCCTCTTGGGGGTTCCACTGGCCTTATGGTGAGAGCGACCTCATTACAACTGGGCAGTGGTAAACCTTTGACTCTCCTCTAGGTCTCCTTTGACAGTATTCTAGTGGAGAGGGGGCAAGGTGGCCTTTTTGTTACCATCCATCAGTGGTGAAATTTCCATCTCCCTGTTTGGCATTCTCTGACATCATCCCAGTGGAAATATTGAGTTGCCTCATGACAGCCTTGCAGGTGTGGAAGTCCAGGTTCTCCACTCAGCATTTGCTAGTGTGACTGGAATAGGGCCACAGTTTTTCTATGATATTTAGCTGGACTAAAGCAATTATTATCTAAAACTTCTGTCTTGCGAGGCTGCCCCTTTCACTAGAGAAAACAGGCTTTCATTGTGAATTTTCTGCCTGTGTTCTTCAGTATTTCCTTGTTGCCTGTTTCTTCAGCTTCAAGTCTGGGATCTATGAGGCAAAAAGAAAACCTAGGATACTAAACCCTGTTGATCCTCATTTCTGAGGTCCTTGAGCAATCTATTTTCTTCTCCCCATCTTTCAGAGCCTTCTTATCTTTGTTTTGTATAGAATGTGCAGGCTTTCAGTTGTACTTAGTGGGAAAACTAGAGAGAAGTATTTCTACTCCATCTACAAAGAAGTAGAAGTCTCCAAGAAAAATTTTAAAGGCAGTAAGCCTAAAAACATAATTTGTTGGATTTTTAAATATTCCAACCAGAGATAAATTTATCAATATAAGCTATATTTGGATATACTTGGATCTCAGCCAAATGTTTGTCAGGTCATAGATAGTGAGGATTGTCTTTGGTAGATATTTAATAAAGCGATCACTATATCTAAATTCCTTTGTGTTAGTCAAGTAATCCCAAATTGCAGTGGCCTACAGCAGCAATCTTCTTTCTCTTTTATAAAACTGTCTTCAGGTCAGCTATGGTTCTACTCAAGGCTATGTGTCAGACTCAAGTTTTTTGATCTTGGATTGTGGGTCTGCTCCTCATGTTTTCTCATTTTGGAACCAAGGTGGAAGGAGCTCTGAATATATACTGTTCTTTCATGGCAAAGGAAGAAATAAGAAACTGACAAACATATGCAGTGACTATTAAAGCTTCTACTCAGAACTGATACACTGTCACTTTTGCTCATATTTTATTGGCCAAAGCAAGTAACATGGCCAAGCCTAAAGTCAATTGAATAGAGAAGTATACTCCTTTTATAGAAGGCAGACAAGTTACATAGCAAAGGGCATTATTATATAATCTTTCAAAGGAGGGAGTGAATAACTGTGAAATTTTAACTATAATAATCAGAAAATGTACATGCTCTAGTTTAATTGGGAAGAAACCCAATCTGATTTGATATATGTTCTGAAATTAAGAATTATCAAAATATATTTTCTATTAAAGATGCAAACCTCATCCAGGGGAAAAATAGCTCTATAATATGTTGTAAAAATATTTATGTATGCTTTATAAGACAAGAACAACTAGTTATTAATTTAAAATGATATGTCAGGGCACCTCAGTGGCTCAGTTGGTTAACGGTCTGACTTTGGCTCGGGTCACGATCTCGCGGTTCATGAGTTCGAGCTCTGTGTTGGGCTCTGTGCTGATAGCTTGGAGCCTGGAGCTACTTCAGATTCT
The DNA here is from genome assembly GCF_018350215.1 of Panthera leo. Lineage (NCBI taxonomy): Eukaryota > Metazoa > Chordata > Mammalia > Carnivora > Felidae > Panthera > Panthera leo. Next base: position 15,603,504 of record NC_056691.1, on the reverse strand, counting down.
GTGTCTCCCTCTCTCTCTGCCCCTCTCCCATTCATGCTCTGTCTCTCTCAAAAATAATAAATGAACATTAAAAAATAATATGTCAAGTAGGTTACCTGAAATTTATGTTAATTTTCAACTAAATTTTAAAAATAAATATCATAAAATTATCTCCAGGTCAGTACTTTTCAGCCTATTTATGTTTTACTTTTTATTCCAACATCTTCATCAGAATATAGGTACATCTAGAGAGACAGAGATATCTCTATTGTTTCATGAAATCTTATGTTAAGGCCAGATACAGAATAATTCATAAAACGAAAGCAAGGGAGAAAAAAAAAGATTTTTAGGCAGCTGGAGTGAGAAGAAAAATAGAAAGAAAATGTTCTGTACTGGGAACTATTTTAAGTAAAGAATCTGGGGCAAAATTTTACATAGCTTCTTCTTTCTAAATGAGAGAATTGATTCTTATCCCCACAAATTCAATAGTGAGCTCATATGAGTTCCACATAAAGGATTCCAGCATAAAGGAAGCCATACAGTGTAGTGAGATATAAATTAGTTTGCATTGTTTACCTTTGTTTAGTTACACAGATCTTGCTATTTGTTGTTAACTGCGTAGGGACTGTACTAGGTACTTAGCCTGATACAAAACCAACGCAAATAAATAGAACTAAAAATTACTTAATACATCTGTATTCAAAGCCCTGTATACAGAAATTGAAAGAAAATTTGGAGGTAATATGATCCCATTGTTCCTCATAAAAGACTTTTATCTTCAACATCTTGTTGAAAAAACTACTGTGATAGTGAGACACTATTGCTTTCCTTCTAACACCTATGATTGCGAGAGAGAACTTACATTGAGTTGAAATTTACCTTTATCTACTTTCTATTATTATTATTATTGTTATTATTATTATTATTATCACTATAATTATTACTTTCCTTCTTCAAATTTTTATTTAACAACAGCAACAACAAAAACACCAGCAAGTAAGCATAAATTGGCACATAGCAGATGCTAAATAGTTAACTAATTTATATATTGTTTCATTATCTAGTAGAGAAGGTGAGACAAATGGCCAAAAAGATAAAATATGAATCAATATATCATGTTTACACTGGAGATATACAATATGTTAATGGGACTCCAAGCAGTAGACATTTTATGCTATTGGGGGAAGGGAATGTGTGGGAAAAAAGGAACAAAACTATTTTCAAAGTGGATTTGACACAGGGTTTACAGTGTAGGTAGAATTCTAGCAGGTAAATGTGGGGACATAAGGAAGAAGAAAGATTTAAAGGAAAGATGCTGAGATTAATGTAGTTACAATAGGAGAAGGAGGAGTTGAGACTCAAAAGGGAGTCTAGAGCCTTGTATTAGCCTGTTTGGGCTCCCATAAAAAATACCACAGATGGAGTGGCTTAAACAAGAACTTATTTTTTCAAAGTCCTAGAGGCTAGAAATCCAAGATCAAGGTCACCATTAGGATTGGTTTCTGGTGAGACCTCTCTTCCTGGTTTGGTGATGGCCACCTCCTTGCCATGTCCTCATGTTCATGTGGAAAGGGAGAAAGCTCTGGTGGTTCTAGCTCCTCTTACACTGGTACATGTCTTGTAGGATTAGGGCCCCAACCTTATGATATCATTTAACCTTCATTACCTCCTTAAAGGCTTTGTTTCTAAAAACAGACAGTCAAATTGGGCTTAGGGTTTCAACATACGGATTTTGAAGGTAGACAGTCTGTTCCATAACGGTCCCTAAAGTGGAAAACTGTCAATGCAGACTGAGATTTAGGACTTAATTCAGTTAGAATTAAGGAGCTATTGACACAAAAACCTGGATTAGGAGAGTGACATCTAAAGCTTTCCTGCAGTTTTCCTTAAAATTAGCACAACTTCTCAGTTGCTTTCCTGTAAGTCTGGAGCTAAACATGACATAGCCATTTGTTAAGATTCAAAAGTAATGACTATCCAGATATCTCTAGAGTTTCACTTGGGAACAAGGAGTAAATGAATCCCAAAGAAATCTTCATTGTATTTATAAAATATAAATATAAATAAACCAAAATTATTTAAACCCAACCACTCATTCCTTCCAAAACATTTGGTGCTGGGGTGCCTGGGTGTCTCAGTTGGTTAAGCCTCTGACTCTTGGTTTCAGTTCAGGTCATGATCTCATGGGCTTGTGAGTTCGAGCCCCATGTTGGGCTCCACAGGGCCCTGTGCTGACAGTGCAGAGCCTGCATTGTCTCTCTGTCTCTCTCTCTGTCCTCTCTCTCTGTCTCTCTCTGTCTCTCTCTGTCTCTCTCCCTCTCTCTCTGTCCTTCTCCTACTCTACATTCTCTCTCTCTCTCTCTCTCTCTCAAAATAAATAAATAAACTTTAAAAAAATGTTTGGTACTGTTAGATTTTTCCCAATACAAATGTGAACTGCAGTTCTACATGTCTGCACAGAATCAGTCTGTATAAAATACTTGATGCCAAATAATCCATGTGAAGTTATGGCTTGTTGTATAATTACTATGAAAATGTGGATATCAATCAAAAAAAGAAATCACGGAGTTTCTGTTTTTGCTGGCTGAATACAATTTTAAGTTGTTTCTTTTACTACTTTATGAATTATTAAAAGCTTTTGTCATTTCATTCATTTTTTGGCTAAAAAATTAGACATGATTTATGGAGATCTAAAATAGGGCAATATGAAATGGGAAGCTAAAAACACAATCTCATTAATTCACAACTTAAAAATTCTGCCACCGAAAGGGGAAAAATATTTTGGGATTTCTTTCTCATAATTTTCAGTATTGCCTACATAATCTGAATTCATCACATAATTAAATATTCTCTGGCTTTATTTTTCTCAGCTCAGTGCTTATGCTTCTCAACTGCTTTTAATTGAGTATGTTTTCCTATTACAATAGACAAGTTGTTAAGACATGTTTTAGTCTATTTTATTAACATTTATTAAAAAGATGTAAACGCCGTTTGTACTAGCTGGCATTAAAAAAACTAAAAAGAATGTTTCTATAATTTGTAATTTCATACTAAATGTTGAGGTTAAGCAAAAGATATTTTGTCATGTGTAGTAGTAATACATCTAATTTCTGAGTGAAACATGGCAACGGAAGAATATTCATTATATCAACAACTACACAGACTATTCATTAGTGTGCCAGCCCTGGTTCTTGACTTTTGGTGGCTTCCGAAAGTCAATATTACATTAAGTGATAAGGATATCTCATTTGAGTAAAAATGGATAACAAGTTATTGTGAAAATATATAGTTATAGCATCTTGTAATCTTCTCAACAATAAACAGAAACATTTGGTGAGAAGACATGTATTAAAAATCTAGGGAATATTATATTTTTTTAAGTTAAGCCATCTCTTTATGTCCTCTGTTTTTATACCTTTAATTTACATGGCAAGCAAAGCCTGATGATAATTCTTTATTAGGTCAACAGAGCCTGTCATATAGGAATGTGAATATGCCTAGGCTAAAATGTATTGAAAGGGTGATGAGAATTGGCCTAGAGTCCTGGGAAGTAAGTAAGTAAGTAAGTAAGATTTTTTGTTTTCTTTTGTGGTATAGCCTTGACATGGAGAGTGGGGTGATAATTTATTGGAAGAAGAGGGAAGGCACAGAAACAGAATAGAGAAACATTGATACACTAGCCAGTTGAACAAAAAGTGGAATGGGTCAGTACTGTTTTGCCATTTCAGTCACTATGACCGGTAGCCTCATCTGATTGTGATTTTCTGCTCTTTTCTTCTGTCTCAAACTTGCAAATGAGAAAACGAGGGCTCAGAGAAGCTAAGTGATTATATTCAGGTCATTTAGCTTCCATGTAGTAGAAATATGTTTTTCATTGTGTTTTGCCAAGCGATATTTAACCTGACGTAATAGTGAACACGTGACAAAATTTTTTTTTCATGAAAAAGACACTTCTATCATGAAATATTTTCACTTTTTAAAAATGTATCACTTAGTTGTGATTCTAGAACCTCTAATTTTAACTGAATATATGTAGGTTCGTCACATAGCCCATAAAATATTCCACGTCTGTGTCATTACTATTGAACTTCACAATAAACCTGAAAGATAGAGTATCCAAGTAACTTATCCAAGATAATACTGCAAATATCTGAAATCGACAAATTCAAATACTTTTTTCCACATTCAAGCATCAGATGTTATTCTACCATACTGTTACATATTTTCATTAGATAAGCAAGTGTATACCAAAGTTCTTTTGTTATATTTACAATCTGAGAAAAATCTAATGCTCTCACATATGGAATTATTGTATACTTTGTTTTTAAGTATTTCTAGTTTTTATTGTATACTTTTGTTTTGAGCATTTCTTTTTTTTGTTGTTTTCTTGAAGTTTTTATTCATTTATTTTGGGAGAGAGAGAAAGCACAAGCAGGGAGGGGCAGAGAGAGAGGGAGAGAGAGAGAATCCCAAGCAGGCTCTGCACTGTCAGAACAGAGCGCCATTGTGGGGCTCAAACTCAGGAACCATAAGATCATCACTTGAGCCAAAATCAAGAGTCAGTTGCTTAACCGACTGAACCACACAAGTGCCCCTGTTTTAAGTATTTCTAATTTTTATGTGATTTCGAGATAATTTGAAAGTGCATATTTGGAGTCCTTTAAGGCTAACCAGTTGGTCAATTGCTGGCGGTGCCTGGACTTACCCAGCATTGTAGCTTCTATAGATCTTCCACATTCTCACTGAGCATGACCCTTTAATAAAATAACTGTGTATTGCCTGAAAACTTTTATGATTTCAAATGAAATAAACACACATATATTGAAATAATATCAGTAGGCTCTGGGTTGTCAGTATTACAATATAGTTATATCACTTGTAAATTTTAATTAAGAAGAATACATCTATGGAAGCTTATGAAACAAAAATAGAAAAAAGAATTAGCGATAATTCAAATTCCCCTATCAAACTTTGACGTGAATATGTGTAATATATAACTTTTTTCATTATAATATAATGATATAGAATTACATCAAGATATAATGTACTATATTAAATAAATGTGCCTATACAAAGCAATATATATTATTTTTAGTCAAGAATTTAAGATAACTTTTGTAGAGTATTTTAATTATATGCAATTTTTTCCATTGGTGCTTAATTCAGAAATTAACATCTTGTAAGATGCTCTCCCATTGTAATCTTCAAAGTGAGAAATAAATAAATGAATAATAAAGACCAAAGTAGAAAGATAAGGATTTCTTTTAGCCAGAAATCAGATTTGAAAAATGGAGTGAATTTTTGACAGGAGAGTATGAAGGAGGGAAGAGGGAGTCTTTCTGGAATAGAATCCAAAGAGTTCTATGATTTCTTACTATTGATGTAACTAACCTTAATCCCCATCAACGAAAGACCACTGGGTGAACACCTGTGGTCAAAAGTTATTACTTCCTGCAGCAAAAGAGACGGCATACTACACGAATTTGTAGGGTACCTCAGAAGAAAGAGAGTGAAGTCAGGGAAAGAGAATTTCTGGAGTGTTGGGTGCTGGAGTCATAGGATGAACTTGGGGGGCATTGGTCAGATAATGGAGAGGTTGCTGGAAAAGTGGGAGGTCTTTATCTTTAGGATTTGTGAGTCCATGTGGCATCACTGTTGATCAGTTTATGTGTGGTCTTATCTAAACCACATGGGTCTAAATAAACTGGTGAAGAAGGAGTTTAGATGGTGTTTAATAAACATGATTTCTCTGGTAACTTTTATCTATTTTGTGATTCAGGTTACACTTTGTAAGATGGGGTTTGCGTTTCAATTTTCATTCTTTCACAGCCACTGATTCTAGCAAATTTTTCCCTTTCTCACCACTGACAAAATTTATAATTGAGGGTAAGTCATTTAAGTTTCCTTTAGTCAGTACTTTCATTTGTATAATAAAAACCTTGCAGTTGACATTCAACAAACTCTTTATACTTCTAAGCCTGAAATACTGAAGCCCAGACACTAATTCTTAAACATCTATCTTAAAGCATAAAGGAGGAGCTGAATTTCATATCAGGTGTAAGCTTTAACCATCATGTCAAATTCCACATTAGAAAAATTATATAAATATGATTTTTAAGTATAAAAAACAGAAAATGCCAAAATCTTATTTTCCAAATACACACTGAATATGCGAAAATAAATTGCAGTATAAAATCATGGGAGCTGTATTTGATAGTAAGTGCACTCTTGTTAAATTAAAAAAAATGATTATGGGGCGCCTGGGTGGCTCAGTCGGTTAAGCGGCCGACTTCGGCTCAGGTCATGATCTCGTGGTCCGTGAGTTCAAGCCCCGCGTCGGGCTCTGTGCTGACAGCTCAGAGCCTGGAGCCTGTTTCAGATTCTGTATCTCCCTCTCTCTGACCCTCCCCCGTTCATGCTTTGTCTCTCTCTGTCTCAAAAATAAATAAACGTTAAAAAAAAATTTAAAAATAAAAAAAAATGATTATAATGAAACTGTTGACTCAAATGAATATTCATCACCTTTGTCAGAGATCAAAAGAATCAAAGCAACCACAGATGAAGTCAAAAACACACAGACCCATTGTTTTACTAGTTAGTTGTCTTAGTCTGCTCAAGTCACCATAACAAAAGACTGAGTAGTTTAAACAAGAGAAATGTATTTTCTTATAGTTCTGATGGCCACAAGTCCAAGATCAAGGTGCCAGCACCATTCAGCTTTTGGTGGGAGCCCTCTTGCTGGCTTCCACATGGCCACTTCTCTCCATGTCCTTACAGGGAACAAGCTGTGGTATATCTCTCTTCTTTTTTTTCAACGTTTTTTTTTTTTTTTTGGGACAGAGAGAGACAGAGCATGAACGGGGGAGGGGCAGAGAGAGAGGGAGACACAGAATCGGAAACAGGCTCCAGGCTCCGAGCCATCAGCCCAGAGCCTGACGCGGGGCTCGAACTCACGGACCGCGAGATCGTGACCTGGCTGAAGTCGGACGCTTAACCGACTGCGCCAACCAGGCGCCCCTGTATATCTCTCTTCTTAAAAGGACACCAACCCTGTTGAATTAGGGCCCCACCCTTGTGGTCTTATTTAACCTTTATCACCTTGTCACAGGCCCTATCTGCAAGTAGGGTCACTCTGGGGGTTAAGACTTCCACATATGACGGGGTGTGGCACAATTCAGTCGTGCACTAGTAAACCTCAGATAACTAATCTGCCTTCAGTAAAATACTGTGTACTCTGTAAAGAATACAAGTGCCTTACTTTTGCTCATGAAAAAATAAATCTACATAAAGCATAGGGAATCTCATTGCCTTTTCCTAGCAACTCTTTATCTTTTCATTGAAAAGAGGTCCCTTATGAGGAGAGTGAGAAATTCCTTGAATTGGACCGGTAAAATCTGCCACTTTTCTGTGTCATTCCCACCTCTGACCTCTTTAGAGATTATCTCGGTAGGATGCCTGATGGGGGTGGCTTTGAGTGTTATGACCTTCAGCACTTCCTTAAACATGGACATAAAAAGGATCAGCTTCCAGCAGTTTAAACTAAAGTGAAGCAAACTACAAAAAAAAAAAAAAAAAGACAGTTTAAACAATTTTACTTAAAATTTCTAGTTTTTCTCTAAGGCTTATCACAGCCTAATTTAAATGAACAGATTTCTAGATCATTCACCATCAATTAGCTAATTATTGGCTAGAAACAGTTTCCTGGCTTTCATTCTATTTCAGATAATGTACAGGCTCCATTATGAGAAGATATAAATGGCTAACTTAATTTCCAAAACCATTATTTCATTTATTTTATTCAATATAGTTGGACTTATTTTTAATGAGCTTTGAAAAAAAAATATTTCTAGCTCACTGCTTCTACATACAGTTGTATTTTTTTCATTAACCTAATTTATGATGTGGCTTCATTAATTTGATTTTTAGTTCATTATCACATCATAAATAGGAACTCTCTAAATACTGATCTACTATCTTTCTACTTGATCCAAATAGGTAAAAACAAAATAAAACAAAACGAAAAACTTAATTCCCACTGCTATAATGAGGAGTATATTTTACCTTTTTTTTTTTTTGTTTATTTTCTTCCTTGTAAGTGGAATGACACACATGGCTTTAGCATGACACCTTTCTTTCCCTCCTCCCTTTCTTTTTCCTGGTTACAGCAGTCCTTCCCCCTGCCCTTAGATAACTCAATATTAACAACTTAGTGTGTGTACATATATATTTTTCTCCATATGTTAATAATCTTTTAAAAATTTTTTTTAACATTTATTTTTTGAGAGAGAGAGAGCGAGAGAGAGCGAGAGAGCATGAGCACGGGAGTGGCAGAGACAGAGAGGGAGACACGGAAACTGAAACAGGCTCCAGGCTCTGAGCTGTCAGCACAGAGCCCAACCCGGGGCTCGAACCCACGAACGGTGAGATCATGACGTGAGCCGAAGTCAGAGGCTCAACCTACTGAGCCACCCAGGTGCCCCAATATGTTAATAATCTTTTATACACCACATCAAGCTATGTAGGTATGTATTAATGTATGTACTCACACTCACGTGTACAGAGTTGGTATTTTGTTACTGTTTTTATTTTTGTTTTTTCATTACCTTGAACAACTAACTCTACAAAAGGTATCTCTAGAGGGGCACCGGGTGGCTCAGTTGGCTAAGGGGCACCGGGTGGCTCAGTCGGCTAAGCTGCCGACTTTAGCTCAGGTCATCATCTTGTGGTTTGTGAGTTTGAGCCCTGCATCAGGCTCTGCGCTGACAGCTCAGAGCCTGGAGCCTGCTTCCGATTCTGTGTCTTCCTCTCTATATGCCCCTCCCCTGCTTGTGCTCTCTCTCTCTCTCTCTCTCTCTCTCTCAAAAATAATTAAACATTAAAAGAATAAAATAAAATATTAAAAAATATATCTTTTTATATAAGCTCTTATATAAATTGGTACATTTGGTTCTACAGAATAGCTCTCTAGGAAAGGAATAGGCTTTTTTTCCTTAGTAAATATTATCATATTCTCATTTTACAGGTTAATATACTGAGAATTCTAGAACAGAAGGCTGAACAAGGTTAAATTACATTATATTTCAACCAACAATCTGACTACCCTCTCACCTCATGTCCACATCAACATTAAATTTTAGAGCATTTACACATTTTCTGAGGTTAAATCATTATATTGATTTCTATTTCCCTAATAAATGGTCAGTTTCGTTTTTCCCAAGTGTGTTAGTCATTTGGATTTACTCTTGGTACATTGTGTATTCATCTTTGTTCATTTTTATACTGTGTGTTTTGTCTTTTTTCCCTGCCAATTTGTGAGAATTTTTTGTGTATTACTGAAATGAACTCATGGTCTGTTATTTGCATTTTCATTTTTTCCAGATACATCATGTGTCTGTTGATCTTGCTAGCTATATTTTTTGCATACAAATGGTTTAAATTTCACTTAGTAAATTCCAAAGTTTTAGATACTCTAGGTGTCTAGTATTGTACATGAATTATCTAGATTTTCTTGCACTCTTACAAGAAAACAGTGTTTTAATTCAGCTGGTGTTGATTTTTGTAAATAGTATAAGATATAGATCCGTTTTAGATGGATACATTCATGTTTCAGCACTGAATATTAAATATGCTAGTCTTTTCTCCTTGAATGCATCTACCACAATTGTTGTATTAAGTTTATTATGTTGACAAGGTATTCAATATAATATAGCATCCAAAAACACAATGCTTAAAAAGTTTTTAAAGTATTTGTTCATTTAAAATTACTTGTTCTCAAACTGAGGGTTGATGGGGGGTGGGAGGGAGGGGAGGGTGGGTGATGGGTATTGAGGAGGGCACCTTTTGGGATGAGCACTGGGTGTTGTATGAAAACCAATTTGACAATAAATTTCATATATTGAAAAAAAAATAAAGAAGCCAATTCCAAAAGGTTACATACCATATGAAAAAAAAATAAAATAAAATTACTTGTTCTCTAATACACTAATGAAAATTGGTAAGTGTGAAAATGGGATTCATGACTTCTGTCTCCTTGCTTTACGAGTAGAGTTCTGAATTTGAAAAGTATAGAAAATGAACTCGTCAGTATTTCAACCATGTCAGTGTTTCAGCCTTTGTCAACTATGAAATCATTCATTTTCACAAGCATTTTATTATCCTTGTCATATATATGTGTGTTCTTATATATGTGTATTACATACACATACATATTTTTATATACTTGTGTGTATTTGTGTGTGTGTGTGTGTATGTGTGTGTGTGTGTATTATGTAATATACTTCTGTGTCTCCTACGGCTAGGCACAAATGAGCTTTGTGAAAATTTGAGCTCAGGTACAATGTGCATACCTACTATTTCTTTGGGCACAACAGGAAGAAAGAACATAACATTCAGGAAGGTTATATGTGTCACACATAAAAGCGTGCACTTTGAATTTAGATAGTCTAGGTTTGGTTCTATGTTGTGCCACTTAATGAGCTGTGTGATCAAAGGCTCCTTAACTTCAGTGCACCTGAATTTCCTCATCTGTAAAAAAGAGATAACAATAGCTATATCATTTTAGTATTGAATAGTGTCAGTGTGTTAAAAATGTAATAAAATATGTAGCTTCTATGAGTTGTTCTATATATTTTTTCCTTTTCTCCCCTTTGTTCCAGAGTATATTGACTGTATCTGTAAAATGAGAACTTTTTTCTCAACTCCTTTATTCTTAACAGCTGATTCTGTTTCTCTGTTAACTTGTTTTGCCAAAAGTGAGAAAGACCAAGAAATATGTAGAAACCCCATGATTTGTCTTCATCATCACTTTGGTGCATTTCTACATTTTAATGTCTATTTTTCTTCTTCACTTCCTGAGAACTTTCTCTATACTTCTTCCCACCCAGTGGCATCACTTCAGCCTCTAGTGAAGCCCACCTTCATTTACTCCTCTCAAATTAGTCATATCCTAATTCCATTCTACTTGTTTTCCTATCATGAGATAGGTTGAGACATAATTTTTACACTGCTTCAATTTTCACAATAATCCTGAGAAGTAGATATTATTATTATATCAGTGTTACTAAACAGGCTATATGGCTTGTCCAAAAACCAAGCCAAAAAATGGCAAAGCCTATATTCAAACACGACTTTCTGTTTATAAATTTCATGTGCTTTCTGCTGTCTCTTATTTGTATATGACTGTTTTGTTTGATTGACTAATCTGAGTTAGGGTTACAATGATTAAGAATCAATGGATAAAGAAGATACACACACACATACACACACACGCACACACAATGAAAACTACTTGGTAATCAAAGAGAATGAAATCTTACCATTTACAACTGTGGATGGAGCTAGAGTGTATTACGCTAAGCGAAAGAAGTCAGGCAGAGAAAGACAAATATCATAGGATTTCACTCATATGTGGAATTTAAGAAACAAAACAGATGGACATAGGGGAAGGGAAGAAAAAAGAAAATAAGATAAAAACAGAGAGGAGGCAAACCATAAGAGACTTTTAAATACAGAGAACAGACTGGGGGTTGCTAGAAGGAAGGTGGGTGGGGGGATAGACTAAATGGGTCATGGGCATTAAGGAGGGCACTTGAGATGAGCACTGGGTGTTCTTTGGAAGAGATTATTCACTGGGTTCTACGCTTGAAGCCAGGATTCTACTGTATGTTAACAGACTTGAATTTTAAAAAAAATTTTAAAAAGGAATCAATAGAGAATTTTCCAAAGTTTAACTGGTTTGATTCATCACTTAATAGGTTTATTCAGTCACAGAAATGTGCGTGCAGGTGTGTGTGTGTGTGTGTGTATAAAGCAATTACTTTACATCTCAGGAAACACCGTTTTTTGTTGTCATTGTTCAGGAAATACTTTTAAGATATTACCCCTACCAAAAAAAATCATATTTCAGAAAGATGAAATTGGTTTAAATGTAGAAATATTTCAAGTGCCATAAGAAAATGACTAAGAAACTAGAGTAAAATCTAGAAGTTGGAATTATTATGTATGGAAGGAACCACCAATGGAGGGGCCAGCTATGGCACTCAGGATGTCACTATCTCAGATATCCCCTTCCTCCACAGTTCTAAATACTCAAATATTAAATACTACATTTCTTTTGCATAGAATAGTATGCACTCTTTATGGCAAGACATCATGAAAATGTATATTTGTATGGGAGTAGCCAGATATAGCAAATAAAAACACAGAGTACCCCATTATATTAACTTCAGATAAACAACAAATATTACTTTTAGTATAAGTATGTGCCATGCAATACTTGGGACACACGTACACTCACAATTATCCATTTTTACCTGAATTCAAATTTTACTAAGGATCTTGTGCTTTATCTAACAACTAATTTTTATATATCTAATACAACAGCCAAATCAATACTCATACTGCTGTTCAAAACAGTAGCAGCCACTAACAGCTACATAGGATCATCACATTGCATTAACCTATTTTTCATATTGTGATAAAACTCACATAAAACAAAATTTACTGTCTTAACCATTTTTAAATACATAGTTCAGTAGTGTTAAGTTCATTGACATTGTTGGGCTACCATACTCCAGAACTCTTTCCATCTTGCAAAAATAGTTCTATGCCCAATGAATAACATGTGATTTCCCCCCTTATAGTAGCCTCTGTCGATCACCATTCTACTTTCTGTTTCTTTGAATTTGACTACTCTAGGTACCTCTTATAAGTGGAACCATACAGTATTGTTCTTTTCATGACTGGCTGATAAACAACAGAAATGTATTTCTCACAGTTTGGGAGGCTGGAAGTCTGAGATAATGGTGCTGGGATGGTTGGGTGAGGGCTCGCTGCCAAGATGCAGATTTCTCACTGTGTCCTTACGTGGTGGCAGGGGCTGGGGAACTCTGGGGGATCTCTTTTATAAAAGAACTAATCCCATTCATGAAGACTCCACCCTCAATCTATTTGTGTGCCAAAGGTCTCACCTCCAAACACCATCATATTGGGCATTAGGATTCTAATGAATATGAATTCTATGAATATTCTATGAATATTGGGAGATCATAATAATTTAAACCATATCAGCTGATTTCTTCTCAGGCTCCTCTTCTTGGCTTGTAAATGGCCATTCTCTCCCTGTGTTATCACATGGTCTTCCTTCTGGGTAAATCTGTATCCTAATTTTCTTTTCTTAGAAAACACCAGTCATATTAAGTTAGGGCCAAACTCAATTTAATTACCTCTTTAAAGACTATATATCCAAATACAATCACATTTTTGAGGTACTGGGGGTTAGGAATTGTGAGAGACACAATTCTGTTATAACAGGTTTAAACCCAAAAGTGAAATCGCTAGATCATATGGTAAGTCTATTTTTATGTTTTGAGGAAACTCCATACTGTTATTCATAGTAACTATACCTTTTTTATATTTCCAACAATAGTGCACAGGATTCTCTTTTCTCCACATCCTACAAAATGCTTATTACATATTAATTTATTTTTTTTAATAGCAGCCATCAGAATGGGTGTAAGGTGGTATCTCATTGTGGTTCTGATTTGCATTTTCCTAATGGTGGTATCTCATTGTGGTTCTGATTTGCATTTTCCTAATGTTGAGCGTCTTTCCATGGGCTTGTAGGCCATTTCTGTATCTTCTTCACAGAAATGTTTATTTGACTCCTTTGCCCATTTTTAAAATTGGCTTGTTTTGTTGTTGAATTGTAGGAGTTCTTTATTCCAGATATTAAGCCTTTATCAGATACATGATACGCAAATATTTTCTTTCATTCTCTAGGTTGCATTTTCACTCTGTTGATTGTGTTCTTCAATGCAAAAAGTTTTTAATGTTCATGTAATTCACTTTATCTATTTTAATGTTCATTACCTGTCCTTTTGGTGTCATATCAAAGTAATCATTTCCAAGTCCTATATCATGAAGGTTTTCCCCTCTTTTCTTCTAAAAGTTTTATAGTTTTAGCTCTTTCATTTAACTCAAGATTCCTCTTGAGTTAATTTTTGTATATGATGTAAGATAAATGTACCTCTTCATTTTGTTGCATATGAGGATGCAGGTTCCCTAACGTCATTTGTTGTAAAGACTCTCCCCATTGAATGGTCTTATTAGCACCTTTGTCAAAAATAACTTGACTATTTAGATGAGAGTTTATTATTGGGTTCTCTATTCTTCCCATTGATCTCTATGTCTGTCTGTCTTTCAATACTTCATTGTTTTGATTACTGTCATTTTGTGTTAAGTTTTGAAATCAGGAATTGCGAGAACTCCAAGTTCATTCTTCTTTTCCTTTTTTCTTTTTTTTTTTTTTAATTTTTTTTATGTTTATTCATTTTTGAAAGACACAGACAGAGCACAAGCAGGGCTGGGGCAGAGAAAAAGGGGGACACAGAATCTGAAGCAGGCTCCAGACTCTGAGCTGTCAGCACAGAGCCCGACGCAGGGCTCGAACTTACTAACTGCGAGATCATGACCTGAGCCGAAGTGGGATGCTCAACTGACTGAGCCACCCAGGCGCCCCTCATTCTTCTTTTTCAAGATTGTGTTGGCTATCCTGATGCTGTTGAAATTCCATATGAAATTCCATAGATATTTTTATTTCTGCAAAAAAATAGCTTTGGGATTTTCATAGAAACTGTGTACATCTGCTTCCTGATGGGTAGTTGTCCTATTCTTTATTTTCCAATATAGTTTCTAGAATTTGGACTCATTTCTAATTTTATTAGTTTAGATATTATCTTTCTGTGGGAGAGAGAATGTTAAAGATGCTACCAGACAGCAAGAAGCAGCACTTCTGAGAAGGTTAGCATAAAAGGAAAACCAAAAAGCTTGGTCTGCAAGTCACAAAAGTTAGGAAAAAGTGTATATATATGTGTGTAAGTGAGCTCAGGTTGCCATAACAAAATATCATAGACTGCATGGCTTACACAACAGAAACATATTCTCTCCTATTTCTAGAGAGTAGAAATTCAAAATCAAGACACCTTCAGGACTCCTTGTGGATGAGGTTTCTCTTACTGAATTGCGAATAGCTGCTTTCTGTATCATCACATGGCCTTTCCTCTGTGCTTGAAGAAAGAGTTCTCTGACATCGCTTCTTATAAGGACACCAGTGCTATTGGATTAGAGCTTCACCTTTATGACCTTATTCAACCTTAATGACCTTCTTAAGGCCTATCTCAGAATATAGTCACCGTAGGTTTAGGGCTTCAACATATGAATTTGGGACTGGGGGAGGGATTCAGTCCATAATAACATAGTTTGGAAAGTAGAGAATAGGAAAGATATGTCACTAACAGATAGTGGTAGCCTCATTGAAATGCCACCTCTGCTGCACTGGACAGAACTGGCAAAGCAGAAGCATAATGGATTTCCGGAGTCCAGTATTAAATTAATGGTTTATCCACTGTCCAGGAGCACCTGAGTGGCTCAGTCGGTTAAGTGTCCGACTTTGGCTCAGGTCAAGATCTATGGCTTGCGAGTTTGAGCTCCACATTGGGCTCCGTGCTGACAGCTCAGGGCCTGGAGCCTGGAGCCTGCTTCAGATTCTGTGTCTGCCCCTTCCCCATGCACGCTCTGTTTCTCTCAAAAATAAATTAACATTAAAAATTTAAAAAAAAATAGTTTATCCACTGTCCAAAGTTGTGAAAAAACAAGCTTGTGAGTGAAAACACTGGCCTTACTCACTCAATGGCATTTTTAAAAAATGACACACAATACATCTTTTACTTCTTGAAAACAAGTGCAGACAAGGACATTTACACATTCAGACGTTCAGTTTACATTTGGAGGAAGAGTGGATTCTAGGGAACTGAGTGAGATTACACTACCAATTTCCCTTTCCTGTAATTTAGAATAAAATATTTAATTTAGAATAAAATAAAAATTTCCTGAAAATGCAAAACATAAAATCTTTATTGATACCGCAGTTTTAAAAAATGTGAGCTAGTGTATAAATGGTAATGATTTAATTTTTAAATAAATATTGTTCTAGCTTCTCCACTATTTCTTAACTTCTAAACAATTAAAGTAGAAGTTAAAAAAAACAATAAAGGAACTACTAGATATTTTGCAGTGGCACTCCATATGAATGAAATTTCACATTCTTGTTGAAAAGCAACATTGGCGTTTTTACTTTTATAAAATGTAAGAAGAGATTACATCCTAGAAAAGCAACTGTCTTCTAAAATTATATCAAATAGCTATGCTATTTCACTCAAAACCATATAAATCAGAATTCTTCACAGGCTTTTAAACAACATTTAAAACCGCTGGTTTCTTCACCAAGATTATTAATTTAAAATTCCTTATTGAATAATACTGTTTACTGTATTACTATTTTATGTTTTTATCTGTTTACCTATTTGGGTTTTTTTAGTGTTTTTTTTATTCTCTCTCTCTCTCTCTCTCTCTCTCTCTCTCTCTCTCTTTTTAAATTAAAACAGCCTGAGTTTAAATCATCCCCAACTATTATATGGAAATAATGTCTGCCTGAAGTCGACTGGTTCACTATTTGGAGTAACAATGTTTTTGAAAACTCACTGATAGTAAGTTCCAGCTCCACTGTTTTTAACAGCAAGTTAATTTCCTTCTACTACTGCCACAGGTAGCAAATTTTAGTCAAGGACATCTGACTTGCAAGCATGATGTGGTGTGTGTGTGTGTGTGTGTGTGTGTGTGTGTGTGTATATATATATGTATGTATATGGGGTGTGTGTGTGTGTGTGTATATATATATATATATACATTAACTGTGAAAATAGGAATGATAAAATAAAATAATAAAATAATAAAATAAATAAAATGGAAATGTGGTAATACCTGTTTCACCTATTCAAAAAGATATTGTAAGGACCAAATGGCTGTGAAAATTCCTGGCATAGAGAATTTCAAATAGAATTTATTTATGAGTATCATACAAAAACTTTATATGTGTTATAGAGACACATAGAATTTTAATTTTTGGTTAAAATCATTGTTGACATTTTAAAAAAATGTAATGTTTATTTATTTTGGAAAGAGAGACAGAGCACGAGCAGGGGAGGGGCAGAGAGAGAGGGAGACACAGAATCCAAAGCAGGCTCCAGGCTCCGAGCTGTCAGCACAGAGCCCAATACAGGGCTCGAACCCATGAACTGTGAGATGGTGACCAGAGTCAAAGACTGATGCTTAACCAACTGAGCCACCCTGTTGCCCCCAGATTTTTAAAAAATTAAAAGTAAATATACAAGAAAACAGAAAACCTGCATTCTTTTCTCCCTTCTGTGAAGAACACTTCTTATATGACTTTGGACAACTCATCTGACCTTTTACACACTTGGCAATTCTATTCAAAAATGAGGGGAAAAAGTCATGATTCCTATTCCAAAGGAAATAGGATTAATTTCAGTTCCCTTCATATATTAAGATGTTTGTGGGGCGCCTGGGTGGCGCAGTCGGTTAAGCGTCCGACTTCAGCCAGGTCACAATCTCGTGGTGCATGAGTTCGAGCCCCGCGTCAGGCTCTGGACTGATGGCTCGGAGCCTGGAGCCTGTTTCCGATTCTGTGTCTCCCTCTCTCTCTGCCCCTCCCCCGTTTGTGCTCTGTCTCTCTCTGTCCCAAAAATAAATAAAAAACGTTGAAAAAAAATTAAAAAAAAAAAAAAAGATGTTTGTAATCAGCATAAAACACCTATCCAAAAGTTCTACGAATTTCAAAAAAAAGGTTTCTACTAATTTAATTCCTTACTTATTATATTGAAAGAAGACTACATCATCCAAAAAGAGCTATTCTTGTGTAAATATTCATAATACCCAGTAATTTCTATGCTGCCTGTGGTACAGCAGCCATAAGGAAATGCAATGTTATTAACATGAAGAAAATTAAAATAAACAAAAAGTGTATTTTAAAATGTAAATTAGTTTATTTGCTTGCACGATCTATACTCAGAACACATCGAACCTGCAAACTGACAAGTGAGTTTACAAAGTGAGATTAGCTCTGATGCAGTGACATGTGATTTGGATAAAGTGACTAAGTTTCTCATACTTAGTAGAAGAAAAGCTGTTCTGAAAATAATGGTTGGGATCACTGTAATTGTCACACATAAATTATTTTGTTTATAATAAAATGTAGTTGGAGCAAGGTAAGACTGAATCAGTTACCAACATATGTTCTCCCCTCTCTCGGGTAGTCATTCTTGGAGGGTGATTAGCAAACTGGAATGTTTTAATTTGAATTGGCCAAGTTTCTAAAATTGGAACATGAACATATGCGGTCAAATGATGAGACAGTCCCCGGAGAATCAGCAACCATGTATTCCAATTCTACTTTAGTGTCTTAACATAGTTGCAAATCCTATGTGCAGTTTGCAGTTTTCTGGAAGGATAATCAAAATGATAAGAGTAGGAAAAATAAGTTTACATGGTCAGTAGTCTCACAGTGGCATTGGAAGAAAATCCAGTTGTTGGGAAAAACAGTGGATTGAGAGACATGATATTTTATCTGATGTTGCTATTTCTAACTGTGTGAATAATTTACCCTCTAACTTACATATAATTAATGACTAGACAGTCTCTTTGGGCCCTTCAGCTCCTCATCTTATGAGTCTTGGTCTCATCACTTTTTAAATGAGGAAACTCATTCTAGGATTATTGTGAAAAACGAGCTAATAAATGTAACACACTCAGCATAGTACCTAACATATGTTTTCAGAAAAGTTATTAAAAGCATAGATAGCAGGCACTCAACAAACAATTCTTTCCACAACCTATTACCTAATCCCCAAAATTGGTTCCTCTCCTTTATGTATTATATTATATATTAAGTATATGAGTATCCTCTAAATTTACCAGTGATCAGTAAATAAGATGGTACTTTATTTTTTTCTGTGATCAAATTATTTTAAATTTTTTTTTAACATTTTTATTTATTTTTGAGACAGGGAGAGACAGAGCATGAACAGGGGAGGGTCAGAGAGAGGGAGACACAGAATCCGAAACAGGCTCCAGGCTCTGAGCCGTCAGCACAGAGCCCGATGCGGGGCTCGAACTCACGGACCGTGAGATCATGACCTGAGCCGAAGTCGGCCGCTTAACCGACTGAGCCACCCAGGCGCCCCTGTGATCATATTATTTTAAAAGAACCCAAGAATATCTGGAGCACACGAAAGTCTATTAATTAAGTCAGGAATGAATCATGAAGTGAAGAAGGATCTATAAGATTAAAGAAATAGATGTTGGGCCACCCAGATGGCTCTCAGTTAAGCCTGAGATTGACTCTTGATTTTGGCCCAGATCATGATCTCGCAGTCATGGAATCAAGCCTCGTTTGGTATTGGGTTCCACCCTGAGTGTGGAGCCTGCTTGGGATTCTCTGTCTCCCTGTCTTTCTGCCCCTCCCCTACTCATGCTTGCTCTCTCACTCTCTCTCAAAATAAATAAAGATTTTTTAAAAGAAAAAAATAAATAGATGTTATACCTAAATAAAAAATCAGAGGTTCAAATAACGTATTTTTCGGCCATTCTTAAAAAGCAAGAAGTTATTGGTTGTTTTATTTCGTGCAGATATTTTCACACTTGAGGTCCGTAAATGATACCTCATTTAACAAATGTGAATTTTGGTTTCTGATAAAGTTGTTTTTTTAAACATACTCTGGATGAGGTGGACATTGAAGTAGTCACCAAGGAAAATTGTGTGTCTTCTTGTTTGTTTTCATCTACAACTAGAAGAAAATCTATCAGTTATAGACACAACCATTTTCTTAAGTACATAATTAAAAATGGCTGCTTTGATTCTGGCTTAAAAAAAAAACCAACAACTAAACGAAATAGTCTTAGTACCCTATACATCTCTATTTTAAATACTTGTGGGGTTTTCTACCTCAGGATGCAAAATGGAAGAGGGAACATATTGAGATCCTGAATCTTCCACCAATTTTTTAGAATTCCAGTAAATAATACCTCCCACAGTGGAAAAAACAAAAACCTTATTAGTCCCCTAAAGAAGAAAGGGAGCAAGCCCTGGAATAGAATGTTTAAGGAAATGCTGCATACGGGTAAAAATAGGTTCAAACAGATTGAAAACAGAATAGAGGTAAGGAAAATATAAAAGATGACTACGCACTGTAGCATTTGATGACGCCATTCAAGTCTTCAGAATGAACTTAGACCTGATTGAAGGTGTCAGAGCCTGAGGGGAATGTGGATCCTCTGTGTTAACTCCGGAGCAGCCCTCAGACTGATGGACAACAGAAAAACACCAGGCAGTTCCCTTAACATACCCGTTACCTCAGTTTCCAAGGAATAATTATACTATCTATCTATGTGTTTCTGGTTAGTATAAGTGACTTAAGAGGCATAAAGTACTCATTTATATCATCTTAGACAAAAGGCTTTTCCTGCTGTGCATTTCTTAGTTGCCAAGTAGTTAATACTTTAGTCAACCTACAGTTATTTATTTCTATGTCATTGCAAAACGGTCAGAAAATCTGGCCTTTAAAATAGGTTTTGAATTTTTATTTTGTGACATGGAGATATTATTAAATGTTTAAACCACCGTGTATATATTAAAATTGCATGTTATATACTTGAGTAATCAATGATTACTACATTACCTCTTAAATACATTTTATTAATGCTTTTATTTTTTGTCTATCTTATGTGTGTTAATGCTATCATAGTGTGTTTTAATTTGCCCTTCTATGATTACTAAGGATGTTTTTCATGTGCTTTTGGCTGATGGTCATTCTCTTTGGGATATTTCTGTTCAAACATTTTCATTGTTTTTAAGTTACCTTTCTCTTATTGATTCATAGTGATCCTATATATTTTTGCATACAATTACTTAGCTGGTGTATAGCTATAGCCTTTCATGGCTTTAATCTTGTCATTTGGTCAGCAAGATTTTTTTTTCCTTATAATGAATAGAGTACAACTTATCAATCTTTACTCTTATGCTTAATGTTTTTAGTGTCTTGTTTAACTAATCTCTGCCACCTTCTCCCAGATCATAAATATATCCCCTTATTTTATATTCTAGAAAATTGGTGATGCTATCTTTCTTATTTAGTCCACATTAATCTGGAATTGACTTTGTGCCATTTTGTTCCCTGTGGATATTCAACTAACCTAACAATACTTCTTAAAAGTCTGCCCTTTTATTTGGTTTTCTCCGATCATTGCAATGACCTTCTGTAATAAATCAGATCCCATTATATTCTCCTTTCTCTCTCTTTCCCCCTCACTCCTGCTCTAACTTTGTCCTTTAGATTTCCTGGGCTATGACTGGTCCTTTTCATTTTACATAAATATAAGAATTGGCCTATAAATACACACATACACACTTGCTAGAATTTAAACTGAGATTGCATAAAATGTGTAAGTCCAATTGGGGAAAATTGAAACAACAATACTGATTTTTCAAATCTATGAAGATCTTATATTAACATATTTAACATTCCATTCTTTAGGTCATAAATTCCTCTTAGTAATGTTTTGTAGTAAACTTTACAACTTTTCTGTGTGGAGACTGTGTAAAGTCTTTCGATGGATTAATTCCTAATTTTGATGTTATGACAATTAATGTTTTCAATCTTTGTTAGTACTTCACAAAATTCCAACTGCATATTCTTAAGTTTTTTCTTTTCTCTTTTTTCTTTCTTTCTTTTTCTTTCTTTCTTTCTTTCTTTCTTTCTTTCTTTCTTTCTTTCTTTCTTTCAAGAGTACAAACAGAGAAGGAGCAGAGGGAGAGGAAAAAAGAGAGAGAATCTTTTTTTTGGTTTGCCTCCCTGGTTTTTTTAAATTAATTTATTAATCTATTTTAATTTACATACAAGTTAGTTAGCATATAGTGCAACAATGATTTCAGGAAAAGATTCCTTAATGCCCCTTACCCATTTAGCCCATCCCCCCTCTCACAACCCCTCCAGCAACCCTCAGTTTGTTCTCCATATTTATGAGTCTCTTCTGTTTTGTCCCCCTCCCCGTTTTTATACTGTTTTTGCTTCCCTTCCCTTATGTTTATCTGTTTTGTATCTTAAATTCCTCATATAAATGAAGTCATATGATATTTGTCTAATTTCACTTAGCATAATACCCACTAGTTCCATCCATGTAGTTGCAAATGGCAAGATTTCATTCTTTTTGATTGCCAAGTAATACTCCATTGTATATGTATACCACATCTTCTTTATCCATTCATCCACTGATGGGCATTTGGGCTCTTTCCATACCTGGGTTGTGGTTGATAGTGCTGCTATAAACATTAGGGTGCATGTGCCCCTTCAAAACAGCATCCCTGTATCCCTTGGATAAATACCTAGCAGTGCAATTGCTGGGTCGTAGGGTAGTTCTATTTTTACTTTTTTGAGGAACCTCCATACCATTTTCCAGAGTGGCTGCACCAGTTTGCATTCTGACCAGCAGTGCAAAAGAGATCCTCTTTCTCTGCATCATCGCCAACATCTGCTGTTGCCTGAGTTGTTCATGTTAGCCATTCTGACAGGTGTGAGGTGGTATCTCATTGTGGTTTTGATTTATATTTCCCTGATGATGAGTGATGTTGAGCATTTTATCATGTGTCAGTTGGCCATCTGGATGTCTTCTTTGGAGAAGTGTCTATTCATGTCATTTGCCCATTTCTTCACTGGATTATTTGTTTTTTGGGTGTTGAGTTTGATAAGTTCTTTATAGATTTTGGATACTAACCTTTTATCTGATATGTCATTTGCAAATATCTTCTCCCATTCCATCAGTTGCCTTTTAGTTTTGATGACTGTTTCCTTCGCTGTGCACAAGCTTTTTGTTTTGATGAGGTCCCAATAGTTCATTTTTGCTTTTGTTTCCCTTGCCTCTGGAGACGCGTTAAGAAGTTACTGCGGCCAAGGTCAAAGAGGTTTTTGCCTACTTTCTCCTCTAGGATTTTGATGGCTTCCTGTCTTACATTGAGGTCTTTCATCCATTTTGAGTTTATTTTTGTGTATGATGTAAGAAAGCGGTCCAGGTTCATTTTTCTACATGTCCCTGTCCAGTTTTCCCAGCACCACTTGCTGAAGAGACTGTCTTTATTCCACTGGATCTTCTTTCCTGTTTGTCAAAGATTAGTTGGCCATACATTTGTGGGTCCATTTCTGGGTTTTCTATTCTGTTCCATTGATCTGAGTGTCTGTTTTTGTGCTGGTACCATATTGTCTTGGTGATTACAAAGCTTTGTAATACAGCTTAAAGTCTGGGATTGTGATGCCTCCTGCTTTGGTTTTCTTTTTCAAGATTGCTGTGGCTATTCAGGTTCTTTTCTCATGTCATACAAATTTTAGGATTGTTTGTTCTAGTTCTGTGAAGAATACTGGTGTTAGTTTTATAGTATTGCATTGAATATGTAGATTGATTTCGGTAGTATTGACATTTTAACAATATTTGTTCCTCCTATCCAGGAGCATAGAATCTTTTTCCATTTTTTTTTTTTATCTTCTTCAATTTCTTTAATAAGATTTCTATAGTTTTCAGTGTACAGATTTTCACCTCTTTGGTTAGATTTATTCCTAGGTATTTTATGGTTTTTGGTGCAATTGTAAATGGGATTGATTCCTTGATTTCTCTTTCTGTTGTTTCATTGTTGGTGTATAGGAATGCAACCTATTTCTGTGCATTGATTTTATATCCTGCAACTTTGCTGAATTCATGGATCAGTTGTAGCAGTTTTTTGGTGGAATCTTTTGGGTTTTCCATATAGAGTATCATGTCATCTGTGAAGAGTGAAAATGTGACCTCCTCCTAGCCAATTTAGATGCCTTTTATTTATTTGTGTTGTTTGAGGCTGAGACTTCCAATACTATGTTGAATAACAGTGGTGAGATTGCACATCCCTGTCTTGTGTCTGACCTTAGGGGGAAAGCTCTCAGTTTTTCCCCATTGAAGATGATATTAGCATTGGGTCTTTCATACATGGTTTTTATGATCTCGAGGTATGATCCTTCTATCTCTATTTTCTTGATGGTTTTTATCAAGAAAGAATGTTGTATTTTTTCAAATGCTTTCTCTGTATCTATTTAAAGGATCATGTGGTTCTTGTCCTTTCTTTTATTGATGTGATGAATCACATTGATTGTTTTACAGATATTGAACCAACCCTACATCCCAGGTATAAATCCCACTTGATCGTGGTGAATAATTTTTTAATGTATTGTTGCATCTGGTTGGCTAATACCTTGTTGAGGATTTTTACATCCGTGTTCATCAGGAAAATTGGTCTATAGAGTTCTCCTATTTAGTGGGGTCTTTGTCTGGTTTTGGAATCAGGGTAATGCTGGCTTCATAGAAAAAGTTTGGAAGTTTTCCTTTCATTTCTATTTTTTTGGAACAGCTTCAAGTGAATAGGTGTTAACGCTTCCTTAAGTGTTTGGTAGAATTCCCCTGGAAAGCCATCTGGCCTTGGACTCTTGTGTTTTGGGAGATTTTTGATTACTAATTCGATTTCTTTACTGGTTATGGGTCTGTTCAAATTTTCCATTTCAGGAAGAGAGAAAATCTTAAGCAGGCTCCACACCCAGCACAAAGCCCAACAAAGGGCTCGATCTCACAACCATGAGATCATGACCTCAGTCGAAATCAAGAGTTAGACACTTAACCAACTGAGCCACCCAGGCTCCCCTTCTTACTTTTTAACTTATATCGTATGACCTTGATTAATTAGCTTAATGATTCTAATACTTTGTACATTCTTTTATATTATCTTTCTACACAAATTTTACTTATTTTATCCAGTTGTTATAGCTTTAATTTTTCCTCCATGATGTATTACACTGGCTAGGATCTCCACTTCTAGAATTGTAGATTAGATGTTTAATGTCACAAAATTTTATTTCTGCATAGGTGAGCTTATTATGTTTCTCTTTTAAGCAGTATATAATTATGTGTGTATGTATATTTATGCAATCTAACACATTTAATCTTTTAATTGGAGTATTTAACCCACTTATAGTTTATGAAATTACTGAGCCATTAAGTTTATATCTATCATCTTCTGATTTGTTTCTATTTCACCACTTTTTATATTCCTTATTGAAAATAATTTTTTCTATTATAGCTTCATAATGCTGATTAAAAACTACTATCAGCCTAGAAATTTATGGTCACTTAAAGTACATTCAGATTTGAAAAATAAAATTAAATGTTTTCAGACATACAAAGGATATCAACTTAGTGCTTATAGATCCTTACTTTAAAACACTAGAGTATATATTTTAACCAAAAGAAACAAATTCAGAAGGAAAGAGTGGGATGAAAGTAACCTTGAATAGTACAGAAACAAATATTAGATACTGAAAAAACTGTGAACTGTTTTTAAAAAATGATCTTCATGGAGACTTATGGGGGTTGAGGTGGTGGAATTGTTCAGTAGGCACTAACCTTGTACTGGAAGTAAGGGAGACTGAGATTGTAAACAAACAAAAAATGTTTTATTAGCAAAAATATTTTATAATACATACAAAACCATATCCCAGTCTTAAACCCAGGACCTCAGAGTGTGATCTTATTTGGAATTAGGATCATTGCAGATGTAACTAAATAAGACAAGGTCATATTTGAGTAGGGCGGGCCCCTAATTCAATATGATGTGTGTCCTTCTAAACAAGGGAAGCTTTGGATAAACAGAAGTTCACTAAGGGAGAATGCCATGAGAAGATTGGAGCTATGCTGCCCAAAGCAAGGGAAATAATAGAAACTAGGGGAGAGGGCTGGCATTGACCTTTCCCTAGTACCTTCAAAAAGCCCTGCCAGCACCTCGAGTTCAGACTTCCAGCCTCCAGAACTGTGAATCAATAGATTTCCGTTGTTTGAATCACTTGGTTTGTGGCATCTTCTCATAGCAGCCCCAGAAAGCTACTAAAAACTTTGACAGAGGAAGAGACCAACCATAAACATGAAAAAAAATATATATATATAAGACTCTTTAAAATGTTGAAAAATAAGCAACACCTATCTGTGAACCCTGAGATAAGGAAAACAAGCAAACAAACAAACTGAGCCCTAGGATTAACTCAGCTTTTCACCTGGAGGATTTCTGGACCATGGGATAAGATTCCAAGAAGAAGATGAGAGAGTCTTACTGGTTTGAGGAAATGGGAGATCCAAGTTCAGGATGGCTGATATGATGAAAGGTTATGTGTTCCAGAAAGAAGGAAGACATGTAGAAGACAAGCTCCAGATATATGCACTGGAGTCCTCTTGAGTCCTTGCTAAATATTAAGCAGTGTGTGTATAAGATAAAATTTTACAGGGTCTAACAAGAGTAACTGGAACTGAACCATATGGTTCCCCAAAACTCACACAGGGCTAGAAATCATTTGAGTTACAACCAGCTAGAGTGAAGATTTCTCTTTGGTAAGTCAAAATATTCAGTAGAGACCTTATAAGTATCATGAATTAGTAGTAGGGCTAAATTGTCATTAAAATAAAGGTTACTCTACACATCCCCTGAACAAGTTAAAAAACAATTCTAGAAAAAGTCAAAATTATCTACTAATATCTCACTGCTTATCCATAGTCAGTGAGAGAAATAAAATAGAATCCTATAAATTACTCAATTAATCTAAAGGAAGGCAGTTAAGAAGGAACACATGGGAAAAATAGAATACAACTAGTAAGATAGTTAGCTTAAACTCAAATATTTCAATAATTACAGTGAAAATAAGCTATTAATATTCTATTTAAGTAAAAGATCTACATGTATCAGTGAGAAATAAACTTTATAAGGACACAGATGATAATATAGATTATGTTAAAAGTGAAAGTATGAAAAAGGCTATATCATGCACACACTAATCATGAAAAGCTGAATTTAATATGTACTGACAGTAGACAATATAAAAATAATAAGTATAATTAACAGACAGAAAGAAGACAATTCATAATAACAAAAGGATCAATTTATAAAGACATAGAAATCATAAAGGTGTCTGCATCTGATTAGATAGCTTCAAAATACTTGAAGCAAAAACATGCTGAAAAACAAAAAACACAAACCCCCAATTAAATTTGGAGAATTCAACACTCATGTGTCAATAATTAATAGAACAAACAGAAAAACTGGAAGTAAATAGACCTAAAAATCCATTCAACCTACTTGACCTATTTGGCACTCATTGAACACAATGCCCAACAACAGCAGATACACAAGTGCACAGGAAATAGTCATTAAGATAAACCACATTCTGACCACAAAACAAGTCTCAACAAATTTTTTAAAAATGGTTCATATTGAGCATTTTCTTTACCTGGAACAGAATTAAACTAGGAATCAGTTAATGGGAAAATATGTGGAAAATAGTTTTTGAAATGTAAACAGCATGCTTTTCAATAAACCATGAGTCATAAAAGAAATTATAGGGAAATTTAGAAAATATTTGAATTGGATAAAAAGGAGAGTATAACTTAAAAATGTATAGTTTGGGAAGGCTGATGTCATGGAAATGGTTGAACACAATTGCTCTAAGAAGCATTTCCTCACTGAAGCAGCCATTAAAATGGCAAAAATATACAGTCATCTTTTTTGGAACTCTGGAATCTACTAAAAAATTACAGCAACAAGTTGTAGGATTCAAAATCAACATGCAAAAATTAGTTGTGTTCCTATACACTAATGATGAAATATCTGAAAAAAGAAATAGAAAAACAATCCTACTTACAATAGCATTAAAAACCATAAAACATTGATGAGTAAACTTAACTAACGAGGCAAAAGACTCGCATGCTAAAAATTGTAAAACATTGATGAAATAAATGAAAACAAATATAAACAAATACAAGGATATCTTAATGTTCACAGACTAGAAGGCTTAATATTATTGCAATACCCAAAGTGATCTGCAGATTCAATGCAATCCCTACCAACACCCCCATTTCATATTTTTTTTACAGAAATAGGAAAAAAATTCTATCCTTTTTGTGGGGGGGGAACCACACAAAGTCATGAAAGGCCAAATCAATCCTGATTGAGCTGAAGGCATCACAGTGTCTGATTTCAAAATAGATTACAAAACTATAGCATATAAAACATTATACTACTGCCATAAAGACAAATTGTTTATTCAGTATTAGTTCTGATTTTATTTTCCAATTTTATTTCTTCTTCTGATTTTACTTATTTTAGCATTCTTTATTTTTCCTCAGTCTAGCTACACATTCCTCAATTTTATCTCAATAGAGAAGATCAACAAAACTAAAGGTTACATCTTTTAAAAGATCAACAAAATTCGCAAACTTTTATCAACACTGACCAAGAAAAAAAAGAAAAAGCTTGTTACTAAAATCAGAAATGAAAGTGATGACATTAATATAGACCTTACAGAAATAAAAGGTGTACAGGAGAATACTATGAACAGTTGTACACCAACAAATTAGATGACATAGATGAAATGAACAGTTTTCTAGAAACACACAAATTACCTGAATCGACACAGGATGAAATAGAAAATCTGAACAGAAATATAACATGTAAAGAGATGAATCAGCAATAAAAAACCATCTCCAAACAGAGGAAAAATGAGGACGAGCTTCATTGGTGAATTGGAAGATTCAGTAATATTAAGATATCCATTTTATTCAAAATTTGTCTATAGATTAAATAAATTTTAATTAAAATTCCAACAGGCATTTTTGGAAAGTCATGAGCTGATTCTAAAATTTATATGGAAATCTATTTGTTTCCATTTTATTGAGATATAATTAATATATAACATTGTGTAAGTTTAAGGTATACAACCTGTTGATTTGATACACAAAGTATTGCAAAACGATTACTACCGTAGACCGCCTTCAAATCACATAATTATGGTTTCTACTCTTGTATGAGAACGTTTGATCTCTTCTCAACTTTCAAATATATAACACAGTATTATTACTTACCATCACTATGCTGTACATTAGGTCCCCAGACCTGATGTGTCTTATAACTGAAGTTCCTACTCTTCCATAAACATCTGTTTCCTTCATGTCCAGCCCTGGTAACCACATTCCACTCTATTTCTATGAGTTCAGTATTTTTGTAGATTCCACATACAAGGGTTTGTCTCTCTCTGATTTATATCATTTGGCATAATATCCTCAAGGTCCATCCATGTTGCAAACGGCAGGATTTCTTTTTTTTTTTTAAGGCTGAATAATATTGATATTAATGTTGATGGTAATAATATATATTATCATTTATACAATATATATTATCACATACTGATATATTATCTTCTATACTTCTATTTTATCCATTCATTCATTGATGGACACTTACATTCTGTACATATCTTGGCTATTGTGAACACGGGGGTACAGATAAACTATTCCAGATCCTGATTTCATTTTCACTGGGTATACATCCAGAAGTGGGATTGTTGGATCATATGGTAGTTCTATTTTAATTTATTGAGGAACCTCCATACTGTATGTTTGTTTGTTTGTTTGTTTGTTTTGGCTGGACCAGTTTACACTCCCATCAAGAGTATACAGGTTTTTCTTTACATTTTTTTTTTTTTTTAATTCTCAAGTTAGTTAACATACAGTGTAGTCTTGGCTTCAGGAGTAGAACCCAGTGATTCATCACTTGCATGTAACACCCAATGCTTGTCCCAACAAGTGCTCTCCTTGATGCTCATCACCCATTTAACCCACCTCCCCACCCTCACCCCCATCAACCCTCAGTTTGTTCTCTGTATTTAAGAGTCTCTTGTGGTTTGCCTCCCTGTTTTTATCTTATTTTCCCTTCCCTTCCCCTACGTCCATCTGTTAACTTTCTCAGATTCCACATATGAGTGAAATCATATGATATCTCTCTTTTTCTGACTGACTTATTTCGCTTAGCATAATACACTCCAGTTCTATCCACATTGTTGCAAATGGCAATATTTCATTCTTTTTCATCGCTGTGTAGTATTCCGTTGTATGTATATGCTACATCTTAATCCATTCATCAGTTGATGAATATTTGGGCTTTTCCCATAATTTGGCTATTGTTGATAGTGCTGTTATAAACATTGGGGTGCATGTGCCCCTTCGAATTGGCATTTTTGTATCCTTTTGATGAATTCCTAGTAGTCCAGTTGCTGGGTCATAGGGTAGTTCTATTTTAAATTTTTGGAGGAACTTCCACACTGTCTTCCAGAGCGGCTGCACCAGTTTGCATTCACATCAACAGTGCAAGAGGGTTCCCCTTTCTCCACATCCTTGCCAACATCTGTTGTTTTCTGAGTTATTAATTTCAGCCATGCTGACCAGTGTGAGGTGGTATCTCATTGTGGTTTTGATTGTATTTACCGATGATGAGTGATGTTGAGCATCTTTTCATATGTCTGTTTGCCATTTGGATGTCTTCTTTGGAAAAGTGTCTATTCGTGTCTTCTGCCCATTTTTTCACTGGATTATTTGTTTTTTGAGGTGTTGATTTTGGTAACTTCTTTATAGATTTTGGATCCTAACCCTTTATCCAATATGTATTTGCAAATATCTTTTCCCATTCTGTTGGTTGCCTGTTAGTTTTGCTGATTGTTTCATTCATGGTGCAGAATATTTTTATTTTCATGAGGTCCCAATAGTTTATTTTTGCCTTTGTCTCCCTTGCCTCTGGAGACATGTCAAGTAATAAGTTGCTGTGGCTGAGTTCAAAGAAGTTCCTGCCTATTTTCTGCTGTAGGATTGTCATGGTTTCCTGTCTCACATTTAAGTCTTTCATCCATTTTGAATTTATTTTTGTGTATGGTATAAGAAAGTGGTCCAGTTTAATTCTTCTTCATGCTGCTATGTAGTTCTCCCAGTACCATTTGCTAAAGAGACTGTCTTTTGTCCATTAGATATTCTTTACTGCTTTGTCAAAAATGAGTTGGCCATATGTTTGTGGGTCCATTTCTGGCTTCTGTATTCTATTCCATTGATCTATGTATCTGTTTTTGTGCCAATACCATACTGTCTTGATTATTACATAATACAGGTTAAAGTCTGGGATTGTGATGTTTCCAGCTTTGCGTTTCTTTTTCGGAATTACTTTGGCTATTTATGGTCTTTTATGGTTCCATATTAATTTTAGGATCGATTGCTCTGTGAAACCTGCTGGTGCTATTTTGATAGGTATTGCATTGAATGTTTGGGTAGTATTGACATTTTAACAATATTTTTTCTTCCAATCCGTGAGCATGGAGAGTTTTCCCATTTCTTTGTGTCTTCTTCAATTTCTTTTATAAGCTTTCTGTAGTTTTCAGTGTACACATCTTTACCTCTTTGATTAGGTTTATTCCCAGGTATTTTATAGTTCTTGGTGCAATTTTAAATGGGGTTGATTCCCTGATATCTCTTCCCATTGCTTCATTATTTGTGTATAGAAATATTGTCTTTTTAATGATAGCCATTCTAATAGGTGTGAGGTGATATTGCATTGTGGTTTTGATTTGCATAACCCTGATGACTAATGATGTTGATTACCTTTTTGTGCATCTGTTGACTACTTGCATGTCTTCTTTGGAAAAATGTCTATTCAGTTCCTTTGCACATGTTTTTAATCAGTTGGGTTTATTGTTTGTTCACTTGATTTTTACTATTCAGCTGTTTAAGTTCTTTATGTATTCTGGATATTAAACCCTTATAAGATATACAATTTGCAAATACTTTCTCCCATTCTATAGGTTGCCTTTTTATGTGATAATTTTTTTTCTTTTTTTTGGTGAGAAGGTGTTTTTTTTTTTTTTTATTTTGGGTTTTTTTTTGTTTTTGTTTGTTTTTTGGTTTTTGGTTTTTTCTTTTGTTTTTGTTTTTTGTTTTGTTTTGTTTTGTTTTTTTCAGTAGTCCCACTAGTTGATTTTTGCTTTTGGATTTGCATTTGGTTTAGTGTTATATCCAAAAAATTGTTGCCAAGACCAATGTCAAGGAGATTTTCCCCTATCTTTTCTTCTAAGAGCTTCATGGTTTCAGATTTATGTTTGAGTCTTTAATCCATTTTGTGTTAATTTTTTAAAGTTTATTTATTTTATTTATTTTTGGGGGGGCCGAGAGATGGGGGGGATCAGAGAATCTGAAGTGGACCCTGTGCGGACAGCAGAGAGAGAGAGCCCCATGTAGAGCTCGAACTCACAAACTGAGATCATGACCTGAGCCAAAGGCAGATGCTTAACCGACTGAGCGACCCAGGTGCCCCCATTTTGTGTTAATTTTTGTGTGTGGTGTACGATATGGATACAATATAATTCTGCATGTGGGTTTTCCAGTTTTTACAACACCATGTATAGGAAGAGACTGTCCTTTCCCTATTGAGTATTCTTGGCTTCCTTTGTCAAATATTAATGGACCATATATGGGAGAGATTACTTCTGAGCTTTCTGTTCTGTTCCATTAGTCTATGTCTCTGTATTTATGCCAGTACCATACTGTTTTGATTACTATGCTTTGTAGTATAGTTGACATAAGAAACTATGATACTTCCAGCTTTGTTCTTCTTTCTCAGAATCTCTTTGGCTATTCAGAGTCTTTTGTGTTTCCACAAAATTTTTGGATTTCTTTTCTGTATCTGTGAAAAATTCTATTGGACTTTTTTTTAAGGTTTATTTTGATATAGAGAGAGCACACGTGCATACATGCATCAGTGGAGAAGGGGCAGGGAGAGGGAGAGAGAATCCCAAGCTGACAGCACAGAGACCAACATGGGACTTGAACTCACCAACTGTGAGACCATGACCTGAGCCAATATGAAGAGTCAGATGCTTAACTGACTGAGCCATCCAGGTGTCCCACCATTGGACTTTTGATAGAGAATGCATTAAATCTGTAGATTGCTCTGGGTAGTATGGACATTTTAACAATATTGGTTCTTCCAATCCCTGAATGTGGAATATCTTTCCATTTGTGTCTTCTTTAATTTCTTTCATCAAAGTCTTATATTTTCTATGTACAGATCTTTGACCTCCTTGGTTAAAATAATATGGAAATTTAAAACAATTTTGAAAAAGGAAATAGTTCCAAAACAAACTATCTGACTTATGATATACTGTAAAGCTAGACTATACCAAACAAGTATAGTATTTGCAAAAGTCAGACATATAGGTCAGTGGCAGAGGATGGGCAGTTCAGATATAGATTCGTGCATATTTTGTTGACTGACTTTTACCAAAGGAACAAAGGCAACTCAAGGAGAAAGGATTGTCTTTTCAACAAACTGAAGTAGTTGCATATCCATAAGAAGGAAAATGAGCCTCAACTCTTACCTTACATCACACACACACACACACACACACACACACACACATACACGTACACATGCACATTTACACACATGGGGGAATGCGTTGGATGTTGAGTTAGGCTAAAATGTCCTGGAAGGATATAAAGAATATATAAAATAAAGGAAAAAATGATAATATTGAATTGATTTCATCAATTAATAAGATAAAATGAAAAAGTACTCTTCAAAATTTACCATTAGCAATAATAGAAGGCAAATCCCAAATGGGCCAAAAAACATTATATAGGTTAGATGAGATAGATATAGGTATCTCCCAGAATGTTTTCCCAGTAATATAAATGAAGGACTCTACCATCCCAAAATAAGACATACAATCCAAGTTTTTAAAATGGGTGAAATATTTGAACAAGTACTTTACATAAAATAATATACAAATGGCCACTAAGCACATGAAGATGCTCAACATCAGTCATCAAGGGAACACAAAGTTACAGTGTACATTAACTTCATATTTTAAATTTGGGTTATTAGAATTTTAAAGACTGACAGTAACAAGAATTGGCATGGACATGCACTGGAAGTATCATATATTGCTGGTGGGAATGTAAAATGGCACATCTACTATGGAAAACGTTTTGGCAGTTTCTCATAAAGTTACATCTCTTCTTCTCATATGACCTGATAATTGCGATTCTGAAATTGTCTGTTCACACCAAGAAAAATGAAAACATCTGTTCGCACAAAAACTTTCACACAAATGTTCATAGCACTCTGTTCATCGTAGCCCAAACTTGAAAGTAATACAATTATCTACCAGTAGTGCATCTATATACTGGATCACTATCGACAAAAAGAAGGAGCAGACTACCATTATATACAACATGGATGAATCTCAATAACATAATGTTAAGCAAAAGAAGCTGGCAGAAAGGAGTGTGCAGTATACAATTCCATTTATGTGAAACTCTAATTAAAGCCAGATTAATTCACAATGACAGGAAGTAGGTCTTGGGTTGTCTGGGGCCAATGATGGGGTGAGGATTGCCTGCACTGGTGAAGGAGGGAATATTTGGGGGTGATAGAGATGTTTGATATCATGTTTATGGTGGCTGCATACCTTTGTCAGAACTCGAATAGGTATTATCTTCCTAAAGCAATAATAATTATCTTTGTCAGCAGTAATAATTATCTATTTTATGCCTCTCTGTGCAGTTGAAATTTTTTAACTTGTGGTCTCCAAATGGGCTCTAAGAGATTTATGGACCCCATAATATTATATGCTAATTTTATGTTTATGAGCATGTAGACATTTGGTTTCTTTAAGAAGTATCTGACCTTCAGGGGTGCCTGGGTGGTTCAGTCGGTTAAGTGTCTGACTCTTGGTTTCAATTCAGGTCATGATCCCCTGGCTTTGTGTGTTTGAGCCCTGCGTCAAGCTCTGCGATGGCAGCATGGGGCCTACTTGGGATTCTCTCTCTCTCTCTGCCCCTCCCCACTCACGCTGTCTCTGTCTCTCTCAAAATAAATAAATAAATAAATTAAAAAAAAAAAAAAAAGAAGTACCTGACCTCCAAAAAAGTTAATAACTCACCTATAGTAAAATCAGAATCTTATTCCTATTTAAAAATGCTGGCTTCTTTCTATTTTATACTTATGTACACGTTGCTGGGAAAGCTCTCCCCCTGTTAATACCTTACAGACTAGTAGCAATTAACTCATATTTATCTTACTTAACCTAACAAACGCCTGTTACTAGCTCTCTTGTGAACAAGATAAAATAAGACAAGACAAAATTGTTTGTTCCAGAATAATTGTGTGATATGCTACAATGTGTTTTTCCTCTCAAGACCTCATTTCCTCATTTGTCTATCTCCAGATCATCTTCAAATACCTAGGAATCTATCTTTTCTTTTTCATTTTGATAACATGTAAGGTAAAACACTGACAGAATAGAATGTACATAATTGGCTTCTATATCGAATATCATTCTACTTAGCAACTGTTACTCTTTCTTCTTTTAATGAACCATCTCGATCTCCGTATTCACAAAACACCAGATGTATCATCTATGGTTACCTCATTACTGGTAACTGTGCAGTGGGGACTCTAACACACGTGTCCATAAAATGATTATAAACTTTCCACGTGGGAGTCACAGTAAAACTTATCTGTGAAATGATGAAAATAATAAAAACTTTCAGTTTCTGTTTTGACTTTTATCTATTTCCCCCCGTATTTTCCTGATGACTTAATGCCCTCATTATTGACTATCAAAAATACAACCAAACATTTGGAACACATGCTTATATTCTGTGAAGTAAAGATACAATTCAGCATTTCAGATTTTCAAGAAATATCAACAAATGCACGTGCGTTTTTTGATCTCGTATCTAACAATGTAACAGATTTCAGTTATACACAAGGAGAACCACTTTTTTTAAAAGTTTATTTATTTATTTTGAGAGAGAGAGAGAGCAACTGGAGGAGGGGCAGAGTGAGCGAGAGGGGGTGGGGGAGAATCCCAAGTAGGCTCCACAGTGTCAGTGCAGAGCCTGACGTGGGGCTGAAACTCATGAACCATGAGATCATGACCATGGACGCCTAACCGACTGAGTCACCCAGGCTCCCCAAGAAAAAGAACCACTTTTATTTTGTGTGGCAGGAAATGGACACACACTTTTGTATTCTGGAGATATTTTTGTTAATATTTTTAAAGAAATATGATTCCGTAAAGATAGATTTATTTAGGTATTTATAGAAGAGCAAATAGCTTAAGACAGGACTGATGTCAGAAGTAATGCTCTGGCAAAGGTAGTTTTCATGGAGGGCCAGGTGTTCATCAACTCCATGACATTCAATGGAGAGATTGCAGCATTTTTTGAATAAAAAGACTAAAGAACTTTACCAAATACACTGAAAGGATGAACGGAGGAATCAAGGAATTAATGATGTTTGGAGAGAAGGGTTAGTCCAAAACCTAAGTTTTCCAAATGTGTGCTTTGAGGCATACTGGACTGGACCATGGAAAATTAAAGGTCAAATTTTAGAATACCACCCCAAGAAGTGGTTCTTCATCCAGAATTTCAGTAACTGTCAGTAACAGAAGAAGTAACAGTCCTCTGATGCAAGAAACAAGTGTTGAGCCCTCAGCCATTTCTATATGAAATACTACTAAACACTGTCCTTCTGCTTCATCCAATTCTGCGCTTATGGGGAAAAGTTTACCAGTGTTCCGGGAATGCTGTTACCGAAAAGGTGTTACTGCAGATGAATTATGGCTATTAGCTTTAGCAGAGTGACTTCTAACTTCCAATCTTTTGTGAATTGGATCTACATAAATCAGCCTCTTCCAGGCTTTGAGACATTTGTCACCTTTGAGACACTGATAAGACTGAGAGGATCTGTTACAAGCAACTATGCAGTGTTTGGCTACATAGAAGACAGTTTCCTGTCTTCTGCTTAATGACCCTTTACTCAATCCTCTTTAGAAAGTTAACAGTATATGACCTCAGAAAATAATCAGCTGAGGTTTGGAACTTATGTATGACCTTTTTCAACTATAATTTAGCTTGTTCTATCTAAAAAGGGGAAAGTTTTATGAATGATTCTAAAAAGTGTAAGTCTCTTGCCAAGGAAACTGAAAGTTGCATGAGCCACTCTTGCTGTCTCGATAGATGACATCATAGTTACGTTTTTTGAATGTGTATTCTTTTCCCAAATGCCCAGAAAATTATATGATTTAAAGATGTTTAATTAGCATTTATTTCTTTGGTCAACTCACTAGGGGGACAGGGACCCAATTTTTGAGATAACAATAATCTACTGAAAAAATACATATTTTTTTTGAATAACACCTTTAGTGCAGTCCTTCAACGAAACATAGATTTTTTTTTTTTTTAATGGCTGAGTTATACTCTTGGAAAAGGAATTTATAGTGGAAATGCTGACACAACTTTAGCTCCTGTATGGTGGTGTGAACTCGCTGCTATAATAATTAAGCAATTAGGCATGACAGAGAGTGTGAGTTTCCTGAGATAATCACACCCGTGGGGCATTGCAAGTCATGATCCAAAGATAAGTGTTTTTACTCTCCCAAGGGTGTGATTATCAGATGATAACCACACCCTCTGGAGAAGACTTATGACTCATAAAAAATCTTTACTATAAGAGAAAAAATGATTATACTGCTGTATGCAGATGAAGCTGGCCATGGAGACTGCTGTGTGTTTGCCACAAATTAATTAAGAATTGCAAAATACACACCACTTTAACAGTATCCAGCATCAATCCTGGGGACTGGTTTGTTTTCTCATTGTGGTTGAAATATAGAAACGAGAGAAGGACTCTCCACTTCCTCAACTTCAGAAAGAATTGAGTGATTGATTAAATGAATCATAAAGATCTTATCACTAAGCCTTTTTATTGACTAGGTGTTATCGAGTATATCCTAAGACAGAGTCTCTTATTACCTAAATTACTCACTTTGAAGTAATTTGGTCACTTTAGAATAATCAATGACTTAATATAAGAGTATTTTGTATCTTAGGACCCATTCATCATTCATTCATTCATTTCATTCCAATACCTAATAAGTACAAAATGAAGCAACTATGCTGAAGACATAAAGAAGCTAAAAATCCATTTTCTGATAATGGAATACAGACATATAAATAATTATAATACAGAGAAGAAAGTGCCATCGTGATGGTGGCAGAAATGTGCTAAGAGAGCCAAAAAGAAAGTGAGTAATCTCATCTGGGGAAGTTTAAGAAGGCTCATAGACAGAAAATATTTAATCTGGATAAAAAAAATATAGTAGCTACTACTTGTGGAGCATTTGCTGTGTGTGTTGGGCATTATGCTTAGCATTTTACTTTTAAAATCTCATTTTAATCCTCACAACAGCTATGTTGAGGTGAATGGTATTTCTCTTGTGTTACAGATACAGAAACTAATACTCAAAGTGGTGATATGCCAAGCTCAAGGTCAGATACCTAGTCAAAGACATGCTAGGATTAGAATAATGGACCCTTTACCCTTTACCAAAATTGCAAAATATAGCGGCATTCTTGTTTATGTCTGAGTCCCACACGAGGCAGAGCATTCCAGGAAGAGGAAACCAACGATGTAAAATGGCGAGACTCATAAGAGCATAGCATATTCCCTGGCCATTCTCTGCAGCTGGAATCTATGGTGCATGGGTGCTCAGAGTGATAGGAAAAGAGGCTGGAAAACTTTGTTTTAAATTTGGTCCAAGTTGCAAAGGAGCTTCAATGCTTTGCTAAGCAGTTTGCAAGATTGTCTTGCAAGAATCTGCCTCATTGATTTCAAGGTCAGGTAAATTGGTCAGCAAACAATGAGAATTCCTTCTCTCGCTTTTATCTACCAAGGTCAAAAACACTTCCTAGGAATCCATATGATGTAACAGTCATTATAAAAGAGATATGAGTCAGACAGGTCCAGTATTTGCCCTCTTTAAAAATAATTGTTAGGGCACCTGGGTGGCTCAGTTGGTTAAGTATCTGACCCTTGATTTCAGCTCAGGTCATGATCTCACAGTTTGTGAGTTTGAGCCCCGCATCAGACTGTAAGTTGACAGTGCAGAGCCTGCTTGGGATTCTCTGTCTCCCTCTCTCTCTGCCCCTCCTACCCATGCTCTCTCTCTGTCTCTGAAAAATAAACATTAAAAAAATAATAAAAATAATAGCCAGTTCTAATTTTGCAAAGCTCATATTGGGCATCTTTAAGTTTCTTCAAAAAAGGTAGAGGCACTGAGAAAATAAAATGAATTTTGACTCAAAAACTAAACATAACTTGCATTGTACTTTCAGGATGTAAAAGTGGCTGCTCTAGAAACTAGTTATAATAGAAACTCTGTGAGAGCTAGGCTTGTAGCCATGCTGATGCTGCAGAAAAAAAGCATAAAAAGAATGTATGTATAAATAAGAATGAACTGGTATGTAGAAAGCATGAGAGTCTCTGAGAGATACAAAGCTGTATAACACAGCCTTTGAAGAGTTTGTGATCTGGGTGGGAAACAAAACAGGAATATTTTTCTGGCAAAATGCCAGGGGAAATGAGAGTTATACATTTTTAACTATTTGCTGGAGTGTAGATAGAAAACTACTTGGCTGACTTTTTTTTTTAGAGTAGTAGAATTTTTTTTAATGCTTCTATTTACTTTGCGAGAGAGAGAGCCTGAGCAGAGGGAGGGGCAGAGAGAGAAGGAGAGAGAATCCCAAGGAGGTTCCGTGCTCAGTGCAGAGACTGACGTGGATCTTGATCTCACCAGTGTGAGATCATGACTTGAGCCAAATCAAGAGTTGGATGTTTCACCAACTGAGCCACCCAGATGCCCCGGAGTAGTAGAAAATTAATAGTAAACACAAGAGAAATCTTTCATTTGATATGTAACATGGGCCTTCACTTAATATAACTTGGATAGCATGGTATTTTGAGTGAGGTGCGATTTTTAATTCTGCACATATCCCTGTGTAATTTTCTCCCTAGAGTCTTGAATTTCATTGTCCATCTTGTAAAATACAGTCAATCGTTCCCAAATCACAAAATGGCTGATAATGTATGAAATGATGTGTCTAGCTTGGTGGCCAGCACAAGAGAAGCCTTCATTAAATCATAGCTATCATGATGATGATCATAACACTACGTGACCATTACTGTACGAGATACTAGAGATTTAAAGATGAGTGAAGAATAGCCACTCTTAGCGTTTGCTGATGGTTTCTGATTGTTGTTAGTTCCTGAGTGCTTTAACATTCTTTGCTGTTATGTGTATATCTCTGCAAACAGTCCCTTTGTTAATTTTTTAATTAAATAGTTTAGAATGTAACTTCTCTTCCGTGCTAGGACTTTGATGGTATTTACAATTTAAGAGTGCACCTTAAAAACTTTAATCTATTTTATATATAAGAATATTGTTCTCAATTGCCTGTATTTGGTAAAATTGCCTCTTTAGGATGCCTTTTTAGGATGCTATGTGATGCTTATCCTGGAGAGTTTATTCCCCTGCACACATATGTGGACCTCAGCAGATTCACTGTTCCCCTGGCTGCCAGATTCCCCAGGTGGACCCAAGTCAGATGAATTTTTATGGTTCTCCCAGGGGAGCTTCAAAGACTATCTTCATCCTAATAGAAGCAACTTCCAGGACATGCTTTCGTTCTTCTGGATGAAGACCATCTTCTCCATCTGTAGAAATAGAAATCGAGCTAAAAGTTGGAGGGAGATTTCCTTCAGATCTTAGCAACCCTACCACTGCCCTCACGACAGATTCCTGAAAACATCAGCCGTGTGTACTCAAATGAATTCCAC
The DNA here is from genome assembly GCF_018350215.1 of Panthera leo. NCBI lineage: Eukaryota > Metazoa > Chordata > Mammalia > Carnivora > Felidae > Panthera > Panthera leo. The sequence continues at coordinate 15,563,006 of NC_056691.1, read as the reverse complement.
CCCTGATGATTTTCTATTCTTTGTATGTCTGCTACATATGTTTCTTCAGTGCCTTATTAATTAAACTCCCCTAAAAGGAAGATGTGATAAGGCCAAATAACAAAATCTGAGATACCTGAAGAGGAACATCCCACAAGCTCCAGAAAACATATTTATTTGGGCCTCTGGAGTTCTCATGGAGTCACTGGGTATCCTTGAACAGGGAGAGTTTTGGAAAGAAAATGTGAAGAATGTGCAAACCCTGAGCTAGTTAATGGGCCGGTATGAAATGTGGTTTATCCACATGTAAAGTGGAAATACCACTTACCCTACTGGGTTCCTGAGAAATTATAAATGAACAAACAAACAAAAACAAGTAAAAGATATATCAACATGTTGGCACAGATCTGTTCAGCAACTTAGAACTATCATTACTATGACTAAAATTTTCATGATGTAGCCTTCTTACCCTTTCACAGGGGTTCTGCCTGGATGTATTTTAAACTGTAGCTGTCTCAAGAATGGATTTGGTGAGGTGAGGAAGGATAGTTTCAGTTCATATCAATTGCCAGCCTTAACTGAGCCCATGGAATGTATCACACACTATTTTGAACACTTTACTTTTATTATCTCATCTACTGATAAAAAAACTTTAAGGTATGTTGTGTTATCCCCCTGTTATACATAAGGAAAAAGATACAGAGAGGTTAAGTGACTTGCCTGTGTTCGTGTGACTGGTTAAGAATAGAGGTAGGATTTGAGTTCAGGTAGTCTGACTCCAGAGCCTGAGTTCTTCACCAGGAAGCTCTCCACTTCCCAAGACCTGTGGAGGTCCTTTGAGAAGCAGAAGTTGAGACACTGCCTAAAAACAGTAGATCCTGAAGTCAAAATTACTAACTTGAAAAATACAGCTACTTAAAATCTTTTCTAGAATAAGACAGATGAAAACATTATTACTTAATGTCTATACTTGGGTAAATAGACATCATTAGGTTGTAGTTCTTAAGTGCATCTTTAGTGCAAAGCAGGTGATGAGAAAACTGTTTTTTGGGGTACCTGGGTGGCTTAGTTGATTAAGAGACCAACTCTTGATTTCCACGGTTCATGAGTTTGAGCCCCGTGTCAGGCTCTGCACTGTTAGTGATTTTGAGATTCTCTCTCTCTGCCCCTCCCATGCTCTCTCTCTCTCTCTCAAAATAAGTAAAATAAACTTTTTTTAAAAAAAGATAACTATTTATTTTTTCAGGTATGACATTAGGAAGACCCTGAGAAAAAAGCACATATTCAAAAGAGTTTAAATTTTCTTCAAATTGCTTAATTGAAGATGAGGTTTGTCTTATTTATTTTAGATCAAGGATTGTGTATTACTTAATTTAGATCAAGGACAAACAATTCTGGGGAGGATTATGGAATCTGACTTTGCATCATCTTTCTATCCATTACCTTTTTTTCAGTTGCCCAGATCCAAATAAAATATAAGCATAATATTACATAATTTCTCAGACTCAGAAATATATTAATAGTTTGAGAAAGAGAATTAAAAGATTCTGAACAACTTACAGAGCTAAATGTCTTGTAACTGTTTTCTCTCAATAGCTATTAGGACATAAATACATTTTGTTTTGTTTTTATTTTCAAGTCAGTGTATAAAAGTAGAGAATGCTAAACACTGAATATAGGTTGAGTGAATTAAGGAGAAGTTATCTTGTAAAGAAATACTTTTAAGATATTTAAACAGTGTAAATTAATTGAATATAAATTAGTAATTTCCTAGAGCTAGGGGGAAAGAATCCTGGGAGTGACTGCTAATGGGAACAAGATTTCTTTTTGTAGTGATGAAAGTATTCTGGAATTAGATAATTACTGGTGATGGTTGCTCAACCTTGTGAATACACTAAAAAAAAAAAACAACAACAACAACAGTGAGTTGTACACTTCAAAAGAGTAATTATTATGTCAGGGGTTACGTATTGTATCTAATTTTTTAAATAATGCAAAAAACTCAATTCTTATAGAATCCTTAGATGTGAAAGGTAGGTCAGGTCACAGGAATGTAATTTTGGAGCTGGAATCAATAAAGGAAACTTACAAGAAAAAAAAGTTCATGAAGCTCAATAAATTGGAAGAATGCAATTAATCTGTGCCTACTCATGATTTAAGGGCAGTCTACTCAGAATAACCACATTTTCCAAAACAACAACAAATAAATTCCAAGTACTTAGGAACCCATCAGAATGTTTAGACCACAACTCTTCTGGAATATCCAAAATTATGTTTTCATATCTCTCAGAGTTCTTCACTTACTAGAAGCAATTGTAACTAAATACAAACAAAAGGATAAAATAAATACATGAAAGAGCAAAAGAAAATGTGTCCTGGGAATTAATGGAAGGTTTCCTTCAAGGAATGACCATGGACATAGCTCAGATTCAATCACTTCCCTGACTTGTAGCACTCTGCTTAAGAGTTGTATTCCTGCGGGGCACCTGGGTGGCTCAGTAGGTTAAGTCCGACTTTGGCTCAAGTCATGATCTCACAGTTCTTGAATTTGAGCCCCGCATTGGGCTCTGTGCTGACAGCGCAGAGCCTGGAGCCTTCTTCATATTATGTTCCCCCACCTCTCTCTGCCCCTCCCCCCACTCATACTCTGTCTCTCTCTCTCACAAATAAATAAGCATTAAAAAATACATTAAAAAAATAGAGTTGTATTCCTGGAAGAAAGAGCATAGTTTTGAGGAAAGCAGAAAATAACCTGCATTGGCAGTCCCACTTTGGTTGCATACAGTTGAAGAGTCACTTGCTAGGGAACTCTAACCAAATGTCTGGAAACAAGGAGCAGCTCACCCAAAACACCCAATGTCAACCAGAACAACTGATCTTCAAAAAGCTCAACATGACCTGCTAGAACAGTATAGAAGTTAAGAGTTAAGCTGCTTGCTTTCAAATTCTAACTGCTTCTTGTATGAATTACATCACCTTGGATCAGTTATTTAACTTCGTTGTCCTTTAATTTGCTCATTTGTGAAATCAGAGTAATAGTATTACTCACCTCCTAGGGTTGAAACTTAGCCCCGTATCAGGTACCCAGTAGGGGATTTATATTTGTAGGTTATGATTAACATTGAAATATGAAAAATATATACTCTATATATAATATTTTCATTATAAAGTACCTATTTAGAAGTTTAGAAGGTTGTGGAATAACTATTTCTTATCAATAGATGATAAATCAAAATGATATAATTACAGACATTTAAAAAGATGAGTGGTTTTGCCTAAATCAGGTTGTGTTCCTTAATTTATACAAATTGGTGCGTTTTACTTAGAGTTCTATAGAGAGGAAATAGTTACTGTATTTGTTTTTGTTTTTGTTTGAAGAAAGTCCTTAACTAAATTCAAACTATTTACCTTTTTATTTATTTATTTATTTATTTATTTATTTATTTTGAGCTGATGTTGATTTAGTCTAGAAGGGAAGCTTCACAGCATCAGCATTAACATAATCATTTATATCCCAAAGAATGCCACATGTATATATGTCATACATTACAAGATTTAGTTGGGGCTTACTGAATTAGCCCTAGTAACAATAGGAATCCATAATTTCACTAGGGTCATTAATCATTCCTACTCTTTTAATAATAAACTTGACAGAATGGATTGTCATACAGGAGTCCATTTTCAAGTAAACATGATAAACAACACAAATAGAGAGAAAAACACACTAGACAACCTGTATTTTTCAGTAAGCTTATTCTGTTGACCTACCTTTGTGGCTAGGTTCAGTGGAATCCTTACTTCTGTTCTTGAATGAATAGTCTCCTTTGGTGGCTTCTAAATTGTTATCCACAGCTGAAGGTTCTAAATGTTCTCATAGAAACAAAACCCATCACTTATCTCTGGATTTAGAGGACCAGCAAAGATAAGGCCCCATTCCCCTTCCTCTCCACCAAACCTGCAGAGAAAGCACCTCTGACTGTTCTGTTGCCTCCCTTCCATTCAGAAAGGCAGCTTTTGGACACAGTGTACAGAGTGTTTTCCACTGAGCTGTTTGCATATTTATATATTATATATAAATTGAGTCTTACACAAACAAAACTCAAAGAAAATTCCACTAACCAGCCCTAGCTTTAGAGAACAGAATGAAGTAGAATAAATCCACAGGGAGAAATGGATTTATCCAAACACTTCTACAAACATAATAAAACTTCAGTCATTTGAAAGGTACGACATGTATTCCGGAAGTAAAGGTTGATTTTAAAATAGAAGCTAGTGGCCCGAAAATACAAGGAAAATTGAAAAATTATTGTTTAAAAACAATTATAAATAGGTGGTGATTGAAATTTAAATCTGAATATGCCCATTAACTTTTGACACTAAGGACAAGTCTGAGGAACGCCATTTTCCCCCATCTTCACTAGTTTACAGGTATGAATGGAGAGAGAAAATGGTAACAGGAGCCTGGCTCTTGATCACATCATCCCAAATCACTTCTGCAGCCCACCACAGCTCAGTGTTCTTCTGCATGCTCTCTTATCTATATAAAAAGTCAGCTCTATTGGGTGTTGCTGTTCCTTTGCCTGTTACATCCTAGTTCAGCTGTGTCTCACCAGCACTGGCCATCTTTCTCCAGGCACCTGGGGACATGGCCAGATCCTAGGGACTCTTCCAGTTGTCGCACAGAACAAGACCTGAAAGAAGCCATGTTTGGCTGCCCTAAAATTCCCTAAATAAATGCCTAAAATGAGGTGAGAAAATACTCTTCACTCCCATTTTGCCTTCTGTATTGCATTCTGCAAGTTTGGTTCCCAAGCAGGGATGATATGTCCTCAAAGTTCCTCATGAAAACTTCTCTTTCTGCTCCTATGGGTAGTTGTCTCTCCATCCTGCTCAGACACCAGAATAAAGGATGGATTTGGATACAGATCGCAGAGAGCCCTCTTTATTCAATACTCATCCCCCCCTTTTTTTTTTTGACACCCTATCTGCTAACAATATTTAGTTATCTGAAGCAGTGCAATCCAGTGGGAATATGGCTACAGACAGAGTTTAAGATTGTACTTTTTAAACTGGTAGCTTTTCCCTAGAAATGTAGAGAGAAACAGATGGAATTAATTAGAATGCATTTTATTTAACCTATTATATTCTAAATATTATTTAACATCTAAAATACAAAAATATAAAATTATTAATACATTTTACATTTTTATACTAAGGTTTTGAAATCTTGTGTCTATTTTATATTTATAATACACCGAATTTAGACTAGTCACATTTCAAGTGCTCTGTAGCACGTGGCTGCTGGTACTGCACTGGACAATGCAGCTGTAAAGAGCCCGGAACCCCATTCCACCTAGGTTGAGGCTACAACAATTTTATTTCCCCATCAACACTATGCATAGATTGAAATAGCTATGCAACTTCTTGGAAAAACAGTAATTGACTATCGCTTAATCTAACTTTCATTTGTTAGGTACATGGATAGTTCATTTCTCATTTTTATACCCTTGCCTTTGATATCTGTAATTAACATTGGTATATTAAATTCAAGGCCTCCGGAGCCATAGACCGGATACATTCTTTAGCTATAGGAAGAGGCTGGGTCCCTTTATGACTTTCTTTGTGAAGGAGCATCTAAAGTTCTTCCTACCCAAAATTTATCATCAACAACTATGCCAAAAGTGACACTATCTACTGGTGCTAAAACATTATTTCATGATAAGGAGGTGGCTCTCCTGACCCAACTCAAAATTAGATCCCTACGGTTTATTTTTAGACATTTATATATTGCTCTGAATGAGCTTCGTAATTCATTTAAATTCCCAAACTTGTGGCTACCTGAGAACAAATTTTTTCTGTGAAGAGTGTCCAAAGATGATAAAGAATTATACATTAAATGAGGATATTGGGCTTTGAAAATCACACTTTTAGTGCCCCTCTACAATAGGTCATGCTGAACATTAATGATTTGTTGTCTCCAAAGTAATATCCATCCCTTTGTGTATAAGGTGTAGATGGTGGAATGAAGGGATGGTGTCAATTCAAAGACAGAACTTCAAACTCTACAAATAAGTGATTCTTAAAGTGACACATATATATGGATTTTTAACCCCTGTACATTTTTTTAAGGAAAATGTAATCCCTGCCCTTAGCCATTTATTACTTGTTTGGAGCATTATATTGAAGAATTTGTAGACTCGTTACCTGGCCATCTGATCTGAATCTTTAAGTTTAGTCTAGAGCAATAAATATCTAGAGAAGTCTAACCCATTTCCTATTCATATACGGTTTACTTGCATCATTTTAAAAAAAGAAAAAAAGTCTTACACCCCAGCTCTTTTTGCACTAAGAAGCAGGGTATCTGTGTCTTTGCCGGGTGATTTAACAGTCACTAAGCAGCAGAAAAGAGTGCTCACCTCAGCAGAAGATGAGAACGCAAAAGCTAGGTAACGTTGTCAGAGCACAGCTGGATGGTCAGGACATTGGCCAGTAATTAGTAACCACGGCAAAAGAACGAATTCTAAATGGAAGGATGGAAAGACCATGGCCTTTGGGGATTGAGTTTTCAGACATAATTAACACAAATCAAGAGACGGGGTTGGTTTGGCCAAAATACGGCGAGAGACGTATTTTTCAGCTTTTTCTGTGTGAACCTCAAAATGTCTGCAAAAGCCCTTGGATGCATTTCCTTTCAATTCTTTCACAGCTGCAGTGTTCTATTATTGTTTTTGTTAATAATAACAACAGTAATACTTTTCATAGTACCTTTCTCCTGAAGTCTTTAGAACATCAGGCAAGAGCTTCCAAATTCTAAGAATAACACTTACCTGACAAGCATTCCAAAATACAAAATTAGTGAAAAAGAGTAAGGTGTTACCTTGTGATAGGAAACACTGGAGGGAAAGATGGTTTAGAACAAAACAAAACGAAAATAACAAAAGGAGAAGTTATCTGTTAACAACTAGTTAACATAGCAGACAAATTCATGCTTCTTTGGCCCAAGCTTTACTAGAACAAATTGGACATGTTAATGAGTAGTCATATTTGAAAGCCATCACATAAGACTTCCAAAAATTAAAAGATGTAACTGGTTTTACTTCCTCTAAACTCTAAACTTAGGCCAAGTGTTAAATACACCATAACCATAAGGTAAACTGGAAGGGAACCGAGCACTGGAACTTTTTACATGAACATTAAACAGAGGTTTAAAAAAGGATAAAACAGATGGAAGGAGAACACTTCTTTAAAGAAAGTAGTTCCAGCTTGTGTTAGGTAGGTAGATAGTGCTTGCCTTGGCCACCTGAGATTGACTATTGAGGTGCTATTTGCTCTTTGTCTTGATTTTCAGATTTTCGAGACTACACTGAGTAATCACAGACCACATTTATGGGATGGCTGCCCCATGACAAGCTTTGTTCTGAGCACTTGACGTGGGTTGTTAATTCAATGTCACAGTCTTATGAGGTAAGTGGCATTATTATACACTCAGCTTTTCACGTGAGGAATCCCACACACCATGAAGTTCAATGACGTGCCACACACCACATGGCCAGCAAGTAGTGCAGCTGGGATTTGAAAGGGTCTGACTCCAAAGCCCAACTTTTTAAACACAACACTATATGGACAAAAGTTTTAAGTGAAGTCTCCAGGAACTGAGGAGCCATGGCTGGTTTGCTGAAGCTTTTTACAGATGCTACATTAGAGGAAAACCAACAATCTAGTTTCTATTTCAAAGAAGCAAAATTCTATCCAGGCCTAGTGACATCTGATTTTCGTTCCTCTCCATACTCCCTTGGCCAATGTGTGTTCCTTCTGTCCATCTCCCTAAATTCTTGCTCCACATCACAATATGTGTACGTTTGTATAAACTCTAGATATCATTCAACTAGTCACGTTAAGTCCTTAGGGTAAGCTTTAAAAATCAAAACAACGATTTACAAAATGAGGTAGAAATTAATAATGTAAAAATCTTGCATAAATATCTATATTGAGAGGGTTTTATGCTCTGACCTCAAATGAGAGCACAACTCAAGTGACGTTTGCCCAGGTATCAGACAGTTTCCTCCAGCCTGCATCAATTTATGTTCACCATTCCAAATTGTCTTATTGTTGGGCTGAAGTAATTATCAACTAAGAGACAAGAAGAGTCCAACAGAAGTTTGGAACTCTCACAATCAATACTGGTTGGCATAAAGTCCCACTGGGAAACAATGAAAAATGTACTTGCTAGATTTCTAACAATAGGTCAGATTATTGCTATAGCATTTCTGACTAATGCAAATGCTTCTGAATTGTGCATCGAAATATGTGCTGCTCTTTGTGTAGGGTGGTTGTTTTTGTTCCTCTGGTTTCTCAACATCATTTGGTAAGAAAAACGGGAATTAAAATTAAAACCTATGTTTTGACTTCTTCTAAGTAAGCTTCTTCATTAACAATAATTAAAATGAATGTGCTGCCTTCCTATTGAGCCAAGATTTTCTGTTTGGTCCGACTAGGTAGAAATATGATACAAGACATCAATAACAGAAAGAATTGGAAAATTAAATAGCTTTCCAAATGAGCCAAAAATACCTAGCAGTTATCCTTAAACTTCAGCGTGGAGAATGGTAGAATGTGCCTGTCTACATCGTGTGAATACAAAATACAAAGTTTTGGGGGTTTAATCCTCGTCTCCTTCAGAAATAGTCATAGACCAGAAGGAAATGGATCAGTGAGCAATAAATGCCTTGAAAGATTTTTTACTTTCTCTTTAGGCAACGTGGAATCACTGAAGGATTTTAAATGGAATTTTGGTTGTGAGTTAATTTTGGAAAATTCACTTTCCTAGAGGATGGATTGGAGAAAGCAAAGGCTAATAAACATGGGAACAAGTTGGGAGGTAGTAGTATTAGTCCAGTAGTTCTCAGTGAGAGGCAGTTTTGCCCCTCTGGGGGCGATTATCCGCATCTAGAGATATTTTTGGTTTTCACGACTGGTGAGAGGGGGTGCTTCTAGTATCTATTGGGTGGCAGCCAGGGATGTTTCTAAAAATACTACAATGCATAGGAAAGCCTGCCACCGCAAGGAATTATTCAGCCTAAAACGTCAATGGTATCAAGGGTTGAGAAATCCTCTATTAATGCATGCAAGAGATAATGAGAGGCTGACCCAAAGATGTGAAAAGTAGAAATATTTTTAGGATGTATAGTCATTCAAACTCAGTAAGTGGTCAGTGAGACATGTGTGGTCGGTGAGAGAAACTAAATGGTCTTATAATGGGTATTCAACAGATAGCAGTTGGAGTTGTGGAATAGACAAGATGCCAAAGAGAAAGGGTGTGAGAGTGGAAAGTTACAAAATATTGAAGGAGGGTGAATGAGCCGGCATGGTTAGAGACTGAGAAGTCATGTTGGGAGATGAGGAAGGAGAACGTATTCAGTTAGTACATTTCTGCTAACCATGAATAGCCCCAACTTTGTGTATCTATGCCCTTCCTGAGTTCTTTATTCTTATTAGTTATTAATCACACAAGAATTTCCTTTACGTGAAGAAGGAAGGTAGAGGGATGTAGAATTGCTATTAGGCGGGCATTTAAAAATAAACAAACAAACATTCAAAAGAAATGATGTGAACACACTTTAATAAATAAAAACACTTGCTACATAAACTTCAGCAACAACTTCTAGCTGGCAAAAACAATTGTTTGATTAATTATAACTTGTAATGCAAGATGATAAAGTTTCATAACTGAATGTTAGGTTTTAATGTATTTTTTAAGCCCCTGTTTTTAGGAATGCTAACTACTCTTTTTAAGAGCAATCTCTATAAATTATTGCAGAAAAGATATAAAATCTGATAGAATATTCAAATACTCTTCTATAACTCTGACCCAAAATTAATTTTCCAGTTACTTTAGTCAGGAGGTAATTATGGATATGACAACATATCTTGAATTACCATACCTTGAAATAATAAATATCATGGTGGAAGATTGATCTCAGCCAGTAAGAAATAAATACAAGTCGTGTTTATCTTCTGTCACAGATGCTGTTTTCTGTTTCTTAGTAACATCTATCTTACCTAAATTTATTCTCTAACAAGTTATACAGTGATACTCATTAACCATAAATAGGTTAGCATTGTTATACATAACTCAGATGAAAAGGAATTAGCATCAAATTTGTTATTTCAGGTATCAAACCCAGCACATAGTTTGTATGCCCACTCTTGCTTTCAAATTCTAAAATGTGAGATTAAATACATGAGTTAGATCTTCATTTGTGATTACGGTAAATCCATTACCTCTGTCATTTATGCATCTGTTTTTCTTTTTCTTTTTTTTTTTAAATTTTTCTCCTGGTCGTGAGTCCTGTCTTTTTGCCTCTTTGTCTTCTTATTAATATTATATTTGATGCTAGACATTGTAACATTATGTTGCTTTCTTTCAAGGAATATTCACATTTATTGAGCAGGTAGTTAAGTCATTTTGGATCCACCTGATATTTTTGAGGAAGTAATGATGGCACTATTTTGTTATTTGAGGCCTATTTTTGCTTTATGGTGGCTATTATGATGTAGCTTTACTCTCGGGCTTCTTTAATCCGGCTACTAAAACATCACTCTTCAGGAGTCTATACTGAATGCTCTGAGTATTCCACAAGGTCTTCTTTAATCTGCTTTGTTGTAACTTGTGTGTCCTCAAGTCCTGTGTAGGATCTGCTGATTGTTTAGCTTCTACGTGCTTGGTGATTCTTTGCCTACCAGATGGAATTTCATTCCATACCTGTGCAGATTAATATTCAACAATAGACTCAGCGGGACTGCCATGCAGATTTTCTGGAGCCACTTCTCTGTGTGTATCTCTCTTCTCTCTTACTAGTCCATCCCACGAATTCCAGCCACCTTCGCCTTCCTAAGCTCTGACTTCTGTCATCTCATCTCAGCAAGACTGGTGTTCTCCCCTTGAGAGCCCCTTCTTGGGTCATGATCCAGAATATGCCTCTAGGCAGAAAGCTGGGAAATCATGGTGCCTTGTTCATTTTCTTCTGTCATGGACAACAGCCCTGGGCTGCCTGTTTCCAATGTCTGAAAACAGCTCTTTGCTATATTTTCTGTAGTTTTCTACTTGTTTGTGGTAAGAGGCATGTCCGGGACCATTTATTCTCACAATGAGAAGCCAAATTCAGAATTGCCTTTTAAGAACTTACTTTTGAACAGAAATTTAAAAAAGTAAATCTGCAATTTTTTTAGATACCTATTTAGTAGCAGCTACAAAAATATCAGTTAATATAGATTTACGAATGATCTTACAAAAAATAAAATGTACGGTGACAATGTTCAGCTTTACCTGTGTCACTAAAAATCTCTATCATGAAATGATCTACTGACGGCAAGAAATGATAGCAGTATTTTGTTTTCACTGTAAATGATGTCATGATTGCTCATGATGTTCTGTTTGTTCTCACTTTCTCTCTTTTGGTGCTTTCAAGAAAATAGGTAATATAATTATTACTTCATATGTAGATTGGGAGGAGTATGGGGGAAACTTTTGAACCCTGGCTACCCATTAGAATCACCTGTAGATCTTTTAAAATATACTTATATCCTGACCTCTCTTTTTGGGAGATTCTGATTTCATTGAACTGGGGTGAGGTTCAGGTATGGTATATATATATATATATATATATATATATATATATATATATATATATATATCTCCAGATGATTCTAAAAATCACATAATCTTGAGAGCTACTCAAATTGTGTTCCATGGACCAATAAAACTGACATCAACTGGGAGCTTTTTTGAAATGCAGAATCTCAGGTCCTACCCAAAAACTACTAAATCAGAATCTATATTTTAACACTATCCCCAGATGACTCATATGTATATTTAAGTTTTAGAACTTTCTTTAGTTGACAAAGGTATATTTATTGCCTTCAAAGAATTCAGAATGTAAATGGTAGAGAATTTAGACCTGTGATAGTTCCAAATTGGGCCTAACATCAGAATCAAGCGTTCTTTTTTAAAAAAATGCAGATTCCAGGGTGCCTGGGTGGCTCAGTTGGTTGAACATCCAACTCTTGGTTTCGGCTCAGGTCATGATCTCAGTGTCATGGGAACGAGCCCCGCATTGGGCTCTGTGCTGAGGGTAGAGCCTGCTTGAGATCCTGTCTCTCTCTCCCTCTGCCCCCTCCCCTACTCATGGGCTCTCTCTCTCTCAAAAAAATGCAGATTCCTAGGCTCCAATCTAACCCTGGTCCATGAACTCCTCTAAGCATGAAGCATAAAGCTTAGGCATCTGTATTTGATTGTATGTTCCAAGTCATTCTGAAAATTAGAGAAGTTTAGAAATAAAGTAAAATAATGACTCAAGTTTTCAACATTTTGAGTCTACTAAAAGTCCTAACCTGACAAAGAAAGAAGTGCTGTCATAAAAGTAATAATAATGGTAGGTAGATTATATATATATGTACATATATATATGTACATATATATATATATATATACATATATATGTATATACATATATATATATGTACATATATATATACATATATATGTATATACATATATATATATGTATACATATATATGTGTACACACACACACACACACACACACATATATATATATTACAGAGAAATTGAGTATTGTGACAAAAATGATTTGATATAAATTTGATATAAATTTGATATAAATTTCACAATTTTTTTGTTAAAGTAAGTGTTATGTGCTTTGGATATTTTTGCTGTGGCTACAATGAGGGAAAATATATGTACCTGGCCATTTAAAGGTGCTGTCAGTTTAGAATTTTAGGCCATTTCTGTGCAAGGCAGGGGCAGCCTGATGGAGGCTGTGGAGAGAAATGGCAGTCTGACAGGAAACTGAAAGCAAATTGACAGACGCGGAGTGTGAGAAGGGCGTAATGCTGAATAGGCTGTTTTGTAACAGAAAAAAGAGAACATTTCAAAACTAGTTAAGTTAGTTATGAGACTTTAACTAGGTCAAAAACTTATGAGTATTTGTGAATACTTTTTAACACTGTAGAGAGTGTCAAAAATGTATCACATGGTTAAATCCTGGGTGTTCAAATCATGGAGTCTGAGAAAATCCCTGACTGAGGGGATAGGGATAAATGAAAATACATCAACGTGGACAGACTTTTCTTTGTACAAATGTAAGGTTTTATGAAAGTTTGTAACAAGGAAGTTGAACTATAGATTTGTAAATGGCTAGAAGTCACGGAAAGTCTGCTTTGTTATGTTTCCACATTCAGTGCATCCAGACCCAAAACATGGGGTTGGAGTTAAGGAGACTGGATAGTCGGTTCCAGCAGAGTCATCTAATATGTGCCATTTTTTCAGATCACTTCACATTTCTGATGGTATCCTCATCTCTAAAATGGAGATAACAGTAACGTAAAGACCTCACAGTTTAATGGAGTTACACGTCAGAGATAAATCTGGCAGCATCAGTTCCTAAAACATAAAAAAAATGAGATACCATACGCTAGTGAGATAATGCGTTAAGTAAGACCACAAGCACATTAACCCCCTGACCTTTGACAAATCGTGTAAGACATACAATTTTGAATATATTATGGCTGTGTCTAGCAAGAGTCAAGTTAGTATTCATTTGGAATTTTAAGCTGCTAAGCTCTGTAGAGGTATTTTTTCCACAGTAGCATATTTTGTTTGATACTAATTTATTCTCTCGATCATTGGTGCAAGAATTGCTTTTTGAGACCCTACTAAGTGTCAGACACTATCTAAGATGTGAAAGACTCCTTGGTCAGAAGGGTATGTAGGTGAGAGAGCAAGCAGCAAGTGAACAAATAATACAATGTGATACGATGTATAATAATGATAATAGGATATATCATATTCCACTGCAGATTGTGTTACATGTTATGAAGAAAATATACCAGGTAATTAGTGGGTAACTATTAGTGACATCATAAGTAGGACTGTTCAGGGAGATATTTCTGGGCTAGTAATATTCGAATTTCCTTAATTTGAAGGATGAAAATATGTCAGCCATGAAGATATGGGTCAAGAAAGTGCCCTTAGGTCAGAGTAGAAGTCCTGTGAAGTTAGAACATAACTACGCAGGGGGAAATGGTATGGATTGGGGTTGAAAAATTAAGATAAAGACCCAGTGTACAGGGCCATGTAGGTCATGGAAGGTAGTTTGAAGTTTTTAATCTAAAAGCAATGGGAAACCATTGAAAAGTTTTACATGGGAGGAAGACAGTATTTAAAAAGCCAAAGACTGGACAATCTAAAGGTCCATAAATAGATGACTGGTTGAATAACTTACAATATATCTGTAAAAGAGAATACTAGATAGCTTTAAAAAAGGAGAGAGAAACATCTCTACAATGGCTATACAGTGGTATCGAACATATACCGTAAAGTTAAAAAAAGTAAGGTGGAGAAAAGTGAGAAAAGTGTGCTATTAGTCATCTTCAGGAAGGGTGAAAAACACAGATGCACACAAATATTATTTCTTGAGAAAGGAAGCTAAGCCAAAAGTAATGTGAAGACAATAGGTTACACAGAAGGTGGAGAGAAGGCTGAAAGAGATTGCATTGGAAGTGAGACTTCTCTGCTTATACTTCATTTTGCCCTTTTGATTTTGGAATCCTGGGATGTTTTTGCAATAATGCAATATAACAAATGTAAATAGAAATAAACTCTTAAGAATTGAAAGCACAACAAAACATATAAAATGAACTGCATGTCTGCGGGGCTAAACCACACCAGCAGGCATTATATCCAGTGAGTTTACACTTGATCTTAGCCTAAAGGCTGAGAAGCAATTATGTCAAGTGATTTTAAAACATAGTAATTTGCATATCTCCAGGGGTCTATAGACTAAGGACAAAAACACTATAGATTTTAAACCATTTCTAGTAATCATATTGTTATTTTGTATTTTGTTACTCTGTGTGTGTGTGTGTGTGTGTGTGTCTATATTTGACAAACAAATCATTTATACAGATACACACACATTAGGATGAACAAAAAGTACTTATTCAACTGTTGTTAGGACCCAAGATTTTCACAGTAAGAGAAAAGATATGCAAATACTATAAGACTAATGAAGTTAAATTAATATTGGAGTTGGAAATTGAATATAAATTCATGGCATCTTTATCTTCAACCTGTTTTTGGTTCAAAAATTTAAAAATTTTTGGAAAACCAATTTTTCCAATTTTTTTTTTTGAAAGTTGGGGGCTTCCAGTTTTGGGGCAAGAAATATGCAAGAAGAACATAGATGACCTTATCATAAGAATGGAAGCATTTGGGTTATGTCATCAAACCTCAGGATCCAATTTTAAGGAGTTCAACTAGCAAAGAGGACAATTTGAACAACAGCAATAATAAAAATTATCATAGATACATATTTAAAATAATATAAATAT
Organism: Panthera leo; assembly: GCF_018350215.1. Classification (NCBI taxonomy): domain Eukaryota; kingdom Metazoa; phylum Chordata; class Mammalia; order Carnivora; family Felidae; genus Panthera; species Panthera leo. Next base: position 15,547,617 of record NC_056691.1, on the reverse strand, counting down.
GTTAAAATCTATGATTTCATAATAGTACCCAATAATAAAAAAGTATATCCATTAACTTGGGGGTTGCAAGAAAACCAATCTTTTTTTTTATATCTGTAAATAAAGACAAGGGTTTCCCATTTATTCTGCATTTGCTATACAAACTCACCTCAATATTAATAGCTAGATAATGAGAGAAAGTTTTTCTTTATAAACATATTCCTGCAAATAAATGAAAAAATAATGTAAAATTAGGATATAACCATTTTGCAGCCCTTAACAACAACAAAAAAATGGATTTAGGCTAAAGTCATTAGCAACAGCTAGCTGAAACTAAGTGGATTATAGGTGGAGAACATTATTAAGAACACATCAGGCTGACAAAACCCTGTCTACTGATCACTTTAACATCTCAGAAAGACAACCAGAGACTGTTTGACTTTTGATGGATCGCAATAGGAAATACAAATATCACCTATGAACTATTCTCACCACAATATGCACCTAATTTCACTCAACCTAGTCCCTAATCTAACTACCAGGTTTTAGAAACATGTGAGTCAGAGAAAAATGTTAGAAAATACCATGTAAAAGGGCATGCAATTATAAAAATTCAAAATAAGGCTTGCTCTACAGATCAAATGACAGTTCGTTTTGACATATTTGTTGACAGAAAGAAGGAGAAAAGAGAATATATGAATTAAAAAGACAAGAAATAATCAATCAAATACATATGCCACACTTTTTGGAGTCGTTAAGTAATATTTTAAGATAATCATGTAAATTTGAACACTGAATGGGTATTTGATATTATAGGATTTTTTTTAGATAAAAGAGTCCTTATCTTTCAGCAATATATAATGAGGTATTCACAGATAAAAATGACATGATGTCTGAAATTTGCCTCAGAGTATTTGAGTTCGGGGAGGAGAGTCATGTGTAAATATGTTGAAACCAATTGGTAATTGATAATTACTAATTACTGAATGAGGGGTATGTGGGGAGTCATTGTACAATTGTCTCCACTGTGAATATGTTTGAGAATTTTTATACTACCATTTTAAGGGGAAAAAAATAACAGGCATGTGAAGATTTCACTTACATTTTAGAAAATTTTGAAGAGGGGTATAGGTAAAAGCAGGAGAACCAGTTAGGAGGTTACCGTAGTGAGGTAGGAAAGAGATGATGGTGGCTTATACTAAACAGAGGAAGTAAAGATTGAGAGCTGAGAAGGTCTCCGATAGATGTATTTAGAAGTAGTCAGCAGTACTTTTAATTGGATTGCGGGTTGAAAGAAAAAAGCCATCAAGAATACTTCTCAGGATTTCTGGAGATCTGTGTAGACGGTGATGTCTTTTACTGAATTGAGAAGACTGGAAGCTATGGGATAGCCACGTAGAAATGGGAGGTGGGAACTGCTGAAGAGTTCTATTTGGAGCGTATTAAGTCTGAGACATCTACTGCACATCCAGATGAAGACAGAGCACAGGGAAGAGATCCCTCCTTGATAGACACATTAAAGAACCACCAACATACAGTGTTTGAAGGCATAAGGCTAGGTAAGAACATCCTTGGAGGGAATAGAAACAAAGAAGCAAAGCCAGGTAGAGCCCTGAAGGAATAGCAACATTAGATGTCATGTAGAGCAGAAGAAACAAAAGAACCAAAGAACCGGAGGGTACAGAATGAAAGCCAGAGATGCAGTCCAGTTCTCTTGTTTTAACGGAGTTATATTTTACAAGTAATCTATAGACGGTATTCTAATAACTGAACTTACTAGTAAGAAAATGAGCCCTCCATGAGTCATGCTTTGATAATGTACTAGAAGGGCTGAACAGGACAAAACTCGTTCCCATTGGGGTGCTCTTTATTTATATCCAACTTACCTAAAGTCCAAGCCAACAAATCTAAAGACATCAAGCGCTGAGTTTCCTTTATATTTTCCTGAATTCAGCGAGAACTGATTAACCCATTTAGAAAGAGCTGAACCTATCTTTATATGTAGCTAATTATGTTCTAATGCATACATTCAGCAATGCCATGAGGCTGTCCATCTGCAAACTGCCAGAAATAAGCTGTCCAAATTCAGAGAACAGCTTATTTTAAGGCTAAAAAATGACACTGATTTAAAGATTGCTTTTGCTGATTTGATAAACTGTAAGTTGAAACAATTACATTAATGTAGCACGTCGTAATGCCAACAATTTTTCTGAGAAGATAAGAGAAAAAGAGTAATTTCCTTTAACTTGTATGTATTAACGGAATAAAGAGTGGAATGTGAAAGTCATTTTTTTTACCACCTTCAAAGTGTTGCCCTGCAGTAAAGCGGGTGGAAAAGAAAGTGTTAACGCTTAACCTTACCTGGGTGGATGATAACTTCCAGGACAACGTATAAGGGTAAGAAGTTTCAAAGATTGGGAAAGAAAAGCCACTTTTTTCAAGCTGGTCTGCTGCAGCTCTCTTTACCAGGAGTTGGTAAAAATAGCAAAGGAATAAGAGCACAGTTCAAGAGTTAGTAGGATAGTCAGTCTGTACAAATGACCCACATGGGAGGCAAGGCTGCACCAAAGACAGGGAGGAATCATCAATGAGGAGCCCAGGAAACAGAAAGAAGCACAAGGCCATGAAAGCAAGGCAGAGGAGAACGAATTTTGAATTTCTGAGCTTTTTCCAGGGGAGCCCTTTGACAGGAGGCCTTGCTTGGTCCCTCAAGGGGCCGAGGAGGATCAGATGTTAACGGAAAGTTCATTGCCCTCTCTGGGCAGCCAGCCAGGTTGGACCAACCCATTCTCCTAATGGCCTTCCTTTTTCTTTCCCCCAGCCCCTCGCCTTCAGGACTGGCCCTTTTGTATTTTCCTCGCGTTTTCAAAGGGGGAAATATGGACATGGTTTCATTCTTTCTCAACCTATATCCCAGTTTCAATCTTGACTTCATTAGCATACCTTCTATTTGTCACCATCGAAACCAGCAGAAATGAGTAAAGTCTCATACAGTCTTTTGATAATTCATACAGTAGTACATCCTTGCTTAATGGATTTTTATTTCAAAGTAAGCTTGATTTTTTTTTTTCATTTTACTTAAAAGTTGTCTGGCAATAGGTAGATCTAACCTGAATCTGTTGGCTTCTATATTTTTAAATAGTTCTGACGTATTTTCTTTGTTTCTTTTTATAAGGCATGCTGAGTGGAAATGGACCAGGGCCAGTCCTAAAATACAAGATTGAACAGCTCTTGGAATTTCTAAAGCAGTACAATCATAACAGGATTTCCAATAGGATGAACATAAAATGAAAAAAAAAAAAAAAAAACTTTATTATTTTTAAAGTTTTATTCACAGAAAGACTATTTTTAAATAAACCTAAGTAAATCAAAATAGGCGATATTTCTCATTTGAGCAAACATTGCAATTCAAAACAGAAATTTCCCAACTTATAAAACAACTCACCCTAAGTTCCCCTAGAGAGAATTCAATAATCAATGATAATTATTTGAAAAAAATTCTTGAATTATAATAATTCACAGTACAAAATAAATGACAAGTCCGAAATACAAAATAGCTTTACTTTGAATTTCCTGGCCCTATTCAAGCTATTCTTGATACCTAATTACATCTCAGCCATTAAAGCTTAGAATGTTTTTAAATGGTGAAATAAATCATAACCCAAATCCCTGAGTGATATCTGGTGAGAAATGGTACCAAATATTCATAAATCAGAGCCACAGCGTTTCAAAAAAAGAAAAAAAAAATAGAGAAATGGCGCTGGTTTTAAGCACATTAATGTTATTGGGTGGTGTTTGAGGGCTGTGAAAGGGTGATGCTTTTCTAGAATTTTCAGCCTTGAAAAGAAGACCCTTGATGAGTTATCTGGACTGACAAACTAATGCTAAAACAATTTTTTTTTTTTAAACAAACCATTGTGAGCCTCACATGGAAGCTAAAAACCCATCAGAGTGCCACTCTACGGACAGCCTGGTGTTGTCGGATTGCGGGGAACCTGGGCAAGGTTTTTAGTCCCCTAATGCTTTCGCTTCCACACAAGGAACTGTAAAAAGAGGAGCTCTTGGATGCATTAGAAGAGACCTTTCTCCTCTCCCTGAACAACACTCAATTTTGCTTCATTCAGTGATCCAAGCATTGCCACTTTACTCCCATTGAGGCTTTTCCACATTACGCTTTTTTTTTTTTTTTTCAGATGCATCCATCTAAACAGTCCAAATCTGTACATATTAACATCTCTGAGCAGAAACTCTGGGAGGGTTTTCACCCTGACCTTTCCTTGCCTTTAGAAAATTTCCATCACGGTTTCCACTTCCAGGTTTGTTTTTGATATTACAGGGAAAGATGTTTCTGTGTAGGCCAACAGCTTTGCCTTTGGGTTTCTGTTCTCAGTTCTAAAGATCATTCCTCCTCTAACAATTGATGGAGTGGAGAGCCTGTGAGAATACAGGCTTCCGTGGACTGGAAATGTTCTCTGTTTATTGTAGTGCACAAGTATTGAAAGATCAAAATACAGGGTTATGAGCAAAACTGTATTGCTAAAACCCTGCATTTTCTACAAAATTCTAGCTTTCCTTTTTTTCCCCTTTTTCTTATACATACCTTAGAATTACTCACATAGATAGTTTTATACCTCATTAAGCTTTTCCCTGTAAAATTTCCTTTATTCAGTAGTACACGGTAGAAAGAACTTGGCAGGGCGGTGGCCTGGAAACAACCTAAATATCCATCCATGGAGGACTGGGTAAATAAACTGTTCCATTTGTACGTAAAATACTATGCAATATGAAAACATAATGTGCTATATTTTCCCTTAATAATATAGAATAAAATATCTTTTTTATAAATTAAAAAAACTAATGTGCTATATTTTCTCTTAATAAAATAAAATATCTTTTTTTCTCCAAAATATTTTAACTAGAATAAGCCTAAGGAATGGAATACAATGCATAGTATGCCACATATTAGATATAAGCATGTGGATATTCATATACATTTATAGTCTGGCATATGAATTAGAAATATCTTAAAAGAGTGGGGTCTGGGTTTCTCAGTATGTCAAGTGTCCGACTTCAGCACAGGTCATGATCTCCCAGTTTGTGGGTTCAAGCCCCGTGTTGGGCTCTGTGCTGACAGCTCGGAGCCTGGAACCTGCTTCGTATTCTGTGTCTCCCTCTCTCTCTGCTCCTCCCCCGTTCACGCCCTGTCTCTCTCAAGAAGTAAACACTGAAAAAATAAACAAAACAGGAAGTATCTTAAAAGATGCATGAGAAGCTATTCAGTTACTTGGGAAGTAGATAAGGGAAACATCAGTTGTGGGTGAGTCAATTATTTCAATTATTTCTGTCCTCTTTAATTTTCTTTGCCTCATTCATATATTACTTGTATTAGAAATATACATTTAACAAAAGGCTTATCTGGATCTCCTGAGCATTCTAACTGACATCCAGCTCAATTCATGATTATTGACAAGTGGTGGCACACACAGAATAAAGTGTGCTGTAACAGAAAGAAACTGCAGAACATCAGATTTTAGTGAACATGTCATTTTATGTCCATGTGAAAATCACCCGTCTACTTTTACCTCACTTATCACATCTATGGGATGTGAGCAAGTAGGTCTACCAACACCCCCGCCCCTTTCATTTAGCACTCAGTGTTGTAATGGAAATAAAACAATCGAGGAAAGGTCCTATGAATCTTGCAGGGCTACTAAACGGGTATGAAACTTTGTGAGAGAGATCATGTTCACTTTCACATATCACATTAATTGAAACTGACCTTACCCAGGAGTTTTACATTTGTTCGTATTTGGTATTTTTCAGTGGGAAGCTATATTCCATTAACATTTGAGCAGTAAGAAGAACCATGATCACAACAGTAGATACTTAATATAAAATTGCAAATTTTAGCAACAGGTGCATAAATGAAGAGACTGTGTTAATTTTTAAAATGTAGTTAATAAGGGGCGCTTGGGTGGCTTAGTTGGTTGGGCATCTGACTTTGGCTCAGGTCATGATCTCACAGTCCGTGAGTTCGAGCCCCGTGTCGGGCTCTGTGTTGACAGCTCAGAGCTTGGAGCCTGCTTCAGATTCTGTGTTTCCCTCTCTCTCTGCCCCTCCCCCACTCATGCTCTGTCTCTGTCTCTCTCAAAAATAAAAAATAAACATTAAAATGTACTTAATAAAAACATGACATTGTAATAAATTCAAAAATTTTCTGCTTACCTACCTATAATAATGATGATAAAAGTTGTTCTTTACTAAATACAAAGCATGGCCCAGAAACTTAATGATGTGATTATACTTGTTACTTACTTCTCAGATCACGTTTTTAGATAATCATTATTAGTATCATTGTATAGATAAAGAAAATAAGAATGATGTTAATTTTCTTCTCCTGGCTTAAACCCACTGATTGTGATTCAGATCTATCTAAATGTCAAGGCTAATCTTTTCCCATCCTGAACTATCAGGCACTGTATTAACTCAAACCAATTTTCAACCCAAATCAGATCTCCAGCTCTCATTATCTGTTAAGCAGTGCCACCAACTAGAATGTTTAAGGACACTGATCTGTTTTCAGTGGGACTATACATTGGTACTACATTTATGGAAATCAATTTGGTAATCCTCTCCAGGAATGTTATCCATACTCTGTGAGCCAGACTTTTATGAATTTGCCACAAGTTCATATCAAACATTTAAACATTGGAACATGACTTTATACTCAGAGATGCTCATTGCAACATCATATACAACAACATGTATAAAAAGAAAAAGCTGGAAGCAATACATGCATCTAACAGAAATGTCTAAATGCATAATACGTTTTGGAATGGAAATATGTATGGAATGATAAGCAGCTTTTTTTTTTTCACCTATTTGCCCACTCAGCTCCCCCCTGCCAACTACCAGTTTCTTTGTACTTAAATGTTTGTTCATTTATTTTGTTTCTTAAATGCCACATATGAGTGAAATTATTTTACCTGAGTTATTTTATGTAGCATTATACCCTCTAGGTCCATCCATGTTGTTGCAAATGGCAAGATTTCACTCTTTATTATGGCGAGTAATATTCCATTGTGTATATATACCACATCTTCTTTATCCATTCATCTATGAATATACACTTGGGTTGCTTCCATATCTTGGCTATTATAAATAATGCTGCAATAAGCATAGGGGTGCACATATCTTTTCAAATTAGTGTTTTCATTGTCTTTGGGTAGATGCCCAGTAGTGGAGTCACTGGATCATACAGTAATTCTATTTTTAATTTTTTGAGGAACCTCCATATTGTTTTCCACAGTAGCTACACCAATTTGCATTCTCAACAACAGTACAGGAGAGTTCCTTTTTCTGCACATCGTCACCAACATGTGATGTTATTTCCTGTCTCTTTGATGCTAGCCATTCTAACTGGTATAAGGTGATACCTTATCATAGTTTCAATTTGCATTTCCCTGATAATTAGTGATATTGAACCTTTTCATGTGTCTGTAGGCCATTTGTGTGTCTTCTTTGGAAAAATGTCTGTTCTGGTCCTCTGCCCATTTTAATTGGATTATCTTGTTTTTTGGTGTTAAGTTGTGTAAATTCTTTATGTATTTTGGGTTTTAACCCCTTATCAGATATATCATTTGAAAATACCTTATCCCATTCAGCAGATTATCTTTTAGTTTTGTTGATTGTTTCCTTTGCTGTGTAGAAGTTTTTATTTTGATGTAGTCCCAGTAGTTTCTTTTTGCTTTTGTTTCCCTTGCCTCAGTAGACATATCTACCAAAATGTTGCTACGGCTCATGTCAAGGAAAGGCTGCCTGTATTTTCTACTAGGAGTCTTATACTTCCAGGTCTCACATTTAGGTCTTGAATACATTTTTTTGTGTATAAGAAAGTGATCCAGTTTTGTTCTTTTGCGTGTAGCTGCCCAGTTTTCCCAGCACCATGTATTGAAGAGACTGTCTTTTTCCCATTGCATACTCTTGCCTCCTTTGTGTAGATTAATTGACCATATAAATATCTCTGGGCTCTCCATTCTGTTCCATTGATCTATGTATCTATTTTAATGCCATTACTGTATTGTTTTGGTTACTAAAGCTTTGTAGTATTTCTTGAAATCTGAGATTGTGATACCTCCAGTTTTGTTCTTTCTCAAGACTGTTTCGGCTATTTGAGGCTTTTCTGTTTTCATACAAATTTTAGTATCATTTGTTCTATTTCTGTAAAAAAGATGTTTCTGGCATTTTGAGAGAGATTGCATTAAATCTGTAGATTGCTTTGGGTATAGTGAGCATTTTCACAATATTGATTCTTGCAGTCCATGAGCATGGAAATCTTCCCATTGGTCTGCATTACCTTCAGTTTCTTTCATCAGTGTTTTATAGTATTCAGAGTTCAGGTCTTTCACTTCCTTGATAAGTTTATTCCTTGGTGTTTTATTCTTTTGGGTGCAATTATAAATGGGATTGTTTTCTTAATCTCTCTCTCTGGTATGCCATTATTAGTATATAGAAATGCAACAGATTTCTGTCTATTTATTTTGTATCCTGTGACTTTGCTGAGATTGCTGATACACAGCTTTTCAAAGCATTCTTTTATAAAACATTTAATGATATTGAAAAATGTTCATGATGATTCAATATTAAGTGGGAAATACATGTGTGTATAAAATAGAAAACAAGGAATTCTAGGAAAATTATCAAGTTATGAACAAATGAACAGCGGTTCTTTATGGTTTCTTCTATTTTATTCTAAACGTTAAATATGCACTTCATACTTGAAAATTAAATAATGTATTGTTTTAATAATTTAAAAGAATTTTTAGGGGTTCCTGAATAGTTCAGTTAAGCATACGACTTTGGCTCAGGTCATGATCTCCTGGTTAGTGAATTCGAGCCTGGCCTCGGGCTCTGTGCTGACAGCTCAGAGCCTGGAGCCTGCTTCAGATTCTGTGTCTCCCTCTCCTTCTGCCCCTCCCCTGCTTACATTCTGTCTCTCTCCCTTTCTCAAAAAAAAAAAAATAAAGATTTTTAAAAAAGGGTTTTTTTAATTTAAAATACACAATATGTAAAATCTAATCATACCAAAGTCTTTATTGGTCTTATGTTGTTTCATGCACTTTAAGCTTGAGACTCTACACATACAACTGTGCCCCCACCTCTATGAGACAAGTAAAACCAAAACTAGATGTAATGTGTCAGATTTTTGTCTTATGTTGCTTAATTCTTGGACTAGAGATTTCTGCAGCTGCATTTCTTTCATAAATATTTCTACAAATCATAGCATTAAGTGAATGTTGAAATAGTATCTCTAAATGCCTAAGGTGGCCTCCATTTTTAAAAAATGAACTGCATCCATTTTGCTAAACTTGTATCTATTTCCTGACTTTTGGTATACTGCAGTAAACTTGCTTTTTTGGTTTTGAACACATAATCAAGTAAACCCAAAATAAAAATTTTGATCTGGCATTATTATGTCAAAAGGCAGTGGATTTTACATTTCAAAGACACTGCTAAGGCATCATCCAAAGATGTTGCACTAATTTACATTCTTATGTTTCCCAAATCTTGTTAACATTTGATATCAACCTTTTTAATGTTTGTCAACATAACATGTGAAACATTGTATCTCTAACTTAATTGGTATTTATTTAATCATGGATGTGGTTTATCCCAGTTTCACCAGTTTAAAAATCCATGTATGGTTTTTATGTGAATACCTCCTTATAATTTTACCCCTCTTTTCCTTATTAAATTGTTGGTCAAAAAACACTGTGGAGTAGCTGAAGGCAGTTGTGGGTGTAGGGTGTAGAATAAGTAACCTCCGACATCCCTCTCCAAATGAGAAGACATAACTTGGAAATGCTTTGCAAAGCCACAGCTTAAATAGCCCTTGACCTCAGAGACTACCCTGACCTCCATGTAACTATGAGCCCATGTGCATCCAACATCTTGCCCCACTGGGAATTTGGGGGTGAAGTGAGGTGGATGAAAGAAGCAGGAACAGACAGGAGAGAGAGGCCAGCCAAGCAGCTCTGATTCTCACTGTTAGACAAGAACTTACACATCAAAGAAAACTCAGAAGTTCAAACGAATCCTATGTTCTCAGTTTGGGATCAGGGTATTAGTATAAATGTGCAGTTTTTCATGTGTACATACAGATAGGTAGTAAATCATTAATAAAGTAGGCTTTGTGAGTCACATACAATTTCTATCATATGTATATCTGTGTCCACGTGTCTGCATACACATATATGCACACTTAGTTGATAGACCTTGGGCAGATCCCAAAGTTAGGCTCAGAGGTAACACTTCACTTCTGCTCTTGATCTCTTAGTGAGAGTTGGTCACACTGGCCCCTACTAGATGCAAAAGAACTAATAAATGTGGTTGAGTTGTATGCTCATAAGAGAGTGGAATTGATACATACCTCATCAGTCCTGCCAATAACACCATTTTACAGCTCTGGAGGAGAGATTTCCTTCAACTTTATTTAGAATTTTTTTGGCCTTGGTTTAAGATAGGATCCTGGTGATGAACACACGGTAATCTGGGGGTCCTGACATCCATGATACTTTCTTAATATCACTAATCAGTAAGAGGGGAAATGACTTACTAATAACCCAGAGGAAACTACTATAATTCAAAGGTTCACCAGGTTTCATGTTCAATTTCTCACATATTTCAGTGATTGAAAGAAGAGGGTGAATGAATACATAGCTTAGAGAATCCACAGGTCTTAATTCCTTTCTGAGAGAGCACCAGCACTGTTTCCTCCTAGGTATGAAGAATGGACTCCAGTCTGAATGTCAGGGTGTTAGGGTGACTAAACAGCTTTGAACTTTTATTTTATTTTTATTTCTAAGAACCTGAGGGAAAGGAGTAGCTCTTGTGTAACTGTGGCAAATAAATCCTCATCTACTTCAAATTCAGCAAATGTCAAGGTTAAGTAAAAAATAGAACAATTTGGGGCACCTGGGTGGCTCAGTAGGTTGAGACTCTGACTTCGGCTCAGGTCATGATCTCAGTCTGTGGGTTCGAGTCCCGCATCGGGCTCTGTCCTGACAGCTCAGAGCCTGGAGCCTGCTTCCGATCCTGTGTCTCCCTCTCTCTCTGCCCCTCCCCCACTCTCACTTTGTCTCACTCTGTCTCTCAATAATAAATAAATGTAAAAAAATAATAATAAAAAAAGAACAATTTTAGGGGTGCCTGGGTGGCTCAGTTGGTTAAGCAACCGACTCTTGATTTCAGCTCAGGCTATGATCTCAGGGTTCCTGAGCTGGAGTCCCGAGTGGGGCTATGCACTGACAGCATGGAGCCTGCTTGGGATTCTTTCTCTCCTTCTCTCTCTGCTCCTCCCCTGCTCACAAGTGCTCACACACTCTTTCTCAGTCCGTCTCTCAAAATAAATAAATAAACTTAAAAAAAATAGAATACTTCTAATTAATCATTTCAATTTATATGAAGGATAGATTTCTATAATAAAAACCAGTTGAATTTATTTTTATAAATGAATGCATAATTATTTTAAAGGAATCAGTAAGGGGCGCCTGGGTGGCTCAGTCGGTTAAGCGGCCGACTTCGGCTCAGGTCATGATCTCACGGTCCGTGAGTTCAAGCCCCGTGTCGGGCTCAGTGCTGACAGCTCAGAGCCTGGAGCCTATTTCAGATTCTGTGTCTCCCTCTCTCTGACCCTCCCCCATTCATGCTCTGTCTCTCTCTGTCTCAAAGATAAATAAACATTAAAAAAAAAATTTAAAAAAAATAAATAAAGGAATCAGTAAAAAATTAAACACCTATTTATCTCTGTTTATATCACATCTTAGTAATTTCAAAGATGAAAGTATTTTTGCAGAGCAGTATTGGGACAATTACCAGAAGGGAAGATGTATGGAGAAACTGACAATCAGTAGTGTTTGTTCTTTTAAAAAATGCTATTTTTTTTCTCCCAAGGGAACATATTTTTGCTGTTTTTTGCTGTGTTATCCCAAGCTGCTTTGTACTTACCCTGCAATCCCCAATAAATACCATCTGTATTTCTCCAAGGGAAATGACTTTAATTCCATTTCTGTTTCTAATTTCCTCACCAACCAATTCTTGATAGAAAGTCTGAGCTTTAATAACACAGGGCTATAGAGACAGGAACATGTACAGTCTTCTATACAGAAATTGGGAAGAAAAAAAAAGAAAGCTTAAGAAAAATGTAGTATGGCTTCTTAAAGCTGGATCTTTGCCACTCACCATGCTTTGAGACTGTGAGCCTTTGAGACTGTGCACCTAAACCAGCATTATTTTTGAGGAGGTCTTGCATGAGGGAACCCATATTACTCCATATGGCTTACCGTCTATTCTATTATCCTTTTTGTTTTTTAATTTGGTTACATCCTCAGAGAATCCCAAGATTTTAATACCAAAAGATTTATGCCAAAAATCCAAGATTTCTATACCATAAAAGATGCAGTTTGAGGGCAGGAATTGAATCTTGCATGCATTTGTAGCACAAGTATTTTCTAGTGCCGTGGTTTTCACATAAGGAAGCATAATAAAAGGACAACAATTTATTTTCTCATACAATAATCATTGTAACATGGTTATCATGTTACAATAAGTAGCCTTCCCATACCAGAATTCTTATCTTGGTTCTCACCGTTAACCTCAGTGGAAATATAACTTATACTTACCCACCCATTCAGTCAAATGAAAGCCATACTCCTCTTTGAAGTATTTGAAGTTGTAAAATTAAAGTTTCCAAGAATTTCCTCTTCTCCTGAAATCATGTTGTTCCACTTATCTATGTTTTTATGAACTTTTATATTGTATATTGAAATTTTATGATCTTTTTTTCCCAATTTATCATAAACTCCACAAAAGAAGAAGCATAAATTAGTCTGTTTTTCCCCAGAGTACCCACCTGCAGTCCTTGCACACAATAAATATCCAATAAGTATGTGTTGAATATATTCATTCTGGAAAAAAAAAATTAAATGACAAACATTTTCACTTAATTTATTTCCCAAATTAGAAATTTAAATATTTGAATGGTTATTTTAGGAATATCCAAAAAATATTATTAAAGAAATAAGGTAAACCGGCGTCCTTTTTCCTTTTTTTCTGAGCATGACCACTGGGATAAAAAATGAAAGTACTGTTCTAAAAATCAGATAATAAGTAAATTACTTATAGCCAAGGTCTTAAAAGAAGTTTTATATATATCTAAAATACATATATATATATATATATATATATATATATATATATATATATATTTATACACACACACACACACACACACACACACACACACATAGGTACATGGTCTACCTTCTTCTGTTGCTGAACGCTTTTTCCCCCACATTCTCCACAGGTTTACAGAATTGAAAATGATGAATAAATGAATGTAAACAAACAGACCTCTTCTGGGCACTCTCTGGCTCAGGGAGCTTGATCATAAAGTTGGAAATTAGCTCTACTTTCCTCTGTATGCCCTCCTGGCTGGTTAGATCATGGGTAAAGTACAAGGAGTCATGTCCTCAGAACGTGTAGTGCTCACAACCCTATGTAAGTGAAGGAAGAAAGTTAGAGAAAGACAATATTACATGGTAGCACTTATATGTTGAATGTAAATTTTAAAAAGTCAAACCTATAGAAACTGAGCTTAGAAAAGTCATAGCCAGGGATTAAGGGATGGGGGGAAATAGGAGGGGTTCATAAAGGGTACAAACTTTCAGCTATAAGAAGATTTGGGGGCGTCTGGGTGGCTCAGTTGGTTAAGCATCCAACTTCGGCTCAGGTCACGATCTCATAGCTCGTGAGTTCAAGACCCGCGTCGGGCTCTGTGCTGACAGCTTGGAGCTTGGAGCCTGCTTCAGATTCTGTGTCTCCCCCTCTCTCCGCCCCTAACCCACTCACATTCTATCTCTCAAAAATGAATAAACATTAAAAAAAAATTTAAAAGAAAGAGGATTTGAGGATCCAATGTGCGACATGGTGACCACAGTTGGTAAGATCGTATTGTAGAGTTGAAAACTACTAAGAGAATAGCACTTAAATGTTCTCTTGCACACACAGTGCGTGAATGTGTGTGTGTGTATAATGTGTATTATATATATGTGTATATATAGTGTATATATATTATATATTTTATATATATATATATATATATATATATAATTAACACATGTATGGATGTGTTAATTAACTAAATGAGAGGAATCCTTTCACAGTGTATATGTGTATCAAACTATCATGATGTACACTTTATATATATTAAAATTTTGTCAATTATACTTAAGTGAAGCTCGGGGGAAAAATTATGTAGGGACACCACCACAAAAGTCACTGAAACAACAAGATGTCCTCATAGGAGAAAACAGTAAAACTTGTCTTTTTTCAGTTCAGTGGTCTCCGTTCAAATATCCTTACAAGGTTTCCCATCTGCCTGGAAGGTATTGGAAGCTCAAGGATACAAAAAAAAAATGTGACCAACATGGGGCGCCTGGGTGGTTCAGTTGGTTAAGCGTCCGACTTCGGCTCAGGTCATGATCTTGCGGTGTGTGGGTGCGAGCCCCACATCGGGCTCTGTGCTGACAGCTTGGTGCCTAGAGCCTGCTTCAGATTCTGTGTCTCCCTCTCTGTCTCTACCCCTTGCCCGCTCACACTCTGTCTCTCTCAAAAATAAACATTAAAAACAAAAACAAAAAATTAAAAAAAATATATGACCAACAAACAAAGAAACAAAAAACAATGAAGATAAAAGACTTCTAAAATAGAAGCACAACAAAATTAGTAGGTGTGTTCTCGGTGGGTTAGTGGATTTCAGATTTCCCCTACATTGATTTTATTTGTTGACAGTTGAGTTTTGCTTTGTTTTGTTTTGCTTGCTTGCTTTTTTGATTTGCATCCCTCTACACAGGATAAGGAAAGCAAGCACAATACCTTTGCTGATTCTCATCACTGAAGTCACATCATTTTTTTCAGTGGGCCGGAGATGGCAGTTAAATTCTAAGATGACCTTGACGTATTAAAATATGGCCAACCATCTCTTTCAAAATCTTGAAAAACTGAAAAACTGCATGATGACAGTCATGCAGAGAGGTAGATTAGGACCGAGACTTAATAAATTTCATCACTACGTTATGTTCCTAGACAAAGTTGTCAGAGAACTTTTCTCAGATATTGCTAAAATTATACATTTTGGGAATTAATTTGTATGTATGCAATACCTATTATGTTAATGTATATTATGTATATTTCAAGTAGGTATTTTTCCAGTAAACTCTTAATTTCTGAAATGCTTGAAGATTTGAATATTGTACTTATTACCTTAGCAGATAGTTCCATCCATAGACAGGTGAAAAAAATATTATCAGGGAGACATAGGAAATAATGTCTAAATGGTTAGGATTTAACTATATATTTGCAAGTGTGTACTTATTCTAGTGAGTCTTATAATATCAACATTCTTTATATCTACATAGAATAAAGACCTTCATCGTGTTATCAGAGACACAAAGTCCTTCCACCTTTTTAAACCCCTGTAGCACATGAAGTTTTCTGTTCAAGGCTTCTATTTAAAGTCTTTTCTTTATTATGTTCCTATAGGGATTTCAAGGGCTGCTTCTAGATCTCTTTCTTCCTACTTCAGTTTTGAAAAATCCTACTGGGGTTTCTATTTTTGTGCTACTTCACCAGATGTCCAAACCATTTAAGACATGGCCTCTAAATTCTTGACAGCTATTTGAAGGTGTCAGTATGTTCTCAATTTACTTCGTTTTTTGTCTGAGCTTGTCTTGTGTTTTGCTGTGGAAAGAATAAAACAAACATCTAAGGAGTGTCAACTGGGTACAAGTCACTGTGCTAAGCACTGGGGGACAATAAGAATAAGACTTGTTTCCCAGTCTTGAAGAACTCAAACAGATAGAGGAGGGCATAATTTATTAACATTTCTTTTAAAGTCTAAGAAACTGGCTTCTACAGTTTGGGTTCATTCTCTTCTGCTTTCTGAATTTCTACTTGTCCATTCAGTACCTGTGACTTCATTCTACGGTTGTACATTCATTGTGTTTATCTTAGGGTGAATGAGTCCTTGTGATTCCTCTTAACCTGTTCCTCTCCTACCAGGCCTCTGGCAGACTTGACTCCATGCCTTGTAGCCAGAGTTGTAACTAAACAAATCCAGCAAAGCCATCTAACCTAACACTTAGCTAAGAAGCTAATGTGCTATTCACTACCATTTTTTTGTAACCAAATTTAATGTCAACAGAAAAGATGTGTATTCCCTTTTCCTAATCTTGGTCTGGTAGAGATAATGTATGTTGACGAACACAAAACTGTACAAAAATTCTTATTCTAAAACTGTTTTTTTTTTTCCTGTCACAAAGATTCAGAACATATGATTTCATGTTTACTTTAAGGTTTATGCTAAATATCACAAAGGAATGCATTTGTCTTGGGTTGGATTTTGTCCGAGTCAACCTACCCACGTTCAAGAAGAAAGGTTAGTCCTATGGAACTTTGATGTGTAAGCTGGTTATATAGTTGAAATAATTGCTAATCCTAAAATAGCTTTAGGTGATGGATATTCATGACAAAGAGTGTTATGCAATGAGAATAGTTAATACCGCTAATAATAACAATAACTACAACTAATATTGAGTTATTATATGTCAGACTTCAATGGAGGCACTTTATCTTAACTAAAGAGGCTTAAAGAAGAGTCTGAAATTTACAAGGCCCTGAAAGCAGGTTCAGGACTAGCTTCATGGGCATTCAACCCATGCAGTCACTCAGCACCTCCTAGATTTAATGCTCTTCAGGAGCCATGCTGAAACTGAATACTTTTATCTTTAAACTGACCTTTGGTTAGTGAAGTCTGATGGGAAAATGGAGCATGAGTATGAACAAAGAAGATACACGCTACCATTCCTTCCCATCCCCTTCCTATATAACTTTCGCAATGCACAATGAGTACAGAACCCAAGTGAGTCTAGAATGTATTTGAGATGAGTGAGACTCAAAGAGCGATATAAGTTTGTTACCTCTAAGACTATGTAAGTGGGAGCATCAACAGCCTGAGAGAGCCCATGCCTTCTGGTCAAATTAGAACTTGCTTCAAATACAGAAAGAAAAAAAAGCAGTGGCATTTTAAGAAATGCAAATTATCAAGGAACCCCCCTGTTGGATCCTTTCTCACTTGTGTTACTTGCTGGTATTTGCCCCTCTCCTACATGATAAGGATGAAAAGGAAGAAAAGAAAAGATAGGACAACCATACTTCCATTTCTTTCCAGTCCTTTCTTATTCCTCAGTAAACCAAGACTGCACCTTTATCACGAAATGAAATAAAAATATCTGAGTTAGTTTTGTTCGGCATTTGTACAATTCTGATATGAGCTTATATGAGATACAAAATACATACTGTGTAATTTCATTAATTATGCATACAGGTTAAATGCTCTTATATTTTCATTGAAGACTGGCATTATAAACAATACAAAGACGAACATTAAAATTCACGGTAATAATTTGACAGTTTTTCTTTACTTAGAATGATATTCAATAGCAGATAAGGACGTCATGACAAGTCTAGAGACAGACTGAGGAAAAAGGTGGAAAAAACATGGTACCTTAGTATTTTAGTGACATTTTTCTTACTTTTTAAAGATAGGGTCCCACATTTTCATTTTGCATAGGACCCCGCAAATTATGTAGCCAGCCCGCCAGCATTGCTACCCCACTTACAGTGTCAGCAACCCAGGTACCTTCTGTCCTGTTACTCCATTTTTTGCGGCCTCTCCTGTAATGGTCCAAGGTGCAGCATCCGTTTTACAGCACACACAATGGCAAAACAGATGAATGCAAAGAGCTTTCTCTTTTGATGAGTTCAGGAAAGATACCCCATGATTCTCCTGCTTTCTTTTATAAATCAGAAGGTAGTCATATTTAAGCACAACTACTGCAGGGGAAACTGGGAAATAAAAGTCTTTGGTGACTATGTGCTCAGCTCAAATTTAAAGGTTATATTATCAGGGCCCCTGGGGTGGCTCAATTGGTTAAGCCTCCGACTTCAGCTCAGGTCATGATCTCGCGGTTCATGAGTTCGAGCCCCGCGTCGGGCTCTGTGCCGACAGCTCAGAGCCTGGAGCCTGCTTTGGAATCTGTGTCTCCCTCTCTCTCTGCCCCTTTCCCACTCATGTCTGTCTTTCTCAAAAATCAGTAAACATTTAAAAATAATAAAATAAAAAAAATAATGGTTCTGTTACCAAAGAAAAAGAGAAGAATGGCTATTGGAACACAACTAGTTGTATCTGCCACACATGATTTTAAAAAAGAAAGAAAGAAAGAGCCTGTGAAGAATCATGAATGCCAAGGGTGAAGGACATTGGAAAAATGTGAAAGTGAAAAAATATCCCACTAGGAAATGAATATCTATCAAGAGAAAGAAGGACAGAGACAGAGAGAGATTCTATCAGTAAGTATGTATATTAAGTAAAATAATAGAAGTAAAAATTATATTCATTATTTGAAGAGAATTATTAAAAAAGGAGCTTTGACTATGGATTCACAAATATTAAAAAATAGATTCCATCATTGTCTATGTAACATAGGCAAATTATTTATTTAAATTACGAATTCCTACATCATAGCATTTCTTCTAAGGATTATCAGTAATGTGTCTAAGCTGCCTGACACTGCCTAATATATATTCAGTATTAATTCAGTTGTCATTTTAATTAATTTCTATTTTAAGACAAAAACCACTTTATTACCTTCATTAATTTACTGTGTTTTTTATTCATGGTAGACACTTTATTTTTCAATGTGCTGTTTTTTGTTTGCTTGTTTTTTAAATGCTTATTGATTTTTGAGAGAGAGAGAGACAGAGAGACAGAGCACAAGCAAGGGAGGGGCAGAGAGAGAGAGGCAGACACAATCCGAAGCAGGCTCCAGGCTCCGAGCCATCAGCACAGAGCCCGACAAGTGGTTCAAACCCAAGACCGGTGAGATCATGACCTGAGCCGAAGTCAAATGCTTAACTTATTGAGCCACCCAGGCTCCCCACAATGTAGTGTTTTTAAGTGAAACATAAATATAAATATCAATGTATCATCATAAATTATTGACCTTAATTCTAACATAATCTGATATATTAAAAATTATAAATATCAATATATTTGCAAAGCACATCGATTTTAAAATAGCATTTCATTTTTATCTCAGCTAATCTTGAACTAGAACAAGGCAAGAATAAGTCTTGAGATAATTCTTGCACATTTGAAGGATCACATCAAGAAGCTTTGAATAATCTGTTGTCTTAAATAACATACACCTGTATAGCTAGCCTGCTAAAGTAATTCCGATATTTTGTTTTTATTTTTATCCTCCATATTCAGTGTAGTGCCATGTATAATTGGTAGGTCATATTGTACTACATCATATAAATATGTTTACTAATGGCCTGGACTTGAAGTACCTTTCATATAATTAACTTGAATAAAGCATCTCAGCATTCTGAAGAACTAAATAATTAAATAGGTCTGTATTATTATCCCCATTTTATAGATGGAATCATAGGTATAGAGATATTAAATAATTTGCAGGATAACATAGATTTACTCAATAGTAGGGATAAATTGGGAGTAATACTCAGAATTTGCATTAGGAGAAAAAGTTCAGCAGAAATTTCTGCTACATCTGTATTCTATGTAGAAAACTAAATTGAAATTATTACTGCTTTCATTATTAATATTCATTTGGTATCAAAAATATGCTAGGTACTATAATATACACAAAATGAGATAAAACCCCCTAACCCCAGCTCAACTATATATCTAATTCTCCCAACTTATTACAGTACATCCAAATGGGTGTTTTATCACCTTAATTATTTTCAAGAAGTGACACCAATAGCAAAGAATCCTGTGAGTTTAATTGCTAAAGATAATACATGTCATATTCGCCCAAGTAGTACTAACCTTTTCTCTTATTATAAAAATGAAAATAGTATTTGAAAATGCATTGTATACTTTTATTTTTTTTAATGAATGATGTACTTTTAAAAGGAACTAAGAACACCATCTAAAATGTGGACAACCCTCATTAATTTAAGACATACTCATATACCAAGAGTAAATTTCAGTAACAATTTTTTTTTTTTTAATTTTTTTTCCCAACGTTTTTTATTTATTTTTGGGACAGAGAGAGACAGAGCATGAACGGGGGAGGGGCAGAGAGAGAGGGAGACACAGAATTGGAAACAGGCTCCAGGCTCCGAGCCATCAGCCCAGAGCCTGACGCGGGGCTCGAACTCACGGACCGCGAGATCGTGACCTGGCTGAAGTCGGACGCTTAACCGACTGCGCCACCCAGGCGCCCCTCAGTAACAATTTTTAAGAATTGTTTCTCTTCTATGTGGATTGGGTCTGTGCTAGCCACATTTCATTCACCATAAACAAGCATCACAGACACCTGTGAAGTATATATATCCAAGGTGTCCAGGTGAGGAAAAGCTGTCTCTGAAAGGTGAAGAAATATGCCTCAGGATGCATAGTTTGATGGTAAATTGCATAGCTGGCCTTTAAGTAATTCCAGTTATTTCTGTTCCAACACAGTTACACTCATATTGTTGCACAATTTTTTATTAGTCCAGTTACACTCATATTGTTGCATAATATTTTTATTACTCTTGAAATGTGTAAAATCTAAGAATATTTGTACATTGCTCATTTTTAGGTTGTTAGCACTTAACATTACTGGTATAGATACAATTTTATAATATTGTGTTTGCAACTGACAAGATTTTTTTCTTTTTCCTGCCTTCTTGTGAAATTATTTTTAAAATTCTCTTTCTTTTTCTTTCTATTGGTTTGGAAGTTATACATTCGTTTGCTTTTTTTTTTTTTTTTTTTTTTTAGTTTTCTAAAAAATGTCTTAAATGTAGATACTAAAGTGTAAGTTGAAAGCTAATCAGTGTCTCTTTCTACCAATATGAATATAGCAGGATTTATTTAATTGTCTTCTATTTATTAACTTCAGATTATTTATAACTTTTTAGTATTATAAGAATTCCATGCATATTTATTTATATATCTGAATATATACCTAGGTATTTGCATTCCTATGTGATTATTTCTGTAGAACAGAGTCATAAAAAATGTAACTGTCATGATGGAAATTATATAAATTTAAAGTTTTGTATATACAACACATTTTATTTTTCTATTCATCTGTTGGTGGGCATTTGGTTGTTACTTGGTTGTTTCCACCTTTGGCTTTTGGGAATAATGCTACTGTGTACATGAGTGTGCAAACATCGGTTAATTCTTTTTTTTTTTTTTTTTTTTTGTTAATTCTGCTTTTAAATCTTGTGTGTATACTCCGAAATGGCATTGCGGGATCATAAGGTGATTCTACATATAATTTTTTGAGGAACCACATAGTGTTTTCACAGCGGCTTCATCATTTTACACCACCAGCGATGCACAAATGTTCCAATTTCCGTTCCTTGTTATTTCCCATGTTTTGTTGTTATTTTAATAATAGCCACCTTAATTGGTATAAAGTAGTAAACTGGATTTGCGACTCCCTAAGATTAGTGATGTTGAACATTTTCTCGCGTGTTAGCCATCTATGTATTTTCTTTGGAAAAAGTGGTGTACATTATTTTTAGAAGAGGTTCCTCTTAAGTCAATATCTTCACAAAATAAGTTTTGAATCAAACATAAGGTTTTGTCACAATTCAGAAAGTTTTCACAATAGCATAACTCATAACAATATTACATATAAAATGGTCGTTGTTATATTTGGGGGGGGTAGTACTTTACTGAATATAATGTAATATACATACAATTAAAATAGCTAAAATTTAAAAGACTGATAAATGCAAAAATGTATGGTTACTTTGGTAACTATTTGGTAGTTTCTTATAAAATTAAAAATTCACGTATAAAAAAAAATTCACATACAACATCCAGCCCAGAAATTCCACTCCTAGATATTTTCCCAAGAGAAATGGAAACATATGGCCACACAAAGACCTATGTGGTGTTGTTGTTGTTGTTTATAGCTATTTTATTCATAATAGGCAAATACTAGAAACAACCCAAATGCCCATCATTTGATGAATAGATAAACTGTGGTATAACCATACAATAATATACTAGTCTTTAATAAAAAGAATAAAACACATTACAAATATGTACGATGCTCAAAATCATTCTCTTAAGTGAAATAATGAAAACTAGATGAGCATATTTGATTCCATTTGTATGAAATTCAAAAAAGGCAGAATAAGGGGCGCCTGGATGGCTCAGTTGGTGAAGCAACCAACTTCAGCTCACTTTGACTCAGGTCATGATCTCACAGTTTGTGGGTTTGAGCCCCGTGTGGGGCTCTGTGCTGACAGCTTGGAGCCTGATGCCTGCTTCAGATTCTGTCTCCCTCTCTCTCTCTGCCCCTCCCTTGCTTGCATTCTGTCTCTGTCTCTGTATCTCTCAAAAATAAACATTAAAAATTTTTTAAAGGCATAAAATGGGGTGCCTGGGTGGTTCAGTCCGTGAAGCGTCTGACTTCAGCACAGGTTATGATCTCGTGGTTTGTGAGTTCAAGCCCCGCGTCAGGCTCTGTGTTGACAGCTCAGACCCTGGAGCCTGCTTCAAATTCTGTGTCTTCCTCTCTCTCTGCCTCTCCCCTACTCACACTGTCTCTCTCTTTCTCTCTTTCAAAAAAAAAAAATAGGCAAAATGATAGTGACAGAATGCAGGTCAGTGGTTGTTGTGGGACAAGGGTATGCATAAAGCCTAACTAAAGAGGTACAGAAGGAAATTTTTTAGGATGATGAAAATGTTATAATATTGTGATACCTACGCATATTTTTTTAAAATTTGTTAAATAGTTCATATTAAATGAGTTGTAACATTTGCAAATCATACCTCAGTAAAGCTGATAAAAGCAATTCTTGAACTCTTCATACTTTTCTTCTGAAAAATAACTGTAAGCTGGTTAGGCATGGGAATGGTAAGAAACTTAGTTACCTTTAGTATCCAGCCAATACTCTGCTCTGTTCAGTATGTAGATTGTTCTCATCTCAAGCTTCCCAGAAAATTATGTGTCACCATTAATTGTGGAATAATTCCACAGATATATGGACATCATTGTCAATAAAGTAAATAGGAGAAGGTAACCGCCATCCTTATGTGGCATTCCCTCCTAAATTCTGCAGAGATTGTTCGATGCTGTGTAGCAGACGTCCTTAGATGTCTCAAAAAGGGGCCTAGTCATTCTTAAATTATGCCTGGTAGTGCTCTCAAACCCATGGTCAGAGGACAAGTTTGCTTCGGCCAACAACGAGCTTTACGAATTGAATCAATATTGTAAAATTAGGAACTTTCACAAAAAACTTTGCTGCCTTGAAATAATTGGTAGGTAAAACATGTAACTTAACTGATTTTAATAGGGGACTGCACATACTATCGTATGAGTATTTGTGCTTTTATTTTTCTCTTCTGAATTGCTTTATTATGTTTTTACCCAGTTCTGCAGGGTCTTTTCTTACCGATGGCTAAGAGTTGTTAATATAGGAAACATCAACTTTATAGTCTGCTACTTTGTGAATATATTTCTCAATTTGTTCTTGATTTTTTTTCTTTCTTCATTGTTTGAGGTTTTAATTTGTATATAGCCAAATGCCAAATATTTTTTTAAACTCTAGATTCTAATTTTTGTACCACAATGATCTCATTTTGGACTCAGGAGTAATAGTAACATAATATTCTCCTCCTGCATCCTTCATTTCATTTTTAGAGTTAATCTTTACTTAATCTGGGTATCTTTAAAGTAAAGCGGTGTCTGGCTGGCTCAGTTGGTGGAGCATGTGACTCTTGATCTCGAGGTTGTGAGTTTGAGCCCCACGTTGAGTGTAGAGATTACTTTAAAAAAATCAAATAAAAAAAATAGAGGTAAAAAGAGCTGAATCCTTTACCACCCCACCATTTAGTAATTTTTTTCTTTTTTTAAAAAAATGTTTATGTATTTTTGAGACAGAGACAGAGCATGAGCGGGGGAGGGACAGAAAGAGAGGGAGACACAAAATCCGAAGCAGGCTCCAGGCTCTGAGCTGTCAGCACAGAGCCCGACGCGGGGCGCAAACCCACGAACCGCAAGATCATGACCTGAGCCGAAGTCAGATGCCTAACCGACTGAGCCACCCAGGCTCCTCAGTAATCTTTTTTTTTTTTTTTAATTGACTGTAAGGACATTGGTTTCAACAATATTTATTGAATAAATCATTTTCCCCATTGATTTGAACTGTCACATCTATTATATACTAAAAACACAAATATCCCTGGGTTTCTTAACTTTCCTCTATTCCTATAATCTATCTCTGTACCAGTATCATGTTCTTTTTAATTCTCGTGTTTTCGAATTGTGTAAAATATCTAGTAGGGCAAATAGTGATTTATATGTTTTTTTTCCTCAAGATTTTCTATTTATTCTTCTACATGAAATGTAGTGTCATTTTATCAAGTTCTCTGTTAAAAACAAATAAGCAAATAACAACAATAGCAGCAAACTGTTAGTGGCCTACTTGTGAATCTGATGCACGCAGGCTGAGTCAGAGGACCCAGGGGGAGGGTCCCACAGGACCAGCCAAGAGGGTTTGGGCTTCATGCAGGATAGAAATCAAATATGAGCCAGAGAAAGGGAAGCAGAGTTTACTGAATAGTGTGAGTGACGGACAGAATAGCAGGCAGTGTGTGTGGAGAGTAGGAAAGGAAAGGAGAATAGGTCTCGTTATTGCTTGGGGTTAGGGGTTTAGATTGGAAAGGGGTCTAGGTATGTGTTCCTTCAGGAATTCAGGGTAGGGTCCAATCAAAGGCAGGCATCAGGTGAACGATAGGTGTTATTCCACAAATCACCCAGAGGTCGGGGATGTTGACGCCAGTCTCTGCTGAGGTTTGTTTGAAGCCAATATTTGGGATCTCGCTCTTCTTGGATGATATTAGGTGTTTAGGGCCTACGACTAAACTCAGAGAATGATTAACTTTCTTGCTTCTCCCTTGAAGTGGGAACACAGCTTCTCTGGCTTATTCAGGACAAAATATAGAACATGAACAAATGGGGCCTACCAGAAGAATGGCGGAGAGAAAGAGCCTTTCTAAAATGGAGCTCCCTGTCTCAATTCCAATAAACACACCAATAATTTAAGACACATCAGTATCTTTAAACTCTGGATACTTAATGTTTTGTAAATTGTTTTATATTTTTACTTCAGTCCCAATTAAGGCACCATAGCCCCAAGGGAAATCAGTGCTTCCTAGGGCATGAATTAAATTAGGCCCTGTCATTTGGAGACCACCAAGCTCTATCCCATATATAGTACTAATTCCTCCCTAAAGATATGTTTGTTTTTAAAAATTCTTCCTTCAACTATCAAGACATTCCTCTTACTTTCTAGATCTACTGAGTTTATATCTGTGAGCCCAGTGAATTTATCCCAAAAGTTTTGGGTCTCTTTAGGGAGCACATCTGTCCCAGAACTCATTGAGGCTGCCTTCTCAGACCTCCCATTGCCAGCTTTCCTGCTCCATATGCTGCCAGTCTCCCCTGTGGCTGGAATTTAGTTTCCGGTTACAGTGATGATACTTAACGAGTCCTAGCAGAAACAGTTAGATGCTAGCATTATGTATGTTATTGCAATGGAAAGATCTGGCACTTTCTCATACTTTGAATGAATTTCCTGTAGCCAGGCATATATGTAGCTGAATAGAGAAACCACAATTTAGGGCAACCCCTTAAAAATATTTATGAGTGGGGCGCCTGAGTGGCTCAATCCATGGGGCATCTGACCCTTCCTCTCGGCTCGGGTCAGGATCTCACAGTTCGTAGGTTCAAGCCCCACATCAGGCTCTGCGCTGGTAGTGTGGAGCCTGCTTGGGATTCTGTCTCTCCCTCTCTCTCTGCCCCTGTCCCACTTGCTCTCTCTGTCTCTCTCTTAAAATAAATAAATAAACTTTAAAAGAATTTACAAATATATATATGAGTGTACGTAACAAATATTAGGAATATTCTTTCTTAATACTTGTGCAAAGTTAGAAAAATAGTTGCATTTTTGGAATAAATTGTAATCCCATTAGCAGTTAAGGCCTAACTCTGTGCTCCATCCTGTTTTCAGTAAAAGTCAAATGCCGAAGAGCTACCATGATTATTCATTTTTGCTTGGCATGACCCATGTATCTAGTCAAACTTTCCTGATTTATTATTTTTTTTAATTTTTGTAGTGTTTATTTATTTTTGAGAGATGGAGACAGAGTGCGAGTGGGGGAGGGGCAGAGAGAGAGAGGGAGGCACAGAATCTGAAGCAGGCTCCTGGCTGAGCTGTCAGCACACAGCCCCACACGGGGCTCGAACTCTGGAATGGCGGGATGATGACCTAGGCTGAAGTCAGACGCTTAACCAACTGAGCCACCCAGGCACCCCAAACTTTCCCGATTTAAAGCAATTGCTGAAAGAGACCTACTAAAAGGATTATATTTCACCGTAAAAATGTTTGATTCTATTTCTCGTGCACTTTAAAATATTCCATGACACTGACACGTCTTTTAATTCTATCTTGAAATGTTTGCATTTATGTAAACATACATAATAACAAAAAAATATTCCTTCCTACCTCCTAAGATATGCTCTGTGGAAATATACATTATATGCCTCCAAACACATCAATAAACCTTTATAAAATCAAAGTGAACATTTGTGTATGAGGTTTCACTTCTCAAACATGTTGACGCTCAGGGGATTTTAAAAGCAATCATCAGTGCCTGAGTTGGGAAGAAAATAAACGTTCTTTTCTTGAGGAAGTGATAACTCAAGGGATTGATACTTACCTCTAGGTCACCAGGTTAGATATTGATTAGAAGTTTTTGCCATCTGAGAGCTACCTTGTGACCTATGGCAAACTAAATTGCTGGTTACAATCTTAATAAAGAAGAGTCAACACCCTAAAACCTGCCGCTGCAATTAGGATTAATTGGTACCTTCTGAGCAGCATTGGCAGAATATCGGGTTAAAATGACACCCCTTCATTCTCTCAGCCTCCCTATTGGAGAAAAATGAGGAAATCGAAAAGTGCCGTTTTGTGTGCGGAGAGCAGTATAAGGCCAAAGAGTGAAGGAAAGCACGTCACTGAGCCTGCATCCATCCACGAATTCATCAAATCTTGGGCCGCGTGCCATGTCGTGAGAGAAAGAAGGCACAGAAGAAAATGAAGCAGTCGCGGGCTCTGTTTTTCGAGGGCTGATAATCCAGGAGGAGACATCACACAGGCACACAGACAGCTGTAGAGCAAGGGAGAAAGATATATGTACCCTAAAAGACACTAAGTAAGATGCCCTTCCCAGCATTCAGAGGAGGGGGTGGTAACTTAGGTTTGTCAGTGGTGCCATCCAAGTACTTGGAGACAGATGGAGAAATAAAGGGAGGACACAAAAATGAACCAGAAAAATCCATCTTTATTCACCCTTCTTGTAAACCAACAACTCATTCCACTTATCACTTCTCAAAAAACAGTGTCGTGCTACATCTGATGTGCTCCTTTGAAAGTATACCTCACGTTATTGATGTTAAACACATTTTTTTTAAGTTTATGTGTTTTGGGGGAGGGGGACACAAGAGAGGGGGAGAGACAGGATCCTAAGCAGACTCTGTGCTGTCAGTGCAGAGCCTGACACGGGGCTTGAACCATGAACTGTGAGATCATGACCTGCCCTGAAATCAAGTTGGTCGCTTAACCAACTGAGCCACTCAGGTGCCCCAAAAATACACTTCACATTATTAATGATGGACTTTTAAAGATAGAAATGTAAATATCACTGAATAATACTTTCCTTCCGCCTGATCTTACAAAAAGAAAAAAAAAAGCAGCTCACATAGAAACCAGATTCTAGCAAATACAAAATGATAATCTTAAGATCACACACCCATATACACACACCCCAAAACAAACATATATGAAATATAATTAAAAATCATTTCATTCAGCATCATTTAATTTTAGCAATGACATTTTGACAACTACAAGTGTGCTGTAAAGATATCAAAATGGTAGTTTATTTCTATTATGTTCCACTCAAAACATTGTCATTATCTGGGTGACTTTCTCATGCTCAGGAAAAACAGTTCCTCACCACAGTGAATCAAGTAGTATATTTCAGTTCGGAGTAAATACCGTATCTTAGTAATCAAAAGACTATAGGGGGCACTGGGGTGGCTCAGTCAGTTAAGCATCCAACTTCGGCTCAGGTCATGATCTCACGGTTTGGGGGGTCAAGCCCCACATCGAGCTCTGTGCTGACAGCTCAGAGCCTGGAGCCTGCTTCCGATTCTGTGCCTCTCCATCTCTTGGCCCCTCCCCCGCTCATGCTCTGTGTCTCTCTGTCTCTCAATAATAAATAAACATTAAAAAATTTTTTTTAAATAAAAAAAAACCTATAGAAGATAAGTGAAATGATTTTTTGTCATCAAAATGCAAAGCCATTATCTGTTAAATAAACAATTACATTAAGATCTAAATAGAGTTAACCAAATACCTTAGAACAAATGTAAACTCTCTTTAGCTAATTAATTTGTCCCCTGGATTAGAATTTGGCGTCTGCCTCCACTGTGCAACTAAGTTAATTTGTAACCAGAGGCAAGAGATCTAACCTCTCAGAGACTCAGATTTTCATCAATCAAATCAAGTGGAGGGGAGTTATACCAAAACAGTAGTTTTCAAAATCTGTTAAAGAACTAGGTCTCATTTTTTTTCCACAAAAAAATAATTTGTATCCCACAAATATAATTCATATACACAGGAAATATCAGTAGTATGAAGGAGGAAGGATTTGTTCTAGGTCCTGACTGGCCCCAGGGTATACTATCATATTAAAACGTACTGCTCAAGATGATACTAAGAGATCTTGAAAAGAAAATTATATATAGTTGGTATTGACAGAGCCAGAAATTACATGAAAGAATGAATTGTTTGCGGCAAGTTGAGCAGAATAGCTCAACTTACCTTGTAGGCTTCTTTAATAGATTTAATTAAATAATAAATGCAGAATATCTAGCATGGTGTTTGGCAAATTGGTGGATACTCGGGCAGCAATCAGTCCTTCTGTCTCTTTTTCTTGAACGTATCTCAATCCTGTCACTCGTCTGCCATAGCATAATGAATGCAAGGTTTTCTATGTGCAAATGATAAGCGCTTTCAACAAAAAGACTAAATCATGTATTCTCAAAGGAAGCAGTATTACCCTTTGCGAAATTTGGTTCTTAACAGGTGAAAAAAAAAATATTGTGCTTCTTTTAATGCATAAACTATACATATACTGCATAAATAGATATACAGTATATCTGTGGTATTATTATTTCATGGAAGGATAATTAGGAGAAACATGTCTAAAAAGATTCTTTAGGGGGCATAACTATGAAAAAAGAAGATTGGAAAACACTGGCCAGACTATTAGAAATTATTCAGCGAAGAAGAGAGCTGATCCTACATCAGAGGAACATGAATTCCTATATGTAACAATATCTATTAAATGCACACATATGTAAAACAGTCTTTTAGGCATTGTAAGGAGTAAAAAAATACACAGCAACCACCGTCCGTGAACTCAAAGCACTTAGAATTCATCACCAAATATTAAAAGTATCAAGTAGTACAAAGGTTCAGGAGTTCAGAGAAGGAGGATATTTTCTTGCTGGGGTCATCAGAAAGTTCTCAGAAGATAGGGTTTTTCAGCTGGCCTTTGAAGAAATATACCTTAGACGATCAGATATAGAGCTAGAACGTTCCAGATGGGAGGGATGGCATGAACATAGGCTTAAAAGTAAGAAAGCGCAGGAAAAAAGGTAACAGTGAAAAATGATCAGGAATGCACAGAAGGATGAAGAGTCAGGGTTTTATATGATGGAGTATGGGAAGGTAACGCGGGACTCTAAGGAGAGGGGTGACCTGATAGGAATGACAGCTATCACCAGGATGAGCTGAGCAGAAAGGGACAGCCTGGGAGACCATTGAAAGGAGGATCGAAGGATGAAATAAAAATTTCTGCTCAATGATGACAGCAATGGAAATATTGAAGGCTCAGTAGAACTTAGTCCTTTAGCTGTAGTATGAGGACAAATATAACAGTAGTATCACCCTTTAGGATTTTCTATGACTTCTTTCACTATCCCTGTACCTGAAAACCAGCTCCATATTAAAATGAGGGGAGAAAAAAGAAAAGAAAAAATAAAAGCTCTTTTTGCTAGGTCAGTGTCTTCATCTATTCTCTTTAACGGGTTACGATAGATTGGGTAACTTACAAACAACAGAAGTTTATTTCTCACAGTTGTGGAGAAAAGTCCAAGATCAAGGTGTTGGGAGATTCTGCATCCTGTGGGGCCTCCTTCTTGGCTCACAGACAACCATCTTCTCACTGTGTCCTCACATAGCAGAAGGCTCAGGGGGCTCACTGGGGTCTCTTCTATAAGGGCCCTCATCCCATTCGTAAGGGCTCTGCCCTCATGATCTAGTCACCGCTCAAAGGCCCCACCTCCAAATACTGTCAGACTGGGGATTAGGTTTCAACATATGAATTTTGGGGGAACACAAACATTCAAGTCTGTAGAAGTCAGGACAGATTCCACAAACCACACCAATAGTCAGCAACAATGACTGCTTCTGTCTACACAAGTCCATATCTGACACCTAAACATAATTTCAGTATGCCTTATAGGAATATATTTTCCTTTTCTCTTACTCTTGAGTAGATTGCATAGGAGTTTATCTTGTGGGGATCAACTCCTGAGAGAGCACTCACATTAAAAAAAAATTCACTTGACTGATTGAAAAGAACAGTGATCAGATTTAAACAATTAAACAAAAACATGATCAAACTTCATACTACATAACCATATTATTCGCGTTCCCGTGTATAGTTATGTACATACAATTATGAACCCCCCTTAGGCAGCATTTAGAAAATGCTTGCCTTGTCTTAGAGTTTTGAGGGGACTTTAAATTAAAGTGAAAAAAAAAGTGAAAAAAAATGAAAAAATGAAAAAAAAATAAATTAAAGTGAAATTTTAATTTAAATTTTAATTTAAATTTGAATTTGAATTAAACTTTAAATGAACAATGACAACGTCATCCACTTAATTATTGCTATATGCAATACTAATATACCATATCTTGCTTCCAGATATATACAACAATACAGTGCATACAATAACTAGGTGAAGGAGATAAGATTCATCAGACAATAAATATGGCCTGAAACAAGGAAATCATGGAGAGACAGAAACTAGAATGTTTTTTAGTCCCCAGAATCATTTGAATCCATCTAGAATATAGTTCTACGGTGTGGATTGTGAAGTAAGGCTGAAAAAAAAAATAGATGACTGAGTTTATTGCCTCTCAAAATACAAAATGAAGCAGCAACCTGAAATGAAAAAGTGGCAGCAGATGGCTCCAGATAGAGAGAGAAAAATATCCCAAACTAGTGGGGCATAAATTCCTTAAAGATGACAAAGAAAAAGATAGGAATAAGTCTTATGTGCTTTTTCATCTCATAATATCATTCTATTCATTTTCTCCACTAATCTAAAATGTGATGAAATTTGAATAAAGCTGCAGCCCACATGTTAAATGTATGCTTCCAGCATTTTTCCCCCTGATCTTTGATACTGGAAAGGTATCATTGAAAAAATATAGAGAAAAATTACTTCTGTACCAGCCATCATTACCTAATGGTGGATAAATCTTCTGTCTAGATATACAAGTTATGGGATGTACAGAAAAATGGAATAGGTTTACTCACAGGTATAATCATGAATGTTGACACTGATCTATGATATGCACCTGGCATGATTCTCTCAGGCCTCTCCTTCTGGAATGACAAATCATACGTTTGTCCTGTAATTTATAACAGGCCAATTACTTCTAGTGCTGCCAGTACCATTAGCTCAGCGTGGGATGCACTGCACTCGTTGACAATCAGCTTTCTGAGCACAAGGGGACTGTGAACATGCCTACCAAATAAAGCTGATTGTGAGACCATCAACCTTTCACCCATGGCCTATGTTCGATCCCTTTTTCATTACGTATTTAACTTTTTCACAACAAATTCTATGTCTGTATTCTTGACTAAGGCCAAAGCTGACTCTCCGTGTTTCATTACTCTGTTCACTGTGATGAACAAAGCAGAAAGAATCAGTACTGGGTCTGTTTCCCTCCCCACCCCCAGTCTTGGTTGGTGGTAGAGTTGTCACTATGACTTAAAAGGAATAAAGGTATTTTTCCTTCAGCAATTAGCTCTCTAACAATTAGCGCTTTCACTGCATATTGACCCTCTCATTTATGTCCAACAAGGTAGTTTCAACTCTGACAGTCTCTTGCTTTTGCATGGATGTTTGAATGGAGACACTCAAGGATAATTTATGTTCCAACTGTGTATTTTAATAGCCCTTGGTCTAGTTGTGAACTGTATGAACTGGGAAAAAAGATTCAGTCATTTCTAACGATCAATTTCTTCATCAATAAACTGATAATACTGGGAATAAAAATTTTAAAACTCAGCTATGAACCCAAACTTCAGTGAGAACTTTGTGTACAAAAGAGGAGACATTGGCAATTAGCAAGGAAAGAAGAGATTGTTAAATAAATGGAATTGACATAATTGGCATTTGATAAGAAAAAGATATGCCTTACAACAATCGTAATTAGGATAATAATAATAAGGTAGATACTTTTGAAGCTGAATAAACATTCAGTAGACATTTGAAGCTTGCTGTCATGATTTTTATACATAAAAAATGAATAGTAATTTGGAATTAATAATCATCCAAGGAATTATCATGAAGGAAAAATGAGACAGCGGAGAGATTGATACAGAATTAAGATCACTTATATTTCCTTATATCGTTGGTTGTTATCTGTGAGAAATTTAATTTCATTTTCATTGAAGTGAAATAGCATTTGAGCAAAAAGTAGAACATTTTATTATGAAAGATTTTTACTTTTAGAGTTTTCATATATATTCCGAATTCATATGAATGTATCCCTTGGGGAGAAATACTGAGATATATAACCCACTAGCATCTCAAGAAAGAAAAAGAAATTCTCCTAGTGCAATAAATACTAAATAGATCAATATATTTAAACACTGGTGTCTTTCATTTATTGTCAGAAGGGTTTCAGCTCAAAAACTCTAAAAATGAAGAATTTATTGCAAAAGTAAAATGTGTGTCATGCTTTTAAGAATCCATGGATCAAGGTGCAGTACTCCTAAATATAAGATTAAAACCCTAATAAGTAGTCAAATAGCTTCAAAGACTAATTTATTAAGTTAATAATAGCCTGAACTAGATTATATTCATCCAACTCTATTTGGAATGAAATGTGACCAGGCCTAAAATGCAGGCCTCCCTGAAATATTGATGGACAACAAAGCAGATAGCTGACATTTCATTTCCACCATGGAGCTAAACAACCTTTTCCATTCCATATCATACCCGTCTTTCATAAGGGCAAAACCAAATCCATTGCTGCAAACGAATACTGTCATTATGACATTACGTGTCAAGAATTATTCAAGCTTGACTAAATCACATGGTCCATACTAAATTTGTTGAACACTGTTTATCCATTTCAAGTTTGTTCTAATTCAAGTAACTCTTTACTAGGGGGGAAAATATATATAATATAATATAATATAATATAATATAATATAATATATAAATATATAAATATATAAATATATATAATATATATAATATATATATTAAAATAACTGCAAGACATAAAGCCTCCTGGTAAACTTCTAATGTGTATCTTAACAAAATTTAGAGTAGACGTAAGTGCTACTTTTGCAGTATCCCAGATTCTGTATCTAATGACAGTTGTTTCAAATTATGAGCCTTAAAAAGTCAATAGTTTTCCTTATTTATTGTGTTGCAGTTTCAGACAAGCATATTTTATCATGGTGCACAAACTCATCAGGCTGAAAGACATCTAGAAATCATCTACAGTCATCAGAATAGTACAGGTAATGCTATTATAACAAATTACAAAAGAACCTCATTGCTGCACACAGGGAACGTTCATCATTCGAGCAAAGTCTAGATAATTCCCCAGCACAGCGGCCCCCGTGAGGTGGCTTTGCATTGCAGGAACCTTCAGTCTCATGGCACCTCTATCTCAATGTGTACTGCCGTCTCCTTGTGGAAGGGGAGAATAACACGGACTCAAACTGATAACTTGTCACTGTATCTCTCCTGTCATCACTCAGAGAAGTCCTAATGTCACACTTAACTTCAAGGGGGGACGTGATTGTATTTCAGAATGAGGCCAAAAGCAGAAAATTTGCGAGCATTAGGAATGTTTACCACATCCCCTAATTCAACACTTGTCATTTTCTGGCTAACCAACCCGAGACCGAGACCAAAGTCACAAGATTAGCAGACAGCAGAAATGGAATCATAACATTGTTCACTACTAATTTCATCAAATTGGAGAATCATGAAAATTGTGGCTCTTAATCTGGTTTGATGAGGACACAACATTTTTTACTTTTTTCCCAATTTTACTGAGGAATAGTCAGACATCACTGTAAAAGCATAAGGCATACAGCATAATATTTTGATTTACATATGTTGTGAAGGGATTACAATAGATTGAGCTAACAACCGTCTTCTGGTAGAGATATAGTAAAGATAAAGGAAATAAGAAAGGAATACAGATATTTTTCTCCCTGTGGTGAGAACTCTTAAAATTTACTCTCTTAACAGCTTTCCTATGTATTATATAGCAGTGTTAGTTCTAGTCATCATGGTACGCATTACAACCCGGGCACTTATTTATCTGATAACTGGAAGTTTGTATCTTTTGACCACCTTCCTCTAATACCCTCTCTCCCCGTTCTCTGCCTGTGGTAACCACAACTTCAATCTCTATGAGGTTTGTTTCTTTTCTTTTTTTAAATTCCAGTGTTTTCATCTAGGAGTTTCAAGGTTTCAGGTCTTACATTTAAGTCTTTAATCCGTTTTGAGTTCCTTTTCGTGGGTGCTTTTAAGATATGGGTCCAGGGGCACCCAGGTGGCTCAGTCAGTTGAGCATCCGACTCTTGATTTCAGCGAAGGTCATGGTCTCACAGTTCGGTTCGTGGGATCGAGAGCCGTGCTTCAATCTTTCTGCCCCTCTCTCTGTCTCTCTCTCTGTATCCCTTTCTCTCTCTCTCTCTCCCCCTCTGTCTCCTTCTCTCTCAAAATACATAACAAAATCTAAAAAAAGGATATGGGTCCAGTTTCATTCTTTTGCATAAGAACATCCAGTTATACCATCACCATTTATTGAAGGAATGTGTTTTCTCCATTGAGTATTCTTGAATCTCTTCTCAAATAGTAGTTGACTCTATTTGTTTGGATTTATTTCTGGGCTCTTGATTCTTCTCCGTTGGTCTATTTATCTGTTTTTATGCCACTACCTTACTGTTTTGATGACTACAGCTTTACAGTACAGCTTGAAACCAGGAAGTATGATACCTCATGCTTTGTTCTTCTTTCTCAGGATTTCTTTAGCTATTTGGGGCTTTTTAGGGTTCCGTGTATATTTTAGGAGTGTTTTTATTTTTTACTTCTGTTAAAAAGGCCATTGGAATCTTGAAAGTGATTGCATTTAATCTGTAGATGGCTTTCAGTAATACTGACATTTTAACAATAGTAATTCTTTCAATCCGTGAATACAGGATACCTTTCCATTTATTTGTGCTGTTTTTAAATATCATCAATGTCTCTTAGTTTTCAGCATAGAAATTGTTTACCTTCTTAATTAAATTTATTCCTAAATATTTTATTGTTGTTGCAGTTATTGTAAATAGGATCAATTTCTTTTTTTTTTCAGAAAATTTTATTTATTGTATAGAATCACTAGTAATTTTTGTATGGTAATTTGTATCCTGCAGCTTTGAATTCACTGATGAGATCTGACAGGTTTTTGGCTGAGTCAGAATTTTGTCTATATAAAATCATGACATCTGCAAATAAAAACAATTTTATTTCTAACTTCCCAATTCTGATACCTTCTCTATTTTTTTTTTCTTTCTTGCCTGATTGCTCTAGCTAGGACTTTCAGTACTTTAATAGGAGTGGTGAGAGTGGTTGCCTTTGTCTTGTTCCTGATGTTGGAGAAAACACTTTTATCCATTCACCATTGAGTATGATGTTAGCTGTGGGCTTATCATATATAGTCTTTATTATGTTCGGATATAGTCCTTCTGTGACTAATTTGGTAAGAGGTTTGTCATGAATGGATGTTGAGGTTTGTTGAGTGCTTTTTTCTGTGTCTATTGAGATGATCATATGATTCTTTTCTTTCATTCTGTTAATGTGATGTATCACAATGATTGATTTACATAGTTTGAAACATCTGCATTGCAGAGATAAATCCTGTTTGATTATGGTGAATGCAGTATTTTATTAAGAAATTTCGCATCTGGGGTGCCTGGGTGGCTCAGTCAGTTAAGTGTCTTAATTTTGGCTCAGATCATGATATCATGGTCCGTGAGTTCAAGCCCTGCATCGGGCTCTGCACTGATGGTGTGTAGCCTGCTTGGGATTCTTTGTCTCTCTTTCTCTCTGCCCCTCTCTTGCTCACTCTCTATCTCTCTCTCAAAATAAATGAATGAATTAATGAATTAATTAATTAATTAATTTAAAAAAAGAGTTTTTGCATCTATGTTTGTCAGCGATATTGGCCTATAGTTTTTTAGTTATGACCTTGTCTGGTTTTGGTACCAAGATAACGTTGACCTGGTAGAATGAGTTTGTCAGTATTTCTCCCTTTGTAGTTTTTTGGAAGAGCTTAAGAAGGAGAATTGGAGTTATTTATTAAAACGTTTGGTAAAATGCACCAGTGAAGTCTTCTGATTCTGGGCTTTTCTTTGTTGGGAGATTCTGGATTACTGATTTGATCCCCTTACTAATAATTGGTCTATTCAGTTTTTCTATTTCTTTCTGATTCAGTCTTGGTAAGTTGTGTGTTTCTAAGAATTTGTCCAATTGTCCAGTTTTCCAGTTGTCCAGTTATTGGCCCACAGTTGTTCACAGTTGCCTCTTGTGATTCATTGAATTTCTGTGGTATCAGTTGTAATGTCACCTTTTTCATTTATAACTTTATGGATTTGGGTCCCCTCTCTTTTTTCCTTGGTTAGCCCAGCTAAGGATTTGTCATTTTTGTGCATCTTTTCAAGGAACCAACACGTAGTTTGGTTAATCTTTTATACTGATTTTCTGTTCTCTGTTTCATTTGTTTTTGCTCTAATCTTTATTATGCCCTTTCTCCTGCTAACTTTGGGCTCAGTTCATTCTTTTTTTCTACTTCTTTAAGGCATAGATGCAGGTTGTTTATTTGGGACATTTCTTGCTTCCCCATGTAGGCGTTTACTATGAACTTCTCTCTTAGAACAGCTTTTGCTGTATCCCATAAGTTCTGGTATGCTGTGTTTCCATTTCCATTTGTCTCGAGAAACTGTTGTTTCCCTGAGAGCTACCCTTATCCTTGGATATGAATTAATCCTCCTGTCTGTGTTTAGCATAGGAAGCCTCCATGCCTGCCGTTAGCTTTGATCTGGAGGCTGTCAGTTCTCCTTCCTGCCTCTCAGCTTGAGTGTGCTGGGCTGCATAGCTTTGCCACCAGCCCTTCAGGCCAGATGGGGCTGAAAGGCACTCTCCACAGAATTGCCACCAGCCCTTCAGGCCAGATGGGGCTGAAAGGCACTCTCCACAGTAAGTGGGGCTGGGACTCAGCACCTTGCCTGGGCATGGGCAAACCATGCTTTAAAGCTGGCAAAACTTTTGATTTGATGGTCCTTATCAAGCAAATCTGTACCCTACAGAGTTTCCTAGTCAGAATACAGTCCCAGCCTGGCTTTGTACATGAGCAAAGCCACTGGTTAAGATTACTACTTGGGCACTACAGGTATGAGCTCTGTCTGCCAAGATCTGTGTGGTGGTTGTTGCAAACTCCTCCCCATTTCTCCATCACAGTCAGATTCCCCTACGGCCCCTATGGTGTGAGATCAGAGAAAGGGCTCCCACAAAGTGACCTACAATGCTGGGGGAGACTGGTTGTCCTCCCTGGTTCTCTTTTCCCATTAGACGAATCAGAAGCTCAAGGAAGACCTCTCCATGTGGTGCTGCCCTGTCCTGGAGGAGGGGCAATGCGATCAACACCCCCCTTACCCTCCTAATGCCTGTCTTGGTTTTCCAGGTGAGAGGCATTGCTTCAGCATCACCACAGCCTTCCAAGCTACTCTCCACGGTGTCTTTTTCTTGAATAGATATCAGTTCTTCTTGTGAGGGGAACAAAGTCAGCAATGAACTATGCTGCCATCTATGTGATGCCTACTTTTCGTTTTCCGACTGAAGTACTAAAATAGGAATCCAAAATGAACTTTTTTGGAAGTGAAGATCATCCAAGATGATGATATCCTCTAGATAAGCTCAGAATAGCCACCACAAACATAGGTAAAACATAATAAATTTCCAGTGGACTGTATGAAGACTTTGCCCCTATTTCTATTATCAAATATCTTCCCCATATCATAGAGCCAGACAGGGTCCCAGATGACTCGTCGAGTATCATTCAGGGCAACATTCTTAACACTTACCATAGAGTCTTCTGAGAATAGTAGATAAATACTACAATTTCCAGATATCGAGCAGGCTTTTAGGTGTTTCGAGGATTATGGATGTTTTGTTTAATCTGGAAGCAAAATCAAATGGTTGCGATAGTGCTCCATTTTCTTTGTATAAACATCACAAAACTATTTAGATGTAAAATCAATCTAAATAGGACAAGTTAACCAAGCCTAAACTGGATACACCTCACATCCAACCAAATACTGTCATCAGGGGCCAGAATTAAAATTAGGCACTTGAATTCTTGTATCTCATAACATGAACAGTTGGATAAAGAACTAAGAGGTCCTATTAAGAAATTAAGTGTATTATTTAAATGAAACTGCTACCATAATGTTCTTAGTCTGTAAAAACAAAGAAAATCATAAAAATGCTGTTCGTCTGTTTATATTTGTTTGGTTTACTATATCAGTGAACTGCATCAGTGTCCATTAATTTTCATTCTGAAAATCAAAATCCAAGAAAATAAAGTCACAAATAGTGAATTTCAGAAAGATTCTTGTTTTAGGGGACTAAAAGTTTGACTTTTAGTCGCTGTTTGACTCTGGAATGTGCCCCTTTCTTATTCTTGACCAACCAAAGAGGCATAAAGTGGTTGAGACAGAAAAAAGAAAAAGGGAATTGACAGTATTCTGAATGATAATGCAAAGATCTGACTTCATTGTGAAAGTGGCAGCCTTGTAAATTATGCAATTAGGAATATATTTCTCTTCCTCCTGTGGGTGTAGAATGTACTGTCTCTGAGAATAAATGTTTGTCACTTGGGAAATGTGTTTGGGTGTAGGATTTAGCAGTTACTTTGTACACACTGGATAAATAAATAAGTGTGTCTGAAACTCATGCTGGTGGTAGAATTCCAAGAGGAATTGGCTTGGAGTGTCCACACCTACCGTGAACTGTTTCATGAAATTTACTTATGTCCCCAGACTGTCCCTAGAGTGCCAGAGGGCTATGGGCCAAATATTCCGACTTGGAAAAATGTACTATATTCTGACAGTGTGGGAGGGAAGCATGATTTTTTACCAGAGGGAGAACATTCCTTGAGAATAAAGGGTGAAGGTTCCCAAAAGGAAGATAATAACAACAACCATACAGCTCAAGACAATGTAGAAAGAAAGGCAAGTTTTTGTTTGTTGTTGTTGTCATTTTTGTGCCTTTTTAAGTGCATACCTGAATACAGAAGAATAAAGTTATAAAGTCAGGTATGCCCTTTGAGTGGACATTTCTATGGGCTTATGAAAATGCCTTTCTCTTATGTTATTGTGAAAATCCTATTTAGCATGCAGTCTATAGGTTTCTTCTCTTTGTTGTGATTCTTTTGTTTGTTAAAGTTTAGATTTTATTAAAACGCATATGGGCTTTGTTGTGTTTTCGTAGAGCTAAAATATACAGGGAAGTATACAAGAAAAATTGCACTAGACTGGTTAAGCAGGCAAGGAAGACTATTCAAGACTATTGGAGTAGGGGAGAAAACCTCATTATAATAGGAGAGAGAGACTGAACTCAATTCCTTTGAAACAAAAGCAGAAGAGTTTTGAAGCACAGGGGTGGACTGGTGGAAAAACGATGCAGGACATTAGCTGGGAGGTTGGGTCAATGTGGTTAGGCCATCAGTGTTTGCTAATTGGTGCTTATTGAAGTTAGACTCCCTGCCCTCTCACAGAGACTGGCAGACCGGGGCACCATCTTTCTTGATGATTACATTTCAAAGGAATGGCTCCCAGGTCCTTGAGGAAAACATTCCTGGGTTGTAGAAGATTTACATCTCAAAGGAGCAGAAAAAGAATTTACAATTGCAGGTTTTCTAAAATAAACGCTCTAAGAAAAGAGAGATCAGGTACCTAGAGTCAGGAAGAAATCCTTCTAAAGTTTAGTCAAAGTGAAGGGAACCTTAAGGTCATCTTGGTCAAGAGTAAAGGAGATGTGACACACCGTGAAATGACTCTCCTTTTCCAAGGACACTGAATACGGCAGTTGCAGGCAGTAACTAGCAGCAAAGGGAACTTGTCATAGTGAGGCCAAAGCAGTGAGGAAGCACCAGAAGATTTTGAAGTAATATTTCATGTGTACCGTCCAAGTATAAAATAAATTATCCTTTCTGAATACAGTCGACCCTTAAACAACATAGGTTTGAACTTCACAGGTCCACTTATATGTGAATTTGTTTTTCAACAAATATAGTACAGTAAATGTGTTTTCTCTTCCTTATGACTTTCTTAATAATATCTTTTCTCTAGCTTACTTTGTTGTAAGAATATAGTATATAATGCACATAACATGCAAAATACATATTATCCAATTGTTATGTTATTGTTAAGGCTTCTGGTCAACAATGGGCCGTTACTAGTTAAGTTTCAGAGGAGTCAAAAGTTATACATGGATTTTCACCTGCATGGGGACCTCTAACCCTACATTGGTCAAGGGTCAACTGTATTTGGAAAAAAAATGACTCTCGGAAAGGGTATGGCAGAAGGCTGAAAATCAAGCCGTAACCAAATGTACATCTTTTTCTGATTATGGAAATAACAGTGATGCACCACAGACAGAGGAGTCTGCACCAACAAAGAGGAGTATTTTATCATGTAATTATTTACAAATACAGGTGTGTGGCAATAATAAAGAGCAGACAGACTTTTTGTTGGTTTTATTATCATATCTAAGTTACCTATAGACATGTATCCTTTACTGCATACCTCAGAGACCAACTATCTATTCGGTTCCTTACTGATAGATAATACAGGCATTCAGGGGCGCCTGGGTGACTCAGTCGGTTAAGTGTCAGACTTCGGCCAAGTCATGATCTCACAGTTTGTGGGTTCGAGCCGCGCGCTGGACCCTGTGCTGACAGCTCAGAGCCTGGAGCCTGCTCTGAATTTTGTGTCTCCCTCTCTCTGTCCTTCCCCCACTCTCACTCTCTCTCTCTCTGTCTCTCTCTCTCTCTCTCTGTCTCCCAAAAATAAACATTTAAAAAATAATAATAATACAGGCATTCACTCAAGAAATAGTTATTCAGAGTCTAATAGCTCTTGATCCTTATGTTCATTACAGAGAATGAAAGAATGGCCATAAGAAAGTCTACTCGGTTAACTAATGGTATGAAGGAGATTACAGAGGAGTTAAAGGGTGCTAACAGTACAGTATGGTAAATGCTGAGATGAGTGCTCTAGAAGTATATAAGAAGACAGAGGAGGCATCCTGAAAGAAATAATATTTATTTTCAGATACAAAAGATGAGTAGGAGGTAGGCAGTTAGAAGAGATGGCACACATTCTCCAAAAACCATACATATCAAAAAAAGACAGTAAATAAAACCACCTACAACCAATGTCTATAACATAAATAGGAGACAGGAAATATTACAAATGCTATTTACATGTAAGTGGGAGAACATGTACAAAGCACAACGAGCCAGATTTGAAGTCTATATCTGAGCAGAGAGACAGATAGAGACATCCCAGGCAACAAGAGAGAACATCAGGATGCAACACAGAAAAGAACTCCTCATTCCCAGCATAGAAGCACTGAACTAAGAAGAGATCTAAGATCTAGGCGGTAGGGAAAAAGGACTCGAACATGTTTCTAATCAGACATGGCCATTGGGAACAGGCATCTTTTCTAAAAGAGAAACAAGTAACTTGGAAAGGGGTGGGGAGATTTTCTTAAGAAGTTTACTGGTGACAAGAAAGAAGAAGTAAGATCTGAAAATTAAGAATTAATATATAAGCAAAAGAATGGCACAGGATTCAAAGACATAGTAACACCACATCCTTCACCAAGTAATTAAACTTCTTCTATCCAGGACACTGTACCCTCACTGCCCACTGTACTAGCAGTGGGTGCCCTTGAGCTAAATTCGCTAGCAAAATTTACACCCCCCCCCCAACATCTGTTATTGCTGGTCAAGGTATGTTTTAAGCCTTTCAAATGAGTAGAAAAATTAGAAAATGCTATTTGTCCTCTTGTTATCTATGGTACTTAGGCCCTTTCATAAATCTATCTCAGGTACACAGAGAGGATTCATGGATACAATGCCCTGCATACCACTGCTCGTCTCACCAGATACTGTTTTAAATATGTGCACTCCATCAATAAACATGACAATATTTATAATATGGGGATAAAAATTATAGATGATAGCTCATTCATAAAGCTCTTAGAGTATTTTTTTTAAATCCAGAAAATGAAATCTCCAAGCCCTGTTGGTTTCACTGGAGAGTCCTACCAAAATTTCAAATAATTAACACCAATTATTTAAACAGAAGGAGAAAGAAAGCTCTCCTATTACTTTATTTTTTTTTTTTTTTATTTTTTTTTTTATTTTTTTTATTTATTTTTATTTTTTAATATATGAAATTTACTGTCAAATTGGTTTCCATACAACACCCAGTGCTCATCCCAAAAGGTGCCCTCCTCAATACCCATCACCCACCCTGCCCTCCCTCCCACCCTGCCCTCCCTCCCACCCCCCATCAACCCTCAGTTTGTTCTCAGTTTTTAACAGTCTCTAATGCTTTGGCTCTCTCCCACTCTAACCTCTTTTTTTTTTTTTTTTTTTTCCTTCCCCTCCCCCATGGGTTTCTGTTATGTTTCTCAGGATCCACATAAGAGTGAAACCATATGGTATCTGTCTTTCTCTGTATGGCTTATTTCACTTAGCATCACACTCTCCAGTTCCATCCACGTTGCTACAAAAGGCCATATTTCATTTTTTCTCATTGCCACGTAGTATTCCATTGTGTATATAAACCACAATTTCTTTATCCATTCATCAGTTGATGGACATTTAGGCTCTTTCCATAATTTGGCTATTGTTGAGAGTGCCGCTATAAACATTGGGGTACAGGTGCCCCTACGCATCAGTACTCCTGTATCCCTTGGATAAATTCCTAGCAGTGCTATTGCTGGGTCATAAGGTAGGTCTATTTTTAATTTTCTGAGGAACCTCCACACTGCTTTCCAGAGCGGCTGCACCAATTTGCATTCCCACCAACAGTGCAAGAGGGTTCCTGTTTCTCCACATCCTCTCCAGCATCTATAGTCTCCTGATTTGTTCATTTTGGCCACTCTGACTGGCGTGAGGTGGTATCTGAGTGTGGTTTTGATTTGTATTTCCCTGATGAGGAGCGACGTTGAACATCTTTTCATGTGCCTGTTGGCCATCCGGATGTCTTCTTTAGAGAAGTGTCTATTCATGTTTTCTGCCCATTTCTTCACTGGGTTATTTGTTTTTCGGGTGTGGAGTTTGATGAGCTCTTTATAGATTTTGGATACTAGCCCTTTGTCCGATGTGTCATTTGCAAATATCTTTTCCCATTCCGTTGGTTGCCTTTTAGTTTTGTTGGTTGTTTCCTTTGCTGTGCAGAAGCTTTTTATCTTCATAAGGTCCCAGTAATTCACTTTTGCTTTTAATTCCCTTGCCTTTGGGGATGTGCCGAGTAAGAGATTGCTACGGCTGAGGTCAGAGAGGTCTTTTCCTGCTTTCTCCTCTAAGGTTTTGATGGTTTCCTGTCTCACATTCAGGTCCTTTATCCATTTTGAGTTTATTTTTGTGAATGGTGTGAGAAAGTGGTCTAGTTTCAACCTTCTGCATGTTGCTGTCCAGTTCTCCCAGCACCATTTGTTAAAGAGACTGTCTTTTTTCCATTGGATGTTCTTTCCTGCTTTGTCAAAGATGAGTTGGCTATACGTTTGTGGGTCTAG
Organism: Panthera leo; assembly: GCF_018350215.1. NCBI lineage: Eukaryota > Metazoa > Chordata > Mammalia > Carnivora > Felidae > Panthera > Panthera leo. The sequence goes on along the minus strand of NC_056691.1, from coordinate 15,503,224 downwards.
TTCTGGGGTTTCTATTCTATTCCATTGGTCTATGTGTCTGTTTTTATGCCAATACCATGCTGTCTTGATGATGACAGCTTTGTAGTAGAGGCTAAAGTCTGGGATTGTGATGCCTCCTGCTTTGGTCTTCTTCTTCAAAATTACTTTGGCTATTCGGGGCCTTTTGTGGTTCCATATGAATTTTAGGATTGCTTGTTCTAGTTTCGAGAAGAATGCTGGTGCAATTTTGATTGGGATTGCATTGAATGTGTAGATAGCTTTGGGTAGTATTGACATTTTGACAATATTTATTCTTCCAATCCATGAGCAGGGAATGTCTTTCCATTTCTTTATATCTTCTTCAATTACCTGCATAAGCTTTCTATAGTTTTCAGCATACAGATCTTTTACATCTTTGGTTAGATTTATTCCTAGGTATTTTATGCTTCTTGGTGCAATTGTGAATGGGATCAGTTTCTTCATTTGTCTTTCTGTTGCTTCATTGTTAGTGTATAAGAATGCAACTGATTTCTGCACATTGATTTTGTATCCTGCAACTTTGCTGAATTCATGTATCAGTTCTAGCAGACTTTTGGTGGAGTCTATCGGATTTTCCATGTATAATATCATGTCATCTGCAAAAAGCGAAAGCTTGACTTCATCTTTGCCAATTTTGATGCCTTTGATTTCCTTTTGTTGTCTGATTGCTGATGCTAGAACTTCCAGCACTATATTAAACAGCAGCGGTGACAGTGGGCATCCCTGTCGTGTTCCTGATCTCAGGGAAAAAGCTCTCAGTTTTTCCCCGTTGAGGATGATGTTAGCTGTGGGCTTTTCATAAATGGCCTTTATGATCTTTAAGTATGTTCCTTCTATCCCGACTTTCTCAAGGGTTTTTATTAAGAAAGGGTGCTGGATTTTGTCAAAGGCCTTTTCTGCATCGATTGACAGGATCATATGGTTCTTCTCTTTTTTTTTGTTAATGTGATGTATCACGTTGATCGATTTGCGAATGTTGAACCAGCCCTGCATCCCAGGAATGAATCCCACTTGATCATGGTGAATAATTCTTTTTATATGCTGTTGAATTCGATTTGCTAGTATCTTATTGAGAATTTTTGCATCCATATTCATCAGGGATATTGGCCTGTAGTTCTCTTTTTTTACTGGGTCTCTGTCTGGTTTAGGAATCAAAGTAATACTGGCTTCATAGAATGAGTCTGGAAGTTTTCCTTCCCTTTCTATTTCTTGGAATAGCTTGAGAAGGATAGGTATTATCTCTGCTTTAAATGTCTGGTAGAACTCCCCTGGGAAGCCATCTGGTCCTGGACTCTTATTTGTTGGGAGATTTTTGATAACCGATTCAATTTCTTCGCTGGTTATGGGTCTGTTCAAGCTTTCTATTTCCTCCTGATTGAGTTTTGGAAGAGTGTGGGTATTTAGAAATTTGTCCATTTCTTCCAGGTTGTCCAATTTGCTGGCATATAATTTTTCATAGTATTCCCTGATAATTGTTTGTATCTCTGAGGGATTGGTTGTAATCATTCCATTTTCATTCATGATTTTATCTATTTGGGTCATCTCCCTTTTCTTTTTGAGAAGCCTGGCTAGAGGTTTGTCAATTTTGTTTATTTTTTCAAAAAACCAACTCTTGGTTTCGTTGATCTGCTCTACAGTTTTTTTAGATTCTATATTGTTTATTTCTGCTCTGATCTTTATGATTTCTCTTCTTCTGCTGGGTTTAGGCTGCCTTTGCTGTTCTGCTTCTATTTCCTTTAGGTGTGCTGTTAGATTTTGTATTTGGGATTTTTCTTGTTTCTTGAGATAGGCCTGGATTGCAATGTATTTTCCTCTCAGGACTGCCTTTGCTGCATCCCAAAGCGTTTGGATTGTTGTATTTTCATTTTCGTTTGTTTCCATATATGTTTTAATTTCTTCTCTAATTGCCTGGTTGACCCACTCATTCGTTAGTAGGGTGTTCTTTAACCTCCATGCTTTTGGAGGTTTTCCAGACTTTTTCCTGTGGTTGATTTCAAGCTTCATAGCATTGTGGTCTGAAAGTATGCATGGTATAATTTCAATTCTTGTAAACTTATGAAGGGCTGTTTTGTGACCCAGTATATGATCTATCTTGGAGAATGTTCCATGTGCACTCGAGAAGAAAGTATATTCTGTTGCTTTGGGATGCAGAGTTCTAAATATATCTGTCAAGTCCATCTGATCCAATGTATCATTCAGGGCCCTTGTTTCTTTATTGACTGTGTGTCTAGATGATCTATCCATTTCTGTAAGTGGGGTGTTAAAGTCCCCTGCAATGACCACATTCTTATCAATAAGGTTGCTTATGTTTATGAGTAATTGTTTTATATATCTGGGGGCTCGGGTATTTGGCGCATAGACATTTATAATAGTTAGCTCTTCCTGGTGGATAGACCCTGTGATTATTATATAATGCCCTTCTTCATCTCTTGTTACAGCCTTTAATTTAAAGTCTAGTTTGTCTGATATAAGTATGGCTACTCCAGCTTTCTTTTGGCTTCCAGGAGCATGATAAATAGTTCTCCATCCCCTCACTCTCAATCTAAAGGTGTCCTCAGATCTAAAATGAGTCTCTTGTAGACAGCAAATAGATGGGTCTTGTTTTTTTATCCATTCTGATACCCTATGTCTTTTAGTTGGCGCATTTAATCCATTTACATTCAGTGTTATTATAGAAAGATATGGGTTTAGAGTCATTGTGATGTCTGTATGTTTTATGCTTGTAGTGATGTCTCTGGTACTTTGTCTCACAGGATCCCCCTTAGGATCTCTTGTAGGGCTGGTTTCGTGGTGACAAATTCCTTCAGTTTTTGTTTGTTTGGGAAGACCTTTATCTCTCCTTCTATTCTAAATGACAGACTTGCTGGATAAAGGATTCTCGGCTGCATATTTTTTCTGTTTAGCACACTGTAGATATCGTGCCAAGCCTTTCTGGCCTGCCAAGTTTCAAAGGAGAGATCAGTCACGAGTCTTATAGGTCTCCCTTTATATGTGAGGGCAGGTTTATCCCTTGCTGCTTTCAGAATTTTCTCTTTATCCTTGTATTTTGCCAGTTTGACTATGATATGTCGTGCAGAAGATCGATTCAAGTTACGTCTGAAGGGAGTTCTCTGTGCCTCTTGGATTTCAATGCCTTTTTCCTTCCCCAGTTCAGGGAAGTTCTCAGCTATAATTTGTTCAAGTACCCCTTCAGCACCCTTCCCTCTCTCTTCCTCCTCTGGGATCCCAATTATGCGTATATTATTTTTTTTTAGTGTATCACTTAGTTCTCTAATTTTCCCCTCATACTCCTGGATTTTTTTATCTCTCTTTCTCTCAGCTTCCTCTTTCTCCATAACTTTATCTTCTAGTTCACCTATTCTCTCCTCTGCCTCTTCAAGCCGAGCCATCGTGGATTCCATTTTGTTTTGCAATTCGTTTAAAGCGTTTTTCAACTCCTCGTGACTGTTCCTTAGTCCCTCGATCTTTGTGGCAAGAGATTCTCTGCTGTCCTGTATACTGTTTTCAAGCCCAGCGATTAATTTTATGACTATTATTCTAAATTCACTTTCTGTTATATTATTTAAATCCTTTTTGATCAGTTCATTAGCTGTTGTTATTTCCTGGAGATTCTTCTGAGGGGAATTCTTCCGTTTGGTCATTTTGGAGAGTCCCTGGCGTGGTGAGGACCTGCAGTGCACTTCCCCTGTGCTGTGGTGTATAACTGGAGTTAGTGGGCGGGGCCGCAGTCCGACCTGATGTCTGCCCCCAGCCCACTGCTGGGGCCACAGTCAGACTGGTGTGTGCCTTCTCTTCCCCTCTCCTAGGGGCGGGATTCACTGTGGGGTGGCGTGTCCCGTCTGGGCTACTTGCACACTGCCAGGCTTGTGTTGCTGGGGATCTGGCGTATTAGCTGGGGTGGGGAGGCAAGGTGCACGGGGGCTGGAGGGGCAGGCTTAGCTCACTTCTCCTTAGGTGATCCGCTTCAGGAGGAGCCCTGTGGCAGCGGGAGGGAGTCAGATCCGCTGCTGGAGGTTTGGCTCCGCAGAAGCACAGAGTTGGGTGTTTGCGGGGAGTGAGCAAGTTCTCTGGCAGGAACTGGTTCCCTTTGGGATTTTGGCTGGGGGATGGGCGGGGGAGATGGCGCTGGCGCCTTTGTTCCCCGCCAAGCTGAGCTCTGCCGTCCGGGGGCTCAGCAGCTCTCCCTCCCTTTGTCCTCCAGCCTTCCCGCTTTCCGAGCAGAGCTGTTAACTTCTGACCTCCCAGACGCTAAGTCGCGCTTGCTGTCGGAACACAGTCCGTCCGGCCCCTCCGCTTTTGCCAGCCAGACTCGGGGGCTCTGCTTGCCCGGCGAGCCACCCCTCCGCCCCGGCTCCCTCCCGCCAGTCCGTGGAGCGCGCACCGCCTCGCCGCCCTTCCTACCCTCTTCCATGGGCCTCTAGTCTGCGCTTGACTCCGGAGACTCCCTTCTGCTAATCCTCTGGCGGTTTTCTGGGTTCTTTAGGCAGGTGTAGGTGGAATCTAAGTGATCGGCAGGACGCGCTGTGAGCCCCGCGTCCTCCTACGCCGCCATCTTCCCTCCTATTACTTTAACAAAGGCAGCATTACTCTGGTTTCAAAATCAAAGACAGTACAAAATTAGAACTACAGAGGCAAATCTTCCAAGAATATAAATACAAAAATTCTTAGCAAAACATTAGCAAATAGAATTTAAACAGATATGGCATGAATTATACATCATAACCAAGTGGGGTTTATTCTAGGCATGCAAGGATGGTTCGATATTACAAAATGAGTCATTGTTATTCACCATCTTAACGGGCTTAAGAAGAAAAATCACATATTTATATAAATTGATGCAGGAAAAACACTGGACAAAATTCAACATTCATGCATGACAAAATCTTAGAGAAAAGAGAAATAGAGGGGAATTTCTCAACTTGATAAAGAGCAATTCACAAAAACCCCTACTAATAGCACTAAACTTAGTGCTGAAAGACTGATACACCCTTTCCAAGATTAGAAACAAGGTAAAAATGTCTGCCTTCACCAACTTATTAAATAAACATAGAGCTGGAAGCCCTTGATGATGAAATGAGGCAACAAAAGGAAATAAAAGATGTACAGATCTGAAACGAATAATTGGAATAATTAAACTGTCCCTATTTGCAGATGGCATGATTGTCTACAAGGATAACAACCACACTCCAAAAATTGAAAAGTGTGTTCAACAAGTTATAAGATATAAGATAAACATATAAAAACAAATTGCATTTATATATGGTAGCAATGAACATATGGACACTAAAATTAAAAATAAAATATTATTTACAATATTCAAAAAATGAAACAGATGTAAATTTAACAAAACATGGAGGAGACTTCTATGCTGAAAACTCTACAACGCTGATGAAAAATCTACAGAAAAATAAATCAACCAGCATCCTGCTCATAGCTTCAAAGAGTCAACATAGTAAAGTTGTCAGTTCTTTCCAAATTAATATACAGATTTAATATAATTCTTTACAAAATGTCATGAAGATTTTTCTGTACATACAAACAGTACTATTCTAAAATTTATACAGAATTTGAAAGGAGCTGGAATGGCTAAAACAGTTCTGAAAAGAACAAAATGGAATAAATCAGTCTCCACAATTTCAAGACTTTTTATATAGCTACAATAATAAAGACTATGGGGGCGTCTGCGGGGCTCAGTTGGTTAAGCATCCAACTCTTGTTTTCTGCTGAGGTCATGATCTCACAGTTCATGCTGACAATGCAGAGCCTGCTTAGGATTCTCTCTCTCTCCCTCTCTCTCTCTCTGCCCCTCCCCTGCTCATGCTCTCTCTCTTTTTCTCAAAATAAATAAACTTAAAATAATAATAATAATAATAATAATAATAATAATAATAAAGACTGTGTGATATTGGCAGATGGGTGGACATACAGAAAAAGGAGACAGGATAGACAACAAAAAAGAATAAAAGGCATCCTAATTGGCAAGAAAGAAATAAAACTTTCACTATTTGCAAATGACATGATACTATACACAGAAAACCTGAAAGACGCCACATAAAAACTATTAGAACTGATAAATGAATTCAGTAAAAATGCAGGATACAAAATCAATGTGCAGAAATCTATTGCATTTGTATACACTAATAATGAAGCAGCATAAAGATAAATTAAGAAAACAACCCCATTTACAATTGCACCAAAAATAAAAAGATACCTAGGAATAAACCTTACCAAAGAGGTGAAAGACCTGTACTCTGAAAACTATAACACATTGATGAAAGAAATTGAAGATGACACAAAGAAATGGAAAGACATTCTATGTTCATGAATTGAAAGAATAAGTATTGTTAAAGTGTTTGTACTACCCAAAGCAATCTACAGATTTATGCAATCCTTATCAAAATACCAAGAGCATTTCCCATGCAACTAGAACAAACAATCCTAAAATTTATATGGAACCACAGAAGACCCCAAATAGCCAAAACAATTCTGAAAAAGAAAAGCAAAGCTGGAAATATTACAATTCCAGACTTCAAGTTATATTTTAAAGCTATGGCAATCAAAACGGTATGGTACTGGCACAAAAACAGACATATAGATCAATGGAACAGAATAGAAAATCCAGAAAGAAACCCACAAGCATATGGTTAATTAATCTTCGACAAAGCAGAAAAGAATATCCAGTGGGAAAGACAGACTCTTCAACAAGTGGTGTTGGGAAAACTGGTCAGCTACATGCAAAAGAATGAAACTGGACCACTTTCTTATACCATACACAAACATACACTTAAAGAGGTAAAGATGTAAATGTGAAACCTGAAGCCATAAAAATCCGAGAAGGGAGCACAAGCAGTAATGTCTCTGACATCAGCTGTGGCAACATTTTTCTAGGTATCTCTCCTGAGACAAGGGAAATAAATGCAAAAAGAAATTATTGGGACTACATCAAAATAAAAAGAGTATAATGCTAGGCAAAGTAAGTCAGTCAGAGAAAGACAAATACCATCTGATTTCACTCCTATGTGAAATTTAGGAAACAAAACAAGTGATCAAAGGGGAGAGAGAGAGAGAGAGAGAGAGAGAGAGAGAAACCAAGAAATAGACTCTTAACTGTAGAGAACAAACCGATGGTCAACAGAGGGGAGGTGGGTGGAGAAATGATTGAAACAGATGATGGGATTAGGGCATGAACTCATCATGATGAGCACTGTGTGATGTATGAAGTGCTGAATCACTGTATTGTACACCTGAAACTAATATAACACTGTATGTTAACTAAACTGGAATTAAAATTTTAAAAAGATAGAAAAAGAAAAATGAGAACGAATAGAAAATCATAAATCAATCCACACAATTATGCTCAGTTGATTTTTTGGCAAATGTGCACAAATTGTCCTGGAGTAATTCAACATCCACTGACCAAAAACAAAAATTAAAAGTGAACTTCGACCAAAGTCTCACATCTTATACAAAAATTAACTAATAATGAATGGATCATAGATGTAAATATAAAATGCAAATTATAATACCTTAAAAATATGAGTAATGTTTAATTATATCTTAATAAAAATAAATATTCCTAAATTGTCATTTTTTAATGTTTTGGGTTTTGTCCCCATATAAAAATATATATTAAAAAATATAATTTGAAATAGGGTTTTACTTGCAAGTAGAGTTCAATTATATTTGGTTTGTACAAAACAGTAGACCACAATGGAGAATGGATTGCATTCCCTCACTATGCAGGTCAAGATCTAGTTACATAAATGAACACACAAAAATTTGTATACAGAAGTCATCTATGCTTCGAATAATATTTCAGACAAGACACAAATAAATTTCCTGTTGCCCTCAAGTTTACTGACTCACTGGTTTGTTTCAGGAACAGACAAAATGAACTAATTCCTCAAAAAGCACAATCTACCAAAATTCACCCAAGATGAAATGGATCATTTGAATAGCCCTATTACTATTAAGGAAATTGAATTCATAAGTTTAACCTTCCCAAAAGAACTCCATACTTACTTAAACCGTCTTTACTTACTGCTTTAGTATGTTCTTCCACCCGCTATCCCTGTTTTACCACCAAGTTCACATTCTTCAAAGCACATACCATAATTTGTAATCATCCTTTTTTTAAGTTATTAAAGTCTCCCTTCCATAGAAGTGCAAACACCATAAGGACAGGGACAAGAAGCTGTTTTTAAAATTCAAAACCATATAATCAGCACCTAAAACCCCTAAGACAAGGGTCAGATGAGAAGCAGTGAAGAAGTCAGAATTTATAATGCAAATTTTTGGCTTTTCCTACCGTAATTAGACCATCACGACGTCTCCTTTGTATGATTTATGCTTAATCCGTCATTTGCTGAACTGAGCATGGTCCATCCTCCCACATTTCCCTTTACTGTGAGGAGGCCATGGAGGAGGAACAGAGGAGTCAGCCCTAAGAACGAAGCACTGGCGGTAGGCGGGAGCCCACTCCTGCCCATTTGCAAGAGGGGAAGCCGTGCATCTCTTCCCAACTCCGCCCTCTGTGGCATCACATGAGTCCTTTCTAATGGACTATGGTGGGAGTATTTATACCTCAGAAATGAATACACACTACAACTCAGGACTTCTTTCCCTCCTGAAGAACCAGTTGTTAAACCTTTACCAGCACACCATGGAAACTTCTGGCCTGTAGCTAAGAAATTAAATGAAATTATTACAGAGAACAGATACGAAGTGGAAAAAGGAATGGGTTGGAAAAGAGTAGAGGAAAACAGTTATTGAGCACCTCATATGTTTTCCAATTTAAACCATCCAGTAATTCTGAAAAATAGGTGTTATCATCATCATCATCCCTAAATAGAGATTGGGAATCTAAAACTAGAACATGGTAGATTATGGATTTAAGATTTAAAGTCAGGTCTTTCTCTCTCCCATGCCTTTGACCTTTCCATATATTATGCTTCCTGAAGAATAACTCTTTGCTGCTTGTAAGTTCTTAAGGGGTACAGGTCTCTGGATTTATTTATTTTTTAATCAGATTCAGAAATGTTAAGGGAATCTCTTTAATACTGACAAATTTACACCATTCGTGTGTGGTTTTTGTTTGTTATTCATTATTATAACTGAAAGAAAACAAATCTCTAAATCTAATTTGGAATTTCCATTTATTGCAGGGGGAGGGACAGAGGGAGAGGGAGAGAAAATCTTAAGCAGGCTCCACGCCCAGTATGGAGCCTGACACAGGGCTTGGTTTCACCACCGTGAGATCATGACCTAACCTGAAATCAGGAGTCGTGTGCTTAACCCACTGAACTACCCAGAAGCCCCTTCTTTGGAAGTTTTAGATGCCCTAAATCTGTTTTCTTTTCTGTTTTCTTTTTTTCCCCCTCTTCATCATAGTAGCACAATAGTCTAGCAGAAGAAACTTGACTTATGGTTTGAAGATATAAAAGTGGTATTGAAAAATGGCTCAAAAGTGTCATAATTTAGAGAAATGCAACCTAGACAGAAATAAATACTAATATACCAGTTAGAAGAGTAAAACCAAACCACAGAATCTTACCAAAATAAAAAACTAGATAAAGACCAAATTGAAGTCATTGACCACACTAATGAGACTTGGATATCTCAACCATAAAATACATGATTGAAATCAGTCAATCATAAAATACATTGAAAACTGTGATAGAGTCAGAGACAAAGCCATCTAGTAAGAACGTGTAAAGTATCCATAACTTGGCAGTCGCATACGAAGGAAGATATTTCATGGGGTTTCGTTGACCTGCCATCAGGTTGGAGCGTCAGGGTTTTATTTATGGGGCAAAAAAAGTTGAATATGTTTCAGACATTGTGATGGATGCCAGTAGACAGCAGAAACAGAACCCTATTATTTCATCCCACTTATTTTCTTTAAAATGTGGCGATATTAAACTGGAAGAAAAAAAATCATAATGAAAATTCTAAAATTCTTCTAACATAAGACAAGTCTAACATGGATAACCACCCCGAGAAATAATCTCAAAGAGGAAAGGCTGAGCTATCACAGAAATGAATGGCGCTGCTTAAATGAGAAACAAATTTTAAAATGTAGTCCGCAGTGATAAGAGAGTATAGCAGAGGATTCACGAGCTCAAAGAATGTTGTTAACGATGTCAGTGGGAGCCAGGCAGCAGGGGAACATCTGCTTAATGGGGACTCTTAACTAAGTAATATAAACTATTGATCAGATGGTAAACTGATCTGAAAGAAAATCATTTCCGTATATCTTAGGTCTCGGATAAATGCAGCGTTGAAGACCGTCAGAGCAACTGGCATGGGTGAGTGGCAAAAGAATAAAATAACCTGAGCCAATACCCCAGCTCTGTCTAGGTGCTGCTCCACTTAATACCCGTTCTTCAACTCTTCAGTACGTGGCCACGGTAGGAAAAAAAGTGTGATAATTCTGTGTTGCCAGAGAATAATGCTGACGATCCAAAGATATGTAAGCTCTTCTCTGTGGGCACCCTTATAAATACCTTTCCCCTCTGTTTCCTAAAATATTTAATACTCACACAAGCCCAATTTAGCCAGGCAAATCTTGGACTCGCCAAGTATTTAAAAGTATTTAAGAAACACACACATACACACTCAGCATATGGAAAATGAATTTGAGAGAGATGGTGACAGTTGCTGTGTTTGTAGATTTATCAGCAGCCACCCAGCACAATAAACCATCCAAACCTACATGCCAAATTCTCGGATACGATAAATGACAATCATCCAGTAGAGCTAACCTGAAAACTTTTTTAAGCCAAAAGTAGGGCAATAACTTGCACCATTGGTGGAAAAAAAAGCTTTGTAGAAATCTAGTCTTCCCCACTTTCTATATTTTTCTTTCTTCCTTTCTTTCTTTCTCTTTCTTTCTTTCTTTCTTTCTCTCTCTCTCTCTCTTCTCTCTCTCTCTCCCTCTCTCTCCCTGTCTCTCTCTCTTTCTGTCTCTGTCTCACTTTTTTTTTTATTACTCAATTCTAAAATAGCAGCATGTTAACAGCAGAATTTAGATTTTCATTTACATGGATTTGCATCGTTGGGTAAAAATCTTGCTATCAAATCAACAAGTCAATGCAACATTCTTCCAATATTGTACGCTAGAATTACAATCTGTATTATAAAATTTTTAACAAAGATGCCAGTAAGGGTCACTGAATTGAGTCATGACAGATCAGTTCTACAAACTCTACCTCTATGACGTTCAAATGTGAATCCTATAATATCCTGCTTCTTGAGGTATAACACCTTGTTTAAAGTTTTAATTCAATGTCAAATTAGTTTAATAAGAGAATTCTCAAGGCAGAGAGGAAATCCAGCATTAGGGAATCTTTGACATTCTTTTGTGTGCTTCTGTGGTTAGAGAGCATACTGGCAGTGAATGAAAACAAATTACATATATCAGGAGAATGTCTTATGTTTTATGGCTCTGAAATGGTCCTTGCTTTACTTCTTGGGATAATTCTAAATGACACCTCTACACCATATTAGTACATTAATTGCAAACACATTTTCTAATAGTAGTAAGAAGTTTGCAGAAATCAGAATGAAGATTTACTGCAATTTGATTCAGTTGTTAGTCCAAACGAGAGACTAAGGACAATGCGCACTGGCTTGTCAGGACCACTGTTAAATAGCTCCAGATTTAAAATTTTAATACCAGTTTTGAAATGCAATTAATGAGTTTCCTTTCACATCACACAATTAGCCCTGTTCATTAGCCTCGTAAATTTCCTAAAGAGGGCAGAAAGAGGAGAGGGAAGGGAATTGAAACATTGCCTGAACATCCAAATGGGCTCCCAGGAACACTCTGTGGCTCCAGAAAGCAAGAACCACGGATTCTAGGGGCGCCTGGGGTGGCTCAGTAGGTTAAGCGTCCGACTTCAGCGCAGGTCACGATCTCACAATTTGTGAGTTCGAGCCCCATGTTCGGCTCTGTGCTGACAGCTCAGAGCCTGGAGCCTGCTTCGAATTCTGTATCTCCCTCTCTCTCTGCCCATCCCTCACTAGTTCTCTGTCTCTCTCTGTGTGTGTGTCAAAATAAATAAAAACATTTAAAAATAGATAGATAGATAGATAGATAGATAGATAGATAGATAGAACGAACCATGGATTCTAGAAGCCTTCTGCCATGGGAATCCAAGTAGTGCTCAGCTGGAAGAAGTACAATACTTGCAGTGCAGAAGGTAAAGTTTCTCATTGCCCAGCTGCAGAGGTTTGTGGGGGATAGACGGTTGGCGCTCCCCAAAGATCCATGTGCTACTCTGTATTTCTTCCAGTCCCCTCTTTCATTTCCTTTGAGACAACATGACGAGTGCAGGATAAGGACAGGTGAGCGGAAGTAATGTCTGTGTCTTCCAGGCTGGAGCAGTTAAGAACCAGTGTGCTGTTTTATCTACTTCTTTCACGTTTTTCACGTTTCCAGCGGTATGACTTCAAGACGGAGAAGGGCTGCCCAGCCACGTTGCATCCTAGGCAGAGAGAAAAATACGGTTATTATGTTGAGTCACTGAAATTTCTGGGCTTACTTCTTGCCACATCCTACACTAGCTTAGCCTGACTAATTCACCCTGAATAATCTGAAACAGCTGCCATGAATCAGTCTACAAATTCACAGTGTATAAGAGATACGGCTTTATCTTTATTTATGTATTTATTTATTTACTCATTTAATAATTTTACTTTCTATAATTAAACTGATGTTCAGCCCCCTGCCCATGATGCTAGGCATGTACAAAACTTGAGTACCGGTCTTTCTTGACTGTCATCTCCTCCCCCGCTCACACCACCCCTATCGAACTCCTCTATTAAAGTTCCTGGGGCTTGCAGGGGTAGAAAGGCACCTAGACCTTGAGTCCCCTGTCTCCCCATGCAATGTCACAGTGTCCCACCTCAAAGCCAATGTAACCTTTTGGATCCAGATGCCCCCTCCCTGTTTATTATTCATTTATCTTGGGGCCACATGTGTCACTCCTGATTCGGTTGTCCCTGATTCTCTGCTGGGACCCTCTGCTCCTGGATGGCCTTTTTGGGACTGTGGCATGTTCTAGACACAGCTGTCGGCCACATGTACCTGCCTTTTCATCCCTCCTCCACTCAGCTTGGGAAGAACTGACTGTTTGTCCAGAAAGAGTTACTGTCCTTTCATGACTAAATAAGACACATTAAAGACACATTATCCATTCCCCAAATTATCTCCCTGCTCCATTCGAGGACTTAACAATTTTGAAAACAAAAACAGAGCCAACTGTTGAAGGCAAGCAATGGAAAGGGGTAGAAATAGCAGCTGAGAAAAGAAAATAAACAAACATAGATTAGGATTTCTAAAAATGTTATGTTGCTACACAGTTCATGAATGACTTCTTTTTTTTTTTTTCTTATTTCCTACAAGATATTTTATGTTAAATGCATATGTGACATGTCTTTTGGCCTTAATATGTGTTTTGAGTCTTTTACTCTCCCTCAGGCTTTTCCACCCACTTAAAATGCAGACAAAATAATCATCCCATTTTAGGGAAATGCCTTCTGAAAATCTCCCCCCCAACTTTGTTCATGTTGCCTCACCGTTCCAAATGTGTCTGTATTCCAAGGCCTAGCCCAAAGGCCATTATCTCCTAAAAGCCTTCCCTCATATATAAATACAAATAGCCCCCTTTCCGAGCAGACTTTGTGTTTTGAGAGTGTGCCGGCTGAATGATACAAACTACTTCCCAACCTCTCATTTGTGAAAGGTGGATAACAGATGTCTACTCCATGCTATGATTGATAGGATTAAATACACAGGGTCTTATGGTTTGGACAGTCCCTAACCTATGATAAGCATTCGGTAAACGGCAATCATTAATATAATAATACTAATAATATGTTTTATGGTATTTATCTCAACTTCTTTTACAGTAAGTTTTCACCATTTGAGCTTTCTCTTGTGGAATCTGCACTGTCTAGGGATAAATATTCCCGTGACTCTTAACACGGTAATCCATAGGTAGTTATTTAATCAATAAGTGAATCAATGATTGAATAAATCAAAAGGATAATTCAGTGATGGGGCTCAGTTTTGTTCAGTACATGTGTCTCCAAATAACGGACCTTAGGTCTCTATCCAGACCATTGCTCCTGTGAGGCTACCCCTTTCCCAAAGCATGATTAGCCACCAAAATATTAGGTCTCCCATCGCTGTGTAATCCCAGTTGCCACAAAACCTACAGTTTTGTGTGAAACCAGCTGCCACCCTGAGGTATTCAATCCCCATGTCCCCGTAGGAAAAGTCCTCAGTTCAATGCAAGCCTCATAGGCCCCCTTCACCTGTTCTACGCATCCCCAGTGTGATCTCATCAGCCGTTTATCGTCCAGCTCCCAAGCCTCTCAGTTGTTTTGAAACCGTCAAGCTCTTACAAATAAGCCCTTACCAATGACCTGTTCGCTCTAAACAGTTTTTCACCTTCTGGTTCTAACAGAAATGCAACTGTCCACTGAGAAAAGTGACCTTACATACCCTTTAGGTGAAGGTGTTGTTTTTTCCTCATTTTTAACCCCATGTAATTCAGGGAGGCAAGAGAGGTATCTCTTACTGAAGTGACCATTTAAAACTAGGACACTTTTAATAGTAAAAAGGGATGCTAAAAATTGTACCAAGGCAGCAAGGCATAACCTAGGACTGTCTCCGGGCAATTATTCACCGTTGCCACATCCAAACGATTTCTCTCCTTTAGCCTTCAATAATTGTGTTTTCTTTGATGTGTATGTCATCATAGTTTGACAGTCCTTTGCTTCTCTAGTTTTTCTCTTTTTTGAAACTACCAATTTCCTCTTCCTTGCAGAATAATTCACCAATGATTTCAGCAACTCTGTGACTGCCTTCTTCTCGTCAGTGACTCCTGTCATAATGACAACACCCTGAATTCCAAGTTGCTTGACATCCTTATCTCCACGGATCCTTTTTCTCAGTTCAGCCTTAGCCTCCCTCTCACCTGATCAGACACTAGACCTGTAATACACCAATAGTATACATCAGTTACACACACAGATTTTAAACATAACATTACCCTCCTATTTCCCCAGTGAGTGAAATGTACTCCAAAATGTATCTAACTCTGTGAGAACAGGAGCCCACTGAGCCACCACCCTATTCCCGCCTGTGCTTCTCTCCTTACATACACTGGTTCCACGTTCTAGCATCGTATCTGCTCCTTTGTAAGTGTGCGTGACCAGCTTGCTGTTATTTGCCTCCATTGTACCTCCCTGGAAATTTTTCAACACAGAATAACTTATAAAAATCAATTTATTCTGCTTCTGTGCTCCAGATCCTGAATATGGACCTAGAAAATCAAAAAGATTCTGCTGATAGGACTTCCTTCAAGTGTACGACCAAAATTCTCCACCTGACACCCAAATTTGACAATCTTAAAATACATCCTTGGTAATTCACCCTCTCTGTCACGACTGTCCCACACTTTCCCCTCTCAAGTCTCATAATTCCCTAATCGACTCTTGGGCAATGAACGACTAACTAGAAACTTCATAGAGAAAATCTGTCTGATACCTCCCTTTATTCCCCTTTACTAATTACCCTGATAATTATTACCTGGTAGTCCCACATATTCCTCCTGCTGTTAAAATGAAAACATCTTGCTGATATTTCTGATATTTTCTAATGTCATTCTGTTTTATTGTAGCATTTTGTTTCCATAACAGGTTGTCAGGTTTTCATCTGACCTCCCTGAACATGTGACAGGTTCAGTTTCTGGATCCTTGATTTTTTCACCAGCTTTTAAACACTGAAACACCCAGGGGCTCTCTTTTTGGCGCTCTTCTCCATCTATACTCCCCTCCTAAGTGATCTCATTCAGTCTCATGATTTCCAAAACTACGAATACACTGAAGTCTTTGAAAATTTCGTCTAACATCACTCCCCAGGTTTATACCCATCTCCATACACCTGGTGTTTATTGTTTACTTTGCAGTATAGACTTGTAATATAAAGCTTCATTTGGTATTAATGCCATTTCAAACTTAGGGAGCCAGACAGAACCATCGAGTCTTCTCATCAGTTTGTGCACAATTATATGCCACCCCCCACCTCAAGCCTTCTTCACTGTCCCTGAATCACCCCCGCCCCAGCCAGTTCCTATGCCACAAACCTAGAGCCATCTTTGATTGCTTTCTTCACACCTTACTTATATCCAACCCACCAATAATTCTGCCTAGTTTATTTCCAAAACATAACGTCTCTCTGACCGCATCAGAGACGATTGTTTCAGCCATTAATTCTTGCCTGAAATATTAAAACAAACTTCTAACTGGTGGTCATCCTGATGGCAAGTTTGACCCTGTCCATTCACTCCAATGGCAGCCAGGGTGATTGTTCAAGTGTAAATCAGACCTTCCCTCTCACCTACACAGAGCCAGAGAAAGCCTTTCAATTGCAATTAAGATAAAATCCACAGCCCTTTTTCATCTATCTTGCCACTTCCATTTCCCTACTACACCACCTGGGATGCTGCACCCCATTTTAAACAGCAGTATGTCTGTCAATGTAAAAGCCAAGCTCCTCGCCTTCCCTCCTTTCTCCTTGCACCATTCGCCATGATATCCTTTCATAGCTGGGTATTTTTCACCACTCAGGTCTCATCTCAATTCGTCGGAGAAGTCCTCCCTGACAATCGGTTTCCTCTGGTCTCACTACCACATTTCCCTCTTTGGTTTTCCTCATTGAACTTACTAATAGGTCATTTATTGTATTTAGTTTCTATTTAGTTTTAGTTTCTGTTTACCTATCTATTGCCTATCTCCGCTTCAGTAGAGGCAAGGAAGGGCTCTGTTTTGCTAGTTCTCCTGCACCTAAAAGAATGTGTCACCTAGGCAGTGCTTGACAGGTTTTTTTTCTTAATTTTTTTAATGTTTATTTTTGAGAGAGACAGAGACAGAGTGCACATCAGGAGAGGGACAGAGAGGCAGGGAGACACAGAATCTGAAGCAGGCTCCAGGCTCTGAGCTGAGCTGTCAGCACAGAGCCAGATAAGGGGCTGGAACTCATGAACTGTGACATCATGACCTGAGCTGAAGTCGGACACTTAACCGACTGAGCCACCCAGGTGGCCCTCAGAGATTGTTTTTGATGTTATCTTTGTCTTAAGCAGCTGGGAGTGGTGGTTTTAATATTAACATAAAATGGCTCTAACCAATATAACAACCATAATAAAAAAAAATAAATCTCAATACTCGGACAAGAGAACACATGGGGAAAGACCTGAGCTGTAAAATTATAATTTTCCTCATTTGGAGGAGTATAAACAGTAGAATATTTTATTTATTTTATTTTATTTTATTTTATTTTATTTTATTTTAATGTTTATTTATTTTTGAGAGAGAAAGGGACAGAGACAGAGTATGAGCAGGGGAGGGGCAGAGAGAGAGGGGACACAGAATCTGAAGCAAGATCCAGGCTCTGAGCTGTCAGCACACAGCCTGATGTGGGGCTCAAGCTCACGAACCTTGAAATCATGACCTGAGCTGAAATAGTATGCTTACCCTACTGAGCCACCCAGATGCCCCGAAACAGTGGAATAGTTTAGAATATTCTTTTGATGTTATCTAGAAGGCATACGTATTTTATAGGCATAAAGATCCATGGATAAGTAACTCTCTCTCATTTTCAACCTTCTCACCTTTGAAACATTTAACAAACATTATTGACTATCTACTTATTATATGTTAGGTTGATGGAGCCTCAATAGTAGATAAAAGAAACATAAACCACTGCCTTTATGGAACTTACACTCTACTTTGATTATTGCCTCCCTAACTTCCTGGAATGCGAGCTCCAAGAGAGCAGGAACTCCCTCTGTGTCCAGCAACTGGCACAAAGTAAGTGTTCAGTAAAATTCGCTAAAGGATAAGTACACAACTGTTGTAACAATGGAGTAAGGCAGGTAGACTGCTGAACCCAGTGCCTGCATATTTTGTGAATTTAATGTATCTTTCGGTAAGCCGAATAATAAAACAGTCTCTCCCTTCTCTTACCTCATCAGCGACTAAATGTAAGATGCTGTTTAGTTGTTTTGAGAGACGCTCTCTCTTTTGCCCCCAAATCATTTCAGTGTCACTAATGTAAGTAAACCCCTACATCATAAACAAGTTTCAAAGTTTTTTAAAAGTTTTTCACAGATTGTTGTCTAGAAATATTGTCACCTCATGCTATCCACTCTTGCCCAAATGACTCAGCAAGCCACTTTTAATGAGAGCCCAGGGTTAAATGTGGGTTGCATAAACCCGCCAGCCGGTTATTTAGAACAGTCGGGACCAGTGGAACAAATGAACTGATGCCTCTAACAGCCCGTAAGAACTGTACCGTCCACCTCCCCATGACGGGACAGCTCCGGTCTTTGCCTCTGCAAACTGAGCCCACTGAGTGACAAATCAGAACAGATGACTTCCGAGTGACTCACTCACCAGCTTTATAGCAGTAAGCGCCGCAGTGCGCATAAAAGAAAGAACTTTTCCCAGACATCACCTCCAGTAGAATTCTCTCCAAGTCCTTTTCCAGAAAGCAAGAAAGAAACAACACAAGAGATTAACCTAGTTGCAGAAAGAGCAGTAAAGGACTCTGGCAAGGCACTTTGCTGTGGAAAGGTTGGCATCCCCAGGAACAGAAGGCTTGCTTTACCACTCCCTTAGGAGCGTCGCTCACGTCGCATCCACACGCTGGGAGTCCAAGAACTGTTTCTCTGGCTATATTTGGCTGACTGGTTATTTCACTTTCTTTTTGCTCTACTCATCTCATTCTGTATCCCCCTGTGAGGTGAAAACAATCCGGACAGAACTAGACCATCTTACAGGACTTGTTTAATTTTCTCCTTCTGAATAATTCATAAAGAAAATCTCATCGGCTTGCGTTTCCTGCGACGTTGCCACACGTCCAGGTTTCCCACACACCGTGGCTTCCTTCTGTAGACAAGACAGCTCTGGATTCCCATTCACCTCTTGACTCGTCAGGGAGGGATGCCAGGTTCCAGTGTTTATTAGCAGAAGCCCCTACTTCATTCCGGCTGCTCTACTCACAGCCTTGCATTCAGGCTCTGTGTATTTCTCTCCCTGCACCATTGCTCTTGCCTTAGCTGGACCATTTGTCTTCCGCCGTCCCCCTGCCCGACTCAATCCTACCGACTGCTTGAGTCTACCTAGGTGCTCTCTTGTCCTCTTAACTCTTGCAGTGATTGCAAGAGTTAACATCCTATGCCTAACTCTTACAGTAAGTCTGTTCCGCTTCTTAGACTTACTCTTAGATTACCTTACTGTATTCTTACATCCTTGTTGTTAGTCTTTACCTCTGCTTTAAGCTTCCACATAAGCATGTAGCCCATATTTCTAATAATCTAGTGTACAAGCTAGGTTCTCCAGAGAAACACAACCAAAAGGGTGTGTATATGCGTGTGTGTATGTATGTATGTATGTGTCTGTCTGTCTATCTATCTAGAGATTAATTTTAAGGAAAAGGCTCATGCAATTGTGGAAGCTTGGCAAAACAAAATCTGCAGGGTCAACCAGCAGGCTGGAGGCCCAGGGAAGTGTTGTATTTGAGTTCAGAGGCTGTCTACTGGCATAATACCTTCTTGCTTGGGGTTGGTCAGTTTTTGTTCTTTTAAGGCCTTCAACTGATTGGATGAAGCCTTCCCACACTTTATGGAGGATTATCTGCTTTACTCAAAGCCTACTGATTTCAGTGTTAATCTTGTCCAAAAACCAACCAACCAACCAAACAAACAAACAAAAAAACACCTTCACAGAAATATCCACAATAATATTTGGCCACATTGTTGGGTCCTGGGGCCCAGCCAAGCCAAATATAAAATTAACTATCACACGTAGCAACGTCATTTGTGTAAAATTAAGGAGTCAGTGCGTTGAATGTAGGTGTGAATGGCCACGTGGGATGCATAAAGCGAATTCCTGCAGGGCTGGGCACCTAGCCATCCTTCTAGCCTCATCCTCTATCATCCTTTCTATCATTTTGTGCTCCTCAGTCCCTGTGTGTGCTGTGCTTCTTCTGAGAGGGGGCCTTTGACTGTGCTGTATCCATGGTTTAGCTGCTGTCTCCTTTTCTTTTCACCTAACTCCTAGTCATCCCTCCATCTTAGCTTTCCCAAGGAAACATTTAGAACCTCCAGACTGATTTAGTTTCCTCACCTCTATATTCTCCTAGTACAGAATACAGTGTCTTTTGTAGCACTTAGTAGTTTTTTTTTACATTTATTTCTTTTGCATAATTTGATTAATGTCTGTGTTCCATGTTTGACCCTAAATTTCACAAGAGCAAAGACTATGTCCGTTTGTGCTTACATTTCCATCCCCAGATTCTACTAGTGTCTGGCACGTAGAACATTGTAGATAAATTTGTGTTAATTTTATTAAAGTTTCATTGAAGTGAAATAGTAGCCAATGAGATTAATATTCCTTCTCTTATAGAATGCTTTTAAAAAGACAGATGGCAGCCACACACGGCTGAAACAACCAGAACAAAACAGAAGCAAAGTCAAACTGTAATTAATTCTTTTTATTTTTATTTTTATTTTTTTATTTTTGAAAAAGACAGAGAGAGAGTGCTGTGCAAGAGCAGGAGAGGGGGAGGAGCAGAGAACGAGGAAGACAGAGGATCCAAAGCAGGCTCCACACTGTCAGCACAGAGTCCCGTGTGGGGCTGGAACTCACGAACTGCTAGATCATGACCTGAGCCAAAGTCAGACACTTAACCCACTGAGCCACCCAGGCACCCCAAGCTGTAATTAATTCTTATGCACAAGGCTAAATCGTGTGTCATCTGCCTGAACTGCCTGCTGCGTTGCCCAGGCATGGTCTCAGCATCAGAAGAGTAATTTTAGGGTCACCTGGGTGGCTCACATGGTTAAGCATCTGACTTTTGATTTTGGCTCAGGTCACAATCTCATGATTCGTGGGATCGAGCGCTGCATTGGGCTCTGCACTCACAACACAGAGCCTGCTTGGGGTTCTCTCTCAATCTCTCTCTCTCTCTTTCTCTCTCTCTCTCAAAATAAATAAATAAACTTAAAAAAATCAATAAAGTTGTTGACCACGGATAAAGTTTCCAGGCATCTATTACTCAATGATACGTAATTAATTAGTAATGTATGAACTAGTAACAGTTTGGAGGCAAAATGTACATCCCTTTTAAGGTTGGACATTCTGATTAGAATCACACCCCAAAAAATTTTTTTGATTCTTTGAATATTTCAAACTGTTGCATAAGTTATCCCAGAAATTTTTAGTCTAGATAAAAATTTTATGTGAGATTTAACCCAGCTGTCAGTGTCGTTTTGTGCCTCTTATCAACATTGCTTTTTTTTTTTCTGTCCCTCACCTCCATAAAAGTTGAAAATGCAGACTTGTCTGCTCCAAACCTACCAAGTTCTGACAATTTCATGTACAGGCAAAGTAGAAAAAAGGAAACATCTCAATGTTTCACTCTAATATTTTGATAATCCCCCTCATCCTAATGTTTTCCTTCCTTACTTGGGTTTTATTTTATTTTAGTTTATTTTTTATTATTTATTTATTTATTTATTTATTTTTACTCAGGTTTTATTTTAAGGAGCTATGTCATTACTATGGTTAAACTATGTCGTGGCTATGGTTAAACCTCTGTGTGCTTTTATTTTTTCGTTTGTACAGTAGAAACAGTAAGAACATATAACCCTCAGGCTATTCTGAGAATCAAGTAAAATTCCGTACCGTAAAGTCCCTTGTTAACTAAATAGTACATTTTAAATTGAGATATAATTTACATATAACCTTATATTGGTTTCAGGTGGACAACATAAGGATTCAGTATTTGTATATATTGTGAAATGATCACCATAATAAATCTCGTTAATACCTGTCACCACACATAATTATAAATTGTTTTTTCTTGTGATGAGAAACACAGGTAAATCATGCTTTTAAATAGCCTTGCAATTATTATGAATCAAAGCAAATATTTTAAATGATCCATTTGATATGTAATTACCCCATCAAATAACTATCGACATGCCTATATAGCAACAATATTCAAACATGCTATGCCTAATTTATCAGGCTGTTTATCATCGCATGACCCCTATCCTCTACACTATTCTTTATCTTAAATACTGTCTATTCTGTTCCGGTGAGCATTCCTTTAAAACAAATTAATGTATAGCTGACCACTAATAGAAGAGTGAAGCCAGTATAACACATAAGTTGACTTGATTCATATGCAACCTTTGCAAGCACATTAATACTAACAAGAGAATTCCTTCAGGTGTTCCCCAAATCCTAACTCCCCTCTGTCTCACCTAGGCTCAGTCATACTTTTGAACTTCTCTTCTAGTCAAATTAACCAATCCCTTCAACAAATCCTGTCATTAATTTTGCAACCTTCGTGACAATAGCCATACAGTTTAGTAAGAAAAGCACAGACTTTAGAAGCAGACAGACTTGAGGATGAATTCTGATCCCACCCATTGACCAGTTTTGGGTGAATCCCTAACTCCTGGAAGCTGCCGTCTGTTCATCTATACAATAGCGTTACTAATATTATCTGCCCCCTGATTCACTGTGAGGATTAAATGACATAATTCCTGTAAAATATTCCGCACCACAACTACCGCATTTAAATTATTGTTGAGACACAGTAAATGTTAACAGTATGTGTCATCATCTCTCTGCTCATCAGTTGGTTTCCAGTTTCTGCTTTTTCAGCTTTTTCTATAACATAAAGTATTTGTGCATTTTAGGTTGTGAAAATGAATGCCCTACCCCCGTGTCAACAAAATTCAGCACATTGATTTTCATTCTATTTTACTGTGTCAAATAAAAAGGCTGATCTCAATTATCTGCATATTTGAAATGAAAGTCTTGCCTGATAGGGATTGCCACTGTGGCTAATTATCTCAGCTCCTTACTTTACGTTTGGGTTTAGCCTTTACATCTCAGCGTTCCTGCCTATCCTGCGTCCTTAATGGTGACTACGTTCAACCATTTATTACTGATATTAAAAGCACCAAAGATGGGGCACCTGGGTGGCTCGGTCAGTTGAGCGTCCGACTTCGGCTCAGGTCATGATCTCACAGCTCGTGAGTTCGAGCCCCGCGTGGAGCTCTGTGCTGACAGCTCAGAGCCTGGAGCCTGCTTCTGCTTCTGTGTCTCCCTCTCTCTCTGCACCTGACCCACTTGCATTCTGTCTCTGTCTCTCTCAAAAATAAATAAACATTAAAAAAAATAAAAAGCACCAAAGAGCAGATATCATTACCTTCAAGGAGATTCCAAAGCATGTCCCAAACCTGATGCTGAGATCTAAAGCACTCAGCATGTTTGGCAAAATACTCACTATACAGCTATCTGTTTTTGGAGTCAGTGCCCCTCTCCATTCTAGTTAATTGAAAACAACTCTAAATTGCCCTCCTGAGCATAAAGAACCAGGGATTAAGATATAGTAGCGGAAAAGTATCAGGGTTTTAAAGACTTATATAAACAACACAGTTGTTTGAGCGGGTGACAAATAAATTCAAGCTCCCCAGGACACACTTGTTTAGGATTTTCCCAATTAGGCATTTTATTTGATCTTCGGGTCTGGGTGAGCCACAATTCTCTAGAATTGAAGAGGAGATTAATGGACCAGAGACAATGGCTAATTCATCTCCAGGGCTTTGTTTATTGCTTGTCTTTGCTAATTTAATACTGTTATTTCCAAACTTAAATAAATCAAAATGAGAATTGGGCTAGGGCAGCACATCTCCAAGAGCTACAATTGCAGGGTGATTCTTCAACATACTCACCTTTGTATTAGGTATCTTTACTTGAAAATAATGCTCCCTTTTTGGAGAGGTATAAATAGCAGAGGAATAACACTTTGCATTATCTCGATGAAGTCTGCTCATTGGTGGCAGGGAGGATAGAGAATAACTTAGCATATTTACAAAGAGACTGAAGACACAGACTTTTCAAAAAAGCTTCAGTTTGGGGACCTGATTGCTCATAATAGCTTAGGGGAAAATGAATACAATATGGGGCACAGATAAAAGAAAGCAGGTTTTTCTTAATGATGGCTCTACAATCGGAAATGAAGCACGGCAGGTTGAGAAATCCTACAGAAAAAAAAAAAAAAAAAAACTAACATTGCTCCTATCTGTGGTCAAACAAACTTTTCTATTCCTGCATGCCCTCGTCTTTAAATTTGGGAAACTCATTTTCTAAGTGCAGTTTCAGTAAAGAGCAATGATGCTTTTCGTATCCTGTCGAAAAGGAATTTAAAACAGCTTTTTTTTAATCCTACCCCAAATCAAAAGACATTTGCTAATTCTTTGACCATCAGAAAATCAATAAGCAATACGAAGAAACACATAATTAAAGACGAAAGTACAAACATAAAAGCTGGTTTTGTTTTTCCACTTTTCCTGGGAAATAACTGACGTATGTATATCACTGTGTAAGTTTAAAGCGTAGTGCATGAGATGGTTTGATTTACATGTATTATGACACATGAAAGCTTTAACTCCTTCACCCTTTTTTGACCAGAGTATAAATTCTGGGCTAAGATCTTGCCAACTGAACAGCTGGCTATTTAGTGATCTTGGGGTATCACACTTTTAGATCCATTTACATTAATTAAAAAAAAAAAAATCTTTCAGGCTCACCAAAATCCTTGAAAAACTTCCTAACCACAAAGCACTGTTTTCAGAGCAATATGGAAATGTGTGGCAAAGCCCTTATAATTCTAACTCATGAACACTGTCCTTTGTCATGCACAAAGAGTAGAATCAAAGCTAATTGTTTTTAACATCTAACAAATGCCTCTATTTGCTTGTTCATGAAGCCTAATGGTTATGCAATAATTGAAAATAATTTAAAAGCAGTCCATCCCCAATGAGAAAAAAAACATAATGATGATAATTAAAGTTTATTAGGTTTGTAAAGAACTCAACAGATTATCTTGTTTAAAAGCACTTTAATTTTTTTAAGTTTTCCCTAACATATGGGGAAAAGAGAAACAGCTCCCCCAGGGCTGCATCGAGTCCAGTTTTCTTTTTATTACTTTATGCAAAGACTCTCAGACAATCTTAGTTGTAAAATGTGTATCTTTATTTTCTGTCTCCTTTCATTTTATCTAGCCACAGAGAGAACAGTCTGGGAATTGAATGTTCTTTTGCCATGCTGTATCCTGAGTACTTAGTTTGTACGAGGTAGGTCACATCAGGATGACATTTAAAGAACTGTGGTTTGATTAATCTTTTCTCGGTCTTGTTTCCCTTTAACAATCGTAACTTTCAGTTAAGTTCCTGTTTTTAAATTTCCATTCTCAGGCAACGTTCATACTACATGAAAATAGTCATGCTTTCCAAGGGCTAATTGAAACTCTGCAGCATATATTATATCATTTCGCAAAATGATAAAATTATTTTAGAAACAAGTAATGGAGAATTTCAAAGTTATCAATTTTCCCAATTAAACAAAGCTTACAAATGATCATTCAAAATGCATCCCTTCTCCTATGCACAAAGATTTATTGCACACCTGATAAATTAAGAATTATTGTGGTAATCGATGCAAATTGTGTAAAAGATATGAATGCAATAGGAAACCTTTCTTTTCTTAATTTTGTACAGATGGTATGGTCTTTACAAAAACAACTTAAATAAAAAGCAGAAATATCCATGCGTTCTGAAAGATACAGAAACTACTATGGGACTTCAACAGAAAACTATTGAACTTATTTGGAACACTCTAAATGCCAGGCAATTTTCCAAAGGCTTTACTTACATTAAGTTCTTTGATTCTGACAGCAGCTGTATGAGTACTATTATTTTTATCCACTTCTTACTGATGAGGAAACTGAGAACCAGAAATAAATGGTAGGTCCTGGGTTTTCACTTGAGGCACAGCAAAACTGTAAGGAACTAACATGATCCACTGTCTTCCTTACAGTAATGAAATATTCTAGCTCTTCTGGTTAAAACCAAAGAAAGCTGCGTGTACTCTAGCCACACTTTTTTACCCCTTATGTTTTCAGACCAACTGTAAAATCACAAGTAGTCATGTCCTATCTGGGAGCCCCTGGGACACAGAATACAATTGCTGCCTCTATCTGTACTCAACCGTAGTTCTCTTCTAATCTAATGAATGCCTTGTGGCATTTGAAAACACATGAAACACTAGGAATTTACCATAGTAGTGGGGAAATCAAAAGGGAAAAAAATATCTGTTACACTTTGTGGGAAATTCAAACAATGGCAAATACTTAATGGGCCGCAGCGCCAAAAAAAAAAAAAAAAAAAAAATGTGCATCTGGAGTTAAAATCAGCATCCAAGTAATTTTTTAATAAGCAAACAGAATAGGATAAGAATTGTATTCCAAGAAGGAGCATATGAGGAAACAGAAAGCTAGAAAGGGACATTTAAAACTCTTTCTGCCAACATTCTCTTCCTGTGGAAAAGAAGTCATTCTTCAGCAACTCAACTTGGCTCATAGATGGGACAAGTTGAAAAGTACACTCATTATGACCAAAACATAACCCTACACCTAACATACTATACTCCGCAAACAAGAAAACTAGTGTTCAAAATGATCCTTTTATTAGTTCCTTTTTTATTTATTTGTATATTCTTTCCAAGATATCTCTTAATAAAATTCAAGATGGAAATGTTGTCAAGTGTTAGTTACATTACTAGCAATGGATCAGATTTAACAAATTTAGTAAGTTCCACCTTTCAAAGAATAATTGAAGAAATTCTCATTCAGAAAGATTGTGCCTTTTCTCTCTAAGGCCACTCAGTTAAGATGTGGTCTAGGAACTGGCTAACATTGATTTATATTTAAAGGAACAGTTGCCTCAAGTAAGGACTTTAATATTCTGTCACTGTTCACAGGATCTCAATAGAAACTACCGCTCCAATGTCTACGTTTGATTCCTGCTGTTTCTGAAACTTTGGTGGTTTAGCAAAAACCATGGCTCATGAGGTAGAATGTTGCATAGAAATTAATTTGTTCATTCAACAAAAGTGTCGGATTTGTGCTGGGCACTGCGAAAACAACTATGAATTCAGGAAATAGTACATTACAACCATGCTAAAGGAAAGAAGAAATTGAGGAACAAAGAGTGATGTAGCACCCCATAGTTAGTAACTGTGGGGTGCTCTTTCCAGCCATAGCCCTAAAGGCCAGAATCTAGAGAGCTCTGGATGGAATGAGCCATCTTTCAGGAGTGAGGGAATCAATCCCAGTCTCACTGTGCTCTCACCGTGTGAGCTCCTGCTGGTACTTCCCAGCAGGTGAACCCAAGCAGAAACCTCCCGGAGCACAGAAATTGTACCTGAAGAAACTAAAGAAAGACATCCAGAACAAACTTAGCACAGTACCTTTCTCTGAGTAGCTTGTTAGATAATAGAAACACACAGATCTATAAACCAAATGAGACAGTGAAGTATCATTTGTCCAATAATTTTATTATTATTATTTTTTTTTACTTTAGAGAGAGAGAGAGAGCACATGACAGTGGGGAGAGTACAAGAGACAGAGGGAGAGAAAAAGAGAGAGAGAGAGAATCTTAAGCAGGCTCCATACTCAGTGCAGAGCCTGATGCAGGATCAATCCCACAGCCCTGGGATCCTGACCTGAGTCAAAGTCAAGAGTCGGACGCTCAACCGACTGAACCACCAGGCGCCCCTGTTCTATAATAGTATTATTATACCAATATATACTCATAACCATGCACAAGTATACTCGACACTACATGAAGCCCTCAATCTTCACATTGCCTTTCATCAACCTAAGCAACAGATACCCATGAACAAAGATATTGAAGATATGCGAAGGAACCTGTGGAGAGGAGTGAAAGAAAAGCAATAAGAAGGAAGCAAGCTAAGAAAACAGAAAAATGTAAAGTTTGGTTTCCACATGGAAATACCAACAGGTAGGGGCACCAGGATGGTTCAATCAGTTAAGTGACCATCTCCTGATTTCAACTCAGGTCATGATCTCGTGGTTCATGAGTTCGAGCCCTATATCGGGCTCTGTGCTGACACTATGGAGCCTGCTTCAGAATCTCTCTCTCTCCCTCTCTCTCTGCCCCTCCTCTTCTCACATTCTCTCTCTCTGTCTGTCTGTCTCTCTGCCCCCCCCTCAAAATAAATACATAAACTTTATTCAAAAATAAAGAAAAGAAAAACTAACAGGTAATAAAAGACTCCCCTAAAATTCAGAACAAACAATATTCAGTTATTGACAACTCAGTCTGGAGCTGAGCATCCATATTTAGCTGCAAAGAAATCATCACTGATCAATGGAATCATCAATATTCAGACTATTGTGTGGTAGAACCCCTCCTTATGGAATGTGGTGAACAACCTCAAGACAAGGGAGGGCCACCTGGCCATGTGCACGTATGTGACATTCCTCGTGACTCTGTAGTGTAGACTGCCCATCACACTGTATGTCTGTATGTTACCATATATGGGAGACAAAGAAGTAGAAATCATAGTAAAGGCTACACCCCACTGCACTTGGGGCTCAGGTTTTTGGGTACGAATGCACTGAGCCCGTGCCAGCACAAATAAATTTGCTTCCTGAAAAGAGAAGTCTTGGTGTCATGACTCTCTGTGCGAACCTCGTTCCCGTACAGTTGGAAGGGATCATAAGAAAATGCCTTTCCTGGGGTGCCTGGGTGGCTCAGTCAGTTAAGTGTCCAACTCTTGATCTCAGGTCTTGATCTCAAGGTTGTAAGTTCAAGTTCTGTTTTGGTCTCTATGCTAGGCATAAAGTCTACTTTAAAAAAAAAAAGTCTTTCCCTTTTTTTCTTCCTTTCAACTGCTCTCTTCACATGGATTTTGAACATTTATTATGTAGTGTGCTTTTTATAAGGCACTGTTAATAAAGCACCAAGAAAAGTAGACAAGCTCCATCATAAAACTTACAGTCTACTGAGGATAGTTGACCTAAACCATAAGTTCAATAGGCAGTGTGGTTAATCTTATAATGGACAAGTAAGATGCAACCTGAAACCATATAAGAAAAATAACCAACCTAATCTGGGGACAGGGAGAAGCTTCAGGGAAAACTTCCCTGAGATAGCAATGCTTAAGCTAAGAGTTAATTAGGTGATTGTGGTGACAAAGAAGAAATGAAAGTAAAACCTACATTTAATCCTAAAGAATGAAAAAATGTGAACATTTCTATAAAATAATGGAGAATATTGATGAGAAAGACATTTAGGATAGCTATATATATATATATATATATATATATATATATATATATATAATATTTAGGATATTATATATATAATTATATGGCTGCCTTTAATTTTTCTATGGGGAAAATTAGAAATAGTAGTCAATTTTTAGGAATAAAAAGGTAGGAATAAAAGGGTAAGATGCACAGTAAGAGATACTTCACAGATATTTGTAATATTTTCCCGAGATATCCAACCCACAAAACTAAAGCAAGTGGAAGATTTTTATTTCCGTCAGAAATTGAAGCAATTAGTAAAAGTGTGAAATCCATAATCATTTGTTGAGCTGCTTTTAAAAGTGTTTATCATCACATTTAGTAAATTTCACTATAGTAATTGACCAGATTCTTCTCTCACACATGGCAGGAAGAAGCACACGTGCTCCTGCCTGATGCCACTAGAAGGCACATGCACTCAACCCCAGGAGCAAAATTTAACTTTAATGCATATATAGGAAAATCACTTTACTCATAACTACGCACAAGTATAATTACTGAACAAGGATGAAATGGCATGCAATTAAGTGGAATACCCAGGGATCACCCAGGGCATAGTTACAGAATAGAGGAGACTAAGGAATTGCTGTTCAGGGAATAGCAAAGTCATCTAAGAACAATGTGCTTTTTCCCTCTTTTGTTGACTTCTCAGAGGAGGCTGGAAATGTGTCCTCTTGGATTTAGATAAACTAATGTTCGTCCAAACAACACTCTGTCCTTTCTTTCTGGTTACATCCAGATTCTCTCTGATCGGAGATGCCCTCTGATTCTCCAGATGTTCAGGACCAAAAAATAAAATAAAATAAAATAACTCATCATAACAAAAATATGGACTGGATTTGTCATGGCATTTCTAGTTCCTGAAACTTGTGCCTTGGTCATCACGCTAACAGATTAGGTCTGGTGCCACCAAGACCTTGAAAAATGACACACCGACATTATGCGTGACTTTAAGACACAGCTGTGCTTTAAGAATGGTAATTGTATGTCCCAGTTTTCCAAAGTCTCGGCTTATGCCTATTACCTCAATGCAATTATTACTAGCACCCACTTTCACTTGCAAAGGTATTCTGGTTTAAATGATGAGTTGGATAGTTTGCTCTATCTGTAAGAGTAGTGTAGGGATAGCATGCTAGGAAAGTATGTTATTGAAGTGAATCAGTGTTTTTAAGGAATAAAATTAAATTCTCATCAGTGCATCTCCATGCACTGCTTGACAGCAAATATGAATAACACAAGGAGAGATATTGAACTAAAAATTTGATACACTCTATTATAAATTACACGCAATGAATAAAATTCCACTCTTACTTTGAGACAGTGACAAAATTTTCTTCAGCAGCTTAAGAGATGTATGCCATGTCCTAAATTTTTTTCAGGATTTTAACTTGTGTTAGATCAGTTGGGATCATTGTGCCGTTCTAACATTACACTGATCTTTATATGCATTGACTTAGTTTCTCTCCAGAGGCAATGATATTCTCATAGAGCATGTTAATACATGACCTTCATTATCCCAGTGCTGTGCAGTATAGCATGACTTAATCTTCGCTCCATCACACGTGAGCAGACCTACCAAAATTCAAGGGTGTTTTAAGCAAATAACGATGAAAGAGGAACACATTACAGCCCACCTCACCATCTGACTCTCTATATAGGTTGTGCTTGATTTTTATCTCAGAACACTTCTTTAAACTTTGTAAATTCTGCATTGAAACTTCTGTGAAGATACCGTGTTACTCATATAAGATTTCCCCAAGATCTGAAGCCGTACGGGGACCCTTTGCATAAGTCAAAGGGAAGCATCATTTGAACAAATAGGTACTAAATAGACTTACAGATCCATCCGTTTTGTGTCTTAAAAACTATCATGTCTGTTCTTTTCTACCAAAAACTGATAAGGAGATTTGAGGGAACTAAAAATTTATGATAGAGGAGATCAGAAATGCTTTCTACAAGCAGCTTAAGAAACAGTAGTTGAGTCCCACACAGCAGTGACACATCGGATCGATTCCACGTGAAGATGTAACAAAATTTTTAAAAAGCATGCGGTTTATAGCATTCGTATAGTATAAAAATCTGTTTTATTTCACCCAGAGAAATCAACAGATCACATGCAAATGAAAGAGTGAACTAAGTTTCTACTGAAACAAGCTAAGAAAAGAGTCAGACAAACAAAAGTGTAGCTAAAAACTCTCGTCGTGGGGGGTAACATTTATTTCTAGATAAATACGCCATGCTCTTTGGATTTGACTCCAATACCTATTTATGCAGATGGAAAAAGAGAACCGACCAAATGTCCCCCTTCGCCACTTCAAAAAGTAACTGCTGGGAAGAAGCAATTACAGTCAAATTGCTTACACCTTAAACCCCAGGTGCTCTAGACGGATGGACAACCCCTACAGAGTGAGTCTGTAGCTCTGACACTCAGGGGAGTGAAGGAGGCAAAGCCATGACAGGTGTGTTTTGTAGGAGAGAAAGCAGATAAGACCTTCAAAGTTCTAAGACTAAAAGGCCTGTGAGAGAGGGTGAGAGTCCTATTTCAACAACAAAAGCACATTTTAAGAAAACCAAACATACATTTGTCAAGGTAAAATGGAACTACAACAGAAAGGGAAGGTGTGGGAGAGGAGGGATATTCTATAAATGAAAAGGATGAGTCATCGGACGTACAGGTTTCCCAGCTGGACTATGGCTTATAAATTAAAAAAAAAAACCAAACCTTTTTTTTGAGAAACTATAATGCACAAAGCTCTATAAAAAGAATCAAAGGTGAATCAGATACATAAGGACCCTGCCCCCGTGAGTGAGCTTCTAGAAGAAAAAGGATAATTAACCTGTAAACAAAAATACGGGAATATAAATACATTGGTTGAACAACTATCTTAAGAACAGAAATCGTCTTCAAGGGAACATGCAGTAATGTGAGAACTTAAATGTCACACTTGCTGACTTTGGATTCCTGGTTCCCCCCACCAGGTAGTTGGGAGGGCACAGGCAGGTATTTAAAACTATAAAATGAAAATCTCGAGTATAATCTTCACATGACTGCAGTGAGGATTAAATTAGATAGTGCATATAAAGTATCTTATGCCCTGTTTGGCGTGAAAGTGTAAGTCGAAGTAGTTATGTTATTTGGCCTAAGGAAGCCAGCTATCTTCTCAACAGTGTTTATTTTATTATTTGGAAAGGTGAAGTGAGTAATACCAACACATCTTATAGGACGCTAGTATTTTTTTCCTCTGATCTTCTAGGTTCTTGGCTGAGAACCCTGTAAAAGACTAACAGGAAACAACAAATTTAATAGCATATATACCTCCTGTATACATGGGTGGGATCCAGGAAAAGTGAGTAACTCCCCAACATGGCCCAAGCCACCACCTTAAACACCAACTGCAGCTAAAGACAGAAGATGGCAGGGTATGGGGCGGGGCTAGTTCTGGGAGGCTCTTGGCGGGGGGGGGGGGGGGGGGGGGGGGGGGGGGGGGGGGGGCAGGACACAATAAAGAAGAGTAAGGTTGTTAATGCAGGTTTAGGTTTTCCCCTTCTCCGCTGATAAGGGCTTCTAGAGATTTAGTCATCCTTCTCTTCCTGGTACAGACTAGAGGACACCCATCCAAGTGGAGATTTTCCTTATACATGTAAATGTCTCTTACAAAAGAATAACTTCTACTTAGTTTTCAGAGCTCTTCCTGTGTCTGCAGTTTCTTAAAAATAACCAGCTCAAGATAATCCTTATGCCAAAGATGCATATTTTGGGGTGGCAAATTCTGCTTCCCTCCACTAGGAAGGTAATAAGCAACGCATTACGAATGATCTTTATGTCACACATGTTCAAACGTGTTCTGTTATCAATCTGGAAAAAACACAGGGTGCACCTTAGATGAGTTTTTTTGGTGACTAAAAATTTCCTAACGTTCGTTTCTTTTGGATGGAGGCTTTTCTCCACCAAGATCAAACCCACCTTTGGAGTTTTACAATAGGTTTTAGTTGTTTGCAAGGTTTCTATGCAAATCTCTACTGAGGAAATCCCAAACCGGCTATGAGCTGGTGTACCTTGCCCTTTAATTGATTTCCAGATGGAGAGCACTGCCCAGGGAGTCATGCAACACACACTGCTGTTGAGCCATTCTCCTTTATCTAGATTACCCTTGATGTGTTATCAGGAAACCCTGCAGTGCTCTCTCTCTTCAGGGGATCGTTCTTTCCTTTGGGTGGAGATGCCGGGGTTTTACAGATAACACAGTTGGGGGTTTTCATGGCCATACCTCTCACAATCACAAACTGAGAAGCAAAACCTCTCTTGCAGGTAATACAACTCAGCATCTTAAATTCTAGCAAATGCCTATTCAACACAATCCACTCTTCTAAATAAAGCACTTTTAAAAAAATGACTTTGTTTGTCAACATGCTGTTTGATGCTCAGGATGACTTCCTCCAGAACAAACCCTATCAGATACCTGTGGTTTCTCTGTACTACCTCAGGGGGGCCTCAAAACCCGCCACCTCAGATCTCGGCACTTCAAAGAGTTTCCCCTGAAGCCAGTGTTTACAGCATCAGGTGAAAAACAAGGTCCTGCTTGCCTTCACACACCTTTCTGCCACATTAAAATCCGTGCTGCACCAAAATAACAGCTCTCTCTGCATCAGTTGGTGGCGGATTTGGGAGGTGGCTGCCATGCATTTTAACTTTTTAAAATCACAAATCACAGGCCAAGTGAAAAATGATCTAAGTGGACTTTTGCCAGATCTTATCGCCAATACTTTTCTCTCCATAGGATATAGCTCCACCTTATGGCAGGAAATTGTTTCAAGTGGAGTTAAGGCATGGAAGGCATGATGGTGGCATGTGTGTGTTTCCCCTTTTTCTCTAGAATCATACTTTTCCCTTCCTTTCAACTGCTATTGCAGTTCTTCGTGCAGAAGAGGCAAGAAGGCGGTCCTTCCACTTGTCATCCTTGGGAGTCTGTAAACTCCTGACTCTAAACCTAGTGAACAAGTGCTTTGAGCATGAGGATGACGAGGCAGACAAAGGAAGGATGAGTTTATAAAGCTGGGGGGGGCAGTGGGTAAAGAAGCATGTGCTTTGATATTCTGATTGATAGTGCTGTATTAAGTTTCTCTCTGATAACTTATCACTTTCTCTCTCCATTCACCTGTTTTTTGTGCGTCTTATCCATCTTTCCTCTTTGCTCAGCACTAGTGTCTGCATGCTGACTTCTGGAAATCAAGACTCACCTACTGCGGGCCTCAACAGTGAGTCAAGTTTTCTTTTGGACTTGTCAAAACTTTACCGTAGACTCTTGCTATTCTTTGTTGTCTCTGTTGTTGTTGTTTGAGAGAGACAGAGAGACAGAGAGCTCCAGCACAGGGGAGGGGCAGAGAGTGAGAGAGAGAGAGAGAGAGAGAGAGAGAGAAAGAGAGAGAGAGAGAGAGAGAGAGAATCTCAAGCAGGTTCCACACCCAGCCCAGAGCTCAACTCAGGGCTCCTCTCAGGACCATGAGATCATGACTTGAGCCGAAATCAAGAGTCGGACGCTTAACTGACTCAGCCACCCAGGCGCCCCAATATTTGCTGTTCGTATATCCCATTCCTTTACAGCTGTATCTTTAGTAAGGTGACTACTGCCTCCTCTGATTTTTTTTCAAACTTTATCATTGAGTATACTGGCTATGTCAGAGATAGGTTAAAATCTCATAGGGAACCTCTGAGATTAACATTTACTCAAGGAGCTCTGTATATGTTGGAAAAGAAAATGGGATTAACTTTTGTTGCTATCCTTTCCATGTACCTGTAACTCTGTTAGGCAGTAGGGGATATTTTGTCAGATTTAAATCCACAACTATCTTCTAAAATATCCACATTCTCAATTTACCTATAACATTTCAAGTGGTTTTCAGAAGACCAGACAGCTAATAAATCTTGAGACAACACTACACCACACTGTTCTACCATACCAATTGGCTGAACCTTTGAGAAAAGTGTTTTTATGGCAGATGCACATTTGGCATCTTTCAAATCCCACTGAAAAGATAGCTAACTACTTTGCCTGTAAGCTCTCCCAGAAGAAAAATGTTAGAATCTTGAACAGGATTTTACATATCTTTGTCTATCCAAACAGTAAGCCTTCATTAGGTACCTACCAAAGGTAAGAAACTATAGTAGGCATTGTAAGAACATAACAACAAAAACAAAAGAATATAATTTCTTTCCTTAGTGGTACTAGTGAATTCACTCATTCAACAAACATGGATAAACCACATTCGCGTACCTGGCAATGGGAGAAAAGCTGTATCTGCAGGAGAAGGTAGATGTGCAAACAATTTTTATTAAACTCACTTGTAACTATCGAAATCACAAGAGAAAGGATCCAATGCCTTCTAGCTGAAAGAAAGGAAAAGAAGAACTTTGAAAATGCTTCCTTGGGGAAGTCTCCCTGGAGAGGTCTTTCGGGTGAATTTCTCAGATTTCCTATTTCACATTACTTGCTATCAAATGAAACAGCTTGATTCCAAACATGACATTAAATGGGGTTATATATATGTAATCCATTTATGTTCTGTGGTTACTATCACAAAACATCTAGATTAGCATAGCATAAATTTTTATCTTGTAAAATGAAGCAGGTCTAATAGCTTCTCTAGTATTTATATAAATTCTCAGAGTACTTACTAAGATTTCCTGGTCAGCTTTGAATCTAAGTTCCTGCCTCCACTCATGTAGTTCATGTTGGGGACTATCTCACCCTACCCTAAGCTTGCTGTTCCTCCAACCTGTAGAATCCAGTTTTCCCCCTTATTTCTTTTATGTAAATTACTCCCATGAGGAATTTGTGGGAAATTGAAGATGGGTTTGAGGAAATTAAAGGAAAGATACTGATGACGTAGAGGATGATGATGGTGATAGACGACAGATAATGGAAATAGACTCACTAAAATACAGAAACTCTTTACTTTGCGTACTAGATATTTTGTAATTAAAACTTTTCTGGGCCATTTCCAAAACACGTCGTCTAGCTTCCTGCCAAATTGCTCAGACTTTTTTCTTTCTTCCCACATCTTTCCTCATCACCCACCAGAATTCCAAATTCTTCTTTGCCTTTTTGCAGGAAAAAGTGACAGTGACTCCAAGCTCAGCACAGTCCGTCTTTACAAATTCATCCCAGGAAAGATTCTCCAAAACTAAAGAGCCTTCATTTTATATAAGCCGTTAGCCTTATAAGGCAGACATGGTTTTATATAGTAATACTTATTTTCCTCAATTACAGTTAAAGAGGTCTGTTAAAAGTAAGACAAGTCCAAAATGGAGGTGCTCATACGAAGCGCTATGTCACCTAACTGAAATTTAAGTTAATTACACTTGGGCTCCTCCAGAAATGGTATCTTGAACCAGTCAGTCAGGAACCACCTGATCAACACTAGATAGGTAAGCTGCCTTTTAAGCCTCTGCCATCCCCTGTAAAGAAAATCATCTGGCAATAACCAATCCACTTTTCTGCCAAGTACACCTTCCTACTCATGCTCCCTTTTGCCCATAAAAGTCTTTCATTTTGTAGAGCTCTTCAGAGCTTTTTTCTGTCTGCTGGATGGCATGCTGCCCAATTTGTGAATTGCTGAATAAAGTCAATAAGATCTGTAAAATGTACTCCATTGAATTTTGGTTTTCAGCAGGTCACAAGAGTGTGTTACACACGGCCACCCTTAGTAAGTGGTAGATGTTAATAAATTGGTAATATAACACAATTATTAAGAATAATCATAATAATACTTAAGACTAGTCAAATGGACATGAAAAAATTGTGTTCTATATTATGTCAAAGACTGCCAATTAATTTTATTCATCCGACAAATTTATCTGGCTTAAATTGTATTAATACTTAACACAATACTGGATATAACACTTTGGATTATGCAGCTGAACACCTTTGCTCCAAGATAAACTGAGCGATTACTTGCTAGACACAATGTAATAATAGTCCTTCAAAAAGACCCACAGGATAAAAATTTTTATCTTGACAAACTGATGCAATTGCTAAAATAATTATCTATCTGTCTGCCAGTCTGTCTCTCTACCTACTGTAGAAGAGGGCAAAAAACCAATAGAGGTGTTATCTTATTTAAAAATCAAAGAGGGGAACCTGGGTGGCCCAGCTGGTTGAGTGTCCTACTTCGGCTCAGGTCATGATCTCTCGATCTCTCAGTTCGTGGGTTCCAGCCCCGCGTCGGTCTGTGTGCTGACAGCTCAGAGCCTGGAGCCTGCTTCGGATTCTGTGTCTCCCTCTCTCTCTGTCCTTCCCCCACTTGCACTCTGTGTGTGTCTCTCTCTCAAAAATAAATAAACATTAAAGAAAAAAAAAGTACTGGGGCACCTGGGTCGTTCAATCAGTTAAGTGTCCCACTTCACCTCAGGTCATGATCTCACGGGTTCTGGCTCATGGGTTCGAGCCCCGTGTGGGGCTCTGTGCTGACAGCTCAGAGCTTGGAGCCTGGAGCCTGCTCCATATAAACATTAAAATACATAAACATTAAAAAAAAAAGTACTAATATTACACTGTATGTTAATGAACTGGAATTTAAATAAAAACTTAAAAAAAAAAAGTACACATTAGAAAGACACATGATTTCTCCCCTCTCCTGCCTTTTGTCTAGGCCCTGTCGACATCTTCATTTTTACCCTGCCTATGTTTTGCCCTAGATCTTATGCAAAACTCATTCACATTTTGGCATCTTAGTCCAAGGGCAACTCTATGTCTGGAGTTTTCTTTATTATTCCATATGCATTGTTCATTTTATTTTCTGAAGAACTGTAAGCCTGGTTTATGATGAAATTTGTAGTGAATGAATGCAATCCGGTACTACTCAGAACTGTGCCATATACTTTAATTTTTTGGTTGTTCCCAGTATGTAAACTCCAAGAGACTATTTTATTTCTTTTACATCTACCTTCACAGTATCTTGTTTTTTAGCCTTGTGATTGATACCTAAATAGTACTAAGTGCACAGTTTTTTATGTACATGGTAGCTATTTAAAAAAAAAAAATCTTATGGCACAGCTTTTGAAAACACCAGTTTAGAAAATAGAAGGCTTTTCCTCAATAATATCTCCTACAATATTTTGAGAAAGCGTATTTTAAAACACAAAACTGGCATGAAATAAGTTCTTATGCTTGTTTCTTGATTTTGAATTTAGATGTAGAGTCCTATCATATCAGCCAGATATTTCCATGATGATCTGAGGAAGTCATTCTGTGTGTTCCAATGATATAACACCCTAGATAAAAACTTGCGTGTTAGAGTCACTTTTCCAATTTTAAACCATAAAAGCAACATAAGGAAACCAACCAACCAACAAATAAACAAAACTATAAAAGTGATTAACAAATTACAAGGAAAAATCTTTATAATTGAATGAGTTAAATAATTTCCACATTATGCTATTTTCATATATTAGGGAAACATTTATTCTTCAGCGTTTCAGTTAATTAAGTGGTTAATAGAGACAAAAATAATTGGTTTATTTAAGTCTGTAGTTAATCCTAAAAAAGTCCTTAGTCAATAATCTATTAGGTACTGCATGCTATCTAGAATGTGACAAACAATTATTCGCATGAATGGAAAGACATAAAAGCAGTTCTGTAAAATCAGTTTTATTTGGCTTAGAATATATTTTGATTCATGTATGTCAGCGTTTCTCAAATTTGGCACCGTTGACATTTTGGACTGGAAGATTGTTGTGGGGTCTGTCTTGTATATGGTAGGATGCTAATCAGGAGCTCTGGCCTGTGCCCAGTAGAGGACACCTGTACACCCTTCTGTGGTCTCCAAAAATATCTCTGAACGTTGCCCAGTATTCCCTGGAAGGGCAGGGAGTAAACCACCCTGATACATATACGTTTGTTTTGTTTTGTGAATGAAACATTCACAGCATTTCACTTTCAATGACAAATCGGTCTAAAGATCTGACACAACCTGACTGATGTTCGTATCTTAACCCATGTAACTGAAATAAAACTGGCCTGCTTCTATGCCGGGCCTAGCTGGTGGCCTACAAATAAATAGACAAGATCAATGGACCGATCAGTAGATAGACAGACAGATAGCATTTCCCATGAACCTTTGCATCAAAAGGTTGCTTAAAGCATACTAATTAAAGTGTACTTAAAGGCTTTTAGAATAAAAAATAATGGTAGATGGTGAATTCCAAGATGTGTCTCTTGGCAGAGTTCTATTTAGGATTTTTGAGGAACCATGTTGTTCTCATAACATATGGAAAGTTATTTTCTCCCAGCTTCAAGGTCCTAAGACAACTGCATAATGTAAGTCTAATTTCAAAGTAGTTACAGGTCCTAACTATGGAGAGGACTAAAATGGTCAGCCAATGCAAGCTCAATTAAAGTAAATGTATTTAAAATTTGTTCTTAAGAGAAGATCCTGTTCTACATCAAGTCTTTTACTTCCATAAATTCCTTAGTTACAATTCCATCTGAAAGTATTCAAATATGCAGCGTTCAACACCTAAGAAAGTGTGATGTGCCACTCTTAAAAAATCAAGGCCCAGTTGTTAACTTAATATGCCTCCAAACTTTGATATCTTTCTACTGAAGCGACTGTAGGTGTGTGCTCTCATTGTAATTCTTTCTGTGAGGAGCAAGTAGATTTCAGAATTAACTCTTGAAGTATTGATTATTATTGAACTCTTTTTAATCTCATTGAACAAACTGCTAAAAATAGCAGGATTCTTCAGCCCTTTGATTAACTTTACATCTGCCTTTGATTCTACGGATATGTCTTTTAAGCTCTGTGAGTTTAAGATAAGTCTCCAGTTATTAATATGCTTGCAAAATCTACATCTGTCGTATCCTTGCCAGAATCAAGCAAGACAGCAATTTAAATGTAGAAGAGAAAAATGAGTCTTGGACTTTCTTTTTACTTTCCAGCTAGATATTTTTATATTCTTTTGAAAGGAATTGGATCATTGCCCACTTGCAAGAGTGAAGAGGAAAATAATTACCCTTCTTTATAATAAGGTCATGGTTTTATTATCATGAATCATGACAGACCTTAGAAGAATTATGAACTTGATAGTTATCTATCAAGAAGAGGAGATTACCATTAATTATGATGACACAGGTACTTACTATTTCAGCAGTGCTAAATAATGCGCCAATATTTAAGTGGTTAATATTAACTCATTCCATTCAGCAGAGTACCTTGCTCTGTTTGTGTCACTAATATTTTGAATTTCGTCGATGACACACTTATAAACATAGCAAGAGGCCACTATCTTAAATAATGACGTGACCTATGAGAATATTATAGAGGGTTTTTTAATGACTGCTGTGGAAAATCGGTATCATTTTCTCTGACGTGTTTCAATAATAGGATAAATCTTATCATTTGTTTATTTTGTTTCCAAAACAGTTTTGCTTTTAATCAGCAATACAGAACACTATTAGTATTAGCAATAACAATAATTAATATTTACTAATTACTGTGTGTTAGACATCTTTCAATATAGTATATTATTTATCTTTGAGGCAATCTTTTGAGATAACTATTATCTTCTGAGATAAAGATTATCACTCCTGCAAATGAGCAAACTCAAACAAGAGAATTTAATTAAGTAACTTGCCCAAGATCATACAGTTGGTAAGTAGCAAGGCTGAGATTGCATAAGTCAGAGACAATTGACTACAAACCACTGTACTTAATCATTACTACATTATGTTGCCCGAGCTCCAGGATCCCACCAATAAATATAAAAATGAATCGTCTAGTCTCCATCTCCTATCAAACATCAGGTTTAAGAAAATATTAGGGGAATAAATAAAAGTGCTACCTATCCAGTCTCCTCTGCCTACTCTAGGTTGTATCTTTGAGTCAAATCAGAACACCAAAAGGTCTCATTTTATTATTATGATTATTATTATTATTAGGAAAGGAATATCTCAGGAACACATGATTGGATTCGTTATAATCCATCATGTACTCTCATTATTAGTCTAGGCATGGATTTTTTTTCTTTTTTTAGTTAGTTAGTAAGTCGATTACTTTTTATAATGTGGTAAGCATCCAAAACCAACCACCCACTAGAACCTTGAAAAAAAAACCTATACATAACTTAAAAAAAAAGTCAATAGAATTGCAAGAAGGTCTTAACTTCTATTAATGGTTTCTCCACATTCATTTATTGAAGATTTTAAAAAACTGAGGTATAAATTACTTTGAATTAAATACACATCCTAAATATAAATTTTGATAAGTTGAGTTTGATAAGTTTAGGAATTTGCTTATAATTGCAAAATTCACATCCACAAGGCACAGGATATTTTCAGAACAAAAAGTTCCCTTGTGTTTTTTTCCCAGGAAATGCCACCCCCCTCCCACCCACACACACACCAAAGCCACTATGGGACTGAATTCTATCACAATCACTTAGTGCTGATTATATCTAACATTTCGTAAAATATGTACTCTGTGTACAGCTTCTTTCACTCAGCTTGATGCTTTTGAGATTTGTTCACATTTTTTGTGTATCAGTAGTTCATCCATTCATTTTGCAGAGTAGTCTTCCATTATGTGAATATATCGTAGTTTATCTCCTCTTTAGATTTTTTGAGTTATTTCCCATTTATAGTTATTATTTACAAAGCAACAATAAGTCTTGTGTAAGTCTTTGGTGAACCAAAATTTTGTCTTCTATAATTAGCTAGGTGTATAACTGCTAACTCATAGGATAGATAATTTATTTTTTATTGGATGTAATTGATGTATAACATTGCGTTATTTGTAGGTGATTAACATAATGATTTGATGTATGTATATATTATGAAATAATTACTACAGTGATGTAATATCTGTCACCACACATAGCTACAAATTTTCTTTCTTGTGATGAGAACTTTTAAGATTTACTCTCAGCAGCTTTCAA
The DNA here is from genome assembly GCF_018350215.1 of Panthera leo. Classification (NCBI taxonomy): domain Eukaryota; kingdom Metazoa; phylum Chordata; class Mammalia; order Carnivora; family Felidae; genus Panthera; species Panthera leo. The sequence continues at coordinate 15,461,003 of NC_056691.1, read as the reverse complement.
ATATACATACAGTATTGTTAAGTATAGTCACCATGCACCCCCCAGGCCTTATTTATCTTATAACCGGAAGTTTGTACTCTTTGACCAATGCCATCTATGTTGCCCCTCTGCCACCCCCAACTCTGGCAACAACCTATCTGTTCTCTGTATCTATGAGTTTGTTGTTCTTTTTTTTAATTCCACATATAAGTGAGACCATAGAGTATTTGTTTTTGTTTGACTTATTTCGCTTATCATAGTGCCCTCAGGGTCTGTCCCTGTTGTTGCAAACAACAGTATGTTTTTCTTTTTCTCATGGCTCAGTAATATTCCAGTATATGTGTGTGTGTGTGTGTGTGTGTGTGTGTGTGTGTGTGTGACATTTTCTTTACTTATTCATTTGTCAGTGGACACTTAAGTTGTTTTCATGCATTGACTATTGCAAATAATGCTTCAGTGAGCATGGGAGGGAAGAAATCTTTCAGAGATAGTGATTTTTGTTTCCTTCAGGTAAATACTCAGAAGTAGAATTGCTAGATCGTATGGTAATTTTATTTTAATTTTTTAAGGAGGCTCCATATGTTTGCCACAGTGGCTGCACCGATTTCCATTCCCACCAACAATGCACAAGGGCTCCTTTTTCTCCACATCCTTGCCAACACTTGCCATTTCTTGTCTTTTTGATCCTCATTATTCTAACAGTTGTGAGGTGATATCTTGTTGTGGTTTTGATTTGTATTTCCCTGATGATTAGTGATGTTGAGTACCTTTTTATGTAGCTGTTGACTATTATATATCTTCTTCGGAAAAATGTCTATTCAGATTGTCCACTTTTCAATCAGATTTTTTTCTACTCAGTTATATGAGTTATTTATTTAAAACTTACCATCTTGGTTACCAGAGGGGAGGTGGGTGGGGAATGGATTAAATAGGTGATGGGGATTAAGGAGGGCACTTGTTGTGATGAGCACCAGGTATTGTATGTAAGTGATGAATCACTAAATTTTACACATGAAATTAATATTGCACGGTGTGTTAACTAACTGGAATTTAAATACAAACTTAAAAAATAAATAAGATAAATTTACCATCTTAACTACTTTTAACTGTACAGTCCAGTAGTCAAGTATATTCACATTATTGTAAAACAGATCTCCAGAATTTTTTCATCTTGAAAAACTAAAACTCTGTATCCTTTATATAAGTCTTCTTTCCCCTTCCCTCCAGCCTTTGGTAACCACCATTTTACTTTGTTTCTGTGAATCTGATTACTTTAGATACATCATGTAAGTAGAATCATACAATAATTGTCTTTTTCTAATTGGTTTATTTTACTAAGCATAGTGTCCTCAATGTTTATCAACACTGAGGCATATGACGGAATATTTTTTCCTTTATAAGGCTAAATAATATTCTGTAGTGTATGTGTGTGTGTGTGTATATACACACACACACACACACACACATATATATACACATACATATACACATATATATGTATATACACACATATATATGTGTATATATATGTGTGTGTGTGTGTGTGTATATATGTATATGTATACATATACATATATATACACACACACACACATATATATGTATATGTGTGTGTGTGTACACACATATATATGTGTGTATATATATGTGTGTGTGTGTGTCACATATATGTGTGTGTGTGTATATATATATGTATATACACACACACATATATATATAGCTCTGATTGCTCTGTGGATAGATATTTGCACGGCTTCCACTTCTTGGCTGATTGAGAATAGTGCTACCATGAACATGGATATGCAAATACCTCTTCAAGATCTTGATTTCAGTTCTTTAGGATACATGCCTAGGAGTGGAATTGCTGAATCATATGGTAGTTCTATTTTTAATTTTTGAGAAACTGTCATACTATTTTCCATAGTGATGATACTATTTTGCAATCCTGCCAGTAGTGTACAAGGGTTCTAATTTATCCGCAACTTCACCAGCACTTGTAATTTTATGGTTTTTGGTTTGTTTTTTGTATTAGTCATCCTAATGGGTGTGAGGTGAGAAGTTTGTCAATTTTATTGATCTTTTAAAAGAAGCAGTTCTTTATTTATTTTTCAGTTTGTTGATTTCCTTTCTTACCTCTATTGTTATTTTTTTTTTAATTCTGTTTGTTTTAGGATTGTTTCGCTCTTCTAGGTTCATGAGGTAGGAGCATAGATTATTTATTTGAAACTTTTCATCTTCCTTAATATATGCATGGAGTGCTGTAAATTTGCCTTTTAGTGCTACTTTACCTGCATCCGAGGAATTTTGGTGTGTGGTATTGTCATTTTCATTCAATTCAATTCTTTTTTCCCCCTTCAGACTTCCTATTTGACTCATGTATTCTTTACAAGAATGTTGTTTAGTTTCCAACTGATTTGAGATTTTTCTGTTACCTTTTATTATTGATTTCTATTTTGATTCTATTGTATTAGAGAATATACTTGGTATGAATTAAGTTCTTTTAAACTTGTGGAGTCTGTTTTATGGAATTGTCTGTCTTGGTATAGATATGACACTTGAAAAGAATGTGTTGTCTTTGTTGTTTGATGGTGTGTTTTATAAATGATATAAACTATGTGATTTTCTTCTTTAGTGTGTTGATGTGCAAGTTATGTGGATTGATTTCCATATATTAAACCAACTTTTCATTGCTGGGATAAAACCCACTTAGTCATGATAGTTTAATATCTTTATATCTTTCTGGATTCAATTTGATAATATTTGTTTGGGCTTTATGACTATGCTCATAATGGATATTTGTCTGTAATTTTCTTTGTATATAATACCCTTAACTAGAATTGGCATCAGAGTTATGTTGGACTCGTGAAAAAACTTGGGAAGTATCTCTACCCTGTAATTATATGAATGAGTTTGTAGAATATTAGTAATGTTATTTTATTAAATATTTGATAAAATGACTTAAGGGGCCTTGGATCTGAAGTTTTCATTGTGGGAATTTCTTTAATTACAAATTCAAATTAATAAATAGATACGGAGTTTTTAGATTTTCTATTTATTGTGGTCGTAGCATGTCCTCTACATGGTTTTTTCCCATTTATCCTATCAAAATGTAATTTACATTCAGTGAAATTTATCAATTTAAGCATATAATTCCAGGAGTTTTGACAAACATTAATAGTCATGTAACCATCCAAAATCAAAATATACAGCAGGGATCATCCTCTACAACCTCTGGGCCAAATCTGTCCCATAGTCTGCTTATGTTTGGCCCTTCAGCTAAGAACATTTTTATATTAATAAAGGGTTGTAAAAATAATAGCAAACAAACAAAAATAAAGAAAGATCAATGACAGGGACCATCCAGAGTTCTAAAATATTTACTGTTTAGCCTTTTATAGAAAAAGTTTGCCAATCCCTTATACAAAGCAATTCTACAATCCCCCCCCCCAAAATTCTGCTGTGCCCTTGGTCATCAGCCATCCCCCTTCAATGCAGCCCTAAATAACCACTGAACTATTGTCTATCTGTTACATTGGTGTTTACACGAGTACTGGATAAATCCAGTGTTAACTTATGTAACCTGCAGAGTCTGGCTTCTTTTACTTACTTCAAAGCATTTGAGAATTATACATGTTATTGCACATACCAGTAATTCCTACTCCTAGAGCCCAGTTTCCCAACTCCTGTGTGGAAGGAACATTGAGTCAGATCTCTTTACTTTGGTCAGAAATCTAGACAGGGAAACCACCAGAATCTCCTTTCTGCAGCACAATATTTGGCCAGAGACTCAAAGATGATGTACAAATCGCTGGGGTTTTTTCTTTGCATTGGACCCACCTTTCTGTTACTATACCTTGCACATTCCAGCGGACTCAGCAGGCCCAAATGTTGTTCCATGAGAACAGTGGGCCTCACTTTCTTGTGCTGCAGTTAGGAGAGTTCAGGAAACTGAATGCTGAGTTCACTGCGTCATTTACCTTCTCTCAAGAACCACAGCCTTCACTGCCAACACTGAGAAGTAGTCCCTTCTATGTCTTGTCCATTTCTTAGTTTTTTTTATGGGGTGGAGAGAAAATCCATTATCCATTATCATTATTCCTTCATAGCTGGAATTAGAAATCACTTTGTTTTGAATCATATAAAAAACTAATAAATGATCTGTTAAGCATTAAAAAAATACTGAGATCACCACAGACAATGTCAGTGTGGCATTCTATTAATTTTGCGAAACTACACCAATACAAATGATCTCCATAAATTCCTAATAAAATATAATACACATTTATTGTTTATAGAAGGCAGCTTTGATTATAAAAAAAAAAAAATTTGTAAAATACACCTGTATCTGCTGCCTTTCAATTTTGTTTCTTATGTGTAGCTATCCTGCTGTTGTATATAATTGATATAACTAAAAATACTGAAGTACAACACAGTGCAATAGTGTTTCCTTATCCTTGGGGTATCTGTTTCAGGACCCCCAGTGGATGTCTAAAACCACGGATAGTACTGAATCCTATACACGAACATACCTATGATAGTTTAATTTATAAATTAGGCACAGTAAGAGATTAGCAACAATAACTAATTATTAGATAGAACAACTTTAATAATATATTATAATAAAAGTTATGTGAATGTGGGGCACCTGGGTGGCTCAGTCGGTTGAGTGTTCGACTTCATCTCAGGTGTCGGGCTCTGTGCTGACAGCTCAAAGCCTGAAGCCTGCTTTGGATTCTGTGTCTTCCTCTCTCTCTCTGCCCCTCCCCTGCTCACACTCTGTCTCTCTCTCAAAAATAAGTAAATGTTAACAAAAAAACTTTAAAAAATCAGAATATTTAGTTATGTGAACGTGACCTCTCTCTCAAAATATCTTATTGTACTGTACATTCATCTTCTTGTGATGATGTGAGATGATAAAATGCCTAGGTGTGAGTTGCAGTTAGGTGACGTTGGCTTTGTGACATAGTGTTAGGCTACTATTGATCTGACAATACTTCAGAAGGACTGTCTGCTTCTAGACCACAGTGACCACAGGTAACTGAAACCACGGAGAGCAAAACCACAGATAAGGGGGGGACCGTTTTATGTATTGCATATAATCCATTAAAAGACACATCTTTAGAGTATTACATTCCTCTGTTAAGAGAAAAAGATAATAAATAAGGAAGGATCAACCGCCATTGTGAAAATTTAGCCTTAACGTTGCTTTGATGGCCAAGATATGAATTAGAAAATGCTGCATTATGTACCAGAGTTTACGAGCCACGCTTTACTTGTTCTACACTTTCCCCACAGAACCTTTGGGTCTTGGGAGGAACAAACGAAATAATTGTCTTCTGGGCTCTGAAAGTATCTTCCAGGAAAGCAGGGAAGTGGGATGGAGTGAGATTGTGGTTTGGAGTCAGACTAATAGGGACTTAGATCTTTTATTGAGCATATCACGTTAGACAAATTTTCTTATTTTCTTGTGCCGTATCTTCTATTTTAAGCATAACGGGGGCAAAATTTCCAACCTAAATAGGTCATTTTGAGATTTAGATGATGTCCTATATACAAATAGGAGAAACACATTTGCTACCTGTGTGTACTCTCTCCCTATTCTACCACCAGCACTACTAAAAAAGTTTTCATATTATTTCTATTTTTATTTTATATGTGTGTCTATGTGTATGTAATATATAACATAAAATACAGACATATATTTGTAGAAGAGAGAGTTAGCAGTTTTAAATCACATATCTACCCTGTGAAATTGAAAATGTATCCCCTTTGTCCCACAATTTTCTAATCTGCACAAGCAGTGTTATGTTCAGCCACTCAGGAATTTTTTGAAGACGCATTCGCTTTCCATAGAAAAATAGAGCTTTTGGAAACTCAGAGAAAGGAAAAATGGAATTCTAGGAAATAATTTGTTCATCAAGGAATTGCAGAGGAGAGGCAAGGTTTTGGATTTTGGAATTATCTTTAACTGTCATTTTCATTTCCCCGAGTCTTACGTTCGGGTTTCTCTAACAACTATGAGCCTGGTGTATTTCTGCTTTAAAAACAAAACAAGTGAAAAATCTTGAATTGTACAGAAACAGTGCCCACAGCCAGCATATACCTTTCGGGGAGATACAGTATGTTTTGATTCACTGTTTTTTTTTAAATTTTTTTTAATGTTTATTTATTTTTGAGACAGAGAGAGACCTGAGCTGAAGTCGGAGGCTTAACCGACTGAGCCACCCAGGCGCCCCAAGTTTTAGTCCAAAGTGTAGTACCTTTCAGGAGAATGCTCCTTGGAAGCAGGGAATCCGAGTCCAATCAGACATCGATGTGAATATTGTCATTGTCATTGGCAAGATCTTCTGACCTAGTGGATGGAGGTGACATAAAGTCACTGTGCCTTTCAGCAGGAGTGTCTTGTATTTGGGTATAACACCCAAATACCTGAAATCTGATGATGACAAACCAGACTATGTTCTTCTCTCCTTTTCTACCCAAAGTCCCCTTTTAGTCAGAAAGAAAGAGGTAATTTTAAATAAGTATGAGAAATAATGAGGTTAAATTCTTGGTTAAAATGTTTTAGTCAGCAGATAGCATTACACAAAATACCTAAGGAAAAAAGAAATGAATATGCTTGAGAGAGAAAGAGAAAAGAAAAAAATCCACAAAGCCATATCGGGTATGTGTGAGAAGAGGGGTGGGGGGCGAGCAAAGGCACAAGGAAAGAAATCATATTTGCATTTATTTTGTTAGTAACTTAAAAAAAATTGTTTTAATGCTTATGTATTTGAGAGAGAGAGAGAGAGAGAGAGAGAGACAGAGTGTGAACAGAGAGAGAGGGAGACACAGAATCTGAGGCAGGCTCCAGGTTCGGAGCTGTCAGCACAGAGCTCGATGGAGGGCTCGAGCCCATGAACTGTGAGATCATGACCTGAGCTGAAATTGGACCCTTAACTGACTGAGCCACCCAGGCACCCCTTTTGTTAGTAACTTTAAAAAAAAATTTTTTTAATGTTTATTCATTTTTGAGAGACAGAGAGAGACAGAGCATGAGCGGGGAAGGGGCAGAGAGAGAGGGAGACACAGAATCCGAGGCAGGCTCCAGGCTCTGAGCTGTCAGCACAGAGCCCGATGTGGGGCTTGAACTCACTAACTGTGAGATCATGACCTGAGCCGAAGTCAGGCGCTCAACCAACTGAGCCACCCAGGCGCCCCAGTAACTTTTTTTTTTAAAAAAGTAATCTCTGCACCCAACATGGGGCTCAAACTCAGAACCCTAAGACCAAGAGTCAGATGCTATATCCACTGAGCCAGTCAGACACTGCCACACTTGCATTTAAACTGAACCCAGAGATTGAAATCCACACTCAGTCTGAGTTGCCATTTTGCCATCTTCACGGTCCACACTGCAAGATCATTCTAAAGGATTAGCAAGGGACGGTGGAAGGAAGATTTGGAAGAGACCTGAGATCAGAATCCTTAGCCAAGTTACTTAAAGCTTTTTTATATCTTCCTTTCCAACTTCCTGAAAATGGGTGTAGAATAATTGTATTCTACATGGATGTGATGAAGAGTCCATAAAATGAAACACGATGATGGTTATACAGTGATAATGTAAACTTTTAGCAATACAAATTTTAGTAACTCTTATTTATGAGTATGCAATATTGAACTTCCCAGTATTAGCCTTGTTAGAGTCAGCACAGAGTAAATTCCACAACAAAGCAAATTAATTTACAGTTCACAGATCATTTTAAAATCAAATATCTTAGGTTTTTAAAAAGTATTATTACAATATTTCATCATAGCCTGTTTTACATAATTTACTGTCAAAGTTCTACCACTAATCATTTAGCATAGTCTTCTACTCCTGACCCTCTAACTCCTAGAGTTGGATATATCTTATAGGACTACTTTATTTTATCTCATAAAAATACTATGGAAAACCCCTATAATAAAGTGGTTTTTAATATTCTCATTTGACATTTAGTGGATAAAGTCTTAAAAGTATCAGCTTCATGAATTTTCTTATAGGCTTCAAGGTACAAATTAATACCAATATTGATCAACGAAATGATATTTCTTTCCCTCATACATATCCTTCCCCTCACCTTTACACATCCCCCAGAGCCCTAACTTTTGAGTCTTTTTTCCCGTTGCTTCTGTAGCAAAATTAACATGGAGTTCAGCAATGTATTAAGGAAAGTTTCGGAAAATGTCTTTTGAATATCATTATCAAAGAACGTGGGATCCCAAAGTCACCCAGCAGGAGGCAGCGTTGTCTTTACATCCTACAGCTGCACACAGGTGTATTTGATAAAGTTTTATACAAAATAGAACTGCAGGGCTATGCTTCTAGGGGTTAACTCCATCACCTCACCAGTTCCTCTAGGATTCTGAAGCAAGAAAGACTCTGCCCACGTTGCTTCCGCACCGTGCAGCTAATCTTTGAGGACACAGAGTGACATTCTACCAATCTCAATAACACCTGGTAAGTGCCTCCTGTTGATAGTAGTACTGTGTTTTAATGAACAAATAAATGGCTTATCTACCCTTCTTGGCAAGAAACCCCAGTTATTGAGGCGAAGCACCAGCTCTCCCTATGTTACTTGGGCTAATTGACTCTTTGGATGAAGTTAAATCACACTTATCCCCAGTGGGATGTATGTTTGCCAGTAATCAATAGCTCAACAAGATCCACATGGCAGGTAATTAAGTGGAAAGTAATTAATACCCATCAAAGGTTTTATTAACTGTTTGCCATTCCTTCACTCAAAAGTCCCACTGTACTATAAATAAGGGAGGAAGAGGCAAGCAGAGGGGGCAGGGACTAGTTTTGTTTTGTAGGAAGCCAAATGTGATTTTCTTCCTGAGTTAGTCCCATTTTGAGACTGGGGACTGCTTTTCAAGTTACCATTTTATTGGCTTGTTCTCTTTGTTCCAATTTTGCACATACTCAAAAGTAGGATCTCACATAAATGCACTATTGTAGAAAAACTGTTTTATTATGATACATGAAGAAAAGGGAGAAAATAAGATGACACAGTATTAGGAAACTCTGTGTTCAAGAAATGGAATGCTGATGGGCTAAATTTGGGGGAATCAATTGTACCTCAAAGGAAGAGAAAACTGTTTTCTCAGTGAATGGAATGATCTAGATGTCTTCAGTTATTTTTTTTGTTACAATCTTAGATTTTTTGGTTTATATTAATTGTTAAAAATATTTTATTTTCAAGGGCGCCTGGGGGGCTCAGTCAGTTAAAGGTCCAACTCTTGATTTCAGCTCAGATCATGATCTCACGGCTATGGGATTGAGCCCCACTTTGTCCGGCTCTGAGCTAACAGCACAGAGCCTATTTGGGTTTGTCTCTTTCTCTCTGCCCCTCTCCTACATGCATGTAAACATGCACCCATGCTTGCTCTTTTGCTGTCCCTCGCTCTCTCTCTCAAAATAAATAAACTTAAAAAAATTTATTTTCACTTTTATTGAGAATGAATTGTATCTATAAAACCTCACTTCTATCAAGAAGGATTTTGGGGAGACTGGGTGGCTCAGTCAGTTGAGAGTCCAACTTCGGCTCAGGTCATGATCTCATGATCTCAGGTCATGGGTTCAAGACCCACGTTGGGCTCTGTGCTGACAGCTCAGAGCCGGGAGTCTGCTTCAGATTCTGTGTCTCCCTCTCTCTCTCCCCTTCCCCCACTCACGCTCTGTCTCTGTCTCTCTCAACAATAAATAAACATTTAAAAATTTTTTAAAAAGGAAGGGTTTTATGTTGTAGACTATCCTCTCTTTTTCTTTTAATTTTTTTATTTAAATTTTTTTAACATTCATTTATTTTTGAGAGACAGGACACGAGCAGGGGAGGTGCAGAGAGCAAGAGGGAGACACAGAATGTGAAGCAGGCTCCAGGCTCTGAGATGTCAGCATAGAGCTCGACACGAGGCTCAAACTCACAAACTGTGAGATCATGACCTGAGCTGAAGTTGGACACTTAACTGACTGAGCTACCCAGGTGCCCCAGTATCCTCTTTTTTAAACCTGCATTCAGAGAACAAGAGTCTTTTCCTTATGCTGTTCCTTCTTGCTTATCTTGGAAAGGAATTGAGTCAGTTTCCACAGAAGTCCTGGCTGCAGGTGGGACTAAAATAAGACAGGAAAAGGGCATGAGAATGACGACAGAGTTAGGAGAACATGAAACAGATTAAACCACTGGGAGCCAGGACTTCATTTACTTGGAAATTTTTCACCTATTGACTTGGTAAGGCTTAGGGTTTTAAGGCCTGGATCATTTACTTTCAACCTCATTCAGTAATAGATATAAAAATATGGAGGCATATGTTAATCATAGGGACATGGGGAAGAGATTACTCTCAAGCCAGATCTGTGTTACCAAACCTCTATTGTATCATACTCACATCCCTTTCTTGTAATTACTGAGACTCCAAAACAATTTTCTTTGGAAGTAATCGAGGCCCACATGTTCAGGATGACAAAGGCTGCTGAACATATGAATACTTGACAAGGTGTTACGTGCATATTTTACCCTATTAAAATCATCCCATGCTTATAGAATTTTTATAGTGCCAAACTAAAAAAAAATATCTTAAATATGGCACTATTTTATTCATGAAACTGAGTATTTTAATTGTAAGTCTGAGGACATAATTGAGAAATAAGCATGTATGTCCCTGTAAACTTGCTCTAGAAAGGGAGCTAAACTTATAGATGCTTTGAGTATTGTCTATTTTTCTACGTATTACTTTTTTTATTTTAGAGTGAGAGAGAGAGAGAGAGAGCAAGCATGAGCAGGGTAGACAGGCAGGGGAAGAGAGAGAGAATGCTAAGCAGGCTCTATGCCCAGCACATAACCTGACCCAGGGCTTGATCTCATTACCCTGGGATTATGACCTGAACCAAAATCAAAAGTCGGATGCTTAGTCGACTGAACCACCCAGGCACCTCTCTATGTATTACTTCTTTGCTCAGAAAAATACATACTGTATAACTTAGTTTAACTTTATTTATATTACTATTATTCAAGCATTCTTATAGATATACATATATTGATTATATCTATTTAATAAAAACAAGTGAGTAATGTGATCACATTATAAATGTTTTTTTCTTCTTTACAACAAATGTTCTTTCCCCCCTCTTTGCTTGACCTCTCCACTTGAACTTCTAGAGTACTCACCTACTTTATTGTATTTATATGTATAATGCAATTACATATAAAAGTATCACGTATACATACATAAATTCATGTAAATATACTAAAAATGCTGAATTTTATCTGAATCCTATGCTCCTGTAATGCCACAGAGCTTGGAAAACTCATCCCTGCCCCAGCCTTTTGGACCATCAGAGAAACCCTGTTCTCTGTGTTAGAAGATTAAAATCCATGTGATCCTTCCTTAGGACTCTGAGACTTCCTGTTCACCCTTCCTCGTATCTCCCTTGTTTGTCTCTGCAAAACATACGACCCCTTTTTTTCCAGTCCTTTTTTTTGAGATGTCCCTCATTAATGAATGTTCTCTTATTGAAGTCACTTGAATAATAAAATTATCTCATTAATTGTCCTGTAAGTTTTTCCTTCCACCATACACCACACACACACACACACACACACACACACACACACATACACACATTGTATTTTTCTCTTACAAGAAATGGAATCATATTATCTGATCTAGTGTAGATTTAATTCCTTGTTTTTAACATCTTTTTAATTTTTCTTCTTTGGTTTGAATGTACTATAATGCATTTCCCTGTTGATGAAGATTTACTTAGCCTTCTATTTTTGCTATCATAAACAATAGATAAATATATATGTTTACTTTTATATTTAAAAGAGGATACCATATAACTTAAAAAATACATAACATTTCACATTTCCAAAATTTAAGAGTAACCCTTTTGCTAGCATCCCCTGAAAAACAGGTACTAATTTTGCCAATCTGATTTGTATCTATATTAACATGACTTTACTATTCCACTGTCTTTCTTGACATAGCTTTGTTATTCCAGGGCATTCTTAGGAAGATAAGAGCTGCAAATAACTTTATTTTTCATTCCAAGAACTTCCTGATCGATCAACTCTTCAAAAGAAAGTGTCAAATGACAGTTTACATCCCAAGACTCTAGACATCTTGCCTCAACATACTTCACTGTATCCAATAATCCTAAATCTTATTTCATGATTATTCCCCAGTCCTCATCAAGTCCCTGCATTGACAGATCTACTTTAAGCTAGACTTCAAAAACTCATCAACATCCTCACCTGGATCTTCTCTTTCTGAAATACTAGTAGGCTATCTGGAGGTGGTCTGAAAAGCAGAAAACTCAGCTCTGTCTTATCTACAGGTTGTCTTGGTGTTATTTTCAAATACAATATTTATAGGAGGAATTCCAAAACTTCTTTCCATAGGAAGGTAAGGTCATTCATTTTGCAGATAAAGGGACAGATGAATTCCAACAGATAGAATTGAAGTGAGTTGCTGTGTAGCAGTTAAATAATGCATGACCTGAGTGACTGAAGGGAAAGGTCTTAAAATTTCATCTTTTGCCACTAATATATTTCCAAGAAACATATTAGTATTATCAATACACAAGGATAAGCATTGCATTCTAAAAAGAGAAATGGTTCTTTCTTCTGGCCTCTTTTAAATTATTCTGATATAATAAGAGAGAGCTGGAATGTTTTTAGTTTGACACACTCCTCATGGCTTTTCAGGTGTAGTCTGTACTCTGTCACTAGGGAAAGAAAAGTTTAGAAGACTTTTTTTGATGTTTATTTATTTTTGAGAGAGAGAGAGAGAGAGCACAAGTGGGGAAGGGGCAGAGATAGAGGGAGACACAGAATTTGACCAGGCTCCAGGCTCTGAGCTGTCAGCACAAAGCCTGACATGGGGCTCGAACCCACGAACCGTGAGATCATGACCTAAGCTGAAGTCGGATGCTTAACTGACTGAGCCACCCAGGTGGCCCCTAGAGGACTTTCTTATAGTTGGAATATTCAGAAAATATACCACACAAAAAAGTAGATATTTTGCTGGCTTCTTTATATGTATTTTCTCATTTACTTCTCACAAGAAAAGTTATCTCAGAAGTAACTATGATAACAGTCTTTGTATAAATGAAAAAAAAATGGAAACTCCAAAAATCTAAGTAACTAGTCACTGCTTACACAGGTAGGAGTGACAAACTAGACTTGAGATCCAGGTATATCTGCTCTTTTAGAATTTGTCTTTGTCCCCTAAACTCTATACATTTGAGAGGAGAAACTAGATACCTCTGTGAGAACCATAAAATGCTGTTAAATGGAGATTTGAATAGTATGTTAATGCTGTTGATGGCTCTAAAAATCCCTGCCTTAATTCCTGAACCAGAATTTCTGTAAGAAGTAGGAGAAAAAAATACAGCCATCGGAAGTCCGGAGCAAGCAATATTTTATTATCTGCATTTCCGTAGAGGAAAGCTGTGGGCAGGTCAATTGTTGAATGGCCAGCATTCTTGAGTTGTGCTGGATCTGTATCCAAATTTGCTTTTAGCAAAAGCATGGAGCTCAAGCAACTTGATAAAGGAGTAGGAAACCCTATCACAGAGAAAGGAAATCCAGCTGAATGGACAGGGTTTCAAGAACATGCAAGAATGTAAACCCAGACAAGAGTATTTTTAAATGTCTCCAAGAAAATGAAACACTTGCTGATTTCTATTAAAACTGTGGGAAACACATTGGTAGAAGGTTAGGTCAGCAGTGAAAAGGCCACCCAAAGTAGATTCTGGATGACTGATTCATGGGTCATAACCATTAGGACAACATTATTTCAGCTACCATTTTTTACATACTTCTTACTCTCCATCCAGAATTTATTCTTTTGGTAAATCTTCAAGGGGTTGCTATTCTCAACCCCACTTCTCAGCTAAAAACCTGAGGTTTTAGAAAGACA